>NW_026530321.1:0-600000 GCF_026979565.1 Vidua chalybeata
CTCAATCCGGCAGAATTTTGTTCAACCCTGGATGCTCTTGGAATATTAATCTTTCAACCCAGCAGGTTTTGTTAAGAATGAGATGCTTGACTCAGCCAGTATATCAAGCAGCAATTCAATTTATTAATTAATATGGTAACGTAGGAGCAAAGACAGCGCTGGGTACAGTGGTGGGGGTTTTCCCCTCCGACTGCATGCCGGTTGTTGGGCTTGCTGGTATTTATCGATCATATTCATGCATATTCATAATCTTTTCCCAGTTTCTACGTGAGCTTTTGACAGTTTCCATTTCTACCTTTAACGTCACAATTCTATACTCCAGGGTCATAAATCTATGATGGTGATGTTTGGTTCCTTTCCAATTTCTATACCCTATTGTGTATATCCCAGGATGTGTGTCCAGATGGTGGGGTCCAACTTCTATTGTCTGGGATCATTAATCTATGGTAGTGATGTCCAGCTTCCCCTTTCGAAGTCACTAATCAGCAATCTTGCTGTCCATCTTCCTTCTCCAGGAGCTTGAGATAGGGTCACTTCCCTTTCTGTTTAAATCCTTTGTACATTCTAAAGCTACAGTTTAAAATCCTTAGTACTAAGCAACATTCTAAGGTTATAATTCAAAAGTTCTTATTACAGAACAGCTTAAGACTTATAATTGTTATTTGCAAACAAAAGATTGGTTCAAAAGCCTTCTTTCATGCTTTCCTTGGTTGTTTATTAGAACTCATCTTTATAGCTGTCCCATGGCCATGTTCCACACATTTCATAAACACAACTACACAGGTTGCCTTTATTTACCTGACATGAAAGACAACTTTGTATTTCACAGTCCCCCCTCTGCTTGTATAAATTTTCATTTATCTTACTTATTCATGTCTGGGTTTCGAACCTGGCCAGAACTGCAGAAACTTTTCCTTTTCCATCCTCTTTCTTCAATTTCATTATTTTAGAAATCTTAGCTGTCTTCCCAAAATGGCCAAATTCCCCTGTAGCTAGTTCAGGGTCTACCGGCATTACAGCAACCTGCATGCTTTGAATAACAGAGTGGATTAGTCAGATAAAGCATGGAATAAGGCAAGGTAAAAACAATAACCCAGTTAGTGAACACAGTATTATAAACCCTATTTTCTTCCACCAAGTTCCCCCTCCAAAGACCTGGTCCCACCACGAAGCTTGGAGGATGGAATTCCATTTTTGAACTGGTACATGTGCCACTTTCTTATTTTCTGCAGCAAGATTTTTAATAGTTTCCCCATAGTCATCAATTTCTACGCAGCACTCGGACTCATTGAACTTTCCACAAACTCCTTCCTCGGCTAACAGATAGTCCAGAGCAATTCTGTTCTGGTATACAAATGCTCGCATTTGCGAATGTTGTTTAGCCAGCAGCTCTAGGGCATCCGAAGTATGGTTTGAAACAACTTCTACCACAGCCTGAAGTCTTATTAATCGATAAGTTGGAGTTCTGTATCCCCAAGTCCCATCTTGAGCCCAAGTGGCTGGGTCATAGTAGGCTATTATTCTTTCTGCAGGCCATTCATCTTCTCCCCATTTTTGATCCCCTCCTGCCTTTGGAAATTCCAGGTTTAATTCTCTTTTTTCTCTGTTCAGGGTCTCATAGAGGGGTGCTCCCAACAGATTACTCTTGGACCTTGGTAGTACAAAGAAGGAGGGTTGTATAATCCCTAAAGTACAGGATCCTTTCCACCTACGGTGTAATTCACTGTAAGCCTTTTGTCCACAAATCCAATATATTCTGTTAGGGGCTTTCCATAGGCAATTTACAGACTCTGGTTTTTCCCAATAAGTTTTTAGACCATTTAAGGATTGGTAAGGGTTAGCTCCAGAACTTTTATGCCAGCACAACCCAATTTGGTCATCCCATTCACAAGTTTTTTCCCTTGTTAGACTCCAGTATCCAGCAGGAGTTTCTGGCTGCCAAGTTTTAGTATTATTATTTGAATTTACTGTGAAAGTAGACATACAAGGAGTATATCCTACTACTTCAGTACACCTTTTCCCTTCTCTGCTGATGCAGATTGTTCCAATTATTTGATGATTCAAAACCCACCCTTCAGGTTGTTTCAATGTCTTGGAAATCTGAGTGTGGTTCCATTTTAGAAATTGCTCTGGAGCTAGGCTCTCACCCCTCCATGGCCATCTTTCAGCCGACTTAAGTCCCCCAATGTCACTGTTGAGGCAGGACTGGAACAGAATAACTCGAATTCAGAAGGCAAGAAATGAATTTATTTATTTCAAATGCACCGCTCTATATATAGAGAACATTGTGCGGACTGATTTCATTGGTTTTAAAGTAAAAACATCTCACACCATTGGTGTGCAGTGAATGACGCACAGTAGCAGAACCTATCTTGTAAACAATGTGAACAACAAGAGAGAGATAGTGAATTATTTACATTCTTTCCCAACTGTTTCTCAGGCTCTTGCCTGGTTAGAAAACCTCTCTCTTTCTCTCTGACTGAACTGAGAATACCCATACCCCAGAAATCGAACAGTTGGATAACTCTAATTCTGTAGCAATTTCTTGCATTAGATCTACAAAAAGGTTCTTATTTGAGGTTAGTAAACCCCAATCGCTATACTGCTGTTATAACTGTTTATATTGTTCACTTAATTCATTCAACTTTTCTTGCTTTATTCTTTTCTTTTTTGTTTCTGACTTTTGTTTCTTTATTTCTTGAACTATTTGTTTCATTCTCGCCTCTGGATCTACCCCTTCCTCAACTCTTGTAAAACAAAAAATTCTGTCACATCGCAAACAAATCCGATCATCATTACTTTGAAGAAGATTGGTTATTACAGGCTCATCACTGGAAGAAACTTTCTCGCCATATTTTAAATTTTCTCCAACCCAATAAATTTTGCCACCCATAGTGCACATCTTTAATTGGCTGCGGTTATAACATATTCCACTAACATGGGAATGTGCCATAAATACTGATTCCATCCTCCTTCCAATCCATATAGAATGATTACATTTGTCACAGACGGGGGGGAAAAATAGGCTCTAATCCAGCAGCTTTTCCATGGAGCTCAGGGGTGAGACTATCCCGGCCCATTGCTTGAGGCACAATGACCAATACAGTGAAAATAATCCTCAGGAGTTTTAACTCTCTACTTTTCTCAAGGCCCCTTGGGTTGCATCCAAGGGCCGAGATATTGGTCTTCTCGGTAGCAGAGTTTATACCTTGGGATTTAGTCACTGATGCCTTTGGTCTCATTGTTACTTTTTGCCTCATGAGCCTTTTTAGTTCTTTACCTGTAGTTGTCGCGGTTCAGTTTCCTTTATTTTTAGGCTAGTTGACCGCTAAGCTCTGGAGATGTGTGACTACAATAAGGTTGGTTTATATACCTCCCTTTCTTCCAGCGATACTTGGCTTCCTGCCACTCTCTAGCTTTAATTTGATATTCGTCTGGTATCCAATTATCTTTGTCACACTCTATCTTTTCTAATTTTGCTTTCGGTACCTCCTGCAAATCAATCCCAGCTTGTGTTCCATGTACCCAAGTTTCCCACCAATATTTGTCACCTGTTTTAATATACCCTTTCTTCACTGCAGCCCACAATGTTTTATTAGTTTCTTTTTCTATTTCTCTCCCACAGTTATGGCAAAGAGCACTAGGGATCTTTCCCTCTAACAGATTTGTATACCAGAATTCTTGACACTCAATACACTTAAAACAACTCCATGGATAACACAGTTTTGAGTGGAACATTCCACCTCCCGTGGATAAGATTGGGTTTGCAACCTAAGGTATGAGCACTTTCGTGACATGCATCAGTCTTTTTTTAGTCTTATTTTGAGTTCTCCAGGGGCAGAGGTAACTCTCCACTGGGATTCGGCTGGTGTCTCCATCGGTGGCTCCACTGGTCCTTTGATCCGTGACGCATGGGTCCAACCTTTTTCTGCAGTTCGGACAGCTGTGTCGGTGGTCAGCAAAGTACAGACCTTCCCACCTAGGAGACAAACTTTCTTCTTTCCATCTTTTGATTAATACCCAGTCACCCGGTTTTACTCAGTGTATGTTAAATCCTAGAGGGGCTGATTGAGCAATTATCCCTTTTCCCCTTAGTTCTGTCACATGCTGTCCAATCTTTTGAATATGTTTTTGAATAGTCATATCTTCTATGATTATGGATGTTTGGGGTACTTCCTGGGAATAGGGCATTCCATAAAGCATCTCATATGCTGAAAGCCCAGTATCTGCATTGGAGAGCGTTTTTATGTTAAGTAATGCTAAAGGTAAACATTTCACCCATGACATTTGGGTCTCAATCATCAATTTATTTAATTGCTGTTTTATAGTTTGGTTCATTCTTTCCACCCTCCCAGAGCTCTGGGGGTGCCAGGGAGTGTGATATTCCCAGGAAATACCCATGGCTTGTTGTTACCCCTTTTATAATACTGGAAGTAAAATGGGAGCCCTGATCAGAATCAATGACCCTTATAACCCCAAATGGGGGAATGATTTGTTCTAACAATATTTTAATTACAAACTTAGCCATAGCTCTTGCAGCTGGGTAAGCCTCCACCCAATGAGTTAGTTGATCTACTAACACTAACAGGTATTTTCATCTGCCTACTCTTGGTAATTCAGTGTAATCCACCTGAACTCTCTCAAACGGTTGGTAGGCTATTTTCCTACCACCTGTTGGGGCCTGTCTCATTACCTTTTTGTTAACTTTTTGACAAGTCAAACACCCCTGCGCTATTTGTTTTGCTATTTCAAAAATTCCAATACACCCATAATATTTTAAGAAATGGTCACACAATGCTCTTGTTCCCCAATGAGTATGTTGATGTAACTGACTTAGAATTCTTTGAGCATAAGTTTTAGGTAGAATTTCTCATCCATCTAGGAGTACCCATTTTCCCTGATCCTTTTTAGCCTCCAATCTTCTTATAGCTTCCTCCTCCTGAGCAGTATAACTTTTCAGCAGCTCTTCTTGAACTTCTATTATTGTGTTCAACTGGATTGTTTCATTTAATTTTAAAGCTGCCTCCTTTGCAGCTTGATCAGCTATATTCTTTCCTCTTGCTAAATAGCTTGACCCTCGTTGGTGGCCTTTTACATGTGCTACAGCTATCCTCCTAGGCCCCTTCAGGGCTTCAAGCACTCTAAGTATTAATTTCTGATGGATCAGCTTCTTCCCTTGAGTGTTAATCAAACCTCTTTCCATCCAAATTTTTCCAAACGTGTGTACAATCCCAAAGGCATACTTTGAGTCTGTATAAATGGTCCCCACCTTATATTTTAAAAGTTCCAAAGCTTGGTATAAAGCAAATAATTCACAAGCTTGGGCTGACCAGCTGGAACTTATTTTCCCTCTTTCTATTACAGACATGTTTTCTCCTTCAGCAACAGCATATCCAGATGTCCGTCTCCCCTCTATCATTCTTGATGAGCCATCGATAAAATATTTTTCTCCAGTACATAACTCTATTTCACTTAAATCTGGTCTCACTTTTGTTTGCAATTCAATCAATTCTATACAATTATGTATCAGCTCCTCAGTTGGCTCTCCATATAAAAATTGAGCAGGGTTCTGAGCAGGAGGGACCTTAAGTTCCAGCTCAGGAGAATGTATTAAGATAGATTCATATTTTAGAATACGGCTATCGGTGAGCCACTTCTCTGCTTTCTGATGCAATATGCTTCTAACATTGTGAGGTGTATATACTATTAAAGGTGCTCCAAATGTAACTTTCTTTGCTTCTTCCACTAAAAGTGCTGTTGCTACTATAGCCTGTAAACATATCAGCCATCCCCTGATGACAGGGTCTAATAATTTTGAATAATACCCCACCAGTTTTCTGTTCCCCCCCCCCAGTCCTGAGTAAGCACCCCATAAGCTGTTTGCTCAACAGAATTCACAAATAATTGAAAAGGTTTATCTAAATTGGGTAGGCTGAGTACTGGGGCTTGAATTAGAGCATTTTTCAAATGCTTGAATTCTTTCTCATCCTCCTGGTTCCATTTTGCTGTACTAGCTGTTAGTTTTTCATACAAAAATTTTACCTTTTGACTGTATCCTTCTATCCACTGTCTACAGTATCCCAATAACCCTAACAGCTGTCGTACTTCCCTTTTGGTACTAGGGGAAGGTAGGTTCAGTATACCCGATATTCTCTCAGGGTCTAGCTTTTTGGTTCCTTTACTCAACCAGTGACCTAAATACTTCTGCCTCTGCAAATTGTAACTTGGCCTTTGAAACTTTTAGGCCTCTTTCTCCCAAGAAATTTAATAGTCCAATTGTTGCTTCCCTCACTTGATTCTGGTCTTTCCCAGCGATCAATAAATCATCCACATACTGTATCAGCTTAGTTCCCTCTGGTCGTTCAAAATCTTGTAAGATCTTTTCTAAAGCCTGGTCAAAAAGGTTTGGAGACTCTGTAAACCCTTGAAGCAAGACTGACCATCTCAGTTGTCGTTTCCTCCCTGTTTCTGGATCCTGCCACTCAAAGGCAAAATAGTCTGTATTTCCCTCCTCCAAGGGACAAGCCCAGAAAGCATCTTTTAAATCCACTACACTATACCAGGTATAATCCGACGAAATTTGACTTAGTAATGCGTAGGGGTTAACCACCACAGGGAACCTAGTGGCCGTCCGTTGTTTGACCGCCCTTAGGTCCTGGACTAGATGGTAACTACCACCACTTTTCCTCAGAGGAAGTATGGGCGTGTTGTGAGGAGACATACATTCCTCTAGAGTTCCTTGTTTTAAAAGGTCTTCTATTATTGGCTTCAGTCCTCGCCTGCCATCTAGTGGAATAGGGTATTGTTTCACCCTTATGGGAAATTCTGGGTTTACAATGATTTTTAAAGGTTCGATATTCAATTTACCGATCTCCCCAGGAGTGGTCCAGACATTAGAACATATTTTCTCCTCATCCTGGTCTGTCAGTTTATACAACTGTACCATTAATTGATCATCCTGGGGCTTAATACCTATCCCTAATGCTAACATCAAATCTCTTCCCAACAAGTTACATTCTGTTTCTGAAACCAGTAATAAATCACCGATTTCTAATTTTTCTTTTGATTCAATTACTACTTTTTCAATAATGGGAACCTTGAAGGCCTCCTCCCCTTTTGCTCCAATTACTTGAGCAGTTCTTTTGCTGATTTTGCATCCTTCTGGTAGTCTTTGCACCGTTGATCTTTCTGCCCCTGTATCTACTAAAAATGTAATTTCCTTGCCTCGGGGACCTATTTTTAATTTTATCAAGGGCCCCTGTGATGTTTTGGTCCCCAATAAATAGAGCCCCTGACACCTCTAATCCTCTACAAACAATTTTTGATCTGCCTCCCGCTTCTTACAGGGCCTCTTAAAGTGCCCTTCCCTCCTGCAGTAAAAGCAGGTAAGTCTTTTCGGGACGCCACCCATTGTTTTTCTGGTAGTTTCCTTAGTATTTCCTGGAGATGCGCCCCCCTTCTGAACGTCTTTAACAGCTGCCATGAAAACCTTAGCTTGAGCCTTTACCTTCTCTTCATCCCTTTGCACATAAACCTTCTGAGCTTCTCTCAATAATTCTTGTAAGCCTATTTCCTGCCAGCCATCTAACTTTTCAAGTTTCTTTCTGATATCCTCCCACAATTTTGCCACGAACTGAGTTTTTATTAATGCCTCCCCTACAGCTGTATTAGGGTCTAATCCTGAATACATTTGTATACTCTTCCTTAATCTTTCCAACCAATCTATTGGTGACTCATCTTCCCCCTGATGTTCATTCAAGGCCTTGCTGATGTTTTGTCCTCTGGGGACTGCTCCTCGAATTCCCTTAATCATTATGTTTCTAAGATCCACCATACTCTGCCTATGCTGGACATTATTATGGTTCCAGTCAGGGGCTGCCATTGGCCACTTCTCCTCCCCTGGAGGCCCCTGCTGATGATCTCTCTCCCAACTCCTTATGCCAGCTTGTCTTATCAATTGTCTCTCTTCCACTGTAAATAAAATACTTAAGATTGACTGGATCTCTACCCAGGTGTAAATGCTGGGTCCTAAAAACTGATCCAATCTTTCAGATACCCCCAGGGGATCTTCAAGTAACCTTCCCATTTCTTTTTAAAAAGCTCTTACATCTCCAGTGTTCAGGGGTGCTGCTACATATCCAACAACTGGTCTCCCCTGGTTGTCTACTGCTAATGGTACTTCTCTTAATGGATATAATTGACCCCTCCCACCTTCATCATTGCTGCCCCCACAGCTTTTTACCAGTGCCCTCTCCCTGTTTCTTGTTCTATGTGCTGGTGGTGAATCCGGTACCAGGAGCGGAGCCACAGGGGCTTGGGGTACAGGGGGTGCTGGGTTAGGAGTCTCTGGTAGAGCAGTCTCCAGTACCGGGGGTGGAGCCACAGGGGCTTGAGGTGCAGGGGGTGCCGGATTAGGCATCTTTGGTGGAGCATCTGGCTGTAGCAGATAAGGAGGGGGGAGGTTGTCTAAGGGGTCCCAAGGGTTCTTTTCCTTTTTGGTTTTTAAAGGATACAGGCGGGAAGGCCAGGACCCATGCCATAAAGCGGCGTAATCACTTTCTTCTTGATTAATAGGGTCCCTCTTATTTACATAGGCATCCAAGGCCTGACAGATCCACCCTTCAAATGACCTATATATTGGCCAATACAAATTATCGGGTCGTATCATTTCTTTAGTCCACTCCGCCATAAAATATTGTATAATTTTCTCCTTGCTTTTTCCTTTCCTGGATTGTTTGTCTTTTCTGATAAGGAGGCCGTAACTCTTTAGATTTCTTGTCGCTGTTATCTCTGTGCGAAGAGTTTCTTATCCCTTTTCTTGAGCTAGTAAAAAATATCTTACGTCGCATAGTTTCTATTTTAACATTATGTTGTAACCTAAAACTGTTTTTAACACACTACTTAAAAAGATTAATACAGTATTACAACATAACCCTCCATAATACATATAGTATTCAATTTAATATTTGCGAAGATATTTATGATTATAAAATACGCATTTTTCACAGGGAATATAGCTACCACCATCAAGACGAGATCCTCAATGGTCCAGCCACATAGATTCGCCGTTGTCCATGGGGGTGCACCAAAGTCTTCCCAAAAAGTTACCGTTTATATAGTCTTTAGCCAAAGTGAGTGGCATCTGATCAAAAGGTGGGGAAGATTGATGGGCCATTGTGAAGAGCCCCTTGGTCTGTGAAGCAGGTGCAGGCATGCAGGTACAAGCCACCGCTTGTCACAACCTGTTCAAATGCAACATTCTGTCGAAGCACAGTGAGTACACCTGCTAACAGTCACTTGGCAAGCATCTGCGTCCACCTCGGCCAGGCCAGAACTCCTGTCAGGGGTCTTCAGGGTCCTTGCGACAGTCATGAGGCAAATGAAGGAAACTTCGGACCGGCTCTCACACAGGGTGCCCAGGGGGTATGGAGGTCCCACTGAATGCTCAAAGCAGCCATAATCCCTTGAAGGATCCCACTGTAAAATGGCTCCCCCATCCAAGTCCACTGCCTTCACAATCCCTTATTCAGCAATCATTTTTAACTGATAAAATAATTGCTGACCTGACTAGGAACAACTCTGGCCACCATGCCAGCCGGCATACCACTACCAGAGGATATCTAAGCCCTCCCATCCTGGGCATCTCATCAAAATACACCTGACCACTCTGGAATGGACATATAGCTAAAGGTCATTTCTCTGCCTTGCAATCATCTTTGTAGTCTGGCTATTAGCTTTAGCCAGGCACCCCTCAATAGCTCATTTTGCTAAAACAAAAAGACCCAAGGCAGTACATCTTGAAAAATGTCTCTGCCAATACTCCAGATTCCCAATGACTCCCCCCATGGAGCCATTCCAATATTTGCAGGCTCAAAGTTCCTGGCATCCACTGTTTGCTGTCCTTTGTAACGAAATTCTTCCCTCTTTCTTCTATCCCACCACCTTTAATTATCTCCAACTCCTCTGGTGGAAAAGGCAGCACCACCACCACCACTTCCCCCCTCCCCTGGCAACAGCTGAGCCACGGGGAGCAAAGGGGGGATCCAGGAGACCTCTGGCAAAAGTGCTGCTTTCTGAACATCTCCACTGGCCAGTTGATTACCTCTTGTCTCTTCTGAGTACCCTGCCTGATGTCCCTTAACGGCTCCTATTTCTACCTCTTTTGGTAAATTCACCACCTCCAACAAGTGAGTAATTGAGCTTTCATGAGGGGATGTTTTCCCCTGCAAGTTAACAAACCTCTCTTCTCCCAGTTTTGCCAACACATGTATCACCCCCACATGCATATTTGGAATCTGTAAACATTCACTACCTTGAGATAGTGAAGTACTTTGCAGGATTTTATTGAGACATACAATTCTGTGGTCTGTGCTGACCATGTGTGTGAAAAATGTGTATTTTATGATTGGCTCTTCGCAAATATTAAATTGAATACTATATGTATGGGGGATAATTCGTGCATATAAAATGGTTTACATGTCTTATATATATTTTGCTGGTGAAAAACATTCTTATAAAAAAAAATTTAAGTGCACAAGCTAGTGTTGGGGATTGCATCACAGTGTCGAAACCACCTGGACAAAAGGGAGGAGAATCTCATTTGCAAACAAATGAACGTGGCTGGCCTGGAGAGGGATCATTCCTCAAGGCGATCTGGGGAACACCTGGACGGTGAATACGTGATAAATATCTAAGACTGAGCCATCAGAGAGACACATCTCAATGCCGGGGTTCCGGGAACTCGATCATGGATGAACATCACTTCCCAGACATGGTTTTGTTCAGTTCATCACAAAGAAAGGACTCCACATGAATATGTGAAACTCTGAAAGGAAGAAAAAGGGACTCAGCCCCGGGCTAAATAAACTGTATAAAAATCACTCATACAGGACGGTTGGTGTGAACATAGGGGACCCTATGCTGTAGTGGTCAAACCTGTGTCTCACCCAGTGCCGATCCTGGGCTCGGCACTGACCCTTTTTTTTTGATAGTGGCTTTTCATTGTTATTCTCATATTTATATTTGGACCATTTAATAAATTTTCTTTAATTAATAAATTGGATCATTCATTTATAACATTATGGAGGGTTATGTTGTAATACTGTATTAATCCTTTTTAAGTAGTGTGTTGAATAAAGTTTTAGGTTACAACATAATGCTAAAATAGAAACTCTGCAATGTAAGATATTTTTTACTAGCTCAAGAAAAGGGATAAGATAATCAAGAAACTCTTCGCACAGAGATAACAGCAACAGGAAATCTAAAGAGTTACGGCCTCCTTATTGGAAAAGACAAACATTCTTCCACCTTCTCTCCCTCTTTATGGAACCACCAGGATTAAGGGGAAGAAGTTGACAAAAACAAAAAAAAATCTTAATTTGCAAGGAATTTATGCATCATGTATGAGATATATGAATATGCAACAGGCTATTGCTGTTAAGGGTTATTCCTTTGTTCGCAAGGCGTGTTTTTGGCAGCTTAGTGCCCAAAAACATCCGGACGTCCATAATTCTTTGCTTTTTGTTGTCTCGTAGTGTCCTAATCCTCATTGTCCAAATTTTTATTACTCTAATTTTATTACTATTTGTTTATAACTATTTTATTACTAATAAAATTTTAAGATTTTAAAAAACAAGTTATTGGTGTTTTTCACATTTCCCTTCCCCTCTTTTATCTCTATTCTTTATTTCCCTTTTCTGTCCCCTCTATCGCATTTGCTGTCGGTACCTAAATAAAGGTGTATTTGTTGTGATTGAACTGTTGGTCCCCTGCTGCTTGCCTTTTTGCACTTCTGAGATTGGTTAACGAACCATCACGACACCCTGCATGAGCAGATCATGACATAAAATTGACATCACGGACAGGATTTCTGTCTAGACAGAAGGGTGCAGGTTCTGTGTAGTCTGTAACAGGGGAAGGACGTTTCTCTCCAGCCGCACCTAGACTTCCAGCCCAAAAGGCTGAGTTGTTGTAGATAGCAAGGGGAAAGAATTCTAATTTCCCGCAGACTGCAGACTGCCTAGGTGAAAAAGCACCCACAACACTGTCTTCGAAAAATTGCAAAAGATCTATTAGTGCAAAAGGCGGGAAACTGTGTTGTTTTGTTATTGTTTTGTGTATCTGGACTGTCTGGGAAGGAAGGGACAACTTGAAGAAACTAAGCGGTGCCTCCCAGGCAGATTTTGTCTCTTCACCCACCCAGGGAAGCGAAGGGAGACACAGCGAAGGCTGTGTGGTTTGCGTAACTTAAGTCTGTACCTCCCTGTCATGGTTTTGGTCTTTTCTCAAAATGAGTGATAACCTCAATAATAAAGCTAAAGCTGGATATTATGCTCTACTAGCTAAACACAATGCCAAACCTTCTCCGGGAGGAGAGGAATGGGCAAAAAGTACCTGGTTTAATTTGGAAAATGTGGTTGATATGAAATGAAGAGGGCTAATGCCTTTATTAATGTTCAGCTCTTTATTAAAAAGATCAGCTGGGCAGGGGGCTCGACACGGAGCTTGCCCCTGTTGTTGTAGCTTTCCCAGGTGGCCGAAAGGAAGGAGGCGTACAGAGTCTGTCACTGAAGTCCAGAGCAGCAGCTGTCCCTTCTTCTTTCTTTGTGGCACACTGGTGGCCAGAGGGTGAGGAGGCGTGGCGTGCAGAGTCTGTTGCTGAAGTCCAGAACAACAGCTGTTCCCGCTCCTTCTCTGGTGGCAGCACCAGGGCTCTCTGTCTCCCTTTCTGTCTCCCTGCTTCTCAAAGTCTAACCTAGTCTATTCTTTTTTAGGTGATGGCAATGGGTAAAAGTCAATCAGGGGATGTGTTTCCCTCTTCCTCAGCTAGGGCATTTGTCTAGACTCCTCTACTGTGTTTAGGTTTTGATTTAGGGTCCTCTTTATCTCCTAAAAATACTCCCATGATCCTAAGGGGTTTTTATTTGCATGTTAGTCTCAGAATAGCAGCGTGGAGGGGTGGGAGGCCAGTTATCTCCAGGTAGTTTAGAGAAAACAAACAGAGCAATTAGCTAATAAACATTTCAATATCGGAACTTAGCTAGAGTTAGTAGTTTTTTTAGTGTTGCCATGGGAACTAAGAAGGCCCTGCCCGCGTCTCTGGGGAACACGTGGAAACTGTTCATTACAAATCCCTCCTCTATTTCTTTGATCGGGCTTAACCCCGCATCAACTTACAGTCGTTGGCTTTTGAGGGCTAACTTCTTTTGGCATTTGTATGCTTTTACTTATGTCTGATGGTAATTCTCCTGTTCTTTAGAAACCAAGTAAGACTTAATAATATTGTAATTAATTTTTTCAGTTAACTCCTTTGGCTAAAGGACACTTAGTCTTATTAAACAATTACCAAGTACTTAAACCTTTACTATGGTACTTTAACTCAGAAACAGTTATTAACACCTTACTGTATATCAGTCTCTAGCAAGTCTTCCTTAAAGTTAATTTTAAGTCCTCTGGTTTCTTAATTACTGTCCACGCACAAGAGGAGGCAGGTGACACTCTTGGGTCTGGTCTGGCATCCAGGGGTGGCACTGGTCCTTTGACTCTGGTGACGTGGGTCCAGCCTTTTTCTTGGGTCCGTACCGCAGTGTGTGTGGTGAGTAGCACCTGGAAAGGTCCTTCGAATTTGGGGGTTAATGGAGTGGTAGTGATCCAGGACTTTATCAACACCCAATTCCCAGGACTGATGTTGTGGGCATTGGTGTCCAGAGGGGAAGTTTGGCAGAGATACCCCTTCTTTCAGAGGCCTTCTAGGGATTTTCCTATGACCGCTAAATATTTCTGAGTTGCTGCCTCCCCTTCCAGATAATCTGCTGTACTGAAAGGGGTGATTAAAAAAGGGGAGTCCAAACATGATTTCATAGGGAGAGACCCCTATATCAGACCGAGGTCTTGTTCTGATGCACAAGAGAGCGAGAGGTAAACACCTGAGCCAATTCATCTTTGTCTCTTCAATTAATTTGGTTATCACATTTTTAAGAGTTCTATTCATCCTTTCCACTCTTCCAGAGCTTTGAGGATGCCATGGGGTGTGCAATCTCCACTTTATCCCCAGGGTTTTTGTTACTTGATGTAAAGTTTGAGCAACAAAATATGGACCTCGGTCCGAGTCAATGTTACTGACTAGCCCGTATCAAGGTATGATGTTTTCTAAGAATATTCTTGCAACTTCCTGCGCAGTTTCCTTTTTGGTTGGGAAAGCCTCCACCCAGTGAGTGAGGTGATCTACGATCACTAGTAAATATTTGTACTTTAATTTTCCCTTGCAGGGTCAACTTTTGGGCTTCTTTTATCAGGATAGCTGCTGCTGCGATTACTTGCAGGCAAGTTGGCTATCCTCTGGCTACTGGGTCTAGTAGTTTTGAGAGGTAGGCTATTGGCTTTTTTTTGTCTTCCCCACTTAAATACACTCTTAGGGCTTCTTTGAGCAACTCATTCATGTTCTTTTCTTGCCAGTCCTCCATCTTTTCTAGTTTTTGTCTAATATCGGGACAGGATTTGGTGACAAACTAGACCTTTAAGAGGACTTGACCCTCTGGGCTATCTGGGTCTTTATTTGAATATAACTGGAAATTTCGTTTTAGTTGGTTAAGCCAAATTGCCGAGGTCTCATCCTTCTTCTGAGTACCATCAAAGGCCAATTTTGTGTTGCTTCCCCTAGGGATACTCTTTGATCCCTCTTATCATGAGGGACCTATAGTCTCACATGTTTTGCCTACCTTCTTGTTGGCTGGGACTCCAGTTGGGGTCCACCAAGGGCATCCTCTGGTTCCCTGGGGGCCCCAATCCACCCTCTCTTTCCCATATCATCACCCCTGCCGCTTGGATCATCTGGACCTCTCTCGGAGAGAACAGAATGCTTCAAATAGCTCAGCTCTCCCCAGGTACAAATACTCAGCCCTAGAAATTGGTCCAACTGGCTAGATATTCCAATGGGGTCTTCCACTAAATTTCTTAGCTCTTTCCCAAATCCCCGGACTTCGGAAGCTGCCAAAGGTGCATCCACAAACCTAACTCCCCCAGCTGCTCTACCCATAGGAACCCCTCTAAGGGGAAAGAGCCCCTCCACCCTTGGTGCTTTGGATTGGGCACCACAATACAGCCCTTTTTCTAAGACACCAGGCAGGGAAATAGTAGTGGAGACAGACACTGGAGGCCAGGGGGCATGCCAGGTGGTGAACCAACACTGGGCAAGGGTGGCCTCAGCTCCCAATGGGGAGGAGGCAAGGAAACTCCAGCTGGAGAAGGGGAAGAGGGAGTTGGGGAGATGGTTGAGGAAACAAGGGGGAGGGACGATGGAACAGAGGTGGGAAAACGAGGGAAAGGAATCAGGGACTCAATAGGAGGGGCTGAAGGACCAACTGGGGAAACTGTTGGGGAAGTAACAGGAGCAGAAGGGGACAGGCAATCGAGGGGGTCCCATTCCTTTATTTTTCTAGTCTCCCCCTCTTATTCTCTTTGTCTTCCTCTCTATTTCTTTCTAACTTGCATATTCTCAGTCTCATTATTTATAGAATACTCTAGCCATCAAGCTGCATAAGATAGTTGCTCTATATCAAGGTCCTCTCAGTTATTTTTTTGTGTTGGTTTAACTGATTAGACATCCACTGATCTCAGGTTCCATACCATGGCCACTTTCCCTGTAATTCCAACTTCAGCCATACTTCTATACTGTAATGTATCATCTTACTCTTGTCTAGACCCTTCATGGTCTCCCGAGAATCCCATTAGTCTAACAGTTGCCCCAAGGTGCTGTTAGGGGGAATTCTCTTTGCTTTGGAAGGATTTGCTCCTTTACTATAACCTCTTCTCATTTTCAGGCCTCAAAAAACAAAACAAAAAATATATATCTTAAATGGTGCTTCTATCTAAAATGGAATATACGGACAGGCAGCTAAAGCTCATCTGGCCCCTCCCAACTTAGTATTTTGAATCACTTGACTGAACTTAATCTCATTTAACTAAATTCCCACTCTTGGTCCTACCCTCTTGGCACTTTACATTGTCTCTTGGCCAGGGCAATCACTAGTCACACTCTCATCTATTGTCTTCTGTTCTTTTGCTCTTTGGCCTAAGTTTTGAACTTCTTGATGCACTTTCTAGGCTTGTACCCCGGCTAAGTCCCGCCCAAAATCTTACTTGGCCTTTTGCCTAACCTTCTTACTAGGCTTAGGAAGCTTGGTCTCCCTGCCGAGGTAAGGTCGAACGTCCTGCCAAGCCTTACACTCGAACTCTGGCCAAGCCCCCTTGCCTGACTCCCCTACTAGCACAGGGCCCTCTCTCTTAGCTGGCTCTCATGGACGGTGTTCTCTCGGCCGCTCACTCCCCCTTCCCCCCCCCCCTCAAACCATGCTGCCTCCCGGGGGTAGGACCCCCAATAAACCCTCATCTAATTAGCACCCTCAGAAGCTGTGTGGAGTCTCCTTGCCTGCCTGCTGCTACCAGCGAATTCACAGCTTAGGGGGGGCCCCCGGGGACACCCCGGGGGGTCCCCCCAAATGCACCGCTACACTGCTGTATAATTCTAAAACTAATGTCAAAACATACTGAACCAACATCTAAGATATACAATATTATGATATCTCTCACACCCACTACCCATTTAAAAAACACTAATTCCTGGGATTCATGGGGTTGGTGCACTGACTAATGAAAATTGGGTTGATAATTACAATTGAATTTTCATTTTGAACTATTAGACACTGTATGATTACTTATGTCATTGCTTCTGCTCTATCTTTTCTCCTGTTATCTTTCTTCATCATCTTGGTGGAGAACCCATAAACTGAAGAAGATCAATAGGAAAAAGACATTTATTGCAATGTTTGAGTCACAGGGTGGATGTCAGAGACTGAAATAGTTCATGCTTCAAACACTGATATAAAGTTTGGCTCATTTTAACAAAAACTGTAAAAAGAACTGTCTTGGGGTATTCACCCCAAGACAAGAAGCTACAACCAAAGAAGCCTCCCTGAAGATACCTAACTGGGAATTTGGACTATAAGTTAAACCACTAAGATTAGATAAAAGGAAAACCCATTCTTTAATCATCTCATGCCTAGAACAAACAAGGCTGAAAGAGAGGGAGGCATCCACAAGAAAGCAAAACACAGCAGAGATTCGTCCCTGGCTGAGTTTTGGATGGAGGAGACCACAGCCTGCAGAAGCCAGGTTTACACAGCCTCTCACCTGAAATGAGGCGGGGGTGGATATAAGTGATGTATATTTAAAACAATATGTGGCCAGGATACTGTCTCTTGTGAAATCTCGTTGACAGGAAGCTCAGATGGCACAGACCCTGCCTTTGGACTTTGCTGTTCATAACATTCAGCCAGGAGACTAGGTCCTAGTTAAGGAGCAGAAAGAAGCATCCCTGGTGGCAAACTGGTGTGGACATTTGCAAGTGTTACTGACCACAGAAACAGCCATCAAGGCAACTGAACATGGGTGGACCTATCACACTCGGGTCAAGGTGTCTGAAGCCCCAGAGATTTGGACAGCTCAGCTGGAGGAGAAGGACAGGAGACCGTGAATGACACTCCGCAGGAGTGCACTGGAGCAGTAGCCAGTGTGTGGACAATGGGGGAAGCCTCATGTGCCTACCCACAGACGGCCTGCTGCAATAGTCTGTGTGGGCATCCCTCCTTTCGCATGTCCAGTTACTGAGGGGCTAATTGTTGCTGTAATTGTTTTCTTTTTGTTAAGTTCTTTCTGTGCCTTCACTCGCCACAGGTGGTATGGAAGACGTGAGAATTAGATTAAGTGATTAGATTACACCATTAGAATGTTTTTCTTAATAATCTTACCGATATATTGTCAGTTAGGTTTGGGCTACAGGTGGGAAAATCGTTCTTTACTCCTAGGAGAAGAAGTAGCAAAAACCTTTAACTTTAGCAATTGTTGGGTCTGTGGAGGGCCAGGAGGATCTGAAGACTGGCCATGGGTGGCCAGCCCAGTCAAACCTGAATGGTGGGTCAACACCCTGAGCGAGGTCCATTATAGGCTACCCTGGACCAAGTCCCGCAGGGTAACCCTCAGTTAGCTGGTCAACGGGTGCCTGGATAGCGTAATTAAAATCCCCACCAGGAAGACGGAAGGACTCTTGAGCTGCTGGAATCCAAGCGGGTTTATTGAGGATTGATCGAAGGAGTAGGGAGGCAGAAATAGGAGCAGGGGGACAACCACACTCAGGGGAGGCAGACTCTGAGAGCCCCGGGGAAGGAGGGGCCAGAGTATATAACTGGGGAGGGAAGGACTAACTAGGGTACAAATTATCCAATGGGAAGAGGGTGTAAGGGATGGGGTAACATAAACTGGGCCAATGAGGGAAAAGGGAAGGAGTGGTTTACAGAGGGAACCATTAGAAACAACGAGAACAGGGAACTTTCCAGAACTGGGGGAGATAATAACCATAAACTGACAGATGATGGGCATTTGCTCATTTGCATTGGGGGGCAGAGGACTCTGGGGAAATGCCTTATGTTAAATGGCTGTAGTTTCCCATGGCATTCCCACACTGTCCTCCCCATAGGCACATCCCACATCTCCCCCTTGTCTGTTTATTAAATAAATGTCCCCCAAGTTTTTCACAAGGGTCTTTTTGAAGAGAGTTAGAGCAATGGAAACAATAAAAATTATAAGTTCAATCCAGAGCAGTCCTCTTAGGATGGAGGCCACCCAGCTAGGAACACCCCATTGTGTGAGTATCTTATTTATTGCGTCCACAGCCTGGTTTTCAGTCTTAAGGTCTTGCATTTGTGATTGGAGTTTCTTGATGTTGGCTTGTATGGAGGTGCTTCTCGAGGAAAGGTTAAAACAACACAGTCCTTCAAAGTCTTCACAGCTGTCGCCATGGGTGAGTAACAGGAAGTCGATGGCTGCTCTATTTTGTAATGTGGCATGTCTGGTGGTTTCTTCGTCCACCAAAAGATCTGACAGTGTGGCGGACGTGGCATTGGCCTGCTTACTAAGCCAGCACTCAAGGTGAGAAAGCTCACCAAGGGCCTTTGCTGCTGCGTACCATGGTAGGAAAATGGACACAGCGACCCTCTTTGACTTACTCCAATCATAAATTTGGGAATCACAATTTGGGTCAAATTAGGTATAGGATCTCTTTTTGTGGGTCAATTGTTTTTCCTTTTTCCAGTCAAAAATTTGGGTTTTGTTGGGTGTCAGGGTAGTAAGCTGGCCAAGGCTACAGGGTCCCCCTTTAATCTTGAATGGGATCCCTGGCCACACTCCGTCACCACAGATAAGAAACACTCCCCTAGGGAGCACCTTGGGATATGGGAGAGGACTCGAACCATGTTAGGCTGGTGTAATTGCACCAGTCGGTCATGTATTTTTTGTCATTTGGTGACACATCTTTCCTGATTATCTCTTGAGGCTCTTGTTTGATTGACTTATAGAAAAATTGAACGCAGAAGGCAGCTTTTGTGGACCCCAGTAAGTCCAATTCCTGGGGTTCCTATGGTGCATGTGGGAGGGTCCTTGTCCACCAATCCCAAGAGTCCACCCGGTTAGGTTTCTTACCTGTGTATGGGTAGTCTTTTTCTGACAGAGGGATTCCCATCAGGCATGTCGAGAGTGGGTCTCCTACCCTGCCCATGACCATGCAAAAATTGTCTTGCTTGAGGGACTTTGCTAGTGTTATCCAAAAGATCTCCTTCGGCTGTGGGACAAACCATGCATCGGCTGCCTGGAGACACAGTAAGATGAAAAGTGTGGTGGCAGCCATCTGGACGCTCTGGGGTGCCTTAAGTGTTGTCTGGGTAGGTGTCAGCTGGGTGGCCATCACTGCTCTGGGTGTGTTCTAGTACGATAACAAAAGAAAGCATTTGTAAGTAAAATTCTGTTTGGTTCCCTTCCCTCCTTTCTTCCCCTTTGTTAAACTTAATAGAATGAAATAAATTACAGGTAAGGTCTAGGGATAAGGGGTAGGGGGTCGAGGGAAAAGGTAAGAGGGGAAAGGGAATGGGACAACAGGAGAAGGTAAAACTGGGTTTGTTTCAGCTGGTAGCGGAAAGTGTCTTCTCGTGATGAGGACATGGGAGATGATATTTGGTGGAGTGGTGTCCTTCTTGCGTCGTCGCCACGTGACTGCATTGTCCGGTTGGGCTGTTTGTGGTGCTCCAGGAGGGTGTTCTGCCGGGAGGTCATCTTGTGGCGAGGCGTCCAGGTACAGTTTCACATACTTCCCAGGAATCCACTTGGGGCCCTGCTCGGTGGAAACACAGCCATATCCTCTCCCCCATGTTATGAGTGGGTACAGGCCCTTGATGATCTTAGATTCTGGGTCCTTAATAAGGACCGGAGGCCTTTCCTTTAAAAGTGCTCTAGTGTTGTTATGAAAGTGCCGCAGAATGGGGGGATTCGGCTCCCTGTCTGAGCAGTTCATGAAATTAAAAACACAAAGTGCCTTACACAGTCTTTCAACAGGAGTTATAGACAGGGCTGAATCATTTTGCTGTTCTAGCAATTTCTTGATCTCTTTATGTGTTCTTTCAACTACAGATTGCCCAGTGGGGTTATGTGGAATGCCGGTGGTGTGGACAATCCCCCATTGCTGCATGAATTTCTGAAAGCGCGTTGACGTAAAGCCTGGGCCATTGTCAGTCTTAATGGATTTTGGAACGCCCAGGGGGGCAAATGCCATATAAAAATGTTTGATGATATCTTTGGTTTTTTCTCCCGTGTGGAGGGAGGCAAACACTGCTCCTGAAAATGTGTCAATTGAGACGTGTATATATTTTAATGGCCCGAAAGGGGCATAATGAGTGATGTCTGTTTGCCAGAGTTGCAAAGCCCCCAGTCCTTGGGGGTTGACCCCCGTTGCCACAGCAGGAAGGGCAAAGGACTGCCAGTTGGGGCAGGTGGAAAGAATGGCTCTGGCTTGTTCTTTGGATATTTTGAACTGTCTTGAAAGTGCAGGTGCATTTTGATGATAAAAAGCGTGGCTCAGCTGAGCCTGCTGAAAAATGTCAGGTAGGGTAGATTTGTCAGAAATCTGTGAGGTCATTGCTAGCAGATCTGCTCTCTGGTTGCCCTCAGTGATGGCACCTGGCAGGTCAGCGTGAGACCGGACGTGCAGAATATTATAGGGTTGCTCCCTGTGGGAGATGAGCCAAATTAATTCTGAGAGCAAGCCATATAATTTTCTGTTTTGAATTTCTTTGAGCAAGGCATGTTCTGCCTGCTCTGCTATCCCAGCAACATACGCTGAATCAGTAACTAGATTAAAAGGTTGTTGAAATTTTTTGAAGACTCTCACAACCGCAGCAAGTTCTGCGATCTGGGGGGAACCCTCAGCCAGTTGGACATCAGACTCCCCACTTCTGAGTGTCCGGGTCCTTCCAGGTGATCACTGACTTGTGGGACTTGCCCGACCCGCCAGTGAACACTGTGAGAGCGTTTTTCAAAGGAGTGTTACTTTTAAATGTTTTTGGAGCCAAATACAGAGTGCCTTTGAACAACTTGTGTTTTGGATAATGAATTGATATCTGGCTGGGATAGCTGTCTAATGCAATTTGTAAATTTTCATTAGTTTGTAGTACTGAGTCCAATTGTTCCAAATTTAAAGGTAAATAAATGCACGCCGGATCACACCCTGCGAGGGTCCAGAGGCGGTGGCGGGCTTTTATAACAAGTTTGGCTATTAATTCTGCTGGTGCTGTCACGGTTTTGTGTGGCTGGTGAGGTAGGAAAAGCCACTCAATGATGAGGAGTGGGTCTTTGAGTGTACTATCCCATTGAAATAAAAGTCCATAAAAGTTTGGGCACTTACCCAGGACACAGAGGTTCAGTGGGAGGGACTGGACTACACAGTGAGCCTGTCGGGACTTCAGGGCCTGTGCGACTCTCTCCAGGGCTCCACAGGCGTCTGATGTTAGTTGACGCAGGGAAGCTAAGTCTTCATTTCCTCGCAGGAGGTTGAAGAGGGGTGCTACCTCTTCCGTGGTGAGCCCCAGGAGAGGTCGGATCCAGGTGATGGTGCCACAAATTTGCTGAACGTCCCG
The DNA here is from genome assembly GCF_026979565.1 of Vidua chalybeata. Taxonomy (NCBI): domain Eukaryota; kingdom Metazoa; phylum Chordata; class Aves; order Passeriformes; family Viduidae; genus Vidua; species Vidua chalybeata. The sequence continues at coordinate 22,014 of NW_026530321.1, forward strand.
CAGCGTCCGTGGGTCTTCCTTGATGGTCAATGTCTGAGGTGCGATGGTCCTCCCGGTGATGATGAAGCCCAAATACTTCCATGGTGCTGATAACTGAATCTTTTCCTGTGCAATCTGAAGTCCAGCTGCCTTGATGGCCTGCACAGTTTTCGCAAGTGCTGCATCTAGATAAGTTTTTGTGGCAGCACACACTAAAACGTCATCCATGTAAGGAAGTATTATTGCCTCAGGGAAGATTCTCCTGGCAAGGGAAAGGACTTGTGCAACAAAAGTTTGACAGAGCACTGGAGAGCACTTCATTCCCTGAGGAAAAGTGGTCCACTGGTACCTTTTCTAAGGTTCGCCCCTGTTGATTGATGGTACTGAGAAAGCGAACCTGGGAGCATCTCCGGGGTACAATGGGATGTTAAAAAAGCAGTATTTGATGTCTAACACTGTGAGCTGCCAATCCCAGGGAAGCATGGAGGGAGAGGGGAGGCCTGGCTGAATGGGGCCTATGTCTTCAATGGCATCATTGACCCTACGAAGGTCTTGGAGCAGGTGCCACCTGTCCCTGCCAGGTTTTTTGATGACAAAGACAGGTGTGTTCCAAGGGCTGGTGGAAGGTGTTAAATGCCCCAGGCACGCCTGCTCCTCTACTAATTCATGGAGCGCCTCTAATTTCTCTACTGGAAGGAGACACTGGTCCACCCATACCGGTGTGTCGGTTTTCCAATTGAGAGGTGGGGTGGTGTGCCCTGCAGTGGCCCATACTAAAAATCCCACCTAGGGTCAGGGATGTCAAGTCAGACTCCCCATTGGGACCAAACGTCCCTGCCAAGTAGCATGATATTTGAGGAAACCACAAAAGGCCTGATTGTTGCAATTTGCCCCTCCGGTCCCTCCACGCTTACCAGATATTTGCTTCTGAGGGAGTTGACAGCTCCCCCGACACCGGAGATTGTGCTGCAAGGGGGCACCAACTCCCAGTCACGCGGCCACTTTGCTCGAGGGAGAATGGTGACATCAGCTCCAGTGTCCGCCATTAAGTCCAAAGTCACTGACTTCCCCTGAAAAGAAATGGTAGATGTTATTAATGGTCTTTCGTTGCAGACGTTTTGAGTAAAGAAAACATGCTTGTTCTTGTCCTCACTGTCAAAGTCCTGCCCCTCCAGGATGTATAGTAAAGCAAATGGGGCCCATTTACAGAGAGTAAATGGGGGGTTGGTGCAAACTACTGATACCGTGATTTCGTTGCCAGGATCCACACAAACCACCTCGGGGATGTGGCTGTCCCCGAGGAGCAGGACGGTTGTGGGCCTGTCATGATAGGGTGAGTGTAGATATCCCGCAGGGACTCTCACAAGGTCCTCGTCTGGCAGCAAAAGATGGACAGCGTTGCAGAAGACCCGATGGTTATCCTGATTTAATTTGCTGGTTTTGCGGAAGAACTGAAGCCCATCCTCATGGCTGCAGTCCGCAGAAATGTACCGTCCAGGCAGTGGCTTTCCTGGATGGTGGGCAGGCTGGTGGGCAGGCCAGAGTGCTGCAGTTGGCCATTTGGTGTCATCGCGCGGCCCCGCATTGCGCTCCGCCGCCCGTTTCCCGGACGGTATTGCCGGTGCTGTTGAAAGTCCCTGAATGGTGGCCTCAGAGTTTGTAAATGTGGTTGATAAAGAGGTTCAGGTGGCCAGTGGGGGAAGTTAGCTTGTATATGTCCTAGTTGGCCACATCCAAAGCACTGAACATTATTTAAACTGACTATGGCCTCCCCCACCCCTTTGCTCACAGCTAAAGCCACGGTATGTTCCATGGATGAAACCTTCAAGCACGCCTTGACCATCTGTGAGATGTTAGGTTCTGGATCTTAAGGCAGTGCTCTCAGGACTTTCTTGGTCTCTGAATTTGCGTTCGTCATGGCCATCTTTCTGAGAAGCTCCTCTCGGGCTTCTACATGCTCTATCTGTCTTTCAATGGCCTCTCGTAAACGATCCACAAATTTAATAAAAGTCTCTTCTGGGCCTTGCAAAATGGAGGAAAAGTTTTGGAGGGGGGTTGTCCCATATGGAATTTTTAAAAGCGCGGCCTTACCAGCATCTCTGATTTCATCTAATAGGTTATTTGGCAGCAGAATTTGATCTTCCGGCCGGCTAAATTCCCCCTCTCCAGCGAGGGCCTCAAGGCCTTCGCTGCCCTCTCCCAACACTTCATTGAGGTCATACTTTTTAAAGAGTGGTTTTAACAGTTTTTTCCAATGAATTTCCCATAGCAGTAATTCAGTTTGTGTAAACAATGCTTTGGCTATGTACCTCAAATCGTGTGGGACTAGTGTGTGCCCAGAGAAAGTCAAGTCCAAGACATTCTTAAAGAATGGTGAATTTCTGCCATAATCTTTGGCTTCTTTTCTTAACTCTTTGACTTCTACATAAGGTAGCTGCTCCCACCTGGGTTCCCTTCCCCTCTTGTGGATGACTGGTGCCGCAAAGGATTCCAAGTCCCATGCAAGGTCAAGGTCCCTGTCCTTGATCGCCTCCTCCCGCATCCGGGCCCAGCCTCCCCCTGGCTTGATGGTAAAGCGGGGGCTGTCACTGTCCTCATCCTCATCAGAGGATGAGGCAGGACGGGCTAGGGCACCGAGCCTCTGCCTGATCGGTGGGTCTCGGTGTTGTGAGACCCAGCAGGCCAAGAAGGCCTCCTTCCGGCCACGCCCACCTCCAGTTCCAGTGGCGTGGGAACCAAAAGCTGGGGGGGGGGCGCACGGCCTAACCCACCCACCAAGGCATGGCCTTCCTGTGGGGCGGTTGCACCCACAGGGGGCATACACAGGGGTGTGGTCAGGGGGACGGGCGGGGCAGGTCCCGACGATGTGACAATGTACGACGTGGTGGAGTGGGAGGGACCCGACGCAGGGGCGGCACCCGATGAAGGAGGGGGTGGCAAAGGAATGGTGGGAACCCAAGGAGGTGAAGAAGGAGGAGGAGCAGCACCATGTTGGGTTTTTCTAGAATGGTGGTGCTCAGCCATGTGGCCGGTGCCATTTTGTTTAACAGAACTATCACTACAACTGGGAATTAAACCGGGGTCTGGGGACTTAGGAACGAGGGAACAGGTGAGGCTCGGGCTGGGGTGGCCAGTCCCAGCACGAGGAAGGGACAGAGTGGGATGAGAAACAGCAGAGAGTCGGCAGCAGCTCTGTGCCTTTTGGCAGGGTCTGGCTCCCGACCCACCCTTAGGGGAAATGGGATAAGGATTGGGGAGGGACGAACGAGGGGTAGGAGAAACAGGGACCGAACTCTCCTCCTGTTGTTTAATTAACTTAAAAATAGAATTAAATGCAGGATAGAAGTGCCCCACTTTAAAACTCCCCGCAACCTGAATATCATACATACATTTCTCAACTTTCCCCCAAAATAAAACAGAAGAGACATCTTCCCTGGACGCATTGGGAAAATGCTCAAAAATAAAATTAACAAAAGCTTTCAATTCCCTGTTCTTAAATGAAACATCCCCCAAAACAAGGGTTGCCTTAACTTCGATGTAAAACTCCAGTCAGGCTGGAGAAAGGTGATTTCCCATTTTGCTCAACAGCCAAAAACTCCCCCCACAAAGCAAAGGAGAAACGGAAACAAAAGAGCCTGTATGAGGCGCAAAGCACCTGGCAGCTGACTGCAGAGACTCACCCAGAAGGGACACAGGCAAAAAGAAAAGAGCCTTGGGGGGGTGGTGGTGTCCTGCCGATCCTGCAAAGTCCAAAAGCTTCCCCCAAAGCTGCAGTGATGGATGTTTGGAGGGTGTCAGCAGGTCCAGGAAAAGGGGTCTTCCTTGACGAAAGCGCAGCTCCTCCTGGGGCTGGCTCTGAACGACGCTTGATATCCTTAGGAGTCGGGTCACAGATCCAAAATCCGAAGGAGACGTTCTGGGCTGGACAGTCCAGTCTGTTCGGACGCCAGATATAGGCTACCCCGGACAGAGTCCCGCAGGGTAACCCTCAGTTAGCTGGTCAACGGGTGCCTGGATAGCGTAATTAAAATCCCCACCAGGAAGACGGAAGGACTCTTGAGCTGCTGGAATCCAAGCGGGTTTATTGAGGATTGATCGAAGGAGTAGGGAGGCAGAAATAGGAGCAGGGGGACAACCACACTCAGGGGAGGCAGACTCTGAGAGCCCCGGGGAAGGAGGGGCCAGAGTATATAACTGGGGAGGGAAGGACTAACTAGGGTACAAATTATCCAATGGGAAGAGGGTGTAAGGGATGGGGTAACATAAACTGGGCCAATGAGGGAAAAGGGAAGGAGTGGTTTACAGAGGGAACCATTAGAAACAACGAGAACAGGGAACTTTCCAGAACTCGGGGAGATGACAACCACAAACTGACAGGTAATGGGCATGTGCTCATTTGCATTGGGGGGTAGAGGACTCTGAGGAAATGCCTTATGTTAAATGGCTGTAGTTTCCCATGGCATTCCCACACTGTCCTCCCCATGGGCACATCCCACATCTAATCATAATGAGAGACAACTTTATTTTCTATATTTCCTATTGGTTTCAATCAAAACTCAAGCACAAATGATTCACAGTGTTATTAATGGAAAAAAAAAAAAACCTAAAAGATCTTTCTGGATTCTGCCTAGTTGGCAGTTACAAATTCAAAATTAAACAAAAATGTTTTATTTGACACAATAATTCACGCATTTAGGAAGTCTACTGTTTGCATTATACAAGGAGTTAGATCCAGTGTTTGGGTTGTCTATGTTAGTAGCATATACCATAAAACCTCCTGTAACAATACCATGATAATTTAGCAGTCTTCAGTACCTTCAACACCAACAGTCAGGAACAGCATTTATTGGACTCTTGAGTCCGGGCTGCTAGCCTAGTGAACCTTGCCCTAGGTCAAAATATACTTTGATACCAAGCAATGATGATAGTCCATTCTTTCAGAGATTCACCTGTGTGCAGTATACAGAAATAAGATGCTATGGCAGTGCTTCATTTCTGGAAAGTTGAGGAGCTGTATTAATATCTTGCAAAGCTCTACTGACCAAAACACAAATCACAGATAGGGATTTTCAACGTCTGGTAACATTAGACTTCTAAGTAAACAGCAAGACACAGCTTATTGACCCCAGTTCAACAAACCAACCTTCAGATCCTAACTGCAAATTACTGAGTTATCTGGCTTTTAATGTATTTCCCCTTCCCCAGTTTCCTCCCACCCCTACAAAAATGTGCAGTCCCCGCCTCCACCATATGTACTGGAAAACACTAAATAACTTGATCAGAGAGGTCATGAGTTACAGTAATTTTTAAGCAGTGTCCTGAAAAAAACATTCATATCCTGTAAGTTATTGGTATTTTCTAAGTTTAGGAGATTGTATTATAGCTTCCCAGCTGAAACCTAGCCCTAAGAAACCATTGATATAAACAAGGCAAAGGAACTGAAGGTGCTGAAACTCAGCTCTTGTACTAATCAGTGGTGTAGCTCCAGAAATAGTTTTCCCCTATGTAGTTGATACATAGCATATGCATTTCTGATAGTAATTTGATCCCTATGGATGTTATCTTACACAAAGACACAATATTCAATGTTTAGGTCACAAGCAATCTTACAGATTACAATTAAAGCATTTTAAAGCATTTAAACAAAATTTTAAAGTTTCTTTTTCACAAGGAAGAACAACAGAAAAAAATTGTTTTCCACATAGTTCTCTTAAAAGAAAGTCCATAAGGACATATTCAGCACCAAAACTTAATTTAAAAAAATAAATACAACCAAAAAAAAAAAAAAACCAAACAGAAAACCCCAGCCAAAACCTAGCCATATAAGAGAATCTATAAAGCAAACATTTAATATTGCACTTTGTTTCTCTAATGCTTGGATTTTACTTTTTCCTAATTCAGATCAAGATTCTATATCAAATATTGGGCTACAACTATGAACCTATAATTCCTCTGAACAACTAATAAAAAAGTTTAAGTGGGAAATCTTTATTTGATAAGGTTTTAGAATTTTTCACTCTGATCACAGCCTGTGATGCAACATAAATTATGACAACATTGGTCAATTTTGCTTCATATATAGTTTTTCCAATATACTAGGATACGTGCTTCAATGCTACATATATCAACAATTGTTCCCTAGTCTGTTAACAAAAAAGAAAAAAAAAAGTTAAATCATCAAATGCCCTTTTATGTCAACAATTTTAACTTGTAAAATTTTGTCTGGTTGGAAAGGACTGAAGGAAAGGACAGTCACAAAAATGTCAGCATAAGACCTCACCCAATTTCCAATTCTTGCTTATCAAAGTCCAAACATTTGAACTGAATCACTTAAGACGTGACTCTCATTTAACCACCCTGTCATCATTTTTGGAACATAAAAGATCTTTCATGTTCTCATAAAGGCCACTTATGGAAAAGCCTATTTTATTATATTTATGAAGCCTTAAAAATAAGGCATAACTTTGTAAAAATGAGCACAATACAAAACCACCAGCTTTCCCTCCCCTCCCCGCCTCTCCCCTCCCCTCTGAGCTGTTTCATTGCACAAGGATTCACATGGTGAATTAGTTTTTAAATAGTCAACATCAGACATGTCTCAGACAATAGTTTTTTTGTTGGTTTTTGGGTGGAGTTTTTTGTTGTTGGTGGTTGGTTGGTTGGTTGTTTTTTTTATGTGATTTATGAAAAGAAAACTTACATTTACAAATCTCTAGCATAAAAACACTGATCAGATCTAATAGCTCCATCATTCATTTCTTCTTTAGAATATGTTCAAGGAGTCAGTGCTTTTTCTATATAATTTCTCACATTCTAGATGAATGTATGATTAAAGCTGTTGCGTTTTTTGTTTGTTTCATAGAATCATAGAATATCTTGAGTTGGAAGGGACCCACAAGGATCATTGAAGTCCAACTCCTGGCCCTGCACAGGACAGTCCCAAGAATCCCATCCTGTGCCTGAGAGCATAATCCAAACACTTCTTGAGATCTGTCAGGCTTGGTGCTGTGACCACTTCCCTGGGGAATCTGTTCCAGTGCCCAACCACCCTCTGGGTGAAGAACCTTTTCCTAATATCCAACCTAAATCTCCCCTGATACACCTTCAGGCCATTCCCTTGGGTCGTGTTACTGGTCACCAGAGAGATCAGTATCAGTGCCTGCCCCCCCACTTGCCCTCATGAGGAAGCTGTAGACTGCAATGAGGTCTCCCTTCAGTCTCCTCTTCTCCAGGCTGAACAAACCAAGTGACCTCAGCCACTCCTCATAAGGCTTCCCCTCCTCTAGATCTTTCACTATCTTTGCAGTCCTCCTTTGGATGCTCTCTAATAGATTTATATCCTTCTTATATTGTGGCACCCAAAACTGCCCCCAGGACTCAAGGTGAGACCGCACCAGTGTGGAGCAGAGCAGGACATGCATCTCCCTTGACTGGTTGATGATGCCGTGCCTGATGCACCCCAGGACACGGTTGGTCCTCCTGGCTGCCAGGGCACTGCTGACTCATATTTAACTTGGCATTGACCAGGACCCCCAGTTCCCTTTCTGCAGAGTTGCTTTCCAGCCTCTTGTTCCCCAGTCTGTCCATACATCCAGGGTTGTCCCATTCCAGGTGCAGAATCTGGCACTTGCCTTTGTTGAACTTCATACGGTTGGTGATTGCCCAGCCCTCTCATTTGTCAAGGTCTCTCTGCAGAGCCTCTCTGCCTTTGAGGGAGTCAACAGCTCTTCCCATTTTATTATCGTCAGCAAACTTAGTATACCTTCAAGTCCTGCATCTAAGTCATTTATGAAGATGTTGAAGAGAACTGGCCCTAAAATGGATTTTTTTTGTTATAAATTGTTTGTTTTAAAGCTCTCAGGACTAGCCCAGGAGCAATCAGAGCAATTCTCAGCAAACTAATTTGAGTATGGTTGGTAACACTGATACTCTGGCTTGTTGTGTTTTTATATCTCTGCAACAGTTCTGTAATGGTTTGCCCCTTCACCCCCCATTTTCTCCCAATGGTTCCACCCCGAGCTTTCCTGCCTTTCCCTCAATGCCAATCTCCCTGAAAATGCTCAGTCATTCCCCTGTCCCCTCCCTGGTACCCTGTCCATCACTTGGCTCCCCATCCCGCTTTCCCAGAATCTTCCACCTTGGGCATCGAGTGAGTGGACGAGGGCCAGGGGTCCCTCCCTTGAACTTCCTCCATTGGTTTGTGTGTCTGTCTGTCCCTCTGCCTTCCACTCCCCCAAATCCCCCCCTTGGGTGGTGGGCGTCCCTTCCCTCTGGTTACCGCCCCGGTACTTAAGACAATTGCGAGAGCCTTGAGGCCACTTTTGGCCGCCAGGACAATGGCATTCCGAGCTCCCTGGAGCTTGCATTAAACCTGAGACTTTTTCCCCGGCCTTGAGTCAACTCCCTCATTACCTCCTCGGATGCCGCCTCTCCTCTTTACAAGGCAAACAGCGCAGCGCTTTGTCTTAGCCGCTCCCCGAATCTCCTTGAGAAACAGGGGAGTGTCCCCCGCTGCTGACTGTGCCTCGGCCGGGCAGGCAAAGCCAGGGAGCTTCAGGCAGGCATGGTGGCACTGGCTCAGTTTTATAATAGTTTCAGTCTACCAACCTCCAAACCAAGATGATAAGGCCAATGGAGCAATATTTGGGTCACTTAAACAAGCTTCAGGTCAACAGAACCTGGTTCTCATGGATGACTTCAACTACCCAGACATTTGTTGGAAGAACAATACAGCAGCTCATATTTCAGCCATCAGGTTCCTAGAATACGTAGAGGACTGCTTCCTAATACAAACTTCAAGATGTGCCAAACAGAAATGAGGCACTGCTGGACTTGCTTCTCACAAACCAAGAAAATCTGCTTTGTAATATCCTTTACTGATAACCTTGGCTGCAGTGATCACAATATTGTGGAATTGGAGAGCCAGCTGAGCACGCTAAAGGTTAGTATTCAGACAAAGGTTTTAGATTTTAGAAGAGCAAACTTCAGCTTGCTCAGAGCTCAGTTGGAAGGGATTCCATTGGAAGCTTCCACAGAGGATAAAGGTGCTAGTGAGTGCTGGGAGTTTTTCCAAGAACGCTTTCCTGGAAGCACAAAAGTAATTCGCCTTTAAAGGTAAAAGAAATAGGCAGAGAAAGAGACCCCCCTAGTTTAACTGCAAGTCTCCGTGTCTGCTCAAAACCAAGAGACGCATACCAGAGATGGAAAAGCAGACAAATATCTATTGAATACTACAAATGCAATGCCAGGGCATGCAGAGAAGCAGTTAGAAAATCAAAAGTTCAGCCCAAATTGAAATTGTCCAGAGATGTCAAAAATCCAAAGAAAGGGTTCTTTGTGTATGTAAATAGTAAGAAACAGAAGGAAAATATGGACCTGATGTTAAACAGGAGAGATGAATTAGTCACCAACAGTGCTGAAAAGGCTCGAGGTTCTCAACACTTTCTTCTCCTGTCTTCTTCACCCAGCACTGTTGGGCCCCAGGCCTTGGGAACAAAAATCCAGGTTAATGCAAACACAGATCTACTGTCGATGAAGAAAGAGTTGAGTTGGCATGTGAACTGTTACAGGAGCTTGACCCAAACAAATCGATGGACCCTAACACTGTTCACCCAAGGGTGTTAAGAGAGTTGGCTGACATCATTGCAAGGCTGCTTGCTCTCCATAACCTTTGAGAAGTTACAGAGATCGGAGGACTGCCCAGGAGATTGGAAGAAGGCTAAGATCACCCCCATCTACAAGAAAGGATTAAAAGAGGATCACGGAGATTATAGGTCCATCAGTCTTATTCAGTCTCTGGGAAAGTTATTGAACAAATCTTCCTTGGGGCTATTAGAAGTCAGATGAAGCATGGGATTGGGAAAAGCCAGCATGGATTCACCAAGGGCAAATTATGCTTAACAAACCTGATCACCTTCTATGACTAAGTAACTGGCTTGGTTATGCGGGGCAAGCAGTGGACACTGTCTACATGGATTTCTCCAAGGCTTTTGATGCTGTTTCCCACAGCCTCCTCCTGCAGAGACTAATGTGTTATGGTCTAGACAAGTGGTCTGTGCAGTGGGTGGGGAACTGGCTGACAGGCCACACCTAGAAGGTGGTGGTAAATAGTTCCTTTTCAAACTGGAAATCTGTCACAAGTGGGGTCCCCCAGGGATCGATATTGGGCTCCAATGCTGTTTAATATCTTCATAAGTAATCTGGATGATGGAATCAAGTGTACCCCAATAAAGTGTGCTGATGATACCAAGCTGAGTGGGGAAGGGGACACTTTGGAAGAAAGATCCACCCTGCAGGAAGACCTGGATAGGCTGGAAGAGTGGGCTAACAAGAACCTTATGAAGTTCAACTAAGACAAACATCTTGCACCTGGAAAACATCATCCAGGAATGCAGCATAGGCTGGGATCTATCTCTCTGGGGAGATGTTCTGTGGAAAGGGCTCTAGGGATCCTGGTGGACAACAAGCTGAATATGAGTGAACAGTGAGCTGCTGTGGCAGAGAGCCAACAGGATGCTGGGTTGCATAGACAAGGGCACCACCAGCAGAGATAAAGAAGTCATTATCCCACTCCACTCAGTGCCTTGTCAGGCCACACTTGGAATACTGTGTTCACTTTTGGTCCCTGATATACAAAAGAAGATGTGGGCAGGCTGGAGAGGGTCCAGAGAAGGGCCACAAAGATGATTCAGGGACTGGGAAGGTGCCATGTGAAGAAAGGCTGAGAGAACTGAGTTTGTTCAGCCTTGAGAAAAGAAGGCTAAGGGGAGACCTTATCACCATTGTTGTATTGAGTTTTTATATTTCTGTAACAGTTCTGTAATGGTTTGCCCCTTCACCCCCCATTTTCTCCCAATGGTTCCACCCCGAGCTTTCCCACCTTTCCCTCGGTGCCGATCTCCCTGAAAATGCTCAGTCACTCCCCTGTCCCCTCCCTGGTACCCTGTCCATCACTCGGCTCCTCATCTCACTCAGTGCCTCTGCCGGGCAGGCAAAGCCAGGGGGCTTCAGGGTGGGCACAGGGGCATACTATGTTCCAGTACTTAAAGGATGGCTATGAAGAAGATGGAGACTTCCTTTTTTACAAGGATTCACATGGAAAAGACAAGGGGTAATAGGTACAAGTTACTCCTCAGGAGATTCCAATTGGACACAAGAGAACAATTTTTCACAATGAGAACAATTAGCCATTGGGATAATCTCCCCGGAGAAGTGGCAGATTCCCCAACATTGGACACTTTTTAGGTGTACTAGGGCATCTTGTCTAGACCATGCTTTTCCCAAGAAAGGTTGGACCAGATAATCCTTGAGCTCCCTTCCAATCTGCTGTTCTATGATTCTGTGACAGAGTATCATAAACCCTGAAGATAATACCAAATGGGAAACTGAGCTGCTGCTTAGTTGCCATAGTTCAATTTTTTCTTGCGATCTGAAATACACTTTCTACTGGAGACTCATTTTATATATATTTTTTGATGATTAGGGAACTACATATTATTTAAATAAAACCAAACACAAACCAAGCAACAAACCTTCTCCTTCCCATCCCTAATAGTTAAGATTATCTCTGCCCGTGAACCCTGGACAGCATATGATTATCCCCTTTTCACACTTTCTTTTCACACTTTGCTAGTGTCTGCTGGTGCTGCTTTCACTTTGTAAGTTTTGCGTATGTCCCTGTTCAAAATCCCCCTCAAAGAACAAAACCAAAACACAAACATAAATAACAATGTAACATAAACCAAATAGCATTCTAGCAGTTTGGCAAGTGATGAATTCACCTGAGATTAAGTGATCTTTAGGCACTCTGTAACAAAACACTGCTTTGCAATAAAAGCAGAAAGGCAACAAATTATTTTAAGAAATCAAGAAGGTATACAATCTTGATTACATCTCATTAGTTTCCTTCTGTTCTCTCTTCCCCCACCTATCTGTTGCTTCTCTACTACAGTTGGCTGCAAAACATACAGCAAGGATTGACTTTGAAGGCATGTAATGCTTGTAAATAAATCCACAATAGGATCCAAGCTGAAGAGGTGATACAGGATCAGCCTACTAGGACAATTCTGAGCATGTGCATATGCAGGTAAAGTCCAGGCTACATCAAATTAAAAGAAAAGAAAAAGTCAGGGCATTTGTCAGCCTTCATAATTTTTTTTCTTTTTTTTTTTTTTTTTGGTAAAGTTGTGTTTTGTTCCTTATTGTGCAGATCACAAACAATTGGGGAGGGGTTGGTAACAGCAGTCCATCACAAATGAGAATAAGTTGTAGTGACACTTAACTGTATAACATAAGTAATAAGCATGTGCAAATTTTCATAGAATCATAAAAAGCAGCCATTCCTCTCTTACAACATTACAACATGGTTTGAGTGTTTTGAAACACCTGACTGCATGCTAATAAGGCTCCTCCTAGTATGTGCCACTATTTAATGGAGGGAGACGCAGGTTTTCAAGCATGTGGAGCAGTCCTATGTTGTGCTGTAGGTGTCAAAGCATGATCACAGGTTCTTTTCACTTATTCACTATACAGGCAAGAGCAATACCATTTCCTTTAAAAGCAAGTCTCCACTATGACACCTTGATCTTCAACACAGAAGATGTGATTCAAAACCCAAGTCAAGACAGCTTTTTATGGATTCATTCAACGAGAGGGGCAAGACAGTATCTCATTTGTGGGCTGATCTGGGTTTGGATCAATCTAACCAAAAGAAAAAGAAATAACCCCAAACAACAACAAAAAAACCCAACCAAACAATCAACCAAATAAACCCAGAAAAAAAAAACAAAAAACAAAAAAAAAAGAACCCAAAAAAAAAAACCCCAAAAACCAAAAATAAAAAAGCCATGACAACTCAGTGCATTTCAGCATCAATTGCTAGGAATAAAAATCAAAATTCACAAGTTTAAGACAACTATAATGATATGTGGCATTTCCAGTCCAAGGGTTATTGAAATAACTGAAAAACTTCTAGTTAGACAAAACTTTGGATAAACAGCAATAGAAAGATCCAGTGGAAGACTTTAAACTACAGATTGATGGCAATTTAAGGATAAGCATGAATAACTGCTATAAAAAATTTTTTCTCCTTTACTCACACAGAAGTAGTTTGAATTATCTGACATATACAAAAAAGATGACAACATATCACTGGAAACATAATTTAAGAAATATTTACTTGAGAGAAGCAAAGAAGTTTTTCTTGAAATGGCAGAAATTTATGAATTAAAAAATCATTCTACTTTTAAATTAAAGCAGTTAATACTCAAATATCTTATGGGATGTTTCAAAAGGTTCATGTGTTCTAAACCTCACCTCTTCTTCCTCTCTACAGGAGAAATAAAGGGTACAAGCCTGCTAACTTAGGTCTCAAAAACTAGATGTAAGAATAGTTTACACGTACACTGCATCTTTTAGACAACACTGAATCAGTTAACTTCATATAGACCTTTGTTTTTGCATTTCAAGCCGGGGGGGGGATGTCATGCTACATAATGCTATTTTCCTAAAGTGGATCAATTCAGACAAAATTTGGCCAGAGGACATTTTTTTTTAATTTGTCCTATAGCACTTATTTTTCTTGAAAAAGAAAAAAAAACAACATGAAAAGCTTTGAAATTTGCATCTCATTCATGGTTATTCGGTGGCTGCATTTTTGGTTCTGTGAAGGCCAAAAGTGTTGAAGAACTGTGTACTTCAGAAAACTTAAGTAATAAATTAATACCAATACATCACTTTTCTACATTAAACTTCTGAAAGGCCTACATTCACAGAATTTAAACACACATGCAGGCAAAACAGATTAGTGGTTGCTATAAAATGTTAGGAAGCAGCAGAGGTGAAAGAGTTGAAACCTTATTTTTAATACACAAATTTTTAAAAATTATGTTTCTAAAATGGCAAACAACACTGAGAATTTCCAGAAAGTATTAGACTAGGGAAGAGTGCTGACAAGAAGAATTACCTCCCCGGTCGGCAGCTCCAGGAAATAGCATGATGGAGAAGCCAAGGCACCTCATGGAGCATCTTTTAAATTTAAGGTTGCAGAGTTCACGTAAAAAATAAAATTTAAAAAAATTATAAAAAGGGTGACCCATGCTGTAAAACAGGCATGGAAAACTCATGATGCAATTCATCTGCATCTTGCAAACAAACAAAAATCCTCCTCAAAACCAGCTTATTCCATGTTCATCATTTTAATGGTTTCTTCCAATTTTAGGAAGGAGAAACAGGTTTCTAAACGTATTCCATTAGACAAAAAAAAAAAAAAAATCAGCCACAAACAATATATAAATCATCATAGTCTGACAGATATACCTACTTCTGAATATAGGGGAGGAGGCAGAAAACGAAACTCCTGGATGTATGCAAATAATGGTCCTTGCAGTGCTCTCTGAAAATCATCAAAAGCAGCTACAGGTGCAAGGCCAGACTGTCTGTTTTCCTCTGTGACCACTTCTGCATAGCTAGGAGGTGCTGGAGGGAGAAAGTACATACAGTTCAAACAGCAAGTTCTTATGCATGACAAAATATACAACATGATAAATATTAAACTTCAACCACTGAAAGATTCACCAGCAGATAAACAATGACTTAAAAATTGTTAAACAAAAAAGGGAGACTATTTTGTTTTATTCTGATATTAAGCTTATGTTCAAAGACAGGCTGACCATTGTTTATTGTGGCTGAATTATGCCCCTTAAAATTTAAATCAGACCAAAGATAATTTATTCTCTGTACAGGTAGAAATGACAGAACACTGCAGTCCTCTGTACTCCAGAAGTCTCCAGGTCTGGGATTTGTACTTAAAAAAGGCAAGATATTAGATATGTAAAAAGAGAAGGAAGGAAATACATAATTCTTTATTTGGCCATGAGAAATCTCCTATAGAAAAGAATATTATATTTTCACAAAGCCTTGGCTAACTCAGGCTGATGAGAAAGCCCAGAAAGTGCTATTATGAGTTGCAATGCCTTATAACCAAGGATGCAATTGAGATACTGGAAGTGGAAGCAATGAAGTTATGCACAGATACAATGGTATCCTGTGCTTTTATTTCTGCTACTTTCCAAAGAAGCTAGATTTCACTGCCTGTCCTAGAGACAGAAAGGCAGGGAGGGAAAAAAAAATCTCTTGCTCTACACAGAACAAGCAGGTGGCAAGAAAACATCCACAACGAATTTCCTGTGGGCTTTATTATAAAAGGATGTAATTTGACTCTGTTAACAAGACTGCAATGAATAAAGCAGACAAAAATCAAGAGAGTAGTGAATTGATTGGGATTTGTATTATCATGCTACCTTCTAGTCTTTCAGGCAGAGTCAGACCAAGCCAATTCATGTTCATGCTACCCTGGCTGCTTACACTTGATGTTCTGCTACCAAATGGATGTAGAGGAATGGTACCAATGACCAGTGGTAAGTTAAGGAACAAATCCACAGCTCCTGGAATATCAACATATACCTGAAGAAAAATGAAACAAGTATATTATTAAAATGTGGGGTTTTATCAGCATTTCATAAGTATTAGTCTAAGTTATCTTTCTATTAAAGTTTTCATGAGGAGCTTGTTTCTAATAGCCCCTTTTAGGGTCCATGCCCCTATGGAGACATGAGCTCTTCAAGTTAAGAGTCTTAACATGAGCCCTCACATGGAAATACAGTTTTCTCATTAAATGCTTGCTTAGTTGACAGACAGCTGCTTTAAAAACTTGCATGATTTAAACTAAATTTACTTACCAGACCTCCTGTCATGACACTAATACCAGAACATGTATTTCTTTCATAACTAATCATCACAAAATGCTGTGCTAGAAATTTGTATGGCATGTTGGAAGCTACTCATTCTCGTGAGTGAAGCAGACTGCCCAACATACCATCAGTGAATACTCCACACGGATTATACTACAGTCAAGGATTGAAGGGGAAACAGGTGGAATTTTCAATTGTTTGCCATTCCAGGTTTCTGTTTTGCCAGATGACAAGGATTCCCCACGGAGGTTGGCAACAAGCTGTCTGACTTTCTTCATTTTCCCTTTGGCATAGAATGCCTGCGTTTGGTAAATGGTTGCCTTTGGCACCACCATACGGGAAGAGCAATTCTCAATCTCAGCAAAGATCTGAATTGATTCACCTGAAACAAAAAGGAAAAAAAAACAAACAAAAAAATCAACAAAACACACCAGAATTTCAATTTCTCTTTACATTTACAAGGCAGCTTAAGCAAACTTTCACATTCTTTATACTGTTATAACAATGCTGCTATCACTGCTCTACCTGAAAAAAAACATCCACTGATGCTAATAGAAACAAGATCCCCATGAGCTGTTCTAAAAGGAAAAAGAAAACAACACATTCAAAAAAAAAATACCAGTCTAACACCCAAAACATGCCAGTCTAACAGATGAGGTCATTGAAACATCTAGAGATACAAGTAGCGCTGTCTTAGTTAACAGGGTATGCAGAGATGATTGCTAAATGCAGACTGATGTGGTACAAATATCCTTAATGTTTCATTTATGTAAAAACAGTAGTACAGACTCCAGCTTTAAAAAGGAAGGAAAACCACACAGAATTTATTATAGGATCACATACCTGGGGTGTAGCCCTTTCTTTCAATTTTGGCACTTAAAGATATTGGGCCTGAGGTACAAAGCCAACAACACAGAGTCTTTTCTTTTGTGCCTGCTTGGGGTGACTGCAAGAAGAAGAAAAGTATTGTCCATCAAATTAGGAGCTCCATGAATCTCTTTGGGTATTTAAACCAACACAGGAAAATAATAATTTTCATAATGTGCTTATTATTACATATTTTGATAAACAAAGCTGCTTTCATAGGAAAAGTCTCAAGCAGTTTAAACAACATTATACAGATACAGTGTTTGTTCTAATTCCACTGGTGTATTCATATTGCTTTTTCTGCGATCCTCTATACTACAGCCACAATTAAAACAATACTAAAAGAAAATACTGTACAGCTTAAAACAAAAGGCTTCATAGCCTACACATCCCAACATAATGCTGCAGAGCTTTTCATTTAACTAACAGCAAATTAGAACATCTTCACACTTTCCATTATGCTGCATTTCCAAAGCAAAATAAATAAGTTAAACTACTGTAATCTTTACTCCAGCTATTTCCTCAGTTTCTGAATAATCCTGTTTCATCTATGTTAAAAAGACTTATTTTACGCAACACCAGGATTTAGGGCTTGATCCAAAGCCCACTAAAGTCAAATGAGAGACCTTCGATTTTCATGGAGTTTTTACAAGGTTGTCGCTATTGGACACAAAATAAGTACACAGAAGCTTGGTAAGTTCAAAAGAGAAAAAGACTGTTTTATTCAAACATCTGGTATTTATAGAATTCCAAAGGTGACCATGGATTGGAGGATGGAATTACCACCTCTCCAACCACACTGCTCCGAAGATCAATCAATCATTTCTCTCCACCGACAGAGAAATATGTAAACTATTTTATTTATACATGAAATTGTGTGGGAATTCTGACTCTCAAATATGTAAACATTATCAGAAAGCTAAAGAAGTTTTACGAGAACTTTAAAACTTTCAAAAGAACTATAAAAGAAAACGTAATACTTTTAAAAATCAGGGCAACACAAGGTCCCTTTGCAAGCTGATTTTTCACCCATACACACAAGAAATCTGTTTCAATGGTCTTCTGATTTTCTTTCCCCTCTAGATTAAAATTTGAGAAGGGGATAAAATAAAGGATTTTTAGGCCAGACTGAAATCAAATCCTCACTGAGAGCAGTTGTGATAATAAAGTTATTTTAATAAAATTATATTTCAGAAAAGGATTATACAGAATTGTGATAATTTCCTCCCCATCAGTAGAAAACTATCCATATGGAAATTATCAATTGTGCACTACAGTAAATTTTTTACTTTGCATTTTTAAGTTAGCAATCCCTCACTAAAATATTAAGCATTGCATTGTTCCTTCATAGAGTATTCTTTATTTATAACTTAAGAGGACCAGTTCACCAAATTTTCTTCCTTACTGAGAGTCTACAATTTGGTAGTATCAGTTTAGACCAACAAATGCATTTTACGTCTTGTAAAGATCAAGCAACTCCAAGTACAGGATAACTTAGCCTTCAAAATACCAGCAGTTAAAGAGTTGTTAAACTGATATAATACTTAAAAGAAGAGCTGTACTTAAACTAACAAATAAATATTAGGTAAAGTTACATGCTAACGTTGTTTCAGTTATTATACTTCATTATTTTTATGCAAGAAAAGGAATGAGTAGTTCTGTCAGTTCTTACCAGTAACGAAGGAGTGTTGATATCTATATGTTCAATGACTGTAAATTCCTTCTTTAATTTTACTGGTAGAAGCCAAGGCCTATGCAATTCAGCTTTCACCCAATACCGCACACTGCCGTGTCTGCCTTCGAATGAGGTAGCAAGTGGTCTGTGCAGGACAAAGGTCAAAGTTGAGTAAAGATTTTCTCTCATTCCAGTGCAATTGATCAGATTTGGAATTAGTATGTTGTTGGGGTTTAGGATTTTTCCTTTTGTTTCTTTCTCTTAGGGAATTTTCTCCCATTTTGTTGCTAAGAAACAATAACGACCGGTACTTAAGAGAAACAAAAGAAGTAACCACAGAGAAGGGGGAGGGGTGCAGCTGGCTTTACTATCTTGGCTGAGCCGGCATTCTCCTGGAAAGGGCAGAGATATCGCGAGATTTGGGCTAGGGGAAGGGGTTGGGTGCAGCTTCTAGCTCTCTATTGCTCTCTCGGAGTCGGACGATTGCTGCTCACTGGAGGGGGGGGGGAGGGAGAATTCACTGCTGCCGCCGCCAGAGCCCAGCCCTGTCCTGCTTCTTCTGCCGTGGGTGAGCCTTTGCTCGTGAGAGCAGCCACTGAACTGGGACCTTATTGTGATAGATGAGTAATGTGATGGTTGACTCTCACAATTAAAAGGCAAATATCATGTATATATGTTAAGAGAAGTTTTATAGACTTATAGTTATGTTTTACCCCCTTGCGTTGTTATCAGGGGGTGGCCTGGGTTTGGGACATTTGGGAGGGTCGGCTTGTTACTATGGCAACATCTGACCTCCAATCAAGATTTAAGGAAGCAAACTCCACCACTGGACAGCGACGAATAAGTGGATGGACAGAACTTTGGGAGGGGCTAAAGGGTTAAAAGGCGAAACCTCCATTGTGTGGGTGAGCACATGGTGGGAAAAAATCCTTTGCTCCCGGCATCGTAACATTTTCTCTATTCAGTTTTCTGTTGTAGTTTTGATAAGGTTTTAATAAACCTTTTAAATTTTTTTAAAAGTGAGTATCATTTCTCATATTATTAATACCTTACCTCACTAAAAAAAAGGACTCTCACCATTTGCTCGAGTATCTCAGTGGAAACCCCAGGGTCCCAAGCTTTTTCCCCTTCCTGCTGTGTTCAGGAGCCAGGCTGCCACCGCCCAGCCCCCACCGTTTCTTTGCCACTGCTCTGGGTTTTTTGCTACACTGTAGCCAGTCAAAAATAGGTTAGAAACTGTTGTAAAATAGTTAATAATTGTTAAACATATACTGTTAAAAGGTTATTATATTGTAAAAAGGGTTAAAAGGGTAGTTATAAGAAATACGGTACTCAACTTACTGTATTATACCTAAGTACATCCCCCCCAAGCAAAAACAAGCCAGCCTGGATGGAACTGTAAGAGCTAATCAGCACCTTAACCTTCATGCAAATGAAGGATCCCAACTGAAATCAATCCAAAGGAACAAAAAACAGTATAAAAGGGGGCATCCAAGTCAGTGAGAGCGTGCTGCTTGACCTTGAACATCGGGAACATCCCTACTCAAAAGGAAGAAGATCCAGCACTGGCCCTGCAGCATCCTCACTTGTCGTTGACCAGGAACGCTCCTGCTCTACCCACGGGCCCTGTATGCCTTAGGCCTTATAATAAAAGCTGAAATAATTTTTAGTACTGGGAGTGCATTCCCGTTTATAACAGCTTGGGGACTTGGCCGGGATACGACCTCGCCCAACCGAGACCGGAGAACAGGACAGCCGCCCATCCTCCCCAGATCCACAGAGGGACCTTGTATTGGTATCTGGGAAAAGGCCTGAGGCACATGAGGCACAGTGGAGCGAGACACTAGCCGGCAAGTATCACCGATCCACAGGTAGGGGGAGGGGCCAGGGGGACATGGGGGGCGAGTGTGTGGAGAGTGTTTGAGACGGGAGTGGCAGCTTGGCAGCTTGGTGCCCTGAAGTGAGTGAGGACCTCCTAGTACCGCAGTCTGGCTTTCCGCGAGGAGGCTGTCTAGGAACGGAGGGAAGTGAAACAGGGAAGACCAAGTGAGGTGCCCCCCCCCACCCATCCTTGTTCCTTCAGTCAGGGCACCCAGGCAGGCCCCATTAAAGCCTAGCAAGCCGTCCCCTGGCCGTGTAGGGGGCAGTGGCAAAAGTTTGAGTGACACGGAAACAAGCCTTTTTCCCCAGGGCTTGTGGGGGCTGTGGGGAGAGAGAGAGTGACACACAAAATCAGGCTCACAGGTGAACTGGTGGACGCATCAGCACCAGAGGCAACCAGATTCAGGGTCCTTCCTGGAGGCCCGGCGATACTGGAGCTTGGAGAGGCCAACCCCAAGGCGAGGGGGGCTACAGTATCGTAGGACCTTTATAGCACCGCGGCTGCAAGGGGCGGTCGTGTGGCCCATTCCTCAAGGTACGGGGGGTGGGAAGTCCAGCTTGGGCAAGGTGCGGAGGTCCAAACCCCTGACTGAAGCTATCTCTAGGGAAGAGGGATAGCCAAACCTCGGGGAGGTGGAAGGGGTCAGGATGGGGGCCTACACGGATCAGTAATTCCCTGGCAACAGAGATCCGCTTCGTGTAAGTCTAAGAGGTTTGCTAACGTTTCCTTCCTCTCTTCAGTAAAAGAAAAGGGAAATTTATGGAGTGCTGAACCTAGGTCATTGAGGAAACCTAAGGTGTCAGTACTCAAGGCTCTGAAGTGTCAAAAAAAGTACCTACATAATCCAGGTGGGTGAGGCAGCAAGAGCCAGCACTCAAGCAGAAGTCCAGATGTATTAATGAACAGGCCTGAGGGTATGTATGAATGTATGAGTGAGATAAGAGTCTCTCCTGCACCACCTTTCTTGAGACTGTGTACAATGTGTGAGTGAGATAAGTGTTCCTTAGATAAGAATGCCAGATAAGAGTGCCCAGGGGCACCAAAGTCAATTGTTGAGGGCAAGGAGACCTGTTGCATAAACACAAAGAGATTAAAAGGAGCTAATTTAAATTCAGAGAAGGAGAACTTCTCTCTCTTAAGTTGAAAAAAAAAAAGTAAGACAGAACTTTTAAACAGGCGGGTAACAGTAAGTTAGTATTACCCTAGCAGTTTTATTTATTGGCCCGAAAGCTTATACTAACTGAAAGTCACCATGGGTCAGAACCACAGTAGACGAGGAGGGCGACCAAAGAAAAAGAATAAGAATATTCCTCCTGGAAGCCCCCTTGGTGATATACTGGAAGACTGGAAAACAACTAAAAAGTTAGATCAAGTGAGGACGGTTTATTATTGTGTGGAACATTGGCCAAAGAGGAAATTACAACAGAAGTCCTTAGAGTGGCCCTGGTATGGAAGTAGAGATAAGTGGTTATATAATTTATTATATCAGCAAGTGTGTAACCAAGAAAACCCTAATTCAGAAGAAGTAGAGTATGTTACTTGCTGGGTCAAATATGTCTCGAGAGAAGGGGATTCTAAGGTATTCAAACTAAAAAAAGATAAAGGGTAGAAATCAGAGGAAAAGGATAAAGAAAACAAGGGAGTTACTCAAAAGAGGTGGGATCCCCTTGATTATGTAGCCCCACCAACTGTTCCTTCAAACTATCAAGCCACCCCCCCCACTTAACACCCAGCCTCCTGCTTCTCAAAACCTACCTTTATCCCCTCCAGTGATCCCTGCCTCTCCTCTATCTCCTCAGGGAATCTCCAGGTCATTTTTCCCCCTCTCCAACAACCCCGCTCCCTTGTATATATCCACCCCTTGATGCTTTTCCCCCACTGCCTCCTATACCCACTGACCTGCAGCTGACTCCACCTGCAAGTCAGAATACCACACCTTGTCCTGAAAAAAAACCTCTGGATATGTCCTCCAAACTAACAAG
Source organism: Vidua chalybeata (assembly GCF_026979565.1). Classification (NCBI taxonomy): domain Eukaryota; kingdom Metazoa; phylum Chordata; class Aves; order Passeriformes; family Viduidae; genus Vidua; species Vidua chalybeata. The sequence goes on from NW_026530321.1 coordinate 44,148, forward strand.
TGAACCCTCCCAAAATGATAACAAAGAATTAGTGAGCCAGTCAAATGACCTTTCAGATGCTGGCCCTTACTGTAATACCAGATCAAAAAGTGGTGTAAGGCCAGAGGTAAATACAGACAAGCTGTTTCCCCTGAGGGAAGTTCCACCAGGTGGGGGGGTAGGAGGAATAGGTTTTGTAAATGCACCCCTGACAGTTTCTGAAGTAAGAATATTGAAGAGCTAGTTGGTTTAATAGAAGATCCAATTGGCACCACACAGCAAATAGATCAGTTCCTGGGTCCCAATATATATATACCTGGGGGAAGCTGAATTCTATTATGAACATCCTCTTCTCCCCAGAGGAGATACACCTCATAAGGTCAGCAGGGATAAAGATCTGGGAGAAGGAAAATCATACGGGACCCTGAGGTGAGCAAAAACTCCCCGTAGTGGACCCAAATTGGAATCCCAACCAGGAAGAGGGCCTGAGAAATATGCAAGACTACAGGACCCTAATTCTACAAGGCATAAAAGAATCTGTACCATAAAGCAGCAATACCAAATTGTCATTTGATGGGAGTCAGGAAAAGGATGAATCCCTGGGGGCATGGCTAAATCGATTAAAAGAAAATTTTCAGTTGCATTCCAACATTGATCCTGATGGACCAGAGGGCCAAGTATTATTAAAAGTACAGTTTGTTACCAAAGCTTGGCCTGACATTAGACGGAAATTAGAAAAATTAGAAGACTGGCAAGAAAGGGGAATTAACGATCTGTTAAGGGAAGCTCTAAAAGTTTATTTAAGGAGAGGAGAACAGAACCAAAGCAAAAATTATGGTGGCAGTAGCAAGAGAAAGTGTAGGAATGGGAAGAGGGGAGCCAAGAGGGGGGGCAGAAAATAAAGGGGAAGCTGGGTAAATGGAAAAGACCACCATCAGATGATGTGTATTGCTATCACTGTGGCGGAAAAGGGCACGTTAAGTGGTTCTATAAAAAATTACAAATGGATGAAGCAATTGAGAAAGAACAGGACACTCAAGAGGAGATTCTGAGAGGAGATGATGATTAGGGGTGTCAGGGGCTCTAAGCTCTGGGGAATGAGATCGGACACCAGATAGAGCCCCTGGTAAACTTAGAAATTGGCCCCCAGAGTGAAGAATATGAGTTTTTAGTGGACACAGGTGCTGATCGATCCTGTGTGAGGAAGCTCCCCAGAGGGGCTCAGCTAAGCAAAAAGATCTGCCAAGTGCAGAGAGCCAAAGGGGAACTATTTGGAGCCCAGGTTATAAAGAGCATAATTATAAAAGGCAACTCAAAGGAATGCAGACATGATTTCCTTTATATCCCAAAACTAGGTTGTAACTTATTGGGGCGAGACCTGCAAGTAAAGATGGGAATTGGAGTAGTGACAAAGGAGGGGAGGATGGTACCCCAAATAATGTTATTAATTGAACAGGATATGGGAGAAATTAACTTAATAGTCTGGGCAGAAGGAGGAGGGTGAGGGTTGTTAAATATCTCACCAATTAAGATAGAAATGCAGTCAGAAATCCCCCCTGTTTGGGTAAAACAATATCCCATCTTCCCTGAAGGCCAGAGAGGACTAACACCTGTGATACAGGGACTCGTGGAAGAAGGCATACTAGAACCATGCATGTCACCACATGATACACCAATTCTAGCTGTCAAAAAGGCTGATCGAACCTATCGATTGGTGCAGGATTTGAGGGAAATTAACAAACTATTTCCAGATATCCAATAGTATCAAATCCATATACTCTTCTCAGTCAAATTCCACAAGAGCGTGCATGGTTCTCAGTAATAGATTTGAAAGATGCTTTCTGGGCCTATCCGTTAGAGGTGGGGAGCAGGAATTGGTTTGCCTTTGAATGGGAAGACCCAGACTGCAAACATAAACAACAACTTAGGTGGATCAGCCTCCCACAGGGATTCACAGAGTCCCCTAACCTATTTGGACGAGCCTTAGAGGATCTTTCAAAGTCCTTTGTACCTGGGGAAGGGATACAAATTCTACAATATGTGGATGACCTACTAATATCAGGCAAAGAACAAGAACAGGTCCAACAGGCCAGTATGAGCTTACTAAATTTCCTGGGAGAAAAAGGATTAAAAGTATCAAAGAAAAAACTCCAATTTGTAGAAGAAGAGGTGAAGCACCTGGGGCATCTAATTGGAAAAGGGTACAAAAAGCTCAGTCCTGAAAGAGTTGTGGGGATCCTGTCAATTCCACCACTCAAGACTACAAGAGATGTAAGAAAGCTATTAGGTCTAATGGGCTACTGTAAATTATGGACAGATCAGTATACTCAAACTATAACATTTTTGTATGAAAAATTAATAAGTACAGAACCTGTAGCCTGGACTCCGGAGGATACCAAACGGTTCAAATAAAATCTTATACAGTCCAGGTGGGCGAAACACATGAACCAAAAACTCAGCTAAGCAGGAGTCGAGAAATATGAATGAACAGGCCTGAGGGTGTGAATGTGTGTGAGAGTGAGTGAGAAATAAAAGCGAGTAAATGTAGATGAATGAAAGAGTATGTAATGTAGATTATTTTGAGCTTCACTTTATCTCCTTGGAGGGAGGTGTATGGTGTATTGTGTTGAATAGTATTGTGAGAAAAAGGATTTTTTGTGTGGGTAGTTGAAGGAAGATGGTATTTAGGTTTTTAGAAAGTGGGAAACAGAGGCAGGGGACGAATAGATAAGATCTTGAAAAATGGGACAGAAAATCAGTAAGTTGGACACAGGAAAAAAAATAGGAGTAAAAGGGTACCAGCAGAGATACCCCAAGATAGCCCTTTGGGAGTTATGTTAGCTATCTGGGATAAAAACCCTTGTACAAGGAGAAAGGACAAAGTAAAGATGATTCAATTTTGTATGCTAGAAGGAAATAAGATCTGACCACATTTATTGGTCTAGATACGGCTCTTTTGAAAACTGGATTTGTCAGGCTCTGAATTTATTTGTAAATTCAAAAGAACAGTTTAATCCAGAAGAAAGAGAATATGCCACATGCTGGACGGGAGATTTTAGGAGAATAAAAATCTTTAAAGTATCAGAAACCCCCGAGACAAAGCAAGAAAAGAAAAAGGGGAAAGAAAAGGGTGGGGAGCAAGAAGGAAAAAAGAAAGAAAAAGGGTGGGATCCTTTGCAAGTATTGCCCCCCCACCCCGATCCCGCTTGCTCCCCCGCCGCTCGTGGCTGAGCCGCTACTCCCGGCCCCCGTCCCAGGTCTGGGCTCGCCGCCTGCCACTGCACCGCCGGTCCCTGTCCCGCCACCCGCAGCTGCTCTCCAAGTCTCTGTCCCGCCGCCCGCAGCGGCTCTCCTGCTCTCCCAGTCCCGGTCTCGCCGCTCGCAGTTGCACCACCGGTCCCCGCCCCCATCCCGGCCGCCTGGCCCGGGGCCGTTCCGCCGGCCGTGCCAGGCGGGGTCCCGTCGGTCCCGGCCGTCCCATCCCTGACCACTTTTCCTGCGGCTGTTCCCGCCCCGGCTACTCTGCCCGTGCCGGCTGCACTAGGCGCCGCCGCTGCTGCTGAGGCCGCCCAGCCTCCTTTGTCTGCACCGGGAGCTGCCGCCATAAACCATGTGCGGGCTGTCCACGCTCCGGTTTGGTTTCCATCGGAAGTACCCCCTTCCTTTGGCGGTTCCGGCAGCAGACCCCGCCTGCGTCCCGCCCTTGGAGGACCAAGTCTCGGCGCGATGCCCTCCCCTCACCCCCCTTTCTGCCCTGAGTTCCGTTCCCTTAGTAACCACAGCTCCAGCTGTTCAAAGAAACTCTCTCTCTCAAGAAGCAGCAGCTTATCGAAACACTAGGAGCTCAGTTAAAAGACAGCCCTCTCCTGATCCTTCCTCAAAACACGGGAAAAAGGCTATAGAGGATAAAAAACAAAAAGAGTGGGAGGACGGTATTAGTCTATTTCCGCTAAGAGAGGTTCCAATGGGAGGGGGTGCAATGGGATTTGTAAATGCCCCTTTGACTTCTTCTGAGGTCAGAAATTTTCAAAGGAAATCAATAGGCACAGCTGAACAATTAGACCAGTTTTTAGGTCCAAACGTTTATACTTGGGAAGAAATGCATTCTATAATGAAAATAGTTTTTTCTCAGGAAGAAAGGCAATTAATCAGAACAGCCGGAATAAAAGTTTGGGAAAAGAAAACCCGCAGGGCCCTCCAGGAGAAGACAAAATGCCAACTGCACCTCCTGAGTGGGGTCAAAATAATGAGGAGGGGAGGAAACACATGAATGAATATCATAATTTAATACTCAAGGGAATAAAAGCAGCGGCACACCAAGGGCAAAATGCTAAAAAGGCTTTTGAGGGACAGCAGGGGAAAGAACAAACTCCAACTGAATGGTTAGACAGACTTAGGAGAAATATAAAACAATATTCCGGGATAGACCCTGAGACTATGGTGGGACAAGCTCTGTTAACGATTAATTTCATCACTAATGCCTGGCCAGATATTAGGAAAAAATTAGAAAAAAAATTGAGGATTGGCATAATAGATCATTAGATGATTTATTAAAGGAGGCTCAGAAAGTTTACGTCCAGAGAGATGAAGAAAAAGCTAAAGTGAAAGCAAAAATTATAGCAGCCACCATGCGAGAAAACAATTTCCAGAGAAATCTAAAACCCCCAGGCACTACTCCTAGATATGAGGGTCGTAGAGACAGGGGAAAGGAAAAAAAGAGAACTCCAATGCAAACCAAGTCTCAGGAGCATTCCAGAAATGTCTGGTTTTACTGTGAGGGCAAAGGGCATTATAGGTGAAATTGTCCTAAGCGGGTAAAAGATCTGAAAATCTTCCGAGAGATGAGCACAGAGGAGGAATAGAGAAGTCATAGGCTCTATTTTCTAGGGGACAAATACCATCTGGAGCCTGTGATAACTTTAAAAGTGGGTCCCCAAGAAGAAGAATTAAAATTTGTGGTAGACACAGGGGCAGAAAGAACCTGCCTGTTAAATATTCCAAAAGGTTATAGTGTGAGCAAAGACACTGTAAAGGTAAAAATTTGGGGAAAAGGAGAAAGTTTCACAGTTCCTGTCATTAAAGCTGTGGTAATTGAGGAAGAAACTAGAATCTAGATGGGAGATGTCTTATTGGTCCCCGGGGCAGGTAGCAACTTATTGGGAAGGGACTTGGAGGTGAAACAGGGTTATACCAGAAGACAGGAAAATGACAGCTAGAGTTTTAAAACTTGGCCAAGAGGATGGAGAAAAAATTAACAAGGAAGTTTGGGCTGGGGAAGGAAATAGGGGAGGATTAAATATTGACCCCATAAGGGTTACAATTGAGAGAGAAGATTGTCCCATACTTGTACCTCAGTATCCTATCTCATTAGAAGGACGGGAAGGTTTGAAGCCAGTAATAGAAGGACTAATAAAGGATGGGACATTAGAACCTTGTATGTCTCCTCATAATACCCCTATTCTCCCAGTAAAGAAGTCCAATGGGAACTATAGATTGGTACAAGATTTACGGGAGGTTAACAAAAGAACTCAGACTCGTTACCCAGTGATACCAAATCCTTATACTCTTCTAAGTAAGGTCCCTCCCCAGCATCAGTGGTTTAGTGTAGTGGATCTTAAAGATGCTGTTTGGGCTTGTCCACTAGCAAGAAAAGCCGAAATATCTTTGCATTTGAATGGGAGGATCCACAAACTGGGAGAAAGCAGCAATTAAGATGGACAAAATTACCACAGGGGTTCACTGAATCTCCAAACCTATTTGGGCAAGCTTTGGAAACAATACTACAAGCTTTCCCCACTCCTCCTGGAATATAAATTATCCAATATGTGTATGATCTTTTATTTCCTGGGGAAGCTGAAGTTGGAGAGGTTACTATAAAACTTTTGAATTTTCTCGGGGAAAAAGGATTAAGGGTATCAAAAGGGAAGCTGCAATTTGTAGAACCAGAGGTAAAATATCTTAGACACTTAATAAGTAAGGGTAGCCGGAAGCTCAACCCCAAGAGAATTACAGGAATTTTATCTCTTCCCCCTCCCTCTTCAAAGAGGGAAATCAGAAAACTACTCGGATTACTGAGATATTGTAGATTATGGATTGATGGGTACACACAGGCAGTAAAATTTTTGTATGGGAAATGGACAGAGGGAGATGATATAAAGTAGACCAAGGAAGATGATGTTAAAGTAGAAGAACTGAAGTTAAAACTGGCCTCAGTACCAGCTTTAAGCTTACCCTCGTTAGAAAAACCCTTCCATCTGTACGTGAATGTGGAAAATGGGGTAGCTCATGGAGTTCTGGTTCAGGAGTGGAGAGGAATAAAGAGACCAATAGCTTATTTATCAAAGATGTTCGATCCAGTGAGCCATGGCTGGCCAGTATGTATTCAAGCTATAGCAGCTACTGCGATCCTGGTAGAAGAAAGTCGTAAGCTTACTTTTGGAAGTAAACTAGTTGTGTGTACACCTCATGAGGTTCAAAATGTGTTAAACCAGAAGGCTGAAAAATGGTTGACAGACTCTAGAATGTTAAAATATGAAGCAATCTTGATAGACAGTGATGACACTAGAAGTAAGCAGAAATTTAAATCCAGCTCAATTCTTATATGGAGAACCAGCAGATAACTTAATATGTAATTGTTCAGAAATTATACAATACCAAACAAAAGTCTGAGAAGATCTTCAAGAACAAGCCCTTTCAGAAGGGGAAACAATCTATGTGGATGGTTCCTCCAGATGTCTACAAGGAAAAAGAATGTCAGGGTATGTAGTAGTTGATGGAAAAAACATGCAAGCTATCGAAAAAGGAAAATTACTTTCAAAATGGTCAGCTCAAACCTGTGAATTATATGCTCTAAAAAGAGCACTGGAACATTTAGCACACAAAACAGGAACTATATATACTGATGCAAGGTATGCCTTTGGAGTAGTACATACCTTTGGAAAAAATTTGGGAAGCAAGAGGATTACTTAATTCAAGAGGAAAGGGATTAATACATTAAGGACTCATTTTAGAGGTTTTAGAGGCATCAAAATTACCTGAAGAGATAGCTATAGTTCATATGAAGGGACACCAAAAGGGAATGACCCCAGAAATAAGAGGAAATAATCTGGCAGATCAGGAAGCTAAAGATGCAGCAGAAAATGGGGCTGGAAGAGTTAATTTTAACTCCAAATAAGGAGAAATTGGAAATTCCAAAGTTTAGTGAAATAGAGAAAAAATAATTAAGCAAGATAGGAGGAGAGCAAGATGAATCTGGGAAATGGAAACTTCCTGATGGGAGACAATTACGTAATAAAATGCTTACTAGGAAAATATTAGAAGACATGCATCAGAAAACCCACTGGGGTACCCAGGCTTTGTGTGATCATTTTTTAAGGAACTATGAGTGCATTGGGATTTTTGGCATAGCAAAGCAAGTAACTGAAAGATGTATAACTTGCCAAAGGATAAATAAAAAGGTGATGAGAAAAACAACATTAGAAGGTCGTGAGTTAGCTCTTCAACCATTTCAAAGTATCCAAGTACATTTTACTGAACTTCCTCAAGTACAAAGATGGAAGTATTTATTAGTAATGACAGACCATCTAACTCATTGGGTGGAAGCTGTTCTCACTGTCAAGGCCACAGCCAACATGGTAAGTAAAACCCTTTTGGAACAGATTATTCCCAGATATGGAATAGTTAATAGGATAGACTCAGACAGAGGAACGCATTTTATGTCAAAAGTGTTACAACAAATAATTCAAGCCTTAGGGAAAAAATGGGAGTTACACACCCCATGGCACACACAGAGTTCGGGCCGGATAGAGAGGATGAACCAGACTTTAAAGCGAACTTTGACTAAATTAATAGTGGAAACCCAAATGTCATGGGTACAATGCCTACCTTTAGCCTTATTGAGGATCCGAACACAACCCAGGTCTGACCTGGGAGTGTCACCTTATAAGATGATATTTGGGCTACCTTTTATGACCACCCAACATGAAATTGCTACCTATGAAGTAGGGGAAATGAGTGTTAAAGGATATGTGAACACCATTGCAAAAACTCTTGAAAACTTGCGGTTAAATGGGATGATCCCTCAAACCACACCTTTAGACTTTAAAATTCATAATATTCATCCAGGGGAGTGGGTGCTAGTAAAAACCTGGAAAGAACAATCTTTAACTCCACAATGGGAAGGTCCTTTTCAGGTATTGCTGACTACCGAGGCTGTGATCCGGACCAGGGAACGAGAGTGGATCCACGCCAGCAGAATCAAAGGACCCGTAGAAGAACCCAAGGAGTGGACGATAACATCTAAACTGGGTGATACCAAACTGACTCTTAAACGAGGAATGGGTGGTAATGAACTGGGAAGACCCAAATGATCTAGGAAACGTACAAAGGATCACACCTAATTGGGAAATAAGACCGAGCTTATATCAGTAGTTTCAAGTACCACCTGGACAAGTTCTAAGATACCTCCGATACCCTCCTTGGGGAAGAATACTGCCACTTCAAACAAGAGGATCAGGACTGTTTCAGATAGAAAACTCTTGTACTTTGGCCTTAGCCTGTGATTTATACAAAGAGGAGGATGAGTTACAACCTCAATCAGTACCATATCATATACCCTGTTTGATTCACCCAAATACCGGACATGCTAGTTGGGGTAAATGTATATGTTTGAATTGTGGGAGAAATTGGTATTATAGTTCACACAATCAATGCCCTCATTGCAGGAAGTGTCGAGTACCAAATCTATCCTATATCCAGGTAGAACTCAAAACAAGTGAAATAATAACTTTGTTTTGTGGATGAGAATTACTAGTGCCTGTTGAGTGGGAAATATCTGAGGAATGGTGGGAAACCACAGTTAAGGAGTGTCGAAAACAATTTGCTTGGAAATTAGCTAAGAGAAAGTGACAAGGAAGAAGTGAGCAAGACTGGATTGGACACTGTACTCGCCACCGAGAAGATCAAATACACCTGCTGTGGGTTGCAACCCCATAGGCAGGGGAGGTGGGAGTATAAGCCATACCAGACCTTTGTTATTCCTTTTTCTGTCACTCATTTGTTGTCTTTTCCCTTTCGGGATACTGGCAAGGTCGTGTCACAGGTGTTACCAAAAGCTGTATATGGAAAGACACCAAGGTTCCTTTTTTATTTCTCACACTTGTGTCAACAGTCACTGTTATAACCCATCCAAGTTAGGCAAGTGCATGCACAATGGGAAAAAGTACTGGATTGCGGAGAACTTAGGAATAAGTGGTACCAGGATGGGAAGTCAATGCCCAAAAGGGGAGAGGGATTTGTTTCACATACGCTATTGGGAACAAGGCACAAGATTTGGTAAAAGAGCAACTGATAAACAAAAAGGCTAAGCCAGCATAACCACCTAAACCTGTGCCAATCTCACCTGACAATTTGTATACGAAACTTGAACAGCAAGTAGAAAAAGAAATAGATATCTCAAAAATGGGTAAAAATCCGTTTGTGGAATTGGGGGAAAGAATAAGTAGGGAACTTAACATAACCAATTGTTGGGTCTGTGGAGGGGCTTTGATGTCAGAAGAATGGCCATGGAAAGGCAGCAGCTTAGGCCCAGTTGAGCTCCTTAAATGGAACCAAACAAGTACAAGTGGAGAAAACTGACCAGAAGGGTGGATTTTAAGTTCAGTAGTGATAGGGGAAGAATGTTTCTGGCGCAATGGGAAAAAAGTTTCTTCAGGAAGTAGGAAAAACTCCTTGTAAAAGAGATAAGGTTAGTAATGGAATTTCTGTATGGTAGATCCCAGAAGAACCAACCATGTACTGGACCCAGGAAAAAATAAAAAAAGGAAATTGTAAGTATAATAGTAAAATTAGACTTTTTCAGTGTAATGATGCAGGCAAGAATCCTTACTTTGGCATCCCAGAAATCTCTAAATTTTAGGAGAATATAGATCAAGAGAAAAATGATTATTGGAAAGTTCCAGATGGCTTATTTTGGATATGTGGAAAAAGAGCATACCCAAAGCTCCCCTCTCAGTGGAAAGGGAGCTGTACTCTGGGAATCATACAGCCAGGATTTTTTCATTTACCAGGACCTGATGGAGATCAATTAGGGATACCAGTTTATGATATGAGGACCTGAAGAGAAACAAAAGTTATTGGATTGGAGGATTCCAAAAATGGGAAATGGGGAGATGAGGAATGGCCCCCTGAATGCATATTGGAAACGTATGGGCCAGCTACCTGGGCACAAGATGGGAATTGAGGATATCAGACCCCAATTTATATGTTAAATCGTATTATAAGACTCCAAGCTGCTGTAGAGATAATAACGAACAAAACTGGTCAGGCAATGGAATTAATATCAAGGCAACAAACCCAAACAAGAGTGGCCGTGTATCAGAACAGATTGGCTTTAGACTATTTGTTAGCTGAAGAGGGGGGTGTTTGTGGAAAATTCAATACATCAGACTGCTGTTTAAAAATAGATGACAATGGGGATGCTGTTCTGGATATAGTCAATGATATCACAAAAATCGCCCATGTACCAGTTCAAAAATGGGAATCAATGCTAAATACTAGCTGGTGGGATAACGTATTGGGAGTAGAATGGTGGAAGAAGTTAGGCTTCTTCCTTTTATGCGCTGTAGCTGGTCTAATACTTCTTCCTTGTTTGATCTTGTTTCATTCAACTCATCGCCAGTGTAGTCCAAGGCATGCAAGTAGTGACCATGCCCATGGACCAAAAGTTGACCACAACTCAAACAGCACAAAGGATCATGGTGTTAAAGAAACAAAATAATATAGAAGATCCCCTCAAAGAAGCGAGATTGATTAGTGAAAAAAAAAAAACAAATAATGAAAGGATAGAAAATAAGGAATATTGCTCAAGCCAAATGATTTATAAAAAGAAAGAGGAAGGATTGTGAAAAATGCATATTATATGATTGGCTCTTTGCAAATATTAAATTGAATACTCTATGTGTTATGTTGGAAAGTTATTTTGTAGTACTGTATTAATCCTTTTTAAGTAGTGTGGTAGATATAGTTTTAGGTTATAACATAATGTTAAAATAGAAACTATGCGATGTAAGATATTTTTTAACTAGCTCAAGAAAGGGATGAGATAATCAAGAAATTCTTCGCACAGAGATAACAGCAACAGGACAACTAGGAGTTATGGCCTCCTTATCGGAAAAGACAAACATCCTTCCACCTTCTCTCCGTCTTTAAGGAGCCACCAAGATTAAGGGAAAGAAGTTGACTATAACCAGAGAACACCCTTTGTTTGAAAAGAATTTATACATCATGTATGAGATATATGAATATGCAACAGGCTATTGCTTTTAAGGGTTAATCCTTTGTTAGCGAGCCATGCTTTCAAGAGGGAAGCATCCGAATGTTCGTAATTCTTTGCTTTATTGTCCTAATTCTGTCTAAATTATTATTACTCTATTTTTATAACTATTTTATTACTGTTAAATTTTTAAAAATTTAAAACAAGTGACTGGTGTTTTTCACAGTATTGTAAAAAGGGTTAAAAGGGTAGTTATAAGAAATACGGTACTCAACTTACTGTATTACACCTAAGTAAAATGCACCCTCTCAAGCAAAAACGAGCCAGCCTGGAAGGAACTATAAGAGCCAATCAGGGCCTTAACCTTCATGCAAATGAAGGATCCCAACCGAAACCAATCCAAAGGAACAAAAAACAGTATAAAAGGGGGCATCCAAGTCAGTGAGAGCATGCTGCTTGACCTTGAACATCGGGAAGATCCCTGCTCAAAAGGAAGAAGATCCAGCGCCGGCCCTGCAGCATCCTCGCTTGTTATTGACTGGGAATGCTCATGCTCTACCCGTGGGCCCCCTATGCCTTAGGCCTTATAATAAAAGCTGAAATCACTTTTATTGCCGGGAGTGCATTCCCGTTTCTGACATAGCCTGCACCTCCTGCCTGCCAGGACGCCCCACGTTTCCAGCTACAGTTGCAGAGTTTCTGATACATCTTGTCTACCATTCCGGGATTTTGCTCATCCCTGCCGTTCCAGCTTGCTGTTTCCGAGGTCCCTGCTGCAGCTCCTTTTGCTATGCAGAGGGGCATCAGGATCAGCTGCCCCTGAGAGTTTGTAAAGGAAGCCCCTTTCCCATCCCTTCTGTCGGCTGTGCCCTCCATTGTCCACGTGCAGAGAGATGACCGATATCGCGCCACAGCACCCCCTGCAGCCACGGGGTATCGATGCACCTGCCCTGCCTGGCTGGGAGCCACCAGCACCCCTGCTGGCTGTGACCATCCCTACACCAAAGGGGAAAGTGCTTGACAGCCAAGAGAAGGCTGTTACTGGGTTTCTGGTTCTGTTTGTTGTTGCTGCCATTGTTGTTGTTTGTTTGCCTTGTTATACGTATACACACACTAGTAAAGAACTGTTATTCCTTTTCCCATATCTTTGCCTGAAAGCCCCTTAATTTCAAAATTATTCGGAGGGAAGGGGGTCATATTTTCCATTCCAAGGGAGGTTCCTGCTTTCCTTGGCAGACACTTGTCTTTCAAACCAAGACATATGAAGACCTGTATTTTTAATGTATAATCATAAGCATAACTTATTTGCAACATTTCCGTATCTCAGAAAAACGTCATGTTAAAGTTGGGGAAATATATAATCTCTGATTCATTCAACAGTAGTTTTGTAGAAGTTTTAAGAATCAATTAAAGAATTGTGCAAGAAAAGTGCCAGAAGAATACACATATCCTTTAGTGGCCATTTTCAAGTGCAGCATATAGCATGCCCTTTTAAGGTCAAATTAAGACCACCAAGAAAAATTAGCATTAGTACCATCCCATTATTATTTTGGACATTGTATTCTGTAAATAACTGTGTATTATTTACTTGGCTGGTATCTCAGTGGTTTAACTATAACTAAATGCTTTTGTAGTTTGTTTTGCCTTGAGTAAAGTAGTTAAATATTTCAGTGTAGAGTTCTGAAGAGAGAGCTTTTGAGCATCATCTAATTTTCCTTTACCCTGATGAGATCATCTTAATATATATACACACACACATATGAAAAAGATAAAGACTATTCTGCTCTGAACACTGAAAGTCCTTTTAGGGAGTTGGAGAGGGAAAAAAATGTGGATAGGGACGTCAAACCTTTCAGCATTACCCTTTTATCCTCTTCCTCCTCCTCCTCCTTCCCTCCCCCCACCATCATAAGATGGAGGACATAAGATTTTTATATTCCAGTCATGTCCCGTTAACTGTAACTTGTCTTTTCCTAACACTTTAATCCTTAATCTCCAGGAAGAATTTTTATATTGCACTATGCTTGAAATGCACCATAATAAAATATAAGCTATGGGCAAAGCTTCCCTCCCTAAATTCTATATCAAATAATATTAGCTGTGCTATTACTTTACTAGAAAGAATCATTCTGCTACAAGTTTGACATCTCTATTTGCACACCTGAAATTATTACTTTTTTTCTTAATAACGCAAATGAAAGGATTTTCTAATCAACCTTCAATGTTTCATCCTGCTGCAGTATCCTTTAAGAAAAAAAAACCCCAGTAAGGTCAGTCAGCATATTGGTTGTTTTCACTATTGCTTTGTATTTGGTTGCACTGGGTCTGGCTGGGATAGAGTTAACTTGCCTCATAATAGCCCATATAGTGGGGTGTCCACTACACATACTGAGGCCCGGCTTTTCAGGAAGTGGCTGGACATTTGCCTGCTGATGGGAAGTAGTGAATTAATTCTTATTTTTGCTTTGCTTCTGCATACAGTTTTTGTTTTTTCTTATTAAAACTGCCTTTATCTTGACCCACAAGCTTGTCCATCTTATTTTCTCTCCCTGGCCTGTTGATGCAGAAGAATGAGAGAGCAACTGCATGGGGGGCTGGCAGGCAACCAAGGTCAAACCACCACATTGGTTTTGTTTTAAATAAATTTTAGAAATATTCCATGGATATAAAATAGCAAGAAATGGTAGGGAGGCAGTGTCAAACTAGTGTTCTTCGGGCCTTTTACTACCAGCCTTCATTTTTTCCTGTATTATCAAAGATGACTTCCTAGTTATTCTTTCAAGTCACTTGACAAGACCTTTAGTGTTTTAATAAATTCTTTTGCTATTTTAGTGGTCATATTTGAACATTTCTTCCAACTCAAGGGAATATCAGTATCATCCTTATCACTTCTTCTATAAGAGTTTTTAATCTGAACCTTAAATTGACTTCTAAAAGTTTCCATACATATGCATCTTCTTCAGCATTCTAATAATACCGACAGTAAAGCCCTGCACTATTTGCGGAAACTGATCTGTAAAAGCATTTATCATCTGCAGGTTCTGTTAAAGCCAGGCCCTCTAATAAGCAGATGTTTTATTAGCTTTAAAATTAGGTATCAGTCTAATATTCTGCCAACTTTTTTTAACCTTAATGACTTTGGCACCTGGCTTTTACAGTAAAAGGCTCCTCCTACCTCCTTTCTTTCATCTATTTCCAGACTATCTCTGTTCCTTCATATTTAATTTTCCTGCAACTTGTGTTTGAGCTAATCTCCATGTTGGTAACTCTTCTATGTATAAATCTTCCCTTCACAATGTATACATTAGACACCTCAAACGTGTGTGTGTGTGTGTGTGTGTGTGTATGTGGCAATTTATCTTAAGACTTCTGCTATCACTCTTGCTTCACCTTTGCTTTCTGAGTCAAGCAGGATTAGGTATGGGAATGTTTCTTGCTTCATCCACCCATCCATTTGTTTTTTTTCCATCCTGGCTGTTTTGTCTAGAGGTCAGCCTGAGTACATACATCCTATTTGAAGTAGAAAAAAAAGAAGCCAAACAAACACTTATTTAGTTCAAATGCAATTAAGCCTGCCACATCTGTTTCAAACTGAGCCTGAACAGTTAAGCTGTTATCACTAGGTTCTGATGGCCTGCATGGCTCCAGTAAAATCTTGTTTCATTTAGAAGATACCTCAGCCCCTCTGCAGGACTCAAATGACACCAGTTCCCCTCCCTTCTTCTGTGAAGGGATCCAATCCTCCATAAGGAGCCAACATACCTCAGTCAAAAGAAAGAGTAACCAACTGGGCAACAATGAGCTCCTGTTTTGTGAACAATTCTTAACCAGTTTAAAAGCAACCTCTTCAGTTTAATGAGATTATGTCCTCTACTGCATGTCTGAGCACAACTCCTACTACCATTGAAAAGGTTTCCCTCCCCCCACAAGCAGGTATGTATCTTAGCCTTCTCTCACACAAGCTGTGTATTGCATGCAAGTACTTACATCTGTGGAAGCTCAAAGCTGAATGCATATTCATGCCTTCCTGAATGAATGGTGTGAAGGCCTTCTTCAGAATTGTCATCATCTAGGAGGGAAAAACCCAATATGCTATTCCACCTGTGAACATTTTACATAGCACAATATATTATATAGGTTTCTTTTCCAGAATAAGAGTGATTTATACATTCTTTACAATACTAAGAATACAGTGTCTCAGAAACAAGTCTCTCCAGACCATTTGTATTAACTACTAGATGTATAGCTGCAGACTTTTTACGGTTAGGTGAGATTCCAAGACTCATCTGACATAAAAGCAGAAGTTAACTTGTTTTAATTTATGATTTTGTGAAAAACAGAGTTCACTCCTTAGAATTTTTAAAAGTTTAATAATAATAGGATAAAGAAGGACAATATTTCCAGTGCTGAGGTGCTACTGGCCAACAGCCAAAGAACACCCGCAGACAGTGTTATCTTTATACGGTTACATCTCTGAGGTACATGCATATTCATGTGTTTCATGCATTATTCAAACATTCTTGCAAACTTTCTGATGTTTTGGGAACTCCTTTGTTTGACTTCTTTACACTCCGGCTTATCTGCAGGACATCTTGTGTGTCAGGTCAATATATTTTATTTCTTCTTATGTCTCCATCCTGCTGTCTCACATCCTCTGATAAGGATTTAGTATGTCCCCCTTAAATTTAACATGGTATTCTCTAATTGTCCTCCAGTGCTCTGGTTTGTGTCATGGTTATCTTATCACTTGGATGGGTCAGTCAGTGGATGGCCTTACACTGTTCTTCTTAGTTAGACAAAAGCCTTTTCACATCTTATGTTTTGCTAAGGTCTATAGTACAATACGTTCATCACACCACTATTTATATAAGCTATACATAGATATTTTATTCATTACACGACTATTTCTATGAGCAAGACAGGACATACTTAAGCTGATTATGTTATATTAACAAGCAGCTAAAAAGAGTTATAATTTGTACTATATCTAAATACTTATAATCACTAACAACGTGCATAAGCTAATACATAAATGCGAAAGCCAATATTATCTGGGCATTTTTAATAATCTTAAATCCAAGTACTGACATAGCTGTAACTGCTGCCATTTCAAGGTCTGCCTGAAAGATACATAATGGAAACTGCTTTCCGATATGACTTCTAGTTAAAACTTAAAATGAAATAGAGCTCTCTAATAGTATTAAGTGATCTTAGTATTTTCTGCTACATTGATTACATTTAGTAATTCAGCTTCCTCCTATCGCCTGCCTAGCAAGTGTCCAAAAACTGATTTTTTAAAAAAGTGCACAAGCACCACCTAGAAAGCACCAAACAAATTCAGGGGCACAAGAAGTGGCAAGCTGTCCAATTAATGTTGTTAAGAGTTAATGTATCAAAAACTCAAAGTTTAGCTCGATTTTGCTTGGATAGCAAAGACCCAAACATTTCCTAATTTCAATGAGAAAGCTGACCTTGTTTTATAGTCATGATTTCTTGTATTGCTTTAAATGCCCCAATAAATTTGCGGTTTGTTCCAATATAATTACCATGAACCCAGAAAAAACCCTGCTGATTCCAACAGAATAGAAAGTTATTTAGATAAAACAATTGAGCATCTCATATACAAAAGGGTTGGCATAATAAAGGCACATATAGTGGGATTACACAAAAGACCCTTCCTGTTGTTAATAGTCTGAAGCATCATGAAGGAACACTGCTACATTTTAAGATTTTTTAGTTCCCACTGTTCTACAAAAGTGCTGATGCTCCAATTTCTTTAGTGCACCAGAAATGCTGAAACAAATCTATGCAAAAATATAAAACCCCTAGAACACTATTTACATAAATGCACCTGCAGCATGTAATGTCACAAAATAACAATCTTCAATACACTGAAAGACCAAAGCAATGTGTATAATGGGTTTTTTTTGTTGTTGTTGTTGTTGTTAAAAAAGCGCTTGGAGGGCTTTGTTTGGTTTTAATTAAAAATAATAGTGTTTTCCTTGCACATACGTTTTTTCATCCCTTCTTCACTTCCTGTCAGATCAGCAGTCCCAGTGAGCCTGAACAGCAGCAGCAGAATTATGGTAAGCAAGTACTGAGCTGTCAGTCACAGACTAGGCTGGAGCAGGAAAGGACTGGCCAAAACAGGCACAAGCACATCCCCTGCCAACCACTCATATACATACAGTATACATTACACCCCACTACATTTGCTCAGCAACTCTGCTCACAGTCTGGCCTGACTACCGCAGATGTAAGGAGAGAGGGGGAGGGCATCACCCACGCCTCACCATCCGTTCTCCTCATACCACAGGGCCATGCTGCCGGCTTGCTCCGTGCAGACACCCCAATCCTGCACTTCTCTCAGGAGCATGTGCTGACCATTACTGAAAGGCGATCACAGATAGTGCTGGCCAGGGGCGTGGGCCAGGAGAGATAACCGAGTGAGCGATTCAAGAGGCTGTGGGGCCGTGTGTTCCAACGGCCGTCCCTGATCACAACTCCTTGCTGGCCCAGTGGATGTGCATGGCAGGAGTTTGAATACTTCTGTCTGTCCCCAGAGGTAGGCATTCCCAAGAAAGGTAATGTGCCCACTGGAGCCACTTCGCTCCGCCCCCCAGCACACACTAGAGAGTAGGCAAAGGAACTTCCCCTACGTCCCAGCCCCCTACAATCAGCGGCTGGCATCACCTTAGCAACAGGTTAACAAACCCCAGCAGGCCAATGACAAGGCGGGGACAGGGAGTGGTCTTCCAGACTATGGTAGGGTACAAGGCGTAGAGTTAAACTCCACTCTGTGCAGCGAGTGTTCATAGTCCTGCCGCTGCAGCCAAGGGAAGGACAGTGGTGTCCCGGGACAACTGCTTAAGATTGTACGTGCTGCACACGCAGCACCAGTCTTGCTTCTGGTGTCGGAACGTGTCAGATCTGTCCCTTCCCTGCCACCTTTTGTTCCCTTTCCAGACAAAACCAAGCACCTACTATCGAGGTCAGCATTTGGATCTACAGGCCACATACAAAGTCATTGCTGCTGCTTAAGCTGACAGAAGCATAGGAACTCGTTATTCGTAAGGATACATCCTGCTATGAGTGACTCCTGCATGCTTGCATGTTTCTGTCATCTGCAAGCCATAGGTGAATGAATTTTTCGCATGAGAGAATTATTTCTAAGGCAGCAGTATAAAGAACATTTGAACTAGAAAGACATCTCATGAGCAACCCGAGCTTGCTTGCATCACGGTAACATAATTAAAATCGATAGCAACTGCTATTTGTAGAGAATCTCTGCAGTAAATATATTTCAAATTAAAAAACAAAACAAAAACACACACACAAAAAGAAAAAAAAAAAAAAACAACACCACCTCCCCACCCCCAACAAAGTCAAAACAACACACCAAAACACCCAACCAAATTATGTACTCAGTTTTAACATTTTCTCGTTCTAGGAACTGAGTCATCACCACCACCTGATGTGTGGAAGCAATCTGCGGAAAAAAGGAATACTCCCTCCCTTCTTCCCAGGACTGGCCCCAAACAGGATTGAACTGCTTCTAACAAAGGGTGGAAACTTCAGAAATAACAAGCTTAGAGTCCCTTGTACTTTGACAACGTAACTATGGAAACAATAGATTAGCAAATTTAAGACCCACAATCCCACTCACAATGTAATATCCCATTTCCATACCCAAAAATAAGGGAATTTGCAGGGCACTTTCCATTTCTATAGGGGCTTAGCAGACCAGGTTTTCATTGAATGCAGGTTCCAGAACTCCTCAACTCAGAAGCAATGCTCCATTCATACAACCATGACCTCTTATTTGGCCTTTCAGACAGATTTTTACATCTGGGTCCCCCATAGAGGAGTTGAATAAAAGAAATTAAAGTAATTTACAAGTATACTAGTTTAGAACAAAGGAAGAAATGGAAAATTACGGGTGCGGTGGTGATAGCACATCAAAGTAATCCACAGGAAATCTTTTATCTGCCAACAATGAATCAACCTTAAAAATAATTCTGCAAGTCAGACCTGTATCTGTTATGTGTCAAAACGTCTAATGGTACATCTTAATTACACTTATGATTCGATAGGATGCTACCAAAAAAATAATTTACTACATATCTGGTTTTGATTTAACAGCTATTTTCCCCATAGAGAAACAAGTCACGCTAATATCGCTAAGAAAAAAAAAAAAAAAGGCACTGTATATTACAGAACACATATTAAAAACCAATGCAAATCCTTATGAAAACACTGGTAAAAGGCAGGTCTTTTTAAAAAGTCCTGTTTTCAGGTACTTTGGAAATGCACCTCAACATGCTTTTAAGTAAACGTTCAAATAATCAAAAATACAACCTAAGAATGTAACCAGCATTTCCTCATCTTTAAAAACAGTGAACGCTCTGAGATTACATATTAAGGAGGGATAAACCAAGCAAAGATGCATCTTTTTCTAGAAATATGTCTGCATGTAGTGAATGAATAAGCGAAAAGCTTACCTCTTGCATGCCCGACTAGAACATCCTTATAGTTAAAATACTCTACTTCTTCGGTGTAATTTTGTGTATAGGCAGTGTTGGATCCAGCATTTCTAGATTCGCTCCAACGTACTTTTGCATGTCCTCTTGCATGAATTTTAAGAGCTTTCACTCTAATTTCCCCAGTAACTTCTAAACTGATCCTTCCTGAGACTGTGTCCCCGCTAGAATACACGGGGATATTGCTGTTACTGAGACAGTCAAAGCTTATTGTCAAACTCTTCACCTTCCCCAGCACCATGATTTTTAACGAAGTGTATAAAAATATACTGCAAGGAAAACAAAAAAATGTCAAGGTCTCATACAAAACGCGACCTTCACTTCACACTGAACAACGCCTCTGCTGCGTAGAGCCTGCCAACAAGATCAACGTGTCCCCTACGAACGCTTCATTGGAATTACTGAGAAGACAACGGCAGCCGCCCAACACTGCGATATCCGTACAAAGGCAGCAGGTCCGCACGCTGCCAGCTCACTTTAAGAACAGCTTTGTAAAAAACAGCCACCCCCGCGCATGCGCGAAGCGAGTCGTGGCGGCGGTTTCCTCCACTGCTTGCGTGTCTTTCCTGCCGTGTTCATTTTTCTTGTGTTATTGCTTCCGTCTCATGCAGAGAGTCAGAGCACTCCCTGGTGGAGTCAGGGCTCTGCTGCAAGTTCGCAGTACGGTATTGAAATACGTACTGAAGAAATGAGAGAAAAACGTCTGCGGGTGGGGGGGGGGCGCGAGGGCTCATCTCATCTCATCTCATCTCATCTCATCTCATCTCATCTCAATCTCATCTCATTCTCATCTCATCTCATCATCTCATCTCATCTCAATCTCATCCTCCTGGCACGGCATGGGGATCCTGGCTGGCTGGTTGGGAGGTGTCTCGGAAGAAGCTGGCAGCTGAAATCGGGCAGCAGTCGGTGGGCACCAGGCCCCGGATTCTGGCAGCAGACGGCACGGGTTCTCCCCCTCAGCCGGCAGTTGCCTGACTAACAGTAAAGATCGCAACGATTCTGCTGGGGAAATGCTCGGCACATCGCTCAGTTACAGACCTTGCCCAAAGCTTTTGTTCGTGAAGGGGCTAATCCTGGGCATATTATAGGCAGGGCATCGGCAGGTGAGTGGGGCACGGCTGCCTTTGCCTGCCTCCCCCCCTTTGCAGCACCTGGCACATTAACTGAGGAGTGAGGGTACAAAAGCATGGCATTATGCAAAAGTAAACATTTAAAACTCTATCAAGTTGAAGTTTTCTATTTTAATACTTGTCCTGGTTTAAGGCAAATTTGGGAGAAAACCTCCAAAAAGGCCCCCCCTCTAGAAAGCCAACCCACATGGCCCCTCCCTCCAACTGGTTCAGGAAGAATTTCCTCAGAGAGAAGTGGAAAAAACCTGTTTATTTAACAGGCAAAGCACTCCCCAGCACACAAAACGAACAAAACCAGATGACAAAACTCATTCGCCGCTCTGAAGAGAAGACAAATTCAGAAAGTCTCTCCTGTGGCTGGTCGCTCTGTTATCAGTCCCTCCGGCTCTGGGAAAGGCTGCTGCCCAGAGTAGGCCCTGGTAGGCCACAAAGTGCAAGCTCTCAGTGTTTCCCCGGATCCCAGTCCAGAGCAGGTTCAAATGGTTCCAAGAAAAGGGAAAGAAAAAAACAGTCCAGGGAACACTTGGACTGCCTCAGCTAGCTAAACTAACTAAAAAGCAAAGGAGCGTGGTGTTCTGCCCCGTCCGTGCCCAAACAACACAGTGGAGTTCTGTGTTCCAGCAGACTGCGGAGGAGTGAGTGCAGGCTGATAACAAAACTCTGTGCTTCTTCTTCTCCCTGCCTTCGCTCTCAGAGCCAGTCTTGAAGGCACAGAATATAATATCCAGCATAAACAGAACACACAATTTGGGATACAAGCATCATAACGTCACCCTAGGACATTCCACCCCTTATCCCCATATGGTCAACTTACTACCAAACATCATGCATTTTATTCAGGTAAAAACTTCCATCTGTTCCCCCCAAAAAATTACAATCAATACCCATCATGCCCCTGTCGTATCCCCACACCAAACCACTGAATCCAGGCCCCAGACTACAGAGCTGCAGGATTCCTCACTTTCATTTTCCTCACTCAAAAGTCCATCGTTCACTTGCTCAGACCTTCAACACTTACACATTTCCTTCTATCTCATGTCTGTGTGGTTTAATGCACAGACAATGGCAGTAACATCCAGCAAACAGTGATATTTGCATTTCATTCTCACTCCACAATCAGATCTCCCTGAGGTACACATCATGTTGTTCCATCTCTCGGCATTATCCACCATGTGCAACCTGGTCCCTGAGCAAAGACAACCCCACAAATGGGTTTGTTTGTACTCAAGGCAGAATTGATCCACAGTCTTCCCTAACAAACCTCTGACATGTACCACTGGGACTTTATCTCCATCTGTTATATTCAGGGACTCAGACTAGGCAGGACCTGCTCGGTTGGTGGAATCTCGGGTGTTAACTAACCAGGTGGCCTTTGCTAAATGCTGCTCCCAGTTTTTGAAAGATCCCCCATCTAATGCTTTCAAGGTGTTTTTTAACAGTCCATTGTACATCTCCACTTTACCTGCAGCTGGTGCATGGTAGGGGATATGGTATACCCACTCAATGCCATGTTCCCTAGCACAGGTGTTGATAAGGCTGTTCTTGAAATGAGTCCCATTGTCTGACTCAATCCTCTCAGGGGTACCATGCCTCCAAAGGACCTGCTTTTCAAGGCCCAGGATGGTGTTATGGGCCGTAGCATGAGACAGAGGGTAGGTTTCCAACCATCCCGTGGTGCCTTCTACCATTGTGAGCACGTAGCGCTTGCCTTGGCGTGTTTGGGGCAGCATGATGTAATCAATCTGCCAGGCCTCCCCATACCTGTACTTGGACTACCGTCCCCCATACCATAGGGGCTTCACTCGCTTGGCCTGCTTGATGGCAGCACACGTCTCACAGTCATGGATAACCTGAGAAATACTATCCATGGTTAAATCCACCCCTCGGTCTCGTGCCCACTTATAGGTGGCATCTCTACCCTGATGGCCTGAGGCATCATGGGCCCATTGAGTTAGGAATAACTCTCCCTTGTGTTACCAATCTAGGTCTATCTTTGACACCCCTATCTTTCCAGCCTGGTCTACCTGCTTATTGTTTTGGTGCTACTCATTAGCTCGACTCTTGGGCACATATCTACGTGGCGGACTTTCACAAGTAGCCTCCCTACCCTGGTAGCAATCTCTTTCCACTCATCGGCAGCCCAGATTGGCTTTCCTCTACGCTGCCAGTTAGCCTCTTTCCATCTCTCTAGCCATCCCCACAGAGCATTGGCTACCATCCATGAATCAGTGTAGAGGTAGAGCTTTGGCCACTTGTCTCTTTCTGCAGTGTCAGCCTTGAGTTCAGCAAGTTGACTTGATCCACCTTCTCCTTCAGTAGCTTGTGCAATCTGTCGTGTGGGGCTCCATACAGCTGCTTTCCACTTCCGATTCATTCCTACCATGTAACAGGAATCATCAGTGAAAAGAGCGTAGCGTGTTTCCTCTGGTGCAGTTAGTTATATGGTGGAGCTTCTTCAGCCCGTGTCACTGGTTCTTGTTCTTCATCCGTGACACCAAAATTTTCACCTTTGGGCCAATTTGTGATTACCTCCAAAATCCCAGGGCGATTCAGTTTACCTATACGGGCGCAATGTGTGATAAGAGCAATCCACTTGCTCCATGTAGCACTGGTGGCATGGTGGGTGGAAGGAACCTTTCCTTTAAACATCCACCCCATCACCGGTAGTCGGGGTGCCAGGAGGAGTTGTGCCTCTGTACCAATCACCTCCGAGGCAGCTTGGACTCCTTCATAGGCAGCCAAGATTTCTTTCTCTGTTGGGGTGTAGTTGGCTTCAGACCGTCTGTAGCTTCGACTCCAAAACCCCAGTGGTTGGCCTTGAGTCTCCCCAGGCACCTTCTGCCAAAGGCTCCAGGACAAACCATGGCTCCCAGCTGCAGAGTAGAGCATGTTTTTCACATCTGGTCCCATCTTCACTGGGCCAAGGGCTACTGCATGAGTGATTTCCTGCTTAATCTGGGTGAAAGCCTGTTGCTGCTCAGGGCCCCAGTGGAACTCATTCTTCTTGCGGGTGACCAGGTAAAGAGGGCTCACGATCTGACTGTACTTGGGAATGTGCATTCTCCAAAAACCTATGGCACCTAGGAAAGCTTGTGTTTCCTTCTTATTGGTTGGTGGAGACATAGCTGTGATCTTGTTGATGACATCCATAGGAATCTGACACCGTCCATCTTGCCACTCGACTCCCAGGAACAGGATCTCTCAAGCAGGTCCCTTAACTTTACTCTTCTTGATGGCAAAACCAGCTTCCATGAGGTTTCGGATTATTTTCTCTCCTTTCTCAAACACTTCTGCTGCTGTCTTCCCCCACACAATGATATCATCAATATACTGTAAATGTTCTGGAGCCTCACCCTTTTTTACTGGAGTCTGGATCAGTCCATGGCAGATTGTAGGACTGTGTTTCCACCCCTGGGGCAGTCGGTTCCAGGTATACTGCACTTCCCTCCATGTGAAGGCAAACTGAGGCCTGCATTCTGCTGCCAGAGGAATGGAGAAAAATGCATTGGCAATATCAGTAGTGGCATACCACTTTGCTGCCTTGGACTCAAGCTCGTACTGGAGCTCTAACATGTCTGGCACAGCAGTGCTCAATGGTGGAGTCACTTCGTTCAGTGCACGGTAGTCCACCGTCAATCTTCGTTCTCCTTCAGATTTACGCACAGGCCAAATGGGCTGTTGAAGAGTGACTGGGTTTTGCTGACCACCCCTTGGCTCTCCAGCTCACGCATCATCTTATGGATGGGAACCACAGCATCTCGAGTTGTTCTATACTGTCGGCGATGCACTGTCAAAGTGGCAATTGGTACCTGTTCCTCTTCTCCCTTCAGAAGTCCTACTGTAGTTGGATTCTTGGACAGTCCAGGCAAGGTGTTCAATTGCTGGACGCCCTCTGTCACTACAGCCGCTATCCCAAATGCCCACCTGAGGCCTTTTGGGTCTTTCAAATACCCACTTCGGAGGTAATCTATGCCCAAAATGCATGGGGCGTCTGGGCCAGTCACAATAGGGTGTTTCTTCCACTCATTTCCAGTCAGGCTCACATCTGCTTCTACCAAAGTAAAATCATGTGATCCCCTTGTCACACCAGCTATAGAGACAGATTCTGCCCCCACATGTCTCAGTGGGATTAATGTGCACTGCACAACAGTATGGACCAAAGCTTAATATTCTTGTGGTTCTGATGTGCCAGGCCAATGAATCCACACAGTCCAAAAAACACGGTTTTCCCTCACCTCTACCTGGCTAGAGGCAGGGCCCCTCTAAGCCTGGTTATCCTTCTTTCCTTGGGCATATGTCTTGGAGGTTCCTTCCAGGGGATCGGACATGTCATCATCATCATCATCATACCTGGCAGTTCGGCTACGAGCATCTGGAGCTGTTTCCCTTTTGGTGGAACTTCCTCTCTGAGTCTTGCCTTCCTTCAGTTCATGCACCCGTTGTGCCAGAGCAGCAGTAGATTTTCCATCCCATGTCCTCATGTTTTCTCCGCAATCACGCAGGAAGAACCACAGCTCATCTCGTGGGGTGTACCTTCTCTCTCCATCTGGGGAGCGTCTGCATTGGATACCAGAACCTCTGATCTGTACTGCCGAGATTTGGAGGAGGTCCTCTTTAATCTCCTCCCTGAGTTTCTTATGATTCTCCTCTATCTTGTCTTCTAATTTCTGCAGATGTGTTTCCACCACTGTGATTCTGGCATGTGTTGGGTCATGTACATCATCTACATATGCTCAGAACTTCTTTGCCATATCAAGCACGGTCTCATCCCTGTCATCCCGCTTCATTATTGCTAAAGCAGAAGCATATTCTTGTGGCCCATGTCGTACAAGTTTTCACCACATGACAGAT
Source organism: Vidua chalybeata (assembly GCF_026979565.1). NCBI lineage: Eukaryota > Metazoa > Chordata > Aves > Passeriformes > Viduidae > Vidua > Vidua chalybeata. The sequence continues at coordinate 69,923 of NW_026530321.1, forward strand.
GTACATGGTACCAAGTCTGGATTCCTAATTGCTATGTCATCTAAGAAGATAATCTCTGCCACTGCCATTTCTCTCAGGCGTTGGATCCCTTGTTCTGTAGTCTTCCACTGGGTTTGCTGCATAAAGAGATCATCTGCACACAGATATCTTTTTGCTACACTTTCCAGGACCCGTGCCCAGAGGCTGTGAGGGTTAGCCCCCCTCATCATTCTTTGGTCGATGATGGGATCATGTGACAGGGATCCCAAATGCCTTGCTTCAGTGCCGTCCAGAATTGTAGCTTCACCTGCAGCATCCCAAAGATGGACTAACCAACTAATTATAGATTCATCAGGTCGTTGAGTGTAATCCTTTCTTAGGCCACAAAGGTCCTTCAGGGAAAAGGACTCAATTTTGGCTTCTGATCTTGTGCCAGTTGCTTTGACTCCTGATTTTATGTCAGGTACCGTTGAGAGTCCTTCTCCTGCATCATCATTATCATCATCATCATCATCCACTGGTCGATTAGTCTTGTCTGTGTGTTGGGTGGCCGGTCGGGGGGGTCTGATGGTTCGACCTGGATGCCGCAACCTTCCCAGAGAGAGGTCCTGCAAGAGACAACTTTCTGGGGGTCTCAGGCAGTCCTTCAGCTGCCGGGTAACCTCAGTAAGGGGCAGACAGCTCAGTTCTTAGCAGTGATTTCAGCTCACAGTGATTTCACCTCTGCCTTGCGAGGTGTACCCTGGCCAACACAGGGATAAAGAGACAGGAGCACCGTGTACTTATTCCACAGAGGTAGCCTTTATTCCGGCACCCTGCGAAGGACACCAGTGATGACAGCTCCCTCCTGGACAGGGCAGAAACTGGGGTTTTTATGGGGAAAAGCGGGAGTGGTACAAAGGGGGGGGGGAAAGCCAATCAGTCACAACGAATCTACATGGGACTCCAAAGCATGTTGGGAACTCACCATGACCAAGGAAGATTTCTCAATCCAGGAGAGTTTGAGAAGATCTTATCATATCCCATTCAAGGGATACCTCTCCAAGGGAGAGGGTTGGCACACCTATCTGTCTCCACATCTGTGCACTTTCCACTTCTTGTGCTAGTAGCAACAGCCATTGGTTGAGGCTTACTGTCTGGTTTAGCTACTAGGTTCGTAACTGGGGTGTTGGCTGCAGCCTGAGTGACTGGCATAGATGTTGATTTATCTCCCTGGCCCCCTTCCTCTGTCTGCTGCCCTACAGTATCTAACAGTGTGTGATAAGCATATGCCAGGGCCCAGCTTACTGCAATGATCTTTTTCTCCTTAGAGTCATCATGGCACTTCTCTTTCAGGTATTTCCCCACCTCAGCTGGGTTCTGAATTTGTTCACATGGAAAGTTCTAGACTATAGGGTCAGAAAATTCCTTCAGGATTTGGCCCATATTCTCCCATTTCCCACACCACTCAGGATTTTCCATGCCTGGGTCTACTCCTGGGTCAGGGGTCTCATCAACCCCTCTAGAAATCTCAGCCCTCATTCTAGAGAAGCTGCAAACTGTATAGAGGAAGTTTAGCACATTAAATACCAGAAAGATGGTCTCTTTAACATTCAGGGGAAACTGAACATTCTCCAATAGTGATGTAACAGATTCAGAGGAGAAGAAGGAAAGCAAAGGCTGAAAAGCCTCATCCCCTGCTCCTCCTCTAACAAACTGGGTGCATAACCATAACCATGAACCGTACATACCTGGAACAGACTCCAGCACCTTTATAAACTTCCTACAAGTCATTACCACCAAGCCCAGCCCAATAGCTATTCTAGTCCGTGCCCCTCTACTGCAAAAACTAGGGATTAGGGACAATACCAGAGCTATTCCTGGATAAGAAAATAAACCTAGGGACCATAGAGGTATTAAGACCCCCAAAAAACCTATGAACCAGAAGCACATGCAAGCCTCCACCCCAAGAGACATTAGGAATTCAAACAACATGGCTACTAACTGCTTTATCCCAATACAGAGTAATTGCAACCAAAATACAATCAGAACAGGGATTTTTCCATTCTCTCGAGCCTTGTGTTGGGTGCCAGTTATTTGTCCTGGTTTAGGGCAAATTTGGGAGAAAACCTCCAAAAGGGGGCCCCCCCAGAAAGCAAACCCACATGGCCCCTCCTCCCAACCAGTTCGGGAAAAATCTCCTTGGAGAGAAGTGGAAAAAACCTGTTTATTTAACAGGCAAAGCATTCCCCAGCACACAAAATGAACAATACCAGATGACAAAACTCATTCGCCGCTCTGAAGAGATGACAAATTCAGAAAGTCTTTCCTGTGGCTGGTCGCTCTGTTATCAGTACCTCTGGCACTGAGAAAGGCTGCTGCCCAGAGTAGGCCCTGGTAGGCCGCAAAGTGCAAGCTCTCAGTGCTCCCCGGGTACCCAGTCCGGAGCAGGTTCAAATGGTTCCAAGAAAAGGGAAAGAAAAAACCAGTTCAGGGAAAACTTCTCTACCTCAGCTGGCTAAACTAACTAAAAAGCAAAGGAGCGTGGTGTTCTGCTCCATCCATGCCCAGACAACACAGTCCAGCACAGAATGTGGAGGAGTGTTGTTTTTAGAGGAGTGAGTGCAGTCTCTGATAACAAAATCTGTGCTTGTTCTTCTCCCCGCCTTCACTGTCAGAACTAGTCTTGAAGGCACAGAATATAATATCCAGCATAAACAGAACAGATGATTGGGGATACAAGCATCATAAAGTTACCCTAGGACATGGAGTTACTTGTCCAATTATAGCTTTAGCTTATGAAGTCCTATCCTTTTTGTTTTTCTCTCTTCAGTTGGTTATGCTCTTGGGCCTGAAATTTGGATCATTTGTCCTTGGTCCTCAGCTAGAGAAGGAATTGTTTTGTCTACCTACTGCGTGAAGAGAACTTACTATCCCCTAATATGAAGCTCAGAAGTACACACTAAAGCAGTACAGAAGCAAAAAAATATAAAAGCTAAAATCTGAGGCATCAGGTGAAACTATTAAACCCAGGCATTCCATGGTCCTAGATCCTTGTACCGTCTTGAGCCAGATTCCTTCGTCACACTGGTGCTATTCAGTACTTGATTTTAGGGATGCTTTCTGGGGATGCCCCCTTACAGAGAATAGTAAACAGTATTTTGCCTTTGAGTGGGAACAAGAGGGAGAAGGGCTTAGTTGAGCAAGAGGTTAATTTACTCCATCCCTAGGAATTTGGTTACTGCAGTGTGTGGAGGACTTGTTCCTATCGGGAGAATGGGAGGAGATGGTAAGGGAAGCCACTGTGAAATTGCTCCATTTTCTGGCTGGAGGGGAGGCTTGGAGTGTCTGAAGTTGTCCTGGCTTGTAAGATAAGCATATATTCTATTTGCCATCTGTCAGAGGTGGGGCAGGTATCTTCTGTTAAGTTGGGCAGTTTTCTTATCTCTTCCAAGAACAATGTCTCCCCCCCAGGGAGATATCTTCTGTTAATGAGCCATTGAATGGCTCACTGCATGACTGATAAAGTTACATCATCCCGTTGTGAGATGCTCCACCCAGAGAGAGGAGCCAAGCATCCCTACCTGCATAAAATCAGCATTTTTTGAGACATCAGATCAGCCTTTTCACTAGATTCCCAGAAGAAGACCAAGCCCATCTACTCTATCACCAGACCTTCAGAGAAAATGACACCCTTCTACGGGATCACCGCTTCAGCCGCATTTCATCTGCTACTCCAGGAGGAGCAGCCACCATTTAACTGGACTGTCACCAACACCCTGACTCCTCAGGGTGTCAGGTTTCTGACTCTATCAGTAGTTTTGTTTGTACTAATTACATTTTTTATTATTATTTAGTTTTTTCCTAGTAAAGAACTGTTATTCCCATATCTTTGTCTGAGAGCCTTTTTATTTTGAAATTGTGGTAATTCGGAGAGAGGGGGTTTACCTTTTCCATTTCACGGGAGGCCCTTGCCTTCCTTCACAGACTCCTGTCTTTTCAAACCAAGATAGAAGTGAAGGCACAGATGATGGAGACAAAGGTTGAATGTTTGGGGCGCATTTTGACTTTAGGCTTGGGGGTGTGTTAGCCCAGAGGGGGTCCAGGGAATCTTGGAGGTGCGGTGGCCCAGGGCTGAAAGGGAAATGGGACAATTTCTAGGATTAATAGAGTATTACAAGAAAATTTTAAAAAAGGTTGATTAATGCCCCAGCTTTTGTTCTCCTAGGCCCGGAAAAGGAATTGGAATTGTATATGGACTGGTTGCAAAGACTGATTTCTCCTGTGTGAATCATTCATAAATGTGGAAATACTTTTTGGAAATACTGCTTTTCGGGTGATCCCACACTCAAACCTAGGAATGGTGAAGGAATTTGCTGAACAGAGAAAATGCATAGGCTATTTCTACTAACTTTAGGTTATGCTGAAGGTACCCAGAATTGTAATAAGCAGTGTGGTCCTCTAGTATGGGGCTGTGCCAGAGGAATTCTAGTGCTAAAATATTTGTGAAGAGAGGGGATGGCCCCATTCTTTGCTCAAAGGGTAACTGAGGCTCTGTTATCTGCAGAGTTGTGCAGCCACGGCTTTGATGATAACTGATGGCAGGATTGTTAAAGTCTGGCACCAAGTTCTAGGTGGATGACCAGTACTAGACTTTTACAGTGTGAAATGGAACAGAAGGATTTAGAATTGAGAACCCAGCCTCCTGTTTAATTGGTCTCGAGAAACGAGCCTTAAAGGAGGATCTTAACTGTATCCAGGTAACAGATCTCCAGACTCGTAGTAGGGAAGATTTACAGGACCCCTCTTTCAAATAGAGAAAAGGTGTTTATTAATGGATCTTAAAGGACAGCAGGAGGAAAATGAGATACCAGATATGCTATAGCAAAGGGAGGGGAATTGCAAGAAGGGGGGAAGCTACCATGCACATTGTGAAAAACACCACTTTTTTTTTTTTAATCTTAAAAGTTTATTAGTAATAAAATAGTTATAAACAAATAGTAATAAAATTAGAGTAATAAAAATTTGGACAATGAGGATTAGGACACTATGAGACAATAAAAAGCAAAGAATTACGGATGTCCGGATGTTTTTGGGCACTAAGCTGCCAAAAACATGCCTTGTGAACAAAGGAATAACCCTTAAAAGCAATAGCCTGTTGCATATTCATATACATGATGCATAAATTCCTTTCAAATTAAGAATTTTTCCAGTTTTTGTCAACTTCTTCCCCTTAATCCTGGTGGTTCCATAAAGACAGAGAGAAGGTGGAAGAATGTTTGCTTTGTCTGTAACACTTCAGGTTTCATGTCGCTGTTATCTCTGTGTGAAGAGTTTCTTGTTTATCTTATCCCTTTTCTTGAGCTAGTAAAAAAATATCTTACATCTCATAGTTTCTATTTTGACATTGTTACAACCTAAAACTATATTTAACACACTACTTTAAAAGGATTAACACAGTATTACAAAATAACACTCCATAATACATATACTATTCAATTTAATATTTGCAAAGAGCCAATAATAAAATAGGCATTTTTCACAATCCCCCCTCTTATTCTTTATAAATCATTTGGCTTGAGCAATATTCCTTATCCACTTGCATTCTTTGGACTATGTTGGTAATCAAATAAAACATGGGATTAAACAAGGAAGAAACATCAAAACAGTTGTAACACTTAAAAGGAAGAATCCTAATTTCTTCCACCATCCCATCCTCAATACATTACCCCATCAGTTAGTTTTTAACATTGTTTTCCAATTTTTTTCGGACCAGTGCCAGGATGACCTCCCCGTTGTCATCTATTTTCAACAATCTGATATATTAAACTTTCCACAAACACCCCCTTCTTTAGCCAATAAATAGTCTAAAGCCAGCCTATTCTGATACACTACAGCTTTTGTTTGGCTTTTCTGACTCGATATTAATTCCAATGCTTGAGCAGCTTTGTTTGTTATCTCCTCTATAACTGCTTGGAGTCCAATTGAAATAGAGATTTTTGGAGTTCACTTAAGTTAACAAAATGAATTAAGCATTTATATTTCAGCTTGTAGAGGTATGTATTGAATTTTAACCTTTTACTTAAGAAACCTCTGCCTGGTAAAAAGGGCATAGGAAAATGCACATTTCTGAAGCTTCTTGCATAAAGAACAATACCAGAGGAGGCAAAGGACCCAGATAAAAAAGCTCTTCTGTCTCCAAGCCTATCAAGACTGACAGACGTACTCAGATAAGCACCAAAGGACCGAAAGCGCACGCACAGAGGGGAAAAGTTCAGAAGTTCAATCATGAGGAAGACCACAATCTTCAGCCTCAGGACCACCGAGAGACCCCTGTACGACCACCACAGCAAACCACGTGTGTCGAGAAGGGCGTGGACCTATTTGGCATGAGAGGCGAGGACAGGCGGGGCCAGGGGTTGAATATGCATGGAAAAGTTGTGTAATGTATTGCACATGGAACACCTTTGGGAATAAAAGTGTGGGTCAGACTGAGGCTCGGGGCACATGTTTTGGAGAGCTATCTCACTTGTGCCGGGTGCTGACATACATACCCACTTCATAACTACCCCAAGTTGTGGAGTCTATTTATTTATTCTGCGTATAGCTTCACTATAATAGGATTCAGTATATAATTTGGGGTCAATACAGAGTTAGATTGCAGTGTTGGTTTTACCTTTTTGTTTACTAATTGCCTTTTTACCAAATCTTGGACTATATCTCTGAGATCAAATGTAAAATGAATCCATCTCTCTCCTTTCGGACATTCAATGCCCCATCTATTACCACTTTTTCCTAAGTTCCTTGTAATCCAATCTTTTTCCCCATTTTGCCTACAGGTACTTAATTTGGATGGGTTATAACAGTGGCTGTTGACATGGGTGTGTGTAACAAAAAAGGAACTTTGGTTTCTTTCCATATACAGCTTTCCGTAACACCTCTGGCATGGCTTTGTCGATATCCCAGTAGGGAAAAGACAAAAAATGAGTGACAGAAGAAGGAATGACAGAGGTGCAGTATGGCTTATACTCCCACCTCCCATGCCTATGGGGTTGCAACCCACAGCAGGTGTATTTGATCTTCTTCGTGGCGAATACAGAGGCCGATCCGGTCTTGCCCTCTATTTCCTTGTCACTTTCTCTTAGCTAATTTCCAGGCAAATAATTTGCAGCACTCCTTAACTGTTGTTTCCCACCATTCCTCAGGTATCTCTCAGTCAACAGGCACTTATAATTCTCATCCTCAAAACAAAGTTTTTACTTCAGTTGTTTTGAGTTCTATTTGTATAGGGAATTGATTCAGTACTCGATACTTCTTGCAACGAGAACATAGATTTTATGAACTACAATACCAATTATTCCCATAATTTAAACATTTACGTATAACCCAGCTAGCGTGTCCAGTATTGGGATGAATCAAATAAAGTATACAGTATAGTACTAATGGTAATTTCCCTTCTTCCCTGTACAAGTCACAGGCTAAGGCCAGACTGTAAGAACTCTTTGACTAAGACAGTCCCAATGCTCCTGTCTGAAGTGGCAGTATTCTGTTCCATCCTGGGGTTCGGGTTTAGATTAGGGGTTTTAAATTTATGTTAGATAGCCAAGTTCTGTAATCCTGCACACCCCCCGTGTTTCCCTTCCCCGCAGTTGTTCGGTCCTAGCTGCGTGCTATTGGAGCTTACCCCAATCACTCCGGCAGACGCTCCCCGTCCTGGCCAGAGAGTTCCCCACCAATCTCCCTGATGCCCCATCCCCACTAGCCCAGGGACCTGGGAACCGCCCCAGCCCCATCTTGGTTGGTTGCTGTGGCCGATGTCACCGCCACGGCAGCCGCCTCTATTGGATGGGAGGCCGTGGATCCTCTCGCCCCGCCCCTCCATAAAATCCTACCCCGCCATAACCCAGGCGCCATTTTCTCCCATGCGAGTGTCGGGAGCAGTTGCGTCTTTTCATTGAACCACGCCATGTGTCCAATAAACCGTTCCAGTCCAGCACGGAGTAAATGGAAAAATTCCTTACTTCTTTGCCGGATCCCTAGCGCACAGTAACAGCGGCTGGCCAGCCCACGTGCCCGGGACATGGTAGCCATGTCCAGGAACCCACGGCAGAAAACCCCGGCAGCATGTGGAAGCTACGCCACAGCCGGGCTCCCAAGAGCTGCGTGCGGCCGGGGAGAACAAAAACCAATGCCACAGTATTCCTCTCCCAAGGAGGTGTCGGAAGCATCTCAGGGCTTATTCAGGCAGTGCTTGAAACCAGTGATGTAATCTTTGCCTTATTCCTCAGTTAGGTGTTATTCTTTGTACCTTCCTTGGATCATTTGGGTCTTCCCAAACCATTACCACCCAGTCCCAGTTGAAAGTCAATTTGGTATCACCCGGTTTTAATATGGTAGTCCATTCCTCAAGTTTCTTCACAAGTCCTTTGATTTTGCTGGCATGAATTCACCCTCTTTCTGTGATTCAGATTGCTGCTTTAGTAGTACCTGGAAAGGACTTCTTAATAACACAGTGATAAAAGAAAGACAATATTGCATTAACTCTTACCATTTGTTTTCTTCAAAACTTTCTGGGTTTAACTAAAAGCTTTTTCTACAGCCACTTCTTCTTATTGTATCCAGCTGTGCTAATAGCTGCAGAGGCAAATTCTTCTTCCTGTGAGCTATAATTAGTTAAATAAGAAAGACCAGGCCAATTCTAACACAAGATGCATCACATCTCTTGCTTTTTACTTTTTGGGCAACATTTAACTGTTTTAGCCTTACAGACCCATTCTTCAGAACAAAAGCCTCCTCTTCTTAACAACAAAAAAACAGAAAGAAAAATGAAATCTTACTTTAAAAAATAAACCACTTTTTGAGAGTCAGCTATCTCTGCCTTGATCTTATCTCTAGCGGTGGTCCCTCTCTCCCTCTTTTTCACAGCCTTGCGTTTAACTCTGTCCTTTGCCCTTCCCCCACTGCCGCCACTTTACCTAGCGGGAGCCGGGGGACGAGAACTTACAGACAGCCATGGCGACCCTGGGGGCATACCTCATCTCCCTTTCACCCCCTCTCTCTCGCTCTTTCTCCTCTCACTTGCTGGGGCAGAGGTTACACCCCTGGACTCGGGACCCCGGCAGGCTGGGAGCCACCCCTGGTAGTTCCGCCACGGAGCCAGCCTGCTCTTCAGCGGCAAACCCACGCGATCTGCACCCAGCACCGCCGCCGGGGCAGCTAGTGCATCCGGCAACCCCTCACTTTCCGGGACCCTGGCACAACCAAGCCAGCTCCCAACCCCCAGCAGCGCCTCACGCAAACCGTGCCCTGCTCTGCTTCCACCGGGTGGGAGAACACTGGCAGTGGCATCTCCGGGTCGCCCCCATGAATCGGTCCCTGCCGCAGCCCCTGAGACCTTGCTGTTCACATGAGAGCGGCCAAACAACTCTTAACCTTGACAATCTTTAACTTAGTGTCACAGGTGCTCCTGACATTCTCTTTCTTTAGTCTACATATGCTCTTTTCCCTTGAAGGAGGGCCCGTTCTGCTAAACTTTTTCCGGACCCCAGTTCAGCATTGAACAACTTTCTAACAACCGTATGTTAAGACACTTCTCTGCCCTTTATGCAGAGACTGCATTCAAACCCTTGTCCTCTTCTAGCACCAAGACATCATCACTTCACATTCCAAAATCCCGGAGTCTGCCAATCACTCCTGTAATGAACCTTTTCCATGTGTTCCCCAGAGACGCAGGCAGGGCCTTCTTAGTTCCCATGGCAACACCAAAAAAGCTACTAACTCTAGCTAAGTACCAATACTGAAATGTTAATTAGCTGATTGCTCTGTTGTTTTCTCTAAACTACCTGGAGGTAAACTGGGAATAACATGCAAATAAAAAACCCATGGGAGTAATTTTAGGAGCTAAAGACACCCCTAAATAAAAAAACTAAACACAGTAGAGGGGTCTAGACAAATGCCCTAGCTGAGGAAGAGGGAAACACATCCCCTGATTGACTTTTACCCGTCACCATCACCTAAAATAGAATAGACTAGGTTAGGCTGTGAGAAGCAGGGAGACAGAAAGGGAGAGAGCCCTGGTGCTGCCACCAGGGAAGGAGTGGGGACAGCTGTTGTTCTGGACTTCATCAACAGACTCTGCACGCCACGCCTCCTCATCCTCTGGCCACCCGTGTGCCTCAAGGAAAGAAGAAGGGACAGCTGCTGCTCTGGACATCAGTGACAGATTCTGCACGCCTCCTTCCTTTCAGCCACCTGGGAAAGCTACAACGGCGGGGGCGAGCTCTGCGTCGAGCCCCCTGCCCAGCTGATCTTTTTAATAAAGAGCTGAACATTATTAAAGGTATTAGCCCTGTTCATTTCAGTTGGGGGCTTGTCCACGATAGCCACGCCCAAAGAGGACCCCCGGACAGCTGGACAGCTGGACCACCTGCTTCGAGGGACCCTCAGGAATCACTGGCTACCTTCAGACCCTAGGATCAGCGTGAGACGAGCAACGCAGAAGAGCGTCGTATTGGTAAGAAAAACCAGGAGACAAGCGAATGAGTGAGTGAGTGAGACGGGGGCTGGCAGCTCGGACCCCCGAAGTGAGAGGGACCCGCTAGTACCACATTTCCGGACTCCTGCGAAGGGGCCGGCCGGGAACGGGGGGGAAGCGAGTGGAATAGAGGAGCGACTGAGGCGTCTCCTTAGAAGTAAAGAAGGCCCTCCTCCAAGCGTGTGGAGGTCCCCTAGGGGCAAAGTAAGTCCCTGGCAATCAGGGCAAGGGGAATGACCCCAGCAGGGCAGGTGGGATGTGGATGTCCCCAGCAGACAGGATGGGATAGCAGGGCAGGTGGGATGTCCCTGGCAGGCAGGACGGGATGTCCTAGCAGGCAGGAGTGGCATGTCCCCGGCAGGCAGAGGGCATGTCCCCGCCAGGCAGGAGAGGATAACAAGGCAGGTAGGGTGGGATGTCCTAGCAGGCAGGAACAGCAAGTCCCACCAGGCAGAGGGCATGTCCCCAGCAGGCAGGACAGGATAACAGGACAGGTGGGATGTCCCTGGCAGGCGGGGCCAGAGGTCCCCGGCAGAGCAGGTAGCGGAATGTCCCTGGAAGGCAGGGCAGGATGTCCCCCTCAGAGCAGTCATGAACTCGAGTAAGCAGAAAGGCAGGAAGGCAAGCAAGCTAAGCCTAGTAGGAGAGTCAGGCAAGGGGGGCTTGGCTGGAGTTCGAGTGTAAGGCTCGGCAGGATGTTCGACCATACCTCTGCAGAGAGACCAAGCTTCCCAAGACTAGGAGGAGAGCCAGGCAAGGGGGCTTGGCCGGAGTTCGAGTGTAAGGCTCGGCAGGATGTTCGACCTTACCTCGGCAGGGAGACCAAGCTTCCCAAACCTAGTAAGAAGGTTAGGCAAAGGGCCAAGTAAGAGTTTGGTTGAGACTTAGCAAGGGTCCAAGCCTAGAAAGTGGACGTCAAGAAGTCCAAAACTTAGGCCAAAGAGCAAAAGAACAGAAGACAATAGATGAGAGTGTGACTAGTGATTGTCCTGGCCAAGAGACAACGTAAAGTGCCAAGAGGGTAGGACCAAGAGTGGGAATTTAGTTAAAAGAGATTAAGTTTAGTCAAATGATTCAAAATACGAAGTTGGGAGAGGCCAGATGAGCTTTAGATGCCTTTCAGTATATTCCATTTTAGATAGAAGCACCATTTAAGGTATATATTTTTTTTTTTCTCTTCTTAAGGCCTGAAAATGGGAAGAGGTTATAGTAAAGGACCAAATCCTTCCAAAGCAAGAAGAATTCCCCCTAACAGCCCCTTGGGGCAACTGTTAGACCAATGGGATTCTCGGGAGACCACAAAGGGTCTAGACAGGAGTAAGATGATGCACTACAGTATAGAAGTATGGCCAGAGTTAGAATTACAGGGAGAGTAGCCATGGTATGGAACCTGAGATCAGTGGATGTGTAATCAGTTAAACCAACACCTAAAAAACCCGAGAGGACCTTGATATAGAGCAACTATCTTATGCAGCTTGATGGCTAGAGAATTCTATAAATAATGAGACTGAGAATATGCAAGTTAGAAAGAAATAGAGAGGAAGACAAAGAGAATAGAGAGGGGGAGACTAGAAAAATAAAGGAATGGGACCCCCTCGATTGCCTGCCCCCTTCTGCTCCTGTTACTTCTCCAACAGTTTCCCCAGTTGGTCCTTCAGCCCCTCCTATTGAGTCCCTGATTCCTTTCCCTCGTTTTCCCACCTCTGTTCCATCGTCCCTCCCCCTTGTTTCCTCAACCATCTCCCCAACTCCCTCTTCCCCTTCTCCAGCTGGAGTTTCCTTGCCTCCTCCCCATTGGGAGCTGAGGCCACCCTTGCCCAATGTTGGTTCATCACCTGGCATGCCCCCTGGCCTCCAGTGTCTGTCTCCACTACTATTTCCCTGCCTGGTGTCTTAGAAAAAGGGCTGTATTGTGGTGCCCAATCCAAAGCACCAAGGGTGGAGGGGCTCTTTCCCCTTAGAGGGGTTCCTATGGGTAGAGCAGCTGGGGGAGTTAGGTTTGTGGATGCACCTTTGGCAGCTTCCGAAGTCCGGGGATTTGGGAAAGAGCTAAGAAATTTAGTGGAAGACCCCATTGGAATATCTAGCCAGTTGGACCAATTTCTAGGGCTGAGTATTTGTACCTGGGGAGAGCTGAGCTATTTGAAGCATTCTGTTCTCTCCGAGAGAGGTCCAGATGATCCGAGCAGCAGGGGTGATGATATGGGAAAGAGAGGGTGGATTGGGGCCCCCAGGGAACCAGGGGATGCCCTTTGTGGACCCCAACTGGAGTCCCAGGCAGCAAGAAGGTATGCAAAACATGAGAGACTATAGGTCCCTCATGATAAGAGGGATCAAAGAGCATCCCTAGGGGAAGCAACACAAAATTGGCCTTTGATGGTACTCAGGAGAAGGATGAGACCCTGGCAATTTGGCTTAACCAACTAAAATGAAATTTCCAGTCATATTCAAATATAGACCCAGATAGCCCAGATGGTCAAATCCTCTTAAAGGTCTAGTTTGTCACCAAATCCTGTTCCGATATTAGACAAAAACTTGAAAAGATGGAGGACTGGCAAGAAAAGAACATGAATGTGTTGCTCAAAGAAGCCCTAAGAGTGTATTTAAGTGGGGAAGACAAAAAAAAGCCAATAGCCTACCTCTCAAAACTACTAGACCCAGTAGCCAGAGGATGGCCAACTTGCCTGCAAGTAATCGCAGCAGCAGCTATCCTGATAAAAGAAGCCCAAAAGTTGACCCTGCAAGGGAAAATTAAAGTACAAATATTTACTAGTGATCGTAGATCACCTCACTCACTGGGTGGAGGCTTTCCCAACCTAAAAGGAAACTGCGCAGGAAGTTGCAAGAATATTCTTAGAAAACATCATACCTTGATACGGGCTAGTCAGTAACATTGACTCGGACCGAGGTCCATATTTTGTTGCTCAAACTTTACATCAAGTAACAAAAACCCTGGGGATAAAGTGGAGATTGCACACCCCATGGCATCCTCAAAGCTCTGGAAGAGTGGAAAGGATGAATAGAACTCTTAAAAATGTGATAACCAAATTAATTGAAGAGACAAAGATGAATTGGCTCAGGTGTTTACCTCTCGCTCTCTTGTGCATCAGAACAAGACCTCGGTCTGATATAGGGGTCTCTCCCTATGAAATAATGTTTGGACTCCCTTTTTTTTTTTAATCACCCCTTTCAGTACATCAGATTATCTGGAAGGGGAGGCAGCAACTCAGAAATATTTAGAGGTCACAGGAAAATCCCTAGAAGGCCTCAGAAAGAAGGGGTATCTCCGCCAAACTTCCCCTCTGGACACCAATGCCCACAACATCAGCCCTGGGGATTGGGTGTTGATAAAGTCCTGGAACACTACCACTCCATTAACCCCCAAATTCGAAGGACCTTTCCAGGTACTACTCACCACACACACTGCGGTACGGACCCAAGAAAAAGGCTGGACCCAGGTCACCAGAGTCAAAGGACCAGTGCCCCCCCCGGACGCCAGACCAGACCCAACAGTGTCACCTGCCTCCTCTTGTGCATGGACAGTAATTAAGAAACCAGAGGACTTAAAATTAACTTTTAGGAAGACTTGCTAGAGGCTGATATACAGTAAGGTGTTAATAACTGTTTCTGAGTTAAAGTACCATAGTAAAGATTTCTGTACCTTGTAATTGTTTAGTAAGAACAAGTGTCCTTTAGCCAAAGGAGTTAACTGAAAGAAATTTTAATTATAATATTATTAAGCCTTACTTAGTTTCTAAAGAACAGGAGAATTACCATCAGACATAAGTAAAAGCATACAAATGCCAAAAGAAGTTAGCCCTCAAAAGCCAAAGACTAAGTTGATGCGGGCTTAAGCCAGATCAAATAGAGGAGGGATTTGTAATGAACAGTTTCCATGTGTTCCCCAGAGACGCAGGCAGGGCCTTCTTAGTTCCCATGGCAACACTAAAAAAACTACTAACTCTAGCTAAGTACCGATATTAAAATGCTAATTAGCTAATTGCTCTGTTTGTTTTCTCTAAACTACCTGGAAATAAACTGGCCTCCCACCCCTCCACACTGCCATTCTGGGACTAACATGTGAATAAAAACCCCTTAGGATCATGGGAGTATTTTTAGGAGATAAAAAGGACTATAAATCAAAAACTGAACACAGTAGAGGAGTCTAGACAAATGCCCTAGTTGAGGAAGAGGGAAACACATCCCCTGATTGACTTTTACCTGTCGCCATCACCTAAGAAAGAATAGACTAGGTTAGGCTTTGAGAAGCAGGGAGACAGAAAGGGAGAGAGCCCTGGTGCTGCCACCAGGGAAGGAGTGGGGACAGCTGTTGTTCTGGACTTCAGCAACAGACTCTGCACACCACGCCTCCTCACCCTCTGGCCACCGGTGTGCCACAAGGAAAGAAGAAGGGACAGCTGCTGCTCTGGACTTCAGTGACAAACTCTGCACGCCTCCTTCCTTTCGGCCACCTGGGAAAGCTACAACGGCAGGGGCGAGCGCCATGTCGAGCCCCCTGCCCAGCTGATCTTTTTAATAATGAGCTGAACATTAATAAAGGCATTAGCCGTGTTCATTTCACTGGCCACATATTGTTTCAAATATACATCACTTATCTCTGCCCCCCCCACTAGGCTGAGAATTACAAGGGTAAGGAATTCCAAACATCAATTCAAAGGGAGATAACTGAATATCTCCCCTGGGTCTGGCCCTTATTCTTCCCCAAGCAGTGGCAAGAGCCGCACCCACAGCATCTTAGTTTCTATCACCAGCTTCAGGAGGTGTTTCTTTATTTCTCCATTCATCCTTTCAACCCGGCCCTGAAATGGAGGTTTTGGGGGTTCGCTTAAGTTAGCAATATGATTTAAACATTTAAATTTTAGCTTGTAGAATTCTGTGTTGAATTTTAACCTTTTACTTAAGAAACCTCTGCCATGGTACAATCGGCATAGGAAAATGCAAATTTCTGAAGCTTCTTGTGATAACAATACCGGGAGAGGACCAAGGAATGCAAGAAACCTAGATAAAGGAGCTTCTCGGTCTCCAAGCTGATCAAAATCGACAGATGTACTCAGGTAAGCACCAAGGGACTAAAGCGCACGTGCAAAAGAGAGAAGTTCAAAAGTTCAATCATGAAGAAGACCATGGCCTTCAGCCTCAGACACCACCAAAAGACCCCCGTGCGACCACCACCATGAACAACGCATGCTCAGAAGGGCGTGGATCTAATTACCATGCAAAGCGAGGACAGGCGGGGCCAGGGGTTGACTATGCATAGAAAAGTTGTGCAGTGTAATGTATATGGAACACCTTTGTGAATAAAGATGTAGCCCAGACCAGGGCTCAGGGCACAAGTTTTCACGAGCGCTATCTCGCTTGTGCCGGGCACTGACAATACATACCCACTTCATAACTATATCTGGTTGTGGAGTCTATTCATTCCGCATATCGCTTCATTTGGCCACCACAAAGGGACCAACTCTGCTCACCCGCTGATCCGGTTGGGGGGCAGACTCCCTCAGGCATGCCACGGGGCTCTTCCCCGGGAGGGACTCTGTCCCTCAGCTGTACACTATGGGGGACAGACCACAGCCCATCGCGACTGCAGACAGAAGCGATATGTATGAATTTCCTTTTTTTGAGGGTTGGCTACTGATAAGTCACATAGAGACGTCTTTGCGCTCAGTTTTGCCCAGGGGGCTTGCAAGCAACCGCCTGCTGTTGGAGAGGCCGACGGCGGGGGGTCCCCAGCTGATAGAGCAGCTGGTGGAGCAGAGGGAGAGCACCGGCTAAGGGACACCGGCAGGAAATAACTGTGATTGTGTGGTTACGTCCGGACGTGCGTGCTTGCATGTGTGTGGGTATGAGTGAAATGGTGAAACACGCTGCAGGGGGTGAGGTCTTGGTTTAGTTTCCCTGATAACTGTGGCTTTTAAAAGAACATTTCAGGGAGAGAAGAGGGTGGCGCGCTGTGCGCTGCTCAGAAATCGCTGCTTTAAGGGTAATGGCAGCAGAGGTGCAGCACGGACCGTCTCTAGCGAGCGGGGAAGAGCGGTACGGGGCGGCTCCCAACCGACAGTGCCTGAGGGTGCAGGCAGCGCATGCGTGGCATGGGCCGTCTCTGGCGAGCGGGGGGAGCGCGGTGCGGGGGCATAAGCCGGGGCTTGCAAAAGTGCTTTAGGCGTAGCTGGCTGATAGCGCGGCTGGCGGGTGCGCGGGCACAAGCCGCGGTTTGTGAGGTTGCTTTGAATGCCGCTAGCTGATAGCGCAGCTAGTAGGAGCATAGCACAAGTTGGGACTTTCAAGCGCCGGCAGAAGGTAGCCAGCAAGCCTGGCTGAGCTAAGAGTTGTTTGCTGTGTGGCAACACTGCCCTTCAGTGTTAAAAGCTGTTACTGAGAGATCCTTTGCATTAAGGGGTTTGCTGCTTGCTTTTTTTAGCTGCAAGCAAGCGGTGTCTTACCCACAGTGGCTGCTGAACTTCGAGCCCGGGCCGAGAGAGCCCGGCCTCTGAGACAGGCTCTACACAGGTGGTTTCAGCTTGAACCAAGCCAGTCTCTTCACTCAGCAGGGGACTGGGTAGTGTGAAAAACGCCAATCACTTGGTTTTTAAATTTTTTAAAGTTTAATAATAATAAAATGGTTATAAAAATAGTAATACAATTAGAGTAATAAAAATTTAGAGTTAGGACAATTACAAGACAATAAAAAGTAAAGAATTACGGAAGTCTGGTTGCTCTTGGGCCCTTAAGCCCGATAAGCATGCCTTGTGAACGAAGGAATAACCTTAAAAGCAATAGCCTGTTGCATATACAAAACACTTCATGATTATGGATATATTTTATTTAAAACAAGAAATTCGTCTGGTACTTGTCAAAAAGTTTCTGTTAATCCCCACGTGCCTTCAAGTCTAAGTCAGGCTTGAAGAAGTTCGTTTCTATTGATAAGGAAAGCCGTAAATTCCTCTCCTCTGGAAAATTTAGGGGTTTCTGTAATTGTTATCTTTGTGCGAAGAATTCCTTGATTATCTCATCTCTTTCTTGAGATAGTTAAAAAGTATCTTACATAGTATAGTTTCTCTTTTAACATTGTGTTATAACCTAAAAATACGTTCAATACACTACTTGAGAGAATTAATACAGCATAACTTTCCAACATTACACATATAATATTCATTGTAACATTTGTGAATAGCCAATCATAAAATATGCATTTTTCACAGTAGTCATAGAATTGGAGGACCGAAGGAGAGACAGGGTGTTCTTGGGAGGGATGTACCAAAGTTCAACACGGACCTATCTGGCCTTTGACTGGGAATAACCCCCAGTTGAAAGAGCTCTTAGAAACCCCTTGAGGTCGGGGCTGGAAGGGGTGATTCCCTGTTTCATGTGCAGACTGACAGTTTTTCGCTGGGAGCCAGACTGGCACACAACTTGGGCTCTCCTTCGATGTAGAAAGTGTCAGGGGAGGTGGTTTTGTATTTCATATAGACGGAGACCCACGTGTCATGTGTGTCCCCCTGAATTGCTGGAATACTATAACCAAGAGGTATATGCAAGGTGTGAAATAGTGAGTTTAATCTGTGGAAAAAGTCACCTAGTCCCTGAAACCTGGGATGTTTTTGAAGAAGATTGGGAAAGGGTAAAGGGGTGGTGCTGAAACTGATTTTTAGAGTTTACTTAAGTTAACAAAATGGATTAAGCATTTATATTTTAGCTTGTAGAGTTATGTATTGAATTTTAACTTTTTACTAAGAAACTTCTGCCTGGTACAAAGGGAATAAGAAAATGCAAAATCTTGAAGTTCTTGCATAAAGAACAATACCAGAGGAGGCAAAGGACCCAGATAAAGAAGCTCCTCTGTCTCCAAGCCTATCTAGACTGACAGACGTACTCAGATAAGCACCAAAGGACCGAAAGCGCACGCGCAGAGAGGAAAAGTTCAAAAGTTCAGTCATGAGGAAGACCACAATCTTCAGCCTCAAGACCACCGAGAGACCCCCGTATGACCACCACAGCAAACCACACGTGCCCAGTAGGGCGTGGACCTATGTGGCATGAGAGGCGAGGACAGGCGGGGCCAGGGGTTGAATATGCATGAAAAAGTTGTGCAATGTATTGCATATGGAACATCTTTGGGAATAAATGTGTGGGTCAGACTGAGGCTCAGGGCACAAGTTTTGGAGAGCTATCTCACTTGTGCCGGGTGCTGACATACATACCCACTTCATAACTACCCCAAGTTATGGAGTCTATTTATTTATTCCGCGTATTGCTTCAGTTGGCGACCACGAAGGGACTGCTCTGCTCACCCGCGGGTCCGGTTGGGAGCAGACTCCCTCAGGCGCCGGCGGGGCTTTTCCCCAGAGGGACTCTGTGCCTCGGCTGTACACTGCGGGGAGCAGATCACGGCCCGTCGACAAGCGGATGAAAGCAGTTTGTATTAATTTCTTTTCTTAAGGTTGGCACTGGTAAGTCGCATTAAGACATTTTTGTGCACAGATTTTCCCAGGGGCTTGCAAGCAGAACACCACCGGGGGAGAGACCGGCAGCGGGAGAACCCCCCCAGCTGATAGCGCTGCTCGGGGAGGGAGAAATCGCTATTTCTGTGTATTGTGTCCTGATTGCAGTGTGATGTGTCCCAATTTCGATGTGGTGTGTCTGTTATGTCCGGACGTGTGTGCTTGTGTGCATGTGTGTGTATGTGTGAGTGAAACGGTGGAGCACAGTGCAGCGTTACTAAGATACAGAGACACGGCGCGGCGGTGCTAGAGAGCGCATGCGCGGGGCAGCTCTCAGCCGACACTGCCTGATGGAGCGGGCAGTGCGCATGCGCAGGACAGCTCAGCCGACACTGCCTGATGGAGTGGGCAGTGTGCATGCGCGGGGCAGCTCTCAGCCCACACTGCCTGATAGAGCGGGCTATGCGCATGCGCGGCACGGGCTGTCCCTGGCGAGTGGGGGGAGCGCGGCGCGGGGCTTAAGTCGGGGCTTGCAAAGGTGCTTTAGGCACAGCCTAGCTGATAGCGCAGTGGGCGTGCAGGCACAAGCCACGGTTTGAGGAGCTGCTTTGAACACCGCTAGCTGATAGCGCAGCTAGTGGGAGCGTGGTACAAGCTGGGAGTTACAAGCACCGCTTAAAAGCATCGTTGGTTGGTAAAGGGCTTGCAAAAGTAGCCAGCGAACCCGGCTAGGCTAAGTGTTAAGTGTTTGTTGTGCGATAGCACTGCCCTTTAGTGTTAAAAGCTGTCACTGGGAGATTCTTTGCATTACAGGGTTTGATGTTTAGTTCTTGTTACAAGTGAGAGGTGATCTGCCCACAGTGGCTGCAGAACTCCAAGCCCAGGCCAAGAGAGCCCAGCCTCCCAGACAGGCTCCCCACAGGTGGTTTCAGCTTGAACCAAGTCAGTCTCTTCATCCATCAGGGGACTGGGTAGTCATAGAACGAGAGGATAGAAGGAGAGACAGAGTATTCTTGGGAGGGATATACCAAAGTTCAACAAGTTGCTCTCTAGCCTTTGACTGGGAACAACCACCAGTTGAACAGGCGCTAAGGAACCCCTTGAGGTGGGGTCTGGAAGGGGTAATACCCTGTTTTGTGGGTGTATTGACAACCTTTTGCTGAAAGCCAGACTGGCACACGGCTTGGGTTCTCCTCCGATGCTTGAAGTGTCACAGGAGGTGGTATTGTATTTCATATAGACGGACATCCACGTGTCGTGCATGTACCCCTCAATTGCCGAGATACTATAACCCAGGGGTTGAACAAGCAGAGTGTGAAATAGTGAATTTAATCTGTGGGAAAAGCCACCTAGTCCCTGAAACCTGGGACGTGTTTGAAGAAGACTGGGAAAGGATAAAGGAGTGGCACAGCCTTGGTATTAAAAGGAAGAACTAAGGAAATTTTTTCTCCTTTTCTTTCCTCCCCAGTAGTTTGGATTGAACCCTTAGGAGTTCGTAAATTTATGTGGGACTAGGCAAACAACAAATTAGCAACAATTGATGGTTACTTAATTAATACCATAATATTTCAATATTAGAAGTACTATTGATTATTAATTTGGCTATTAATATTTTAATTCGGTTACTTGAATAACTATAAATTTCATTAATATTTTAATTTAAATATTTATAAAAATTTTTTAACAAAAAAAAAAGTTTAATCAAATATTGCTTCCATCGATGACCATTATATTGTCTAAATGAGGAGGCAAGATAGCCTCCTACAGGTACATTGGAATATAATACCTTGTTACAACTAATGTTATTTAAGTGGGACCAGAAGAGACTACCCCAGCAGGCCTTCTAGTTGTAATTCTAAAGATGGGAGAAGCGAAGAAAGAAATAAAACTCCTAGTTGATACTAAGACAATGTACTCAGTTCTAAATACAGCCTTGATGCCCATAGGAGATGAATACGCTATAGTTATAAGAGCGACTTGCCAAACTGACAAGGCATTTCTCTTTAGGCCGCTAAAATACAAACTGGGAAAACAGTAGGGGATCCACAAATTTCTATATATGACCAATTCCCCTGCACTACTTTTAGGCAGAGATTTGCTGGGACAATTACAGGCAACATTACATTTAAAAATGGAGAAATGACTCTGGAGGTAAATGATCAAAAGCATGTAAAAATGATTAATAAAAGAATGTCAATTTTAATACCCCTACCCTACCAGTTCACAAACCTGACGGGTCATACCGGTTAGTACAGGGTCTGTGAGACGTGAACAAGGTAGCTGAGGATCTGTATCCTGTGGTGGCCAATCTCTACACATTATTAACTTGCTTAACACCCGAACTAACTTGGTTTACTGTTTTAGATTTAAAAGATGCCTTCTTTTGCCTTCCTATCCACGAGGCCAGACAAAAAACTTTTTGCATTTGAATGGGAAAATCCTCAAGCAGGCGAAGAACTCAACTGACATGGACCAGACTCCCACAAGGATTCAAAAACGCACCCACTTTGTTTGGAGAACAACTTGCAAAGGAATTAGAGACCTGGGAAGCCCCTCCAGAGGAAGGGAAGCTGCTACGTTGCGTAGATGACATCCTAATAGCCACACGGACAAG
This sequence comes from Vidua chalybeata, assembly GCF_026979565.1. Classification (NCBI taxonomy): domain Eukaryota; kingdom Metazoa; phylum Chordata; class Aves; order Passeriformes; family Viduidae; genus Vidua; species Vidua chalybeata. The sequence continues at coordinate 91,488 of NW_026530321.1, forward strand.
GGAAGCGTGCATGGCCTGGACGGTAAGCCTCTTGAACTTTCTGGGCCTCCAAGGGTACCGGGTATCAAAGAAAAAAGCCCAAGTAGTAAAGCAGAAAGTAACTTATCTAGGTTACGAAGTCAGTGCTGGACAACGTACCTTGAACTAAAGGCGAAAAGAGGCAATATGCCAGACCCCAAAACCTCAGACAGCAAAAGAACTATGAACTTTCCTGGGGATGACAGGGTGGTGCAGGTTATGGATCTATAACTATGGACTGTTTGTTAAGCCCTTATATGAACTGATTGCAACTGAAAGCAAGAACATCCAATGGACAAAAGAAGCTAGGCAGGCTTTCAAACAGCTGAAAAAAGCCCTCATGTCAGCTCCAGCTCTGGAATTGCTGGACGTCAGTAAGCCTTTCCTTTTGTTCTCCCATGAGAAACAAGGAACCGCCGTGGGAATATTAGCACAGGACCTTGGCCTGTACCGGTGAGCAGTAGCTTACTTCTCTAAGCAATTGGATGCAACAGCTAAAGGGTGGCCTGGATGCCTCAGAGCTGTTGCAGCAGTCGTACTGAATATCCAAGAGGCACGTAAATTCACGTGTCACCAGTGGAAAATGACACGCTGGGTACACAATACCTGCAAAGAGGTAATGGAATCTGGACCCCTGCCAATGAACACCTCTGCACAAAAGGCCGAGATAGTTGCTCTAGCTCAGGCCTTGGAATTGGCAAAAGGGAAAGAAATAAACATATATATGGACTCAAAGTATGCATTTGGAATAGTGCATGCTCATGGAGCCATTTGGAAAGAAAGAGGACAGATGAACTCTCAAGGGAAAACCATTAAACACACATTAGAAATACTGCGACTCCTAGAAGCAGTCCTGTTGCCAGAGAAGGTAGCAATCATGGACATTAGGGCACATCAGAAAATAAACTCAGAATTGGAAGAAGGGAACGAGCTGGTGGATAGGGAAGCAAAAGAAGCAGTGAAAAATGAGGTAATAACTGAGGCAGCCCTGATTCCAGATGGGCAAATTTCCCTCGAAGGTAAGCCAAAATACAACAAATTAGACAGAAAATTGATCTATGAGCAGAAAGGAGCCTATAACCAAGAGGGATGGGCCACCATAGAAGGAAAATTAGTTATACCCTTCTATTTATTATGGTCCCTAATACGGGAGGAACATCAGAAAACACATTGGGGAATTGATGCCCTACATAAATATCTAAGTGAAAGGATCATTGCTAGAAATTTATGAGCCACTATCACCCAAGTGACTCGACAATGTGACCTTTGCCTCCAGACCAACCCCAAGAATATTCCCAAACCAAAACTTGGCCAGATTGGGAAGGGTCATGGACCTGGGCAGCAATGGCAAATCGATTTCACAGAATTGCCAAGAAAAGGGGGGTATAAGTTTTTACTGGTGCTAACAGATACCTTTTCAGGATGGCCAGAAGCATTCCCCACTAGGACTTCTAAAGCTCGGGAGGTAACTAAGGTATTAGTACAGGAAATCATACCACGCTTTGGAGTCCTGGCCACAGTCTCCTCGGATAGAGGACCACATTTGATCGCAAAATTAGTGCAACAGGTTAGCCAATACTTGGGCGTAGACTGGGAACTTCACACCCCATATAATCCACAGTCAAGTAGTCAGGTAGAGAAAATGAATCATTTGATCAAACAACAAATAATACGACTGGGACAAGAGGCTAATTTGCCATGGCCTCAATCCCTCCCATTAGCGCTGCTGCGAATTCGAACCAAACCCAGGACTATGGAAAAGCTTTGAATTGCTTTATGGGAGACCATATGGGGTGCAGAAGGGAATGTCTGCCCAGCACATATTGCTAACCTCCTATATGATCGCTCTGAGCAAACAACTTAGAGCAATTGAAAAATATGTGTCTGGAACTTGGGGTACGGGGCTCGATGCACCAGTACATGACATACAACCTGGAGACTATGTATATGTTTTCTTACAGAGAAGGCCCTGGAACCACAATGGGAGGGACCGTACCAAGTGCTCCTTACTACCTTAACTGCAATCAGGATTAAGGAACAAAGCGCTTGGATCCACCACAGCCATGTTAAGAAAGCTCCAGAAGCCCCTTGGAGAATAACACCGGGTGATGGTGAACTGAAACTGAAACTTACCCAGACAAAATGAATGCATCATGGTGGGTGGGGATTTTTGCTGAAGTGTTGTTTGCAATCATAGTTGTAAGCCAAGAATTAGAAAGTACTCCTAGCCAGAGCAATGCTGAGTGGCCTTAGTCCCAAGCCTTTACTCAATACGCTGGATCCATGGGAAAACCTTCTGATATCAAAGGTTTACACCTAGCAGCTGTGGTCATGCACAAAAATCAAATATATAAAAGGCAGGAGTGGCAGAAACAGAAGTTGCGGTCACTTCAAGGGACCATAGGGGGGGTAATTAAGATAGGATGTTGAATGATTAATAAGACTACCCATAGTAAGGTGTCCCAGATTGAGAAGCAAGATGTTTTCTATTGCCATCTGTGTAGCAGTTGTTTTCTGTTACGTGAGCACTTTTCCTTTTCTCTTTCACAACCAATCATCTCTCAGGGGAGACATTTGCTGACAGTAGGCTATTGAATGTCACTGCGTGACTGATAAGAACTATAACATTCCATTGTGTGATGATCTGCCCAGAGGGAGGAGCCAAGCATTCCTAACTGGATATAATCTGGGTTTTGGGGACATCAGAGTCAGCCTTCCCACAGGTTTCCAAGAGGAACAGCTGGTGTTTTTCCACTGGACCTTCAGAGGAAGACTACACCCTTCTACAGGATCACTGCTCTGACAGAACCACATCTGCCACTCCAGGAGGACTGCAGCCACTCCAATTAGGACTGCTACCAACACGCTGGCCAAGGGGGTGTCAGGTTGTATTCTGACTCTGTCAGTGGTTTTTCTTTTGTATCATTGCATGGATTTTGTTTCTTTTCCATTTTCCTAATAAATTGAATTTCTGACTTGGAGTCTCTCACTGGTTTTGCTTTCAAACCAGAACATAATTTTGGCGCCCAATGTGGGGCTGCAAGGTACTGAGAAAAGTCAGAATTACAATTTTGTACTGTAGAAGGTATCTATTCACTATGATGCTTAACATGCTTATATGGGTCTTATACCTAGCTCTCTATATTTTCCCACAGATGGGAAATTATCTGGCGACTGTAATTCCCATGTGTAGTCCAGGGTATGGTATGAGAATTGCTTTATTGGTTTATTATGTCTATTGCATTATAACCTGTGAGGCAATGAACATGATTCAGAACATGTACTCAATTCTGTTTGCTTGTCCTAATCTCGGCTGCTACATCTGAGACCTTGACAATCACACCCAGCCACTGCGGGGAGGGGTAAAGAAGTATTTTTTCCAACCTTTCAGGCTCAACACAGCAGTTTTTGAAAATGTTGAGTTCCCTCTGGATGCCAAGGAGAGCATAATGTTGTTGTTAGTTCTACTTTGTCTTCACTGCACAGTCTGCAACATGCTTAGAAACAAAACACTACACAGTGTGATGCAGCGTGTACTTGAGGAAGAGGAAACGAGAAGCAAAACAACAGTGTCCGTGTCCACACAGAATGCCACACAGGAGGAAGGAACCAAATGCAAAACAACAGCACCCATGTCTACGCAAACTGTCACAGAGGAGGAAGGAACCCAAAGCGCCACCAGCATCTCCACACAAACCATCAACGAACCAGAACAGCCTGAACCAATAGCAGTTGCCCCCGTTCAGAAGAAGAAATCAAAGAGCAAATCAGTCCGTATAGTGACTGACAAGGATGTGGCAGGACCTTCGCACCCAGCGGAAGAGACAGAGCCAGAAATCATCACTTGCTCTACATCCCTGTGTGAGCTGCATGACCTGCAGAAGGAATTCACCCACCAAACGTATGACTCCATCCTGACTTGGCTGCTCCGCATCTGGGACGCTGCAGCCAATGACACCATTCTGGATGGAAGTGAGGCCAGGCAACTGGGATCGCTGCCGCAGGATGTGGTCATTGACCAGGGGATCGGGAAAACCCAAGAAACTCAGCCTCTGGCGGTGACTGCTGACAAGTGTGAGGGACAGATACCTTTGTAAAGAAGACTTCCAGGTGCACCAAGGAAAATGGAACACCACAGAACAAGGTATCCGATGCCTGAGGGAATTGGCTGTGCTGGAGATAATTTTCTCAGAAGATGAGAGATTTCCTAAGGGTCCAGATTGTGTCCAGTGCACATTGCAAATGTGTTTGAGATTTACATGGCTTGGACCAGAGATGTACTCCCGTTACCTGGCAACACTGCAATGGAGGGAAGGTGAAGACAGGGTGGGTGTCTTGGTCAATAAACTAAGAATTTACGAGGACACTGTCACCGCCCCATTTTGTACACATGTCTCATCCGTGGAAACAAGGCTGGCTGAGCAAGTCCGGAGCTTGACTGAAGAGAGTCATGGGAAACTAAAAGAGGAACTTAAGAAAGAAGTTGACCACATCTCACCAGAACCAACAAGAGTCTCTGCCATTAGGAGCCGGCGTTCCCCAGCCAAGGAGAGAGTATATACTCCACGAGGTAACCTCTGGTTTTTCCTTCAGGAGCATGGAGAAGACATGAGGAAGTGGGATGGAAAACCCACCTCCTCCTTAGCAGCCTGAATACATGAACCAAAAAGAGGAACACCTAACACAAGAAGCTCATCTAGAGTCAATGCTGCTGGAGTCTCTCACACACAGAATTCCAGAAAATATTGGAATGATGATATGACTGATCCTCTTGACGGAATCTCGAGAAGCTATTTTCAGGAAGAGAGCAACGTGTACCATGACCAAGAATAGAGGGGCCCTGCCTCTAGCCAGGTAGAGGACAGGGGCAATCAGATATATTGGACTGTGTGGATTCGATGGCCTGGCACATCTGACCCTCAAAAATATACAGCTTTGGTTGACACCGGTGCCCAATGTACCCTGATGCCACCAAGGTATGTAGGAGCAGAATCCATTTCTATTTCTGGGGTAACAGGAGGATCCCAGCAGCTGACTATATTGGAGGCCAAAGTGAGTTTAAGTGGGAACGGGTGGCAGAAACATCCCATCATGACTGGCCCAGAGGCCCCATGCATCCTTGGCATAGACTATCTCAGAAATGGATATTTCAAAGACCCAAAAGGACATCATTGGGCTTTTGGGATAGCTGCTGTAGAGACAGAAGACATCAGGAAACTGAATACCTTACCTGGCCTCTCAGACGACCCCTGTGCTGTGGGACTGCTAAGAGTTGAAGATCAACGGGTGCCAATCGCCATAGCAACAGTATACCGTCAGCAAAATCGTACCAACAGAGACTCTGTGATTCTCATCCATGAGATGATTCATAAACTGGAGAGCCAAGGGGTGGTCAGCAAGGCTCATTCACCTTTCAACGGCCCTATATGGCCAGTTCATAAGTCCAGTGGAGAATGGAGACTGATGGTGGATTTCCGTGGCCTGAATGAGGTCACACCACCACTGAGTGCTGCCGTGCCAGACATGTTGGAGCTTCAGTATGAGCTGGAGTCCAAGGCAGCAAAGTGGTACGTGACCATTGACATTGCCAACACCTTCTTCTCCATTCCTTTGGCAGCGGAATGCAGACCTCAGTTTTCCTTCACCAGGAAGGGAGTGCAGTACACCTGGAACCGACTGCCCCAGGGGTAAAACAGTCCCACGATCTGTCATGGACTGATCCAGACTGTACTGGAAATGGGCAAGGCTCCCGAACATCTACAGTATATTGATGACATAATTGTGTGGGGGAGCACAGCAAGGGAACTCTTCGAAAAAGGAGAGAAGATTATCCAGATTCTGCTGAAAGCTGGTTTTGCCATTAAGTGAAGCAAGGTTAAGGGGCCAGCTCAAGAAATTTAGCTGGGACCCATGGTCTGTCCTGGAGCCTTTGGCAAAAAGTGCCTGGGGAGACTCGGGGTAGACCACTGGGATTCCAGAGCCGGAGCTACAAAGGCTCTGGAGCAAATTACACTCCCACAGAGAAGGAAATCTTGGCCGCCTGTGAAGGAGTCCAAGCTGCCTCAGAAGTAATTGGCACCGTAACGCAGCTGCTTCTGGCACCCCAGCTCCCAGTGCTGGGGTGGATGTTTAAAGGAAAGGTTCCTTCCACACATCATGCCACCGACACCACATGGTTTAAATGGATTGCCCTCTCACCCACTGCGCCCATATTGGAAATCTGAATCGCCCTGGGATTCTGGAAATTATAGCAAACTGGCCTGAAGGGGAGACTTTTGGATTATCTTCTGAAGAAGAGGAGCAAGTGGCACGTGCCGAGATGGCCCCATCATATAATGAGCTTCCGAAGACTGAAAGACAATATGCCCTTTTCACTGATGGTTCCTGCTGAATTGTAGGCACTAGCCGGAAATGGAAAGCTGCAGTATGGAGCCCCACATGGCGAGTTGCACAGGCTACCGAGGGACAAGGTGGATTGAGTCAGGTTGCAGTGCTTAAAGCTGTCCAGCTGGCTTTAGATATTGCCGAACGAGAGAAGTGGCCAACGCTCTATCTCTACAGTGACTCATGGATGGTAGCTAATGCTCTGTGGGGATGGCTGAGTCGCTGGAAAAAGGCCAACTGGAAGCGCAGAGGGAATCCCATCTGGGCCGCCGAGATTTGGCAGGACATTGCCACCTGAGTAGAGAAGCTGACCGGGAAGATTCGACACATCGATGTGCACGTACCCAAGAGTCGGGCTACTGAAGAGCATCACAAGAATGAGCAGTTGGACCGAGCTGCCAAGGTGAAAATATCACAGGTGGATCTAGATTGGCAGCATAAGGGAGAGTTATTCCTAGCTCGTTGGGCCCATGATGCCTCTGGTCATCAGGGGAGAGACACAACATACCGATGGGCCCGTGACCGAGGGGTGGACCTTACTATGGACAACATCTCAGAGGTCATCCATAACTGCGAGACCTTCGCTGCAATCAAACAGGCCAAGCGGGTGAAGCCTCTGTGGTATGGTGGGCGATGGTTGAAGTACAGGTATGGGGAAGCTTGGCAAATTGACTATATCACGCTTCCCTCAACCTGCCAAGGCAAGCACTATGTACTGACCTTGGTGGAAGCAACCACAGGATGGTTGGAAACCTACCCTGTGCCTCATGCTACTGCCTGGAACACCATCTTGGGCCTAGAAAAGCAGGTCCTGTGGAGACATGGCACCCCTGAGAGAATTGAGTCGGACAACGGAACCCATTTCAAGAATGGCCTTATAAATACCTGGGCCAGAGAACATGGCATTGGTGGATATATCATATCCCCTATCATGCAGCAGCTGCTGGTAAAGTTGAACGATGCAATGGACTACTTAAGACTACCCTGAAGGCACTTTTGGGGAACTATTGTTATTACCAATATTGAGAACGGGACGTGCCTTGGCTTGTCTGGCCCTGCTGTTGAACCAAATAGTGGCAATTGTGGTGTTTCACCCCAGAGACACTTTTGGCTAGCTGGAAGCTGCAGCTGGATGCATGGAGACAAGTCCAGGCATGCCAGAGCTCCGGTGGTGGCGGGATGGAACTTCCTCTCGTAGAGGGTCCACTCCCTCAGGTTTCCCTCTGCTGGAGAAGCTTTAAGGCGATGGTGAAGGAGAGGAGTCAGTTCTGATGGAGGGTTTTAATCCAGAGCTTTTATTCTGGCCCGCAGGCTTCTGAATCCAGCAACTGCTCCAACAGAACTCCCAGACTGCATGGTTGCTCTCCCTTTTACCTGGGGGATCGGAGGAGGGGAGGGATAGGGAGCCCACCAACCAGGTACGGGAGAGGAGGTCTCCAGGGATAAAGGACACCTGGATGGCCCAATGCCCCCCCAGGGGTAGAGGGCATCTTTTGAATCTGCCCAATCACTTGACGCCCTTCTGCAATTCCAGGAGTGACAGACAGTGCTTGGCAGGGGTCAGGGTGGGGAAAGGAGGGGTGATTGGCACACCTGGGAGGAAATCTTCAGGGGAGAAACCCGAGGTTAGGGGGTAAACCATGGAATTACACTGCAACATCTCCCCGTTGTTTTGTTTAAAATGAAGAGGACTGGGTTTGGGGGGCAGAATGCTTGCCAAACCATGGTTGGTAAGTTGGTTCCTCTCCTTCAGGAGGGTCAGTATTTTCAACTGAGGCTTCCAGGTCATCCATTGGAGCAAAAGGGGCTTCCAAATGGTAGACTTCAGGAGGGGAAGATGAGCTTGAAATTAGCTTGTAAACCATGCACTTGATTAGCTGAAAAACCATGCTTACAACTACAATAACAATAACTAGAACAAACAGTACTAAAAGCACAGTTTTCAGAATAGATCCCAACCAGCCCGAGAGTCCCCAGCTCTTCAATCAGTCCACTTAGCCAGTCGTCTGTTTCTCTCTTGATGTCGTTCACCATGGTTTTAATTTTGTCAATCGTGACATGAACATTTTTTGCTTTCGATGACAAGTTGAGGCAGCAGAGACCTTCAAATTCTTCACAGTGATGGTTGTGCAGGAGGAGCAGATAGTCTATGGCCACCCTGTTTTGAATGGTGGCTTGCCTGGTAATTTCTTCGTCTGATAAGAGGTCGCTAAGGGCAGTAGAAGTGAGGTTTGCCTGTTTTGCAACCCAACATTCCAATCGGCCTAATTCTCCCATGCTTTTTGCTGCTGAGATCCATGGCAGAAGGACTGTAATTGCAGTGGCCTTAAATCTGGACCAGTGAACAATTTCTGAATTACAGTCTGGGTCTAATTGCCTTAGGTCCCTTTTTTTGGATAGCAAATTTATGTGTATTGTTTTTTATTTGCCAATGCATTAGATTTGTTCGATTTGGGGTAAACAGGCTCAGCTTGCCAAAGGTGCATGGACCTCTGAACAGACGAGGGGGGAGGCCTACCCATGCTCTGTGTCCACATATTAAAAACACACCTTTTGGGAGCTCACGGGGCTTATAATCATCACTTGATGAGTGCATGACTAGGACTGAATTTTCACACCTGTTTTTGTCTGTGTAGTGTGGGTTGCTAGGGTGAGGATAGGTGTTCAGTTCAACTTCATAATGTGGTAACCGGGGATTAAATTTAAAGTGAATGCAAAAACTGGCATTCATGGAGCCCAAGAGATGGAATTCTTGTGGCTCCCTTTTTGGCACTGGTAACTGTCTTGCCCACCCCTGCCAGAACAGTAGAGGATTGTCAGCAGGGTAGCAACCAGGAGGAGGTGCGAGTGAGTTAACTTCATTTAAAGCATGCCACATTTCGTTTGGGAACTCTGTGGATTTAAAAGGAACTCCCACCAGGCAAGTTGACAGGGGGTCAGAGGCTGTTGCTGTGGAGAGACAGATGTGATCCTGTCCAAGGGCTTTGGTCAAGGTGGTCCATATGTTTGCTTTGGGCTGAGGGACTGTCCAGGAGATCGCTGGTGGAATGATCGCAAGTAGGATGAGGAGCAGACTCGGTCTCATGGTGTCTCGAGACTGAACACGAACAGCGGGATCTAAACCGGTAAAAGGAAACTTAAGACAGAAATATATTACAAACTATTCCAGATAAGAGGCATAAATGGAATTTCTTCCAGGGAACACGCGCAGCGTCTCATCCTCCAGGCAGCATTAGCAACCTGGGGGGCTTCTGTAGACTTCCCTGAGACCTTGGGGATGTAGGGCCTTACCCATTTGGATGGAACCCACTTTAAACCAGAGGGGGTAGACACGCAGGCGTATCCACGTCCCCATGTAACTGATTTGTAAGGTCCCACTGTCTTCCAAGTCTCAGGGTCCTTTACTAAGACTGGAGGCTTTTCTTTCACTGACATCTGATTGCTCCCCCCAAAGTGGCATATGACGGGCGGATTCAGTTTGTCAAAAGAACAGTTCAGAAAATTAATTGTGAACAGTGCTCTGGACAACCAGATGCGGGGAGGTTCCACTTTCAGGACCTGATGTTGCTGGTCCAGGACTCTTTTGATATCACGGTGAGTCCTTTCCACCACAGCTTGACCTGTAGGGGAGTAGGGGATGTCTTTTTTGTGCTCTACTCCCCATTGCTTCAGGAAACTCCTGAATTCCTTGGATTTGTAAGTGGACCCATTATAAGTTTTCAATTCCTTGGGGATGCCCATGAAAGAGAAAGCCTGTAGGAGGTGCTTTATGGCATCAGAGGATGATTCTCCCATGTGGGCAGAGGCATAGACTGCTCCAGAAAAGGTATCTACACTGACATGAACATATTTCTGCCATCCGAATGATTGTATGTGTGTTACATGTTTGCCACAATTCACAACTGTTCAACCCCCTTGGGTTTGCTCCCACGCTTATCATAGGGAGTGCATGTGCAATTGGGGCATGTGGTCACAATCACTCTGGCTTGTTCTTGAGTGATGTGAAACTGACGAACTAGACCAGGTGCATTTTGGTGGAAAAGCTGGTGGCTGACTTTTGCCTGTACAAAAAAATTTTCTTTTATTTTCGAAGGCCCTAACAACTGCAGCCAACTCGGCAACCTGAGGTGAACCTTCCACCTCAGCAATGTCTGTCTCCCACTGCTGAGTTTGAGGATCCTTCCAAGTCATAACGGACTTGTGGAATCTCCCGGATGCATCTGTAAAGATGGACAGAGCCTTTTTTAAAGGTCTCCTACTTTGAACGCTTCCCAATTTCAGAGTGAATTGAACTTTTTGTTCGAAAATTTGTGGGCAGGCAGATGGGTAGAAATTTGTCCTGAGTAGGAATCCAGAGCAAACTGCAACATCTCATTTTCCTGAAGGAAATGTTCCAACATTGCTTTAGTAATTTGGCCCAATTTTAACCCCATTGGAATGTGAATGCACTCAATGTCACATCCTGCCAGCTCCCTGATCCAGGTCCTAGCTTTCCAGATCAGTTCTGCTACCAGCTCTTGGGGCTTTGTCATTCTCTTGGGCTTTTGGTGACTGAGGAAAACCCACTCCATGATCAAGAGAGGGTCCCTCTGGTTCTGGCCCTTTTTAGGTGTTTCTTTTGCCTTAAGTGTTTGTTTCTGCTCCCACTGGAAAATGATTCCATGGAGGTGTGGCAACTTACCTGAGATGATAAATTTGAATGGCAGGTCAGGCCGACATCGTTTGGCCTGTCTTGTGGACATTGCTGTCTGAACTTTTTCTAGAGCTTTCTGTGCCTCTGGGGTAATAGCCCTAGGAGAACTCAGGTCCTCTTCCCCTTTCAATAAATCGAAAAGAGGGGCAAGGTCTTCATTGGTCAGACCCAGCCAGGGCTTTACTCAATTTAAAGACCCACACAACTTGTGAACATCCACAAGGGTCTTGATCCTCATTTTGATTTCTAATTTTTGAGGAACAATGGTCTTCTTTCCAATTTCTAAGCCCAAATATTTCCAAGGTGGCATCTTTTGAATTTTCTTTTCCTGGAGCTCGAACCCTGCAACAATCAATGCATCAATCATTAGGTCAAGCACGTGGGTGAGTAAATCATCATTGGGGGCACACACAAGGACATCATCTATATAATGATAGATGATGGCCTTTTCTGCGGCTGCACGCACCGGGGACAGTAAGGAAGAGACATACCACTGGCAGATCGATGGTGAGGCTTTTAGTCCTTGAGGAAGAACTTTCCAATGGTACCTCTTCCTCGGGGCTTCCCTGTTGATAGTGGGGACCGAGAATGCGAAACGCCGTGCATTGTCAGGGTGTAGGAGAATTTGGAAAAAACAATCTTTTATATCAATGACAGCCAAATTCCAATTTTGGGGGAGCATCACTAGGGATGGCATACCAGGTTGGAGAGAGCCCATATCTTCAATGACATTATTAATTTGTCGGAGGTCGTGGAGGAGCCGCCATCTCTTTTTGTCAGCCTTCTGGATGACAAACACTGGAGAGTTCCACGGAGACGTGGTCTCCACAATGTGACCCTTTTTCAGCTGCTCTTCCACTAGCTCCTCAAGCACTTTCAGTTTTTGTTTACTGAGCACCCACTGTTCTACCCAGACTGGTGTATCTGTCTTCCAATTCAGTTTTTGGGTGGGGTGCTTCTCAGTGACCGCTGCCCAAAAATCCTGTGGACAGCCTGGAATGTCAATTGTGACTCCCCATTGGGACATTAGGTCTCTCCCCAACAAGGGCTTTGGATAATCTAACACAAACAGACATAGATTTGCCAATTGTCCATTTGGCCCCTCGATTTGGACGACACTCATAGATTGTCTTGCCAATTGCATGCCCCCTATACCTTGAACGTGCCCAGCCACGTTTTGCAAAGGACAATGTGCTGGCCAATCCTGTGCTGGGATTACTGTGCAGTCTGCGCCCATGTCTATGAGCATCTCAATGCGTTTTGACTCCCCACTCCTTCTGACATTACACCAGATTTTGAGTTTGTCCTTCCCAATAGCTTGGACCCGGGTGACTGTGGGCCCTTGTTTTTCGGTGCCTACAGGTAGACTCAGCACTGGGATAGCTTGTGCTACGATTTGTCCTTTGGGAAGAAACAGGGGTGGATGGAAACAGTGCAGCCAGAGAACTAATTGCTCAGGATGTGATGTTATCATTCCTGGAGCAATTTTGATCTCTTGTGATGTGTGTTTGGTGTCCCCAATGACAATGTACTTACAGCAAATTTGGTGCCAAGTACCCTGCTGTAGCGGGTTCACGGAGACAAAATGCCAGTCAGTGTCTTTCAGGTGGAGTGGTTCTGTCAGCTGTAACCTGAAAGGCTCATTGATAGAAGTTGTGGTTAGAATAGGTTCGCCTAAATCATAGCAAAGGTTATTTGGTATCATGTCCGGTGGTGGACCAGCAGAAGTGGTCTTTGAAGCATCTGCTTCACTTAGAGAAATTGGGATGTTACCGTGCGCTTGGTCTTTTTCGCTTCCCTCATTCCCTTGGCCTGCTCTTTTTGTGTCTGTGTGCCTGGCAGGCCGGCGCTCCCCATTTAGTTTTTTTGTTTTTGTTGACCCCCTGGGAGCCCTTGTAGTTCTCCTCCCCTGCTATTTTAAAATTCATCAAATTGCTTTTTCAGAGGACACTGGTTAACCCAGTGCCCAAGGTTCTTACAAAGCAGGCATGGCTTTGTGGGGTCAACCATTGCTGGTCTTCACTGCTGCCCAGTGTGCTGCTGTGCTGATGGAATGGGTGCTGGGCTGGCAACGGCGACTCTCTGTGGTGGTCTTGGCAGCAGCTTTGGTCTGGTGTCCTGAACCACACTCATCAGAGGCACTTTCCTGTTACAAACTAGAAGCATATCTTTTTTTTTTTTTGGGGGGGGGGTTTAAAGGTAAGCTTAAAATTGCAGTTCAACACTGTTCATTCGCGTTTGCAAATGCCATTTCCTCTAAAACCTCTTCCCTTGCATTCTCTTTCTTAACTTGGATTTCAATAGCTCTAGTTAACCTTTCCACAAATTTCAAAAAAGGCTCTGATGGTAGCTGTTTGATCTTACTATATGGCTTGAGAGGGCCATCACATTGAGGGGTAAAGAAGGCTTTTTCTGCTGCATCTTTGACTCTCTCAACGACTTCCACAGGGATTACTGCAGCTTGGATTGGGGCCAAAGACCATTGGCCCTCACTGGAGAGATGCTCAATGGTAATTGGCATGCCATTGGCATCCTTTGCTGTGTTTGGATCAGGATGCAAGTCTGGGACAGCCTCTTTTAGCAGTTGTTTCCATGCCAATTCCCATAGTTTGAATTCTGTAGAGGTCATGAGGCACGAAAAAAGCTGTTTTAAATCATGTGGGACTACTACAGTCTTACCCGGTTCGGCATTTAAAAGGCCACGGAAGTATGGGCTATGTGGGCCATACTCTTTGTGTGCTTTGCAGACCTCTTTCATTATTTGTTGTGCAAAAACTTTCCAATTGGCAGTTGTGGCTCCTCCCCCTTGCCCTGCATGCTGATATGTAACAGGGGTGAGTGAGAAATTGGGACCTTGTATTGGGTCTGTGGTTCCCTGCTCCTTATCTTTTGGATTGGAAGCATTGGGATCACTGGTGCGGCTATAGGGACAAGCAGTGGGTGTGCCCCCACTGTGGGAACCCGGGGAGGGGGTGGGGACACCGTGGGAACAGGGGGTGGGGACAGGGGGTTGGCAGGGGGCGGGGACGCCTGGTGCCACCATGTCGACAGATGCCCCCTGGGAGGGTAGGGGGGCGGAGCTGAGGGAGTGGCAGGTAAGGTGGGGGGAAGGAAGGTATCACGAGGATCAGGGGGTTTGAGGGGTAAGGGAGGATTTTTGCGATGCTGAGGGGAATCATGGGAAGAAGGAGACCAGGTAGGGCACAGTGCCACATGGCATCCTCCATTTTCTTGGCTCTCTGGGGACTGGGAGCCATTTTGGTGGTCACTTCTCTCTGAAAAACTAACATATGCTCAAGGTTTCTGAGCTGGGGAGACAGGGGATCAGGGAGAATTCCACGCGGTCTGGCCAGGACTTTGTGGACAGTGGGACTTGGGCACTTTAAGATGCTCAGGGAGCTGGCTTCCCTGGGTGTGAGCAGAGTCTGCTCTCTTTAAAATACTGAGTTTTGGGGTAGAGGGTTCAGAACTGGGGTGGGGAGAAATAGGAAGAGCAGAGGTACATTCCTTGTTATTTGGCTTTTCCTTCACTTCCCTTTGCTTGAGTAAAGCTGATCGAACTTGCAAACTCCATAACACAAATTTAGCTGAAGTAATGTCCCCACACCTTCCCAAGGTTATCAATTTGTGACCCACTGTGTCCCAAAAGTGGGTATTGTGGACTTGTTCAGGAGAAACTTGCGGGAAGTGTAGAAAAAGCCACCGTATAAACCGTTTCAATTTTCCCTTAGAAAACAATACATTTCCACTAACTAAAATTCCTATAATCTGATAATATACTCCTTTCTGTGCCATGCTTAGCTTAGCCCCCATTTTAGATTTAAAAGGCACAGCACAACCTCACACCGACCAAAAACAAACCCGAATTTGCTACCGATTTTCAAAAACCACGGCTAAGAAGCGAAAACACACAGCTTGTAGCCCTGCACAGTGCAGCAGCCTGTGTGGCTTTTAAAACTGCCACCGGCAGCAGCACGGACTCCCCCACACCACATGGCTGAGCCGCGGATCAGTGCCGCCCCGCGTGCGGCAAGAAAGCCCGAGCCGCAGTTCTTCCTCACTGCCCGCGCCCTCCCGCCGCTCCCGGGAGCCACCACCACCTGCTGTGCCGTGGAAGAATCCGAATGTGCCGCCCCGCACCAAGGGGGTGGGCAGAGCCCACCCGCCCATGCCATGCGGGTTTAAAAACGGCAGAGCCGTGCCGTCCAGGGCTGTACCTAACACGCTGTCGCTCCAGACTCCGCGGGGCTGCGCAGCCTTTCCGTGCTCTAAATAAGAGCAAAAAAGAACAAGTCCCTCATCAGAGACTGTTTTTGAGCTTCCCACCCCCTATGGAGCGGGGATACTCATCCAACTTGGTGCGGTCGGTGTCCTGGTCCAATGGGGTCTTCTCTTCACCTGAATAGGACTTCTCAGGGCAGGAGGAGCTACCCTATTCTCCCTCTCGGAAGATCTGGCTCACCAAAAAGGAGCTGCGCTTCCCAGAGGCGCAGGATGTCCACAAGTCTCCTATGGAATAAATTCCAAAGTGTCTGCTGGAGAGCTATGTCCTCAAAGCTCTGCCAGTGAACGCCAAGCTGCCATAAAGTCTCTCCGTGGTCTTGTGAGGCTCCGAGAGCTCCGGAGTGTCCCGGGGCGGCAAGATGGGACCAGCCCCACACTTGGGCGCCAGAATATTGGTATTACCAATATCGAGGATGGGACGTGCCTTGGCTGCTGAACCAAATAGCGGTAACTGTGGTGTTTCACCCCAGAGACACTTTTGGCTAGCTGGAAGCTGCAGCTGGATGCATGGAGATAAGTCCAGACATGCCGGAGCTCCGGTGGCCGGGGGATGGAGCTTCCTCTCGTAAAGGGTCCGCTCCCTCAGGTTTCCCTCTGCTGGAGAAGCTTTAAGGCGATGGTGAAGGAGAGGAGTCAGTTCTGATGGAGGGTTTTAATCCAGAGCTTTTATTCTGGCCCACAGGCTTCTGAATCTAGCAACTGCTCCAACAAAACTCCCAGACTGCGTGGCTGCTCTCTGTCATGGTTTGACACTGGCGCAATGCCAGCGCCCCCATGAAAATACACCTTCCCAAATAAATGCTGAGATGATAACAGGAGCAGAGCAGAACAGGCCCAAGCTTAATAACAAAGGGAAAAAAAAACTTTATTAAACTACTACTACAGAAGACACACACACTAAATCCAGGATGAAGACCTTTTAAAACACCCCTCCTCCTCCCAATTTCCAAAACACCCACCATGAAACATCACCCAGGATTCCTGATCAAATTACCACCCTTCAGATAATCAATACTCAAACTATCAAGGGAGAGAGAAGTCTCTCTTGCACCACAGACCCCCCAGGAAACACAGTTGCCACCTCCTGTGTTTCCCTGTCACACATGGCAACCGCCCGGAGAAAATCTGCCAGTGTGACACTCTCCTTTCCATGTCACAGTGCTCTCACCACCGTGCATGGACAGACTGCTCATAGGGCTCCTTTAAGGATGCTTTGCCACAGACCCAAAGATACAACAGTTCAGCTTCTCATCTTGGGACTACAGTCCCCCCCATTTTCCCCTGGGGCCAAGGGTCCAAGAACAGAGATCATCTTCTTCCTGAAGACAGAGGGCATCACCATTCCCTCCTCAACTTTCCTCTGTTCTTGCCATTCCTTCGCTGGTGGTTGCTGAAGCAGGTCTCCTTGGGTCACCACTGCATCTCCCTAAAATGCAGTCTCTATTGCAGGAGATTTTGGTTCAGTCTATGGCTAACAAGAAAAGTCCAGCCAAAAGCTACTTCATCATCTCCTCCCACCTAAATATTTCTTCTTCTAACATCTCAGGTCCCGGACTATCTCTCTTCCACTACAAATCAAGGAGGAGTAATATTTTACAAAGCCCTCATTTCCCGGAAAGGGTTAAAAGTTCAGACTCCCTGGACGGCTGAAATCTCTGCCCAGCATTCCCATCTCCCACGCTGGGCATCATCCCCCCCCTTTCTCCTTTTCCTCTGCTGGCAAATCTCCAGGTGCTGTCAGGCTCTCTGTCTCTTTCTCTCTGAGGAGGGGGAACAAAGGGATCTCGGCTTCTCTCCAACCTTCCGTCTGCAGGAGCTGGCTCGGTTCCAGACCTTCAGCCCCTCGGCCTACCTGGACAAGGCCGCATGGCTTCCCCTCCCCCACCCAGCCCATGGCTGGGCAGGGAAGAGTCTGCACTCTCTGACGACCGGAACAAAAGAGAGAGTTCTCCTGGGAGTCCTTGCTTTTAACCCCCTGTGTTCTCAGAGGCGTGTCCATACTTTCAGTGGTCACTCCAGGTGCCAATATCCAAACTTGACCACTGATTGGTTTGACCCAACTTCCTGGAAAAAAATTCACCTCCATGTCAAACCACGACACTCTCCCTTTTACCTAGAGGACGGGAGGAGGGGAGGGATAGGGAGCCCGCCAACCAGGTACGAGAGAGGAGGTCTCCAGGAACAAAGGACACCTGGATGGCCCAATGCCCCCCCGGGGGTAAAGGGCATCTTTTGAATCTGCCCAATCACTCGACACCCTTCTGGAATTCCAGGAGTGACAGACAGTGCTCGGCAGGGGTCAGGGTGCGGAAAACCAGTCCTGGAACGCCTTCCGTTCTCATGCCCAGAGAGAATTGGACAGGCAGGAGAGCAGCAGCCACTATCCTCCAGCAGTCTGCAAGTTTTGCACAAAAGCCCACTTATTTGCGGCTTCGTACTTCGCGGCTCCAAGCTACCGCAATAAATGGCTCCCGTAGGCGAAGAAGCAGCTACTTTGCACACAGATCATTAGAGCGGCACTGGTGCGCTCCGGACCGCTGCGTCTGCCAAAAGATCCCGGGAACCGGCATTTACATTTGGAAAGCTCAGGAGCCCCGTACTCTGACTCTCTAGTCGTCTACATCTTAGCGAAAAGGTTTTCCAAATAGTTTCGCAAGAAGAAAGTGTACCAGCACTGCGCACTTAACCTGATCTTGCCAATAAAATTGATTTCCTGGACATTCCAAGGACACTGCCCGTTCCTGGACAACCTGCAAACGGCTGTCAGATGGCCGTGCTCTCGGCCCACTCCTGCCCAGCTCTTCGTAGTAGCGGGCACATTCCAGCCTGGTGAAGGGAATAAACCTCGAGAGATGTCACAGTGCAAAAGGGGAGTACAGATGCTGAAACGCAGCAAAGCTGAATAGCCTGGCTCAGCTTCAGCAGTGTGCAATTCACTGCATGCGAAAAACAAAGAAGCAGAGCACCGGGCTTTTGTGCGCAGTGAAGGCAATTGCAAAACTCCAGCAGCTGCTCCTTCACAAGCACAGTCAGCTGCCTATGTACTTATTTCTTGACAAACTCACCGCTGCCCTTCTTTTCTGCAGCTGCCATCGTGTTCTCTGCATCTCGGGAACCTCAGGCGATGAGCAAGAATTTCCAGGGAGGGATGCATAAGGACTAAATAAAAACCCCAGAAATTGGTCCTGGAATGCCTTCCATTCACATGCCAAGGGAGAATTGGACAGGCAGGAGAGCAGCAGCCAATGTCCTCCAGCAGTCTGCAAGATTAGCACAAAAGCCCGCTTCTTTGTGGCTTCGTTCTTCGCCTCTTCCAAGCTGTGATAAGTTAGAGAATACTCTTTGTTCATCAAGACAGAAAGGAGAAGACTTGTGTAGATAACAGAAAATCAAAGGAGAAGCCTTGTGAAAGATAACAAAGAGCCAAAGGAGAAGCCTTGTGTAGATAACAGAAAACTGCCAGACAGAAACTAGCTAGTATGTTGATTACTTAAGCTAGCTGTGTAATTAGAACCTAGGTGCATATAACATATAACCTTATATGGAAAAGACCATTACAGGGCCGTGGACTTTCACCAAGGAAGAAGAGAGGAGCCTTCGTCAAACGACCACCAGAGAGTAGAAGACTACCCCCTAGCAACAGAGAGCGCAAGCACAGAGTACACCCAGAGATACAGCAGACACGGAAGAAAGAGAGTATAAAAAGACTGCAGGAAGGGGGAAACGGGGCGAGCCGTTTGCGGAGCGGGGACTCCCCGGCTGCACCCAGCGCTGTTTGCTTGCCATCGCTTGCTGTAATCAATAAATTTCTGATTGACTCTTGAAAGGCTGAACAAATTATTTGCCTCTATTTATAACAATCTGGTGCCGTGACTCGGATAAGGGCTATCCGTTGGAAGCTCCTCACGGGGAGGCACCCTCGCTGCTTTGGCAGCGAGCCCCGCTGAGGAGTCTTCCCTCTGGGACCCTCACCGACGAACCCAAATTCGGTGGCAAGCAAAGAATAGCCGGCAACCCCTTAATCTTTGTGCACGAAGTCCCGGGCGAAGACACAGGACTGTGTAAGTACCTTTCAGTGGTCCTTCGGGGCTACTGAGGTTGCTCCGTTCGGAGGGAGCGGGGCCCGCTTGGTCGGGGTTGGGATCCCGGAGTGTAATGAGTGAGACGTCTCTGTGAGACGACGTGAGTGTGGACCTCATAGTAGTGCGTTTCCCACACCCGGCGACGGGCTGGGCCACGAATTGAGGGAAGCGTAGAGGTGTGTGTGAGAAGGCACTCCGGAAGATGGGACAGAGGAAAAGAAAGCCCTCTGGTCCCATGGGTAGGGGAAACCCTGTAAAGCTTCCCCAAATTCCTCCAGATAGTCCAAAAGGACTAATGATTAAAAATTGGGATACCTTCCCCTCCTGGAAAGGACAAGGTGGAAATGGTGCACTACTGCATAGAAGTTTGGGGAGAGAAACAAATAAGAGTGGACCATTTGTACTGGCCAGTGTTTGGCTCATTTGAGGAAGAGCATACAAACCTACCCAATTCCACCCCTCCACTCTACATACCTCCTCCCCCTCCACCCCTACCTCCACATTCACCACAACATCCCTCTGCCTCGGTTCGGAGGGGGATGAGGTGAGAATGTGGTGAATGTTGAGCTCCAGGGGAATAACCAGCGGGTAACTAGAAGCCAGACTAGGAAAAGGTGGGAGGACCTCCCCAGCTGATAGCGTGGCTTGGGGAGGGAGAAATCGCGATTTCAGTGTGTTGTGTGTTGTGTCCCGATTGCAGTGTGGTGTGCCCCAGTTTCGGTGTGGTGTGTCTGTTACATCCAGACGTGCGTGCTTGTGTGTGTGTGTGTGTGCGTATGTGTGAAGCACGGTGTGGCGTTACTAAGATACAGAGACGCGGCGCGGCAGTGCTGGAGAGCGCATGCGCGAGGCAGTTCAGCTATACTACCTGATGGAGCGGGTAGTGCGCATGTGTAGTACAGGCTGTCCCTGGCGAGCGGGGGCAACGCGGCATGGGGCTTAAGTCGGGGCTTGAAAAGGTGCTTTAGGCGCAGCCCAGCTGATAGTGCAGCGGGAGCGCGGGCACAAGCCATGGTTTGAGGAGCTGCTTTGAACAACCGCTAGCTGATAGTGCAGCTAGTGGGAGCGTGGTACAAGCTAGGAGTTACAAGCACCGCTTACAAGCATCGCTAGTTAGTAAAGGGCTCGCAAAAGTAGCCAGCGAACCCGGCTGGGCTAAGAGTTAACTGTTTGTTATACAATAGCACTGCCCTTTAGTGTTAAAAGCTGACACTGGGAGATCCTTTGTATTACAGGGCGAATAAAGGGAGAATGAATGTGTGTGAATGAGAGGCGGGCTGGTTACCCCAGACCTGCTAAGCGAGAGCGGTAGTCTCCCATGCTGCGTTTCCATCTTTTTTGCGAGAAAAGCGGCCAGTAAAGAGACGAAGCGAGTGATAAAAAGAGTGAGAGAAACCCCCCTGGGACTGGGTCTCAGAGAAAGAGTGGGACCCCTTAGTGGGGGGTGGGGGGGGAATAAAAGGTAATTAATTAGAAAAAAAATTAATTAAAAGGTAAAAAGAGGGTTTTCTTGGCATAATCTATTGGGGAAAAATAAAAGGTAAAATGTGTAGGAGGGGCCCCTAAAAATTCTGCTGGATTGAGGGATAAGAATGCCCAAGAACATCCAAGATCAAACCTGCTGGATTGAGGGATTAATGTTCCAAGAGCATCCAGCGTTGATTCAAACCTGCTGGGTTGAGGGATTAATATTCCAAGAGCATCCAGGGTTGATTCAAACCTGCTGGGTTGAGGGATTAATATTCCAAGAGCATCCAGGGTTAATTCAAACCTGCTGGGTTGAGATATTAATATTCGAGAGCACCCAGAATTGAATAAAAATTTTGCCGGTTTGAAGATAAATGTGAGAAGATCTGGAGTTAGGAACAACACAGCTAGATTGAGGGGTATCCAAGAACACTGGGCCTGCCCAGGGAAACCTAAAAGTGTAATAAGTGTGTTGAAAAATAAAAGGTACCTTGTTGTTGTGATTGTTTTGTTGTGCGTGAGAGTAAGTGAAAAATAAAGTTAAGTGAATGTGGACAAATAAAAGTATATGTATGCATCCTGCCCTGTTAGGCAGCCTCACTGTACTCCCCTAGTGTGACCCACAGATGCCGGTTACGATCCAATAGACAAAAGGACTACAGCTGACCATTGGGGAGTAACAAGCCAACACAGAAACCTGAAGGTCACCTTGAAGAAAAACTGACGGACTCAGAGTGGGTGATCCAGATAGACCAAGAAGGGGAACAGAAAAGATACACTTACCCCTTGGCTGATGATTATGGAGTAGTGTGTAAAGAAATACATTGTGATTGTTATCCTTTTGTGTGCTTTGTTTGTAAAACTTGCCAAGAACGGTGGTGGGTCCATTGCCGCAAAGGAAAGCCACCTACTGGGATTTGCTCCAGCTGCTACAAGCTAGAGGGAGGATTAACAAGAATCATATTAGAGTTAGGAGAACTGGAGAATAAGTGGGTAAGGTTCAAATCAGAAGAGTGGTGGGAGGTTTACAGAAAAGGGGTTAACCCTGAGAATTTTTGTTTCCACCTGAATGAACCTGCCCCCTTTGTTGCCCATAGTGTAAACCGGTGTTGTCGGAAAGAGCTGAAAGAAATCCCATGTGACTCATCCCCCGTCAAGGATAAGAACTGGGAGCAGTATAAGGCTAGAAGGGGAAAAGGGAATGGATGCGCTGGAGAGTACCGCTGCTGCCGAGAAGATGGTAATCCCCGTGGCTCGAAGCACCCGAATCGGCGGGCGAGGCAGAGGGGAAAGAACCAGGCTCCTCCCAATCCCAAGTGGAATAATGCAGAGATACTCCAAATATTACCGACTGGGTATTGATAATCGCCCCAAAGGTGCCGACTCAACCACCCCGGGTAAACAAAAAGGGCAACAAGCTAAAAGGGAAATGGTAGGAAATTATGAGTTAAGTACAAAACCAGGACTCCATCCTCCTTGGCAAGTTATCGTCATTGTAATTCTGATTATGTTATTACCAGGAAGATATTCTCAATTTTCACATCAACCCTTTAAACCCCGCGGAATACTTCTGTGATTATCGGGGCTGTGAAACAATAGCATCAGATTGGTCAGTAGAAGGAGATCAATGGCTTACTGTTTCTTGGGGACCCCACGGCTGTAAAGCTCCACAGAAGGACTGGTCGGGCGGCATAGTCAGTCAGGGGAATTGTCAA
This sequence comes from Vidua chalybeata, assembly GCF_026979565.1. Classification (NCBI taxonomy): domain Eukaryota; kingdom Metazoa; phylum Chordata; class Aves; order Passeriformes; family Viduidae; genus Vidua; species Vidua chalybeata. The sequence continues at coordinate 114,131 of NW_026530321.1, forward strand.
TTTGTGTATCTGAATGTAACTAAACCATCAGATCCAAGATGGACAGTAGGACGAACATGGGGTTTTCGGTACATAAAACCCAGTAAGAAGGAGCCTATCCCACCAGATACCCAGCCAGTAGGCCCTAACCCGGTAATAGCCAAAAATAGAGAGCCAGGTTATGTTGAAATAATCAGTAATCAAAGTAACTCAGGAATAGAAAATTCAACTATTGATAACCAGACAATAATACCCACTAGCGAGGATTCTCGATTTAACACCCTTTAAAACCCACACCGGAGGATCCTGAGACTAATGAAACCTTAACCCTTAGCTTACAAGAACTGAAAAGGTTTGATGAACAAAATAAAGAAAAAGAAAAGGGGAGATTGTGATAAGTTAGAGAATATTCATTGTTCATCTAGACAGAAAGGAGAAGCCTTGTGTAGATAACAGAAAATCAAAGGAGAAGCCTTGTGTAAGATAACAGAGAGCCAAAGGAGAAGCCTTGTGTAGATAACAGAAAACTGCCAGACAGAAACTAGCTAGTATGTTGATTACTTAAGCTAGTTGTATAATTAGAACCTAGGTGCATATAACATATAACCTTATATGGAAAAGACCATTACAGGGCCGTGGACTTTCACCAAGGAAGAAGAGAGGAGCCTTCGTCAAACGACCACCAGAGAGTAGAAGACTACCCCCTAGCAACAGAGGGCGCAAGCGCAGAGTACACCCAGAGATACAGCAGACACGGAAGAAAGAGAGCATAAAAAGACTGCGGGAAGGGGGAAACGGGGTGAGCCGTTTGCGGAGCGGGGACTACCCGGCTGCACCCAGCGCTGTTTTCTTGCCATCGCTTGCTGTAATCAATAAATTTCTGATTGACTCTTGAAAGGCTGAACAAATTATTCGCCTCTATTTATAACACAAGCTACCGCACTCTCTGGCTCCCGGAGGCGAAGAAGTGGCTACTTCGTGCACAGATCAGCAGAGCGGCAGCGGTGCGCTCTGAAGCGCTGCTTCTGCCGAAGGACACCAGGGACCGCCACTTCCATTCAGACCGCTCCGGAGCCCCGTATTCAGCCTCTCTAGTCGTCTACATCTTAGCGAAAAACTTTTCCACTACATTTCACAAGGTGAAAGTTTACCAGCACTGCGCACTTACACCGATCTTGCCAAGAAATTGGATTTGCTGCACATTCCAAGGACACTGCTCTTACCTGGGCAACCTCCAAACTGCTGTCAGATGGCCGAGCTCTCTGCCCGCTCCTGCTCAACTCTTCGTAGCAGGGGGCACATTCCAGCCTGGCAAAGACAAAAAACCTTGGGAGATGTCACAGTGCATAACGGGAGCAGAGATGCTGAAAAGCAGCAAAGCTGAAGAGCCTGGCTCAGCTTCAGTAGTGTGCAATTGACTGAATGAGAAAAACGAAGCAGCAGAGCAGCAGGCTTCTGTGCGCAGTGAAGGCAATTGCAAAAGTCCAGCAGCTGCTCCTTCACTAGCACAGTCCGCTGCCTATGAACTTATTTCTTGAAAAACTCACCGCTGACCTTCTTTTCTGCAGCTGCCATTGTGTTCTCTGCATCTCAGAGGCTCAGGGGACGAGCAAGAATTTCCAAGGAGAGATGCATCATGACTAAGTCAAAACCCAGGAAAGTTGTCCTGCAACGCCTTCCATTCGCATGCCAAGAGTGAATTGCACAGGCAGGAGAGCGGCAACCACCGTCCTCCAGCAGTCTGCAGGCTCCGCACACAAGCCCGCTCCTTTGCGGCTTCGTTCTTCGCCTCTTCCAAGCTACTGCGCTGTCAGGCTCCCTGAGGCGAAGATGCGGCTACTTCGCTCACAGATCATTAGAGCGGCAGCAGGGCTCTCGGGGGCTCTTTCTGCCCAAAGACACCAGGAACCGGCACTTACATTCAGACAGCTCCGGAGCTATTGCTTTTCGGTTCTTTTCTTCTCTCTCTCGGTCCTTGTTTCCACCCGGTTCGCTTTCCCCGAGCACCGGTCAGGCACTTCCGGGCGCGTCCAGAGAGAGAGAGAGAGAGATGCAACAAACACCTTTGTGGTTCGTTTGATACGGACGGAGCTATTTACATAGCGTGAGCAAGACCAGGATAAAGAGACTTAAGAGAGTGGACACTTGTTGTGCAGTCCAAAGTAGGTTGTATTTGCCCTATCGCCGCACGTACAAGTGACCGCGATTGTGATAAACTGTGGTAACTTGTTTGTTCATCAAAAGAATTGGAATATTAAAGGAGGAAATATAAAATTAAAGTATAAGGGACTAGCTTGCTTGTTAGGAGATAGGGGAAGCATCTGTGAAGTTGGGAAACAGCAGCTTGTGGGTTTTACTAAAAAAAGACAATAAAGAAGCAACTGCTACAAACCGCAAGGCTACAGGCATATTGCAAGGCTATAGACATATTGCAAAACCGCAAGATCACAAGTATGATTAATCACCATATAGGGAGCTTTTCTTAGCTTCTCTTGCAGACACAGGCTAAGGATGTTGGGGGATGGCCGGAGCTGATTATGAAATCAGCGACCACCAGGCAATGGCCACCAGACTAGACAACGTAGGAGTGCTCCGGGTACGCCCATCACTGTCCGGAACTGATTGTGAAACCAAGGATCACCTGCCTCGATACAATGCAGACACGATGCAGAGGGATGCTCAAGCTACGCCCACCGCTATTGCAAGAGACACGAATGAAGAAACCGCCAAGAAACTATAAAAGAGACTGAATAAGGGGGTGGGGTGTGGGGCACTGCAGTGTGGGACACTGCAGGAGGGGCGGCTTGGAGACCCCTACCCACCCAGCGCTGTTTTGCTTGCTGCTGCTTGCTGTAATTAATAAAATTCTAATTGACCTTAAAAAGCCTGACTCAGCTTATTCACCTCAATTTATCACAATTTGGTGCCGTGACTCGGATAAAGGAAACCCGGGAGGGAGGCCCCACTAGGGTGAGGCGCCCCACTGCCTTTTTGCAGTGGCCCTAAGGGGGGGGCTTCCTCCTTGGGCCTTTACCGACGAACCTAAAACTCAGTAGCAAGCAAAGTTATCCCCGTTAGTCTTTGTGCACGAAGAACCGTGGAAGAGTGAACACGCAGGAAGCGTAAGTAGCCCCCGGTGGGCGGTGGGCCTCTTTTTCCCGGTGGGTGGTGGGCCTCTTTTTTCCAGGGTTGGGTGACGTAGGAGGGGGAGAGCTGCACCCCCTCACCGTTGAGTTACCCTCGGTGGGGAGGCTCCTGGGTTAGGAGGAGAGCAAGCGGGTCTAACCCAGACGTGGAGGTGGACTGCGTCAAAGTTCCTGGGGCGGGGGATCCCCGGAGAAACTTCCCCAAGTTTCGGCTTACTAGTTTGGTATAAGTGTGTGTGCTTGGTGGGCCCCGTACAAGCGGGCTCCAGAATGCGTGTGAAAGGGACAAAGCTTCGACCCCAGAAACAGGGTCATTAAGAGTCATTTAGGGGTGAGTGAGGTGAGTGAGAAGACACACAGGGCGAAGCCCCAGTCGAGAAACGGAGGCGCCAGAAAGACGTAAGTAGTCCGGTCCGCTTGGTCACTCGGTCAGGGGTGGGAGTCCTGGAGCGTAGCGAATGCGAACATGTGTGTGAGAGGGGAACTGGCAGCTCAGATTCCCCAAGTGAGTGTGGACCCCATAGTAGTGCGTTTCCCATATCCGGCGACGGAGTGGGCCACGAATTGGGGGAAGCGACTGTCGTATTGTTGTGTTGAGTGTGAGAAGGCACTCTAGAAGATGGGTCAGAGAAAAAGTAAATCTGCTGAACCCATGGGTGGGAGAATCTCAGTAAAACTTCCTCAGATCCCAGAGGAAAGTCCACTAGGCTTAATGGTAGAGTATTGGGATGCCTTTCCTTCTAGAAAAGGAAAAGATAAGATTAAAATGATCCATTATTGTATGGAAATTTGGGGAGGTAAGCAAATAAGGGGAGACCAACTATATTGGCCCGTATTTGGGTCGTTTGAGGATTGGATCTGTCAAGCTCTAAATATATATATATATTAACTCCAAAGAGCCCTTTAACCAAGAGGAGAGCGAATATGCAGCTCTTTGGATAGTGGGAGAGATTGAAAAAAGCTTTCCAGTTGTATTCAGGGGTGGACCCCAATACCCCAGAGGGTGAGACACTTTTGAAGGTGCATTTTGTAGTCGATTCTTGGGTAGACATTCGGAAGAAGTTGGAGAAATTAGAAGGATGGCAAACGAAAGGATTGGATGAGTTGTTGCGAGAGGCTCAAAAGGTGTATGTTAGGAGAGAAGATGAGAGTTTTAAAAAGCAGTCTAAAATCATGTTGGCAGCAGTAAGGGAGGTGGAGAGCAGCGAAGTCAGTTTGAAGGGAAGTCGAGAGGTGGAGAGAGCATTGTTTCTATTGTGGGAAGAAGGGACACATGAGGAGAGAGTGTCGGCAGAGGATTGCTGATGAGGAACAGTTCAAAGAAGATTAGGGGGGCCGGGGGATCTATCTGCTGGGGACAAGAGAAAGAACAGAGCCCCTGGTAAAATTAAAAATAGGTCCCCAGCAACAAGAATATGAGTTCCTTGTGGACTCAGGGGCGGAGAGATCAACCATCCAGACCCTTCCCCAAGGGTGTAAGGTTTCACCTGAAATAATACAGGTGACTGGGGCCAAAGGGGAACCCTTTGGAGTACCTGTAATTAAGGATGTACTCTTAGAAAGTGATTCTAAATTAGGAATTGGGTCATTTTTTACTAGTTCCAGAAGCAGATTATAATCTATTAGGGAGAGATTTGATGGTCGAGTTGGGGATAGGGATAGAGGCAAAAAAGGGAGAACTGACAGTAAAACTATATCCTCTCCAGGCTGAAGATGAAAAAAAAGATTAAGCCAGAAGTTTGGTATACCCCCGACAGTGTGGGGAAATTAAATATTGAACCCTTTGAGGTAACTATCAGGAACCCAGAAATCCCTGTCAGGATTCGGCAATATCCCATACCCAAGGAGGGGAGGGAAGGACTAAAAACAGAAATAAAGAGACTTTTGGAAAAGGGACTTTTAGAACCCTGCATGTCCCCTTTCAATACCCCCATCCTGCCGGTAAAGAAACCAAACATCAGTTACAGATTGGTGCATGACTTGCGGGAAATTAATAAAAGAACAGTTGAAAGATTCCCGGTCATAGCCAATCCACATACTATTTTAAGCCAACTTGGCCCAGAAAACCAGTGGTATAGTGTAATAGATCTTAAAGATGCTTTTTGGGCCTGTCCCCTTAAGGAAACTTCTAGAGATTATTTTGCTTTCGAATGGGAAGACCCGGATACACATAGAAAACAACAATTGAGGTGGACAGTCCTTCCCCAGGGGTTTACCGAATCCCCAAATTTGTTTGGGCAAGCTCTGGAACAAATATTGGCAGAATATTCACAGGGGGAGGGGACTGTGCTTCTACAATACGTAGATGATTTATTAATTGCAGGGAAAGAAGAAGAAAGAGTAAGGGAAGAAACTATAAAACTCCTAAATTATTTAAGCCTTAAGGGACTCAAAGTTTCAAAGTCGAAATTACAATTCGTGGAAGAGGAAGTTAAGTACCTCGGACACTGGCTGACTCAGGGGACTAAGAAATTGGATACTGATAGAGTCCAAGGAATACTTTCCCTGGAAGCTCCAAAAACTAAAAGGCAGGTTCGACAGTTACTGGGACTTTTTGAGAATTGCAGACAATGGATTGAAAATTTTAGTGGGAAAGTTAAATTTCTGTATGAAAAATTAACAACAGACGGGCTATTAAAATGGAGCTGCGAGGATGAGACCCGGTTAAAAACATTAAAAACTGAATTGGTCAATGCCCCGGTTCTCAGCCTCCCGGATCTAAAAAGACCATTCTTTTTATTCATTAATGTCAATGAAGGGGTGGCATACGGGGTGTTAGCCCAGGAATGGGCTGGAGGAAAGAAACCAGTGGCATATCTTTCAAAGCCTCTCGACCCTGTTAGTCGAGGGTGGCCTACCTGTCTGCAATCGATAGTGGCTGCTGCCCTTTTGGTAGAAGAAGCAGGAAAAATAACTTTTGGGAGTGAACTGAAGGTTCTATCTCCTCATAACATCCGTGGAGTACTACAACAAAAAGCAGATAAATGGATAACAGATGCCAGACTCCTAAAGTATGAAGGCATCCTAATTTCTTCTCCTAGGTTAAGTATTGAAACCACAAGCTTACAAAATCCAGCTCAGTTTCTATATGGGGAACCAGTTGTGGGACTAACTCATGATTGTCTTTTGCAAATAGAGGAACAAACAAAAATAAGACCAGATCTCAAAGAGGAGGAATTAGAAGGATATCGATATTATGTAGGTGGATCCTCTCGGGTCCTTGAAGGGAAAAGGAAATCTGGGTATGCTATTGTGGATGGGAAGATTCTTAAGAAAATAGAATCTGGTCCTCTTAGTCCCAGCTGGTCAGCACAATCATGTGAATTGTATGCAGTACTCGGAGCTTTAGAACTACTAAAAGGAAAGGTTGGGACCATTTATACTGATTCAAAATATGCTTATGGGGTGGTTCATACATTTGGTAAAATTTGGGAAGAAAGGGGACTTATCAATTCACAGGGAAAGGGGTTGATACATGGGGAATTAATTCGGAAAGTGCTCCAGGCCTTGAGAGGTCCGGAAAGAATAGCTATTGTTCATGTAAAAGGACATCAAGTGGGGATGGGAAACTCAGTACGGGGAAAATAACTTAGCCGACCAGGAGGCGAAAAAGGCAGCTCTAATGAGTTTAAAACCATATAAGGGGGGGGGTCACACGAAGGGAAGATTGCTCCACTTGTGGAGCTGACTTAGAGGAAGAACCATGTTGGGCTTGTTGGGATGCATACGGAATTGATTCGATACAGTGTGCCTGTGATAACCCCCAAAAGGAACATTGCTGGTTCCACGAACTCATTAATCATGAGTGCGCCTGTGAAGACCCCCAAGAGAAACATTGCCAGTTCCATGGACCCATTAACCATGTGTTAGCCTTCACGGTACAGGAAAAACAAAAACTAAACCAAATGGGGGTGAAGGAAAAAGAGGGAGGCAAGTGGATACTACCGGATGGGCGAGAGGTACTCCCAAAAGGAATGGCAATGAGGGTCCTGCAAGCAATCCGTGAGAAAACCCACTGGGGAACTCAAGCCCTGGTTGACCAATTTGCAATTAAATATATGTGCATAGGGGTCTATAATCTTGCAAAACTGGTAACCCAACAATGTTTAACCTGTCAAAGAATAAATAAACAACAATTAAGAGAAAGACCAATGGGCAGAAGGGAACTGGCACAACGACCCTTTTCACATATACAAATAGATTTTACAGAATTACCAAAAGTGGGGAGGTATAAATATCTATTAGTACTGGTAGACCACTTAACCCATTACGTGGAAGCTTATCCTACGGCCCGAGCTACTTCGAACACTGTGGCAAAAGTATTATTAGAGCAAATTATCCCCCGGTATGGATTAATTGAGTGTTTAGACTCGGACCGGGGACCCCATTTCACCTCTAAAATTGCAAAAAATGTCCTGACAGCTTTGGGGACTCAATGGAAATATCATACCCCATGGCATCCACAGAGCTCGGGGAGGGTGGAAATGATGAATGGAGAAATAAAAAAACAACTCACAAAGTTAATGCTGGAAACAAAAATGTCATGGGTTAAGTGCCTACCTCTTGCCTTATTGAACAATCGAACTCAACCCCGAACTGATGTGGGAATCTCCCCATTTGAAATGCTATTTGGAATGCCTTATGATATGGAAGCCCCCACAGATCACCCCTGCCTAAAAGATTCTCATATTAAATTCTACATCACCCAAATTATGAGCAGAAGGCAGGAATTGAGGAAGAAAGGAGTGTTGGCACAGAGACCACCTCTGGATATCACAATCCATAAGATAAAACCAGGGGATCAAGTATCACAGAAACAGCAGTCAGGACGGCCGAAAAGGGGTGGACTCACGCTAGCTGAGTGAAAGGCCCGGTTGCCACAAATAACCAGTGGAGAGTGACTAGCCAGCCTGGGAACTTGAAAGTGACTCTTAAGAAAAACTAATGAACTCTGTGGACATTATCCAAATCAACCATAAGGGGGAGCAAAGGGGATAAAATTACAAACTAGCTGAAGACTCTATAGTGATTTGTAATAAGGAAGGTTGTGGAGATTGTTATCCTTTTGTGTGCTTTATATGTAAAATTTGCCAAGAACGGTGGTGGGTCCATTGCCAGAGGGGAAGACCACCAATTGGGGTTTGTACTGAGTGCTATAAAACTCAGCGAAAACTAACTGAAACTGTGCTAAGGATAGGAGAATTGGAAAATTGGTGGGTCAGTTTTAGATCTGAGTGGTGGGAAATATTTACCAAGGGAGTATACCCTGAGTATTTTTTGTTTTCATACTAACGAGCCCACTCCATTTGCTGCTCAGATAATAAAAGGGTGTTGTCGAAAGGAACTGAAGGGGATTCCTTGCAACCCACCTCTGGTCAAAGATAAGAACTGGGAACAGTACAAGGCTAGGCAGGAGCGGAAAAGGGGACGCTCAGGCAAGTACCGCTGCTGCCGAGAAGATGGTTTACCTCGCGGCTCGAAGCACCCGAGTCGGCGAGCAAGGCAGAGAGGAAAAGGCCAAGCCCCCTCTAAGTGGAACAATGCTGAAATGCTCCAACTATTGCCAGCCGAGTACTAGGATGCCTCAAAGGACCAGTTTAAGTGCCTCCGAAACACCAAGGGAGCAGCAAGCCCAAAAGGGGAAAACAGGATAATATGAAACAAAAACAAGGCTAGGACTCCACCCTTATTGGCGAATTATTAGTTTTCTATTGCTCTGTCCTAATGGTGTTTCTAGTCAGGACAATGCTGAATGGCTGTGATCCCAAGCCTTTAAGGACTGTGTGTGATGTTATAGAAATTGATAAGAACAAGGTCTCCTTATTTACTAGAAATCATTCCAATTTCTGTATTTGCAACTTTATCGAAGTTACTGGGTGCGACTTTAAATACTCAGCACCAGTTTTATCCCACCAATTAATAAAATCAAACTACACAACATACAACAAATTACCACCCACACCCATTGGAATGAATTCAACCCTGGTTAAACAATTAATGAAACACCAAGATCTAATCAAAATTATAAAAGAAATTCACAAGAATGGGCAAAAAACTCTCGTAACTGTCCATCATGACATAACTGAAATAAACAGAGTCCTGCAAAGAGTAGAAAAGGATGCAAGCCATAACTGGTGGGATGCACTATTCGGATGGTCACCAACTGCAACTGGGATCATGAACACTTTAAGTCACCCCATTATAGTTTTACTAATTTTAGTCGCTATAAGTTTAATAATGTCCATTTTAACGCTCATATGGAATTGGAGGATGCTGCAATGCGTGGCTACTCTGACTTCACTCTTTAGAACTCATGGAATCCTGCTGAAAGAGAACTGTCCTGAAATAGAAGACACTTTACTTCTAGCCTACGAAGCAGCAAAGCGATTTGATGAACAAAATGGTAAAAGAGAAAATGGGGGATTGTGATAAACTGTGGTAACTTGTTTGTTCATCAAAAGAATTGGAATATTAAAGGAGGAAATATAAAATTAAAGTATAAGGGACTAGCTTGCTTGTTAGGAGATAGGGGAAGCATCTGTGAAGTTGGGAAACAGCAGCTTGTGGGTTTTACTAAAAAAAGACAATAAAGAAGCAACTGCTACAAACCGCAAGGCTACAGGCATATTGCAAGGCTATAGACATATTGCAAAACCGCAAGATCACAAGTATGATTAATCACCATATAGGGAGCTTTTCTTAGCTTCTCTTGCAGACACAGGCTAAGGATGTTGGGGGATGGCCGGAGCTGATTATGAAATCAGCGACCACCAGGCAATGGCCACCAGACTAGACAACGTAGGAGTGCTCCGGGTACGCCCATCACTGTCCGGAACTGATTGTGAAACCAAGGATCACCTGCCTCGATACAATGCAGACACGATGCAGAGGGATGCTCAAGCTACGCCCACCGCTATTGCAAGAGACACGAATGAAGAAACCGCCAAGAAACTATAAAAGAGACTGAATAAGGGGGTGGGGTGTGGGGCACTGCAGTGTGGGACACTGCAGGAGGGGCGGCTTGGAGACCCCTACCCACCCAGCGCTGTTTTGCTTGCTGCTGCTTGCTGTAATTAATAAAATTCTAATTGACCTTAAAAAGGCTGAATCAAATTATTCGCCTCAATTTATCACAGTGATCAGGGGTCCAGACAAAGGTTTTATAGGGAAAAATAAGAGATTAGGGGAAACCAATAGAACAATGCCCAGTGTGAATGCATTATAGGTAAAATCCAATGGGAATAACTCCAGGGGGAAGGATGAATACACGTAAAAATACAGAATAGAAACTCCAGCTTTAGGTTTAGGAAATAGGAACTCCCATCTCAAATTCACAAAGCCCTTTTGCTCCGTTTGCATAGCTGCACACTGCAACACGGAGCCCCGTATTCTGCCTCTCTAGTCGTCTACATCTTAGCGAAAAGCTTTTCCACTACGTTTTGCAAGGAGAAAGTTTTCCAGCACTGCGCACTTACATCGATCTTGCCAAGAAAGTTGATCTGCTGCACATTCCACGGACACTGCTCTTTCCTGGGCAACCTGCAAACTGCTGTCTGATATCCATGCTCTCTGCCCACTCCTGCCCAGCTCTTTGTAGTCGCGGGCGCATTCCAACCGGGCGAAGGCAAAAACCTCGACACATACCACCATGCATAAGGGGAGCTGAGATGCTGAAAAGCAACAAAGCTGAATATCCTGGCTCATCTTCAGCAGTGTGCAGTTCACATAAGGCGAAAAACGAAGTAGCACAGCTGCGGGGTTTTGTGCGCAGTGAAGGCAATTGCAAAAATCCAGCAGCAGCTCCTTCACAAGGGCAGTCAGCTGCCTCTTTCCTTGTTTCTTGACAAACTCACCGCTTGCCCTTCTTTTCTGCAGCTGCCATTGTGTTCTCCGCATCTCGGAGGCTCAGGGAACGAGAAAGAAATCCCAAGGAGGGATGCATCAGGACTAAGTTAAAATCCCGGAATGTTGTCCCTGAACACCTTCCATTCGCATGCCAAGAGTGAATTGAACAGGCAATAGAGTGGCAGCCACCGTCCTGCAGCAGTCCGCAGCCTTCGCACACAAGCCCGCTGCTGTGCACCTTCGTTCTTAGTAGTAAGCTGACAATATAGTGATAAGGCATAGAATGTCCTAAGATGACTGTATAATGCTTTTATCCCCAATTGTCTGTTCTGTTTATACTGAATAATAATTTTTGTGCCTTTAAGACTTGTTCCAAAAGTGAAGGGAGGGAGGAGAAGCGCGGAGTTTCTTTACAGAAACTGCACTCACTCCTCCACATTCCTGCTCCTGGACTGTGTTGTCTTCGGGGGGACAGACAGCGAGACAGAGCTCTCCTTTGCTTTTTCGTTAGTTTTAGCTAGCTGAGGCAAAACATTTCCTTGGACTGTTGGTTTTTCCTTTTCTTTAGACCTGCTCCAACTTGCTCTGAACTGAACACCAAGAAGAGCACTGGCAGCTCACACCTGTGGCCCAGCGGGCCGGGCCTGTGCCACGGCATTTCCAGCGCCAGAGAGACTGATCAAAGACTGAGTGAGCCGAGCTGCAGCCCGGGCGGCGGGGGGGATTTTTCTGAGTTTGTGTCGCTTTGAAAGTGGCAAAAAGTTTCATTTATTAAGTTTTATTGTTTAATAAATGTTTTTTCCACTTTTCTCCAAGAAAGTATTATTCCCCAAATCGATTGGGGGGAGGGGCCAATTGAATCTGCCTTCTAGAGGAATGCTTTGGGGATTCTCTCCCAATTTTGCCCTGAACCAGGACAAATACATTTATTGGCACCCAACATGGGGCTCGAGAAAGTGGAAAAAGCCTTTATTAACTACATTTTTGTTGTGTTTGCTCTGTAGTGGGTTACAGCTGTCAGTAGCCATGTTACTTGAACTCATAATGTCTCTCGGGGTGGAGGCCTTTGTGGGAGGGGTTCCTGCTCTCCCTTGGGAGGCAGCAACAGTCTAGAAAAGGTTGCCCTCCACCCCAGTTGAGCTGTCCATCAATGTTTAGCATACTCCCCAGTTCCAGAAAGTTCAGTTATTCTGTTACCCCCATAGGCTCCTGTTAGAATACCACTCCTCCTCTGTACCCCGATTAGTTCTCTGTATGTCACCCCACTCTGTCTCCCCACCCTTTACCCGTTACCCGTTGGCTGTCTTGTACCCTAACCACACCCACTTCTTTGCCCTTAATACCCAGCCCTGCCTTTCCTCAGGGCTTCCGGAGTTCGCTCCCTTCTGGAGAGTTCGTGTTCCTCGTTTCACCCTCCTGTTCCTGTGACGCTCCTGAAATAAAGCCTCTAGGAATAAAGCCACTTCGGAGCCCTCTCGTCCTTACAGTGGAGCTATCCGGGTCCCGCCACATCCTCCCCGCAGACCGGTCATCCGAGGGTTTTCCCCCAGACTGGCTGGGCACCCGGGTGAAGCCCGGAGGACTTGTAATTTAATACAGGCCTTCATGTAGCTCTGGTCTCTAGAGTTCTTTAAAGTTTTAGTACTTTTTTAGTCTCTAAGAATATTGTCCCTTACACGTAGTTTTTGCAGTAGAGTAGCACAGATTAAAATAGCTATTATACTAGCCCTAGTAATAGTAGTTTATAGGGCATTTGCAACGATACTAGAGTCTGTTCAAGATATGTATGATTTATAGCTTCTTCGTCCTACCCTGCGTCCTAGTTCCAGTAGTATGTTTTGGGGGTTTATTAGTAATTGTACCCAGTTTGTTAAAAGAAGAGCAGGGGATGAGGTTTTCCAGCCTCTCCTTTCCTTCTTCTCCTTTAAATCTGTTATGTCACTTTTTAAGAATGTTCAGTTTTCCCTGAATGTTAAAGAGACCATCTTTCTAATATCTTTCCTAGTAAACATCCTTTATATACAGTCCGCAGCTTCTCTAGAGTGAGGGCTGAGATGTCCAGAAGAGCTAATGAGACCACTGACCCACGTGTGGAAACTCCTGAGTGGTGTAGAGAATAAGAATTTTTTGACCCTGTAGAGTAAGATTTTCTACGTGAACAAATTCAGAACCCAAATGAAGTAGGGAAATACCTAAGAGAGAAGTGCCATGATGACTCTAAAGAGAAAAAGATCATTGCAATAAGCTGAACCCTAGCCTATGCTTATCACACCCTGCTAGATACTGTAAAGCAACAAATAAAAACAGAAGGGCAAAAAAATAAACCAGCAACTACCCCAGTCATTCAGGCTGCGGCCAACACCCCAGCTACTCAAGTTGTAGCTAAACCAGACAGTAACCCTAAACCACTGGCAGTCGCTGCAGGAAAAAAGCACACAAGCAAAACCAATCAGTCAGTGACCGATGATAATAATCCAGGGGAAGGACCCTCAAAACCAATTACTAACACAAAAGCTAGAATTAAAGCAACTGATACAAAATCAAAAGCCACTATTAAGTCTTATTCCCTGAAGGATCTTCATGGCCTAAGAAAAGATTACACTAAAAGACCCGATAAATCTATAGTTAGTTAGTCCATCTTTAAGATGCTGCAGGCGAAGCTACAATTTTAGACAGTAGTGAAGCAAGACATTTAAGATCCCTGTCACATAATCCAGTTATTGACCAAAGAATAATGAAGGGGGCTGACTCTCAGAGTCTCTGGGCACGGGTCCTGGGAAGTGTGGCACAAAAATATCTGTGTGCAGACAATCTTTATATGCAGCAAACCCAGTAGAAGACTATAAAACAAAGAATTCAACGCTTGAGAGAAATAGCAGTGGCAGAAATTGTCTTCTCAGATGATGTAACCACTGTAAATCCAGACTTAGTACCGTGTACACCCGTGATGTAGCAGAAACTTATACGACTTGGGCCACAAGAATATGCTTCTGCTTTAGCAATAATGAAGCAAGATGATAATAAGGAGACCGTGCTTGATATAGCCAAAAAGCTCCGAGCATATGCAGATGCTACACGTAGCCCAACACATGCCAGAATCACAGCAATAGAAACACATCTGCAAAAGTTAGAAGAAAGGATGGAAGAGAACCACAAAAAACTCAGGGAAGTAATTAAAGAGGGTTTTCTTCAAATCTCAGCAATACAGATCAGAAGTTCTAGTACCCAATGCAAACATTCCCCAGATAGGGAAAGAAAGTACACCTCACGAGCTGAGTTGTAGTTTTTCCTGCGTGATTACAGAGAAAACATAAAGAGATGGGGATAAAAAATCTACTACTACTCTAGTACAACGGGTACATGAATTAAAGGAAAGCAAAACTCCGAGAAAAAGTTTCACCAAAAAAGAAGCAGCTCCAGTAGACCATAACCGAACTTCCATATATGATAATGATGACGATATTTTCGATCCCCTTAAAAGAACCTCCAAGGCATATGCCCCAAGAAAGAAAGATAACCAGGCTTAGAGGGGCCCTACCTCTAACCAGGTAGAGGCTAGGGAAAACCGTGCTTTTTAGACTGTGTAAATTCGTTAGCCTAGCACAATTGAACCACAAGAATATAAAGCTTTAGTTAACACTGGTACACAGTGCACATTAATCCCATCAAAATATGTAGGAGCAGAATCTGTTTCTATCACTAGTGTAACAGGGGGATCACAAGATTTTACTTTAGTAGAAGTTAAAGTGGGTCTATCTAGAAATGAATAAAAGAAACACTCTATTATGACTAGCCCAGAAGCCCCATACATTTTAAGGATAGACTTCCTCCGAAGTGAGTATTTCAAAGACTCAAAGGGACTCAGGTGGGCATTTAAAATAGCTGCTGTAGAGACAGAGGGCATCAAGCAATTGAACAGCTTACCTGGACTATCAGAAAACCCATCTGAAGTAGGACTCCTGAAAGTGGAAGAGCAATGAGTACCAATTACCACCTCGACAGTGCACCACCAGCAATACCAAACAAATCAGGATGCTGTGATCCCCATCCACAGAATAATCCGTAAGCTAGAGAGCCAAGGGGTAGTCAGCAAAACCCACTCACCCTTCAACAGCCCCATCTAGCCTGTGCATAAATCTGAAGGAGAATGGAAATTTACTGTAGACTACCGTGCATTGAACAAAGTGACTCCACCACTGAGCGCTGCTGTACCAGACATGCTAAAACTCCAGTACGAGCTAGAGTCCAAAGCAACAAAGTAGTACACTGCTATTAACATTGCTAACGCATTTTTCTCCGTTCCTCTAGCAGCAGAATGCAAGCCTCAGTTTACTTTCACCTAGAGGGGTGTGCAGTACACCTGGAACCGACTGCCCCAGGAGTAGAAACACAGTCCTACCATCTGCCATAGACTGATCCAAACTGCATTAAAAAAAAGTGAAGCTCCAGAACATCTGCAGTACATTAATAACATCATTGTGTAAGAGAAGACAACAGCAGAAGTGTTTAAGAAAGGAGAGAAAATCATCCAGATTCTCCTGAAAGCCGGCTTTGCCATCAAGAGCAAAGTCAAGGAACCTGCTCAGGAGATCCAGTTCCTAAAAGTAAAGTAGCAAGATGGACAGCATCAAATTCCCACCGATGTCATAAACAAGATCACAGCAATATCTCCTCCAACTAATAAGAAAGAAACACAAGCTTTCCTAGGCACCATAAGTTTTTAGAAAATGCATATTCCTGAGTACAGCCAGATTGTGAACCCTCTCTACCTAGTCACCCGCAAGAACACTTTCCACTGAAGCCCTAAACAGCAACAAGCCTTTGCCCAGATAAAACAAGAGATCACTCATGCAGTAGCCCTTAACCCAGTCAAGAAAAGACCAGATGTGAAGAATGTACTCTATTCTGCAGCCGGGAGCCATGGTTTGTCCTGAAACTTTTAGCAGAAGGTGCCTAAAAAGACTCAAAGCCAACCATTAAAATTTTAGAGTCAAAGCTACAAAAGGTCTAAAGCCAACTATACTCCAACAAAGAAGGAAATCTTAGCAACCTATGAAGGAGTCCAAGCTGCCTCAGAAGTAATTAGCACTAAAGTACAACTCCTCCTGGCACCCCGATTACCAGTGCTGGGGTGGATGTTCAGAAAAAAGGTTCCCTCCACCCACCATGCCACCAGTGCTACATAGAGCAAGTAGATTACTCTTATCACACAGCGCGCCCAGAGTAGAAAACAGAATCGCCCTGAGATTTTAGAGATAATTACAAACTAGCCAGAAAGTAAAAAACTTTAGTCTCGCTGATAAAGAGAAACAAAAAGTGACAGGTGCTGAAGAAGCACCACCATATAACCAACTGCCAACAAAAAAAACACATTACGCTCTTTTCACTGATAGTTCTTACCGTATTATAAGAATGAAACAGAAGTAGAAAGCAGCCATATAAAGCCCCACACAGCAGGTTACCAAAGCTATCAAAAGAGAAAGTGAATCAAATCAACTTGCTGAACTCAAAGCTGTTCAACTAGCCCTAGACATTGCAGAAAGAGAAAAGTAGCCAAAGCTCTGCCTCTACACTGATTCATAGATAGTAGCCAATGCTCTATAAAGATAGCTAGAGAAGTAAAAAAAGACTAATTAGAAATGTAGAAGAAAACCAATTTAAGCTGCTAATGAGTCGAAAGACATTGCTACCAGGGTAAAGAAACTACCTGTAAAAGTTCACCATATAAATGCCCATGTCCCCAAGAGCAGAGCTAGTGAGGAGCACCAAAACAATCAGCAGGTAGATCAAGCTGCAAAAATAAAAGTGTCAAAATAGACTTAAAATAGCAACACAAAAGGGAGTTATTCCTAACACAATAGGCCCATAATGCCTCAGGCCATCAAAGTAGTGATACCACTTTTAAGTAGGCACGAGATCAAGAAGTAGATTTAACCATAGACAGTGTTTCTCAAGTTATCTATGACTGTAAGACGTGTGCTACCATCAAGCAGACAAAGCGAGTGAAGCCCCTATAGTATAGTAGACAGTAGTCCAGGTACAAGTATAAAGAAGCCTAGCAGATTGACTACATCACACTGCCTGAGACACACCAAGGCAAGCGGTACGTGCTCACAATAGTAAAAACCACCACAAGATAGTTGAAAACCTACCCTGTGCCTCATGCTACATCCCATAACACCATTCTGAGCCTTAAAAAGCAAGTCCTTTAGAAGCATGGTACCCCTGAGAAGATAAAGTCAAACAATGAGACTAATTTCAAGAACAGCCTTATCAACACCTAGGCTAGGGAACATGACATTAAGTGAGTGTACCATATTCCCTACCATACACCAACTGCAAGTAAAGTGAAGAAGTACAATAGACTGCTAAAAACCACCTTAAAAGCGTTAAGTAGAAGATCTTTCAAAAACTGGGAGCAGCATCTAGCAAAAGCCACCTAGTTAGTTAACACCCAAGGCTCTACCTATTGAGTGGGTCCTGCCCAATCTGAGCCTTTACATATAGTAAATAGAAACAAAGTCCCAGTAGTACATATCAAAAGCTTGTTAAAGAAAACAGTGTAGATCAATTCTGCCTCAAATACAGACAAACCCATTCATGGAGTTGTCTTTGCCCAAAGACCAGGTTACACATAGTAGATAATGCAGAAAGATAAAAGAACACAATGTGTACCACAAGGAAATTTAATTTGAAAGTAAGATCTATGTGTAAATATCACTATTTGCTAAATGTTACTACCATTGTCTTTGTATAGCTGCATATTAGATGTGTTTGTAGAGTTAGAATATATATATTAGTTTTAGTAGTAAGCTGACAATATAGAGATAAGGCATAGAATGTCCTAAGATGACTGTATAATGCTTTTATCCCCAATTGTCTGTTCTGTTTATACTGAATAATAAGTTTTGCGCCTTTAAGACTTGTTCCAAAAGCGCGGAGTTTCTTTACAGAAACTGCACTCACTCCTCCACATTCCTGCTCCTGGACTGTGTTGTCTTCGGGGGGACAGACAATGAGACAGAGCTCTCCTTTGCTTTTTAGCTAGTTTTAGCTAGCTGAGGAAAAGAAGTTCCTTGGACTGTAGTTTTTTCCTTTTCTTTAGACCTGCTCAAACTTACTCTAGAATGAACACCAAGAAGAGCACTGGCAGCTCACACCTGTAGCCCAGCAGGCCGGGCCTGTGCCGCGGCATTTCCAGCGCCAGAGAGACTGATCAAAGACTGAGTGAGCTGAGCTGCAGCCCGGGCGGCGGGGAGGGGATTTTTCTGAGTTTGTGTCGCTTTGAAAGTGGCAAAAAGTTTCATTTATTAATATTGTTAAAGTTTTATTGTTTAATAAACAGTTTTTTCCACTTTTGTCCAAGAAAGTATTTTTCCCCAAATCGGTTGGGGGGAGGGGCCAATTGAATGTGCCTTCTAGAGGAACCCCTCTGGGGATTCTCTCCCAAATTTGCCCTAAACTAGGACATGGGCGCATTCCAACCTGGCAAAGGCAAAAACCTCGAGACATGTCACAGTGCATAAGGGGAGTACAGATGAAGAAAAGCAGAAAAGCTGAATAGCCGGCCCCAGCTTCAGTAGTGTACAATTCACAGAAGGCAAAAAACAAAGCAGCAGAGCACTGGGCTCCTGTGCGCACTGAAGGAAATTGCAAAAATCCAGCAGCTGCTCCTTCACAAGCACAGTCATGTGCCTATGTTCTTGTTTCTTGACAAACTCACCGCTTGCCCTTCTTTTCTGCAGCTGCCATTGTGTTCTCTGCATCTCGGAGGCTCAGGGGACGAGCAAGAATTTCCAAGGGGAGATGCATCAGGACTAAGTCAAAACCCAGGAAAGTTTTCCTGAAACGCCTTCCATTCGCATGCCAAGAATGAATTGAACAGGCAGGAGAGCGGCAGCCACTGTCCGCCAGCAGTCTGCAGGCTTCGCACAGAAGCCCACTTCTTTGCGGCTTCGTTCTTCGCCTCTTCCAAGCTACCGCGATATCTGGCCCCCGGAGGCGAAGAAGCCGCTCCTTTGCGCACAGATCATTAGAGTGGCAGTGGTGCGCTCCGGAGAGCTGCTTCTGCCGAAAGGAGCCAGGAGCCGGCACTTACCTTCGTACTGCTCTGGAGCCCCGTATTCTGCCTCTCTAGTCGTCTACATCTCAGCGGAAAGATTTTCCACTACGTTTTGCATGGAGAAATTGTACCAGCACTGCACATTTACCCCGATCTTGACAACAAATTGGATTTGCTGCACATTCCAAGGACACTGCTCTATCCAGGGCAACCTGCATGAAACAGAGATTTTTGGAGTTAAGTTAACAAAATGAATTAAGCATTTATAATTTAGCTTGTAGAGTTGTATATTGAATTTTAACATTTTACTTGAGAAACCTCTGCCTGGTACAAAGGGCATAGGAAAATGCAAATTTCTGAAGCTTCTTGCATAAAAAACCATACCAGAAGAGGCAAAGAACCCAGATAAAAAAGCTCCTCTCTCTCCAAGCCTATCAAGACGGACAGACGTACTCAGATAAGCACCAAAGGACCAAAAGCGCACGTGCAGAGAGGAAAAGTTCAAAAGTTCAATCATGAGAAAGACCACAATCTTCAACCTCAGTACCACCAAACCAAACCACTCGTGCCCAGAAGGGCGTGGACTTATTTAGCATGAGAGGCGAGGACAGGCGGGGCCAGGGGTTGAATATGCATGAAAAAGTTGTGCAATGCATTGCATATGGAACATCTTTGAGAATAAAGGTGTGGGTCAGACTGAGGCTCGGGGCACAAGTTTTGGAGAGCTATCTCACTTGTGCCGGGCGCTGACATACATACCCACTTCATAACTACCCCAGGTTGTGGAGTCTATTTATTTATTACGCGTATTGCTTCAGGTGGCGTCCCCGAAGGGACTGCTCTGCTCACCCGCGGGTCCGGTTGGGAGCAGACGCCCTCAGGCACCGCGGGGCTTTTCTCCGGAGGGACTCTGTGCCTCGGCTGTACACTGAGGGGAGCAGACCACGGCCCGTCGACAAGCAGATGAAAGCGGTATGTATTAATTTCTTTTCTCAAGGTTGGCACTGATAAGTCAAAAAAAGACGTTTTTGCGTGCAGGTTTGCCCAGGGGCTTGCGAGCAGACTGCCACCGGGGGAGAGGCCAGCGGCGGGAGGATCTCCCCAGCTGATAGCGTGGCTCTTGGAGGGAGAAATCGCGATTTCAGTGAGTTGTGTGTGTCCCGATTTTGGTGTGGTGTGTCTGTTACGTCCGGATGTGCGTGCTTGTGCGCGTCTGTGTGTATGTGTGACTGAAACGGTGGAGCGTGGTGCGGCGTTGCTAAGATACAGAGACGCGGCGTGGCGGTGCTGGAGAGCGCATGCGCGGGGCAGCTTGCAACCCACACTGCCGGATAGAGTGGACAGCGCGCATGCGCGGGGCAGCTCTCAACCCACGTTGCCTGATAGTGCGGGCAGTGCGCATGCGCAGGGCAGCCAGCAGCCACACTACCTGATAGAGCGGGTGGTGCGCATGCGTGGCACAGGCTGTCTCTGGCGAGCGGGGGCAGCGCCGCGCGGGGCTTAAGTCAGGGCTTGCAAAGGTGCTTTAGGCGCAGCCCAGCTGATAGCGCAGCGGGAGCGCGGGCACAAGCCGCGGTTTGAGGAGCTGCTTTGAACACCGCTAGCTGATAGCGCAGCTAGTAAGAGCGTGGTACAAGTTGGGAGTTACAAGCACCGCTTACAAGCATCGCTAGTTAGTAAAGGGCTCGCAAAAGTACCCAGCGAACCCGGCTGGGCTAAGAGTTAAGTGTTTGTTGTGCGATAGCACTGCCCTTTAGTGTTAAAAGCTGTCGCTGGGAGATACTTTGCATTACAGGGTGGATAAAGGGAGAATGAATGTGTGTGAATGAGAGGCGGGCTGGTTACCCCAGACCTGCTAAGCGAGAGCGGCAGTCTCCCATGCTGCGTTTCCGTCTTTTTCGCGAGAAAAGCGGCCAGTAAAGAGATGAAGCGAGTGATAGAAAGAGTGAGAGAACCCCCCCTGGGACTGGGTCTCAGAGAAAGAGTGGGACCCCTTAGTGGGGGGGGGGGGGGAAATAAAAGGTAATTAATTGGGAAAAAAAAATAAAAAGTAAAAAGAAGGTTTTCTTGACATAATCTATTGGGGAAAAATAAAAGGTAAAATGTGTAGGAGGGGCCCCTAAAAATTCTGCTGGATTGAGGGATAAGAATGCCCAAGAACATCCAGGATTAAACCTGCTGGGCTGAGGGATTAATATTCCAAGAGCATCCAGTGTTATGAACAGTTTCCAGGTGTTCCCAGAGACGCGGGCAGGGCTTTCCTAGTTCCCATGGCAACACTAAAAGAAAACTACTAACTCTAGCCAAGTACCGATATTGAAATGCTAATTAGCTAATTGCTCTGTTTGTTTTCTCTAAACTACCTGGCCTCCCACCCCTCCACGCTGCCATTCTGGGACTAACATGCAAATAAAAAACCCCTTAGGATCATGGGAGTATTTTAGGAGATAAAAATGAATATAAATCAAAAACTGAACACAATAGAGGAGTCTAGATAAATGCCCTAGCTGAGGAAGAGGGAAACACATCCCCTGACTGGCTTTTAACCGTCGCCATCACCTAAGAGAGAACAGACTATATTAGGCTCTGAGAAGCAGGGAGATAGAGACAGAGAGCCCTGGTGCTGCCACCACGGAAGGAGCGGGGACAGCTGTTGTTCTGGACTTCAGCAACAGACTCTGCACACCACGCCTCCTCATCCTCGGGCCACCGGTGTGCCACAAGGAAGGAGAAAGGACAGATGCTGCTCGGGACTCCAGTGACCGGCTCTGCACGCCGCCTTCCTTCCGGCTGCCTGGGAAAGCTACAACCGCGGGGGCGAGCTCTGCGTCGAGCCCCCTGCCCAGCTGATCTTTTTAATAAAGAGCTGAACATTAATAAAGGCATTAGCCCTGTTCATTTCATCCAGGGTTGATTCAAACTTGCTGGGTTGAGGGATTAATATTCCAAGAGCACCCAGAATTAAGTTTTGCTGGGTTGAGATATTAATATTCGAGAGCACCCAGAATTGAATAAAAATTTTGCCAGTTTAAAAGATAAATCTGAGAAGATCTGGAGTTGGGAACCACACAGCTGGATTGAGGGGTATCCAAGAACACTGGGACTGGCCAGGGACACCTAAAAGTGTAATAGGTGTGTTGAAAAATAAAAGGCACCTTGCTGTTGTGGTTGTTTTGTTGTGTGTAAGAGTAAGTGAAAAATAAAGGTTAGTGAATGTGTACGAAGGAAAGTATATGTATGCATCCTGCCCTGTTAGGCAGCCTCACTGTGCTTCCCTGCTGTGACGGACAAACACAAGTTACGATCCGCTAGACAAAAAGAAGACAATAAAACAAAGAAAAGGGAAGGGATTCCCTAAAACTGCAGCAATTGGCCCCTAAGAACAAAAAAAAAAAAAAAAAAAGATTTCCTTTTATCTGTGACTTATATTAGAACACTCAGAACTGAAAAAGTTCAATCAAATATTGCTTCCATTGATGACCATGATATTGTCTAAAGGAGGAGGCAAGATAGCCTCCTACAAGTACATTAAAATATAATACCTTGTTACAACTTATGTTATTTAAGTGAGACCAGAAGAAACTACCCCAGCAGACCTTCTAGTTGTAATTCTAAAGCTGGGAGAAGTGAAGAAAGAAGTAAAATTCCTAGTTGATACTAGAGCAACGTACTCGGTTCTAAATACAGTTTTGTTGCCCATAGGGGATGATTATGCTATAGTTATAAGAGCGACTGGCCAATCTGAAAAGGCATTTTTCTTTAGGCCACTAAAATACAAACTGGGAAAGCAGTGGGGGATCCACAAATTTCTATATATGCCCAATTCCCCTGAGCCACTTTTAGGCAGAGATTTGCTGGGACAATTACAAGCAACTATTACATTTAAAAATGGGGAGATGACTCTGGAGGTAAATGATCAAAAGTATGTAGAAGTATTAAGTTTGATATTAGCCACCAGTGAAGTCATGAGAGAAACTAAAATTGATGAAGAGATAATGAATCAAGTATTTCCTGGGGTATGGGCCCCTGATGTACCAGGGAGAGCAAAAAACGCTCCCCCTATACAGATCAGGCTAAAAGAGGGAAAGCAACCTATCAGGGTTAAACAGTATCCCTTGAAGAGGGAAGATAGGGAAGAGATTAGCCCAGTAATTGAGAACTTTTTACGTCTTGGATTATTAAAAGAATGTCAATCTGATTTTAATACCCCTATCCTACCATTTCACAAACCTGATGGTTCATACCAGTTAGTACAGGATCTGCGAGCCGTAAACAAGGTAACTGAGGATCTGTATCCTGTAGTGGCCAAACCCTACACGTCATTAACTTGCTTAACACCCGAGCTAACTTGGTTTACTGTTTTAGATTTAAAAGATGCCTTCTTTTGCCTTCCTATCCACGAAGCCAGCCAGAAAACTTTTGCATTTGAATGGGAAAATCCTCAAGCAGGCGAAGAACTCAACTGACATGGACCAGACTCCCACAGAGATTCAAAAACTCACCCACTTTGTTTGGAGAACAACTTGCAAAAGACTTAGAGACCTGGGAAGCCCCTCCAGAGGAAGGGAAGTTGCTACAGTACGTAGATGACATCCTGATAGCCACACGGACAAGGGAAGCATGCGTGGCCTGGACGGTAAGCCTCTTGAACTTTTTGGGGCTCCAAGGGTACCGGGTATCAAAGAAAAAGCCCAAGTAGTAAAACAGAAAGTAACTTATCTAGGTTACGAAGTCAGTGCTGGACAACGTACCTTGAACTAAAGGCAGAAAGAGGCAATATGCCAGACCCCAAAACCTCAGACTGTAAAGGAACTACGAACTTTCCTGGGGATGACAGGGTGGTGCAGGTTATGGATCTATAACTGTAGACTGTTTGTTAAGCCCTTATATGAACTGATTGCAACTGAAAGCAGGGACATCCAGTGGACAAAGGAAGCTACACAGACTTTCAACCAGCTGAAAAAAAAGCCCTCATGTCAGCTCCAGCCCTGGGATTGCCAGACATGAGTAAGCCTTTCCTTTTGTTCTCCCATGAGAAGCAAGGAATCGCCTTGGGAATACTAGCACAGGACCTCAGCCCGTACCGGAGAGGTCATGGGCCGGGGCAGCAATAGCAAATTGATCTCACAGAATTGCCAAGAAAAGGGGGGTATAAGTTTTTACTAGTGCTAACAGATACCTTTTCAGGATGGCCAGAAGCATTCCCCACCAGGACTTCTAAAGCTCAAGAAGTAACTAAGGTATTGGTACAAGAAATCATACCACACTTTAGAGTCCTGGCCACAATCTCCTCAGATAGAAGACCACATTTTATTGTAAAATTAGTGCAACAAGTTAGCCAATACTTGGGCATAGACTGAGAACTTCACACCCCATATAACCCACAATCAAGTAGTCAAGTAGAGAAAATGAATCATTTGATCAAAAAACAAATTGTACAATTGAGACAAAAAGCTAATTTGTTATAGCCTCAATGCCTCCCATTAACACTACTGCAGATTTGAACCAAACCCAAGACTAAAGAAAAGCTGAACCACTTTGAATTGCTTTATGAAAAACCATATGGGGTGCAGAAGAGAATGCCTACCCAAGACATGTCACTAACCTCCTATATGTTAAGTCTCTTACAAGAAGACCCTAAAACCACAATGAGAGAAACCACACCAAGTGCCCTTTACTAACTTTGTATATTCAACACTAATCACTAACTAATAAACACAAGTCATAACTAGTAAAATGCACTATTTAGAACACTTTATAAGTTTAACGAACACGCATGTAAAATTGAAAAATGTTAAAATGCGTAAGCATTCTAACGTCCCTCTCTAGAATTCATAGAATCCTGCTAAAGGAAAATTGTCATAATAGTAGGTCAAAATTTAAATCAAGACCCCTGTAGTAAAAGAATTTACTATATTTCAAGAAAAGGGGGGACTGAAACAGAGATTTTGGAGTTAAGTTAACAAAATGAATTAAGCATTTATAATTTAGCTTGTCGAGGTATGTATTGAATTTTAACCTTTTACTTAAGAAACTTCTGCCTGGTACAAAGGGCATAAGAAAATGCAAATTTCTGAAGCTTCTTGAATAAAGAACAATACCAGAAGAGGCAAAGAACACAGATAAAGAAGCTCCTCTCTCTCCAAGCCTATTAAGACTGACAGACGTACTCAGATAAGCACCAAAGGACCAAAAGCGCACGCGCAGAGAGGAAAAGTTCAAAAGTTCAGCCATGAGGAAGACCACAATCTTCCGCCTCAGGACCACCGAGAGACCCCCGTACGACCACCACACCAAACCACTCGTGCCCAGAAGGGCGTGGACTTATTTAGCATGAGAGGCAAGGACAGGCGGGGCCAGGGGTTGAATATGCATGAAAAAGTTGTGCAATGTATTGCATATGGAACATCTTTGGAAATAAAGGTGTGGGTCAGACTGAGGCATGGGGCACAAGTTTTGGAGAGCTATCTCACTTGTGCCGGGCGCTGACATACATACCCACTTCGTAACTACCCCAGGTTATGGAGTCTATTTATTTATTCCGCGTATCGCTTGAGCAAACTGCGGTCAGATGGCCGCGTTCTCTGCCCTCTCCTGCCCAGCTCTTCATAGTAGCAGGCGCATCCCAGCCTGGCGAAGGCAAACATCCTCGAGACAAGTCACAGAGCATAAGGGGAGTGCAGATGCTGAAAAGCAGGAAAGCTGAATAGCCTGGCTCAACTTCAGTAGTGTGCAATTCACAAAAGATTAAAAACAAAGCAGCAAAGCACCGGGTTTCTGTGCACAGTGAAGGCAATTGCAAAAATCCAACAGCTGCAACATTGCAAGCACATTCAGCTGCCTATATTCTTGTTTCTTGACAATCTCACTGCTGCCCTTCTTTTCAACAGCCATTAGGTTCCCTGCATCTCGGAGCCTCAGGGGACAAGCAAGAATTTCCAAGGAGGGACGCATCACAACTAAGTAAAATCCCGGGAGAGTTGTCCTGCAACGCCTTCCATTCGCATGCCAAGAGTGAATTCAACAGGCAGGAGAGCGGCAGCCAGCGTCCTCCAGAAGTCTGCAAGCTTCGCACATAAGCCCGCTTCTTTGCGGCTTTGTTCTTCGCCTCTTCCAAGCCTCCACGATCTCTGGCTCCTGGAGGCGAAGAAGCAGCTACTTCGCGCTCAGAGCACTAGAGCGGCAGTGGTGCGCTCCAGAGTGCCGCTTCTGCTGAAAGATGCTGGGAACCGGCACTTCCCTTCGGCCAGCTCCGGAGCTCCGCATTCAGCCTCTCTGGTCATCTACATCTTAGCGAAAAGCTTTTCCACTACATTTCTCAGGGAGAAAGTGTACCAGCAGTGCTCACTTACCCCGATCTCGCCAAGAAATTGGATTTGCTGCACATTCCAAGGACAATGCTCTTTCCTGGGCAACCTGCAAACTGCCAGCAGCTGGCCGTGCTCTCTGCCCACTCCTGCCCAGCTCTTCGTAGCAGCGGGCACATTCCCCCCTGGTGAAGGCAAAAAACCTCGAGAGTTGTCACAGTACATAAGGAGACCTGAGATGCTGAAAAGCAGCAAAGCTGAAGAGCCTGGCTCAGCTTCAGTAGTGTGCAATTCACTGAATGCGAAAAACGAAGCAGCAGAGCAGCGGGCTTGTGTGCGCAGTGAAGGCAATTGCAAAAATCCAGCAGCTGATCCTTCACAAGCACAGTCAGCAACCTATGTTCGTGTTTCTTGACAAATTCACCGCTTGCCCTTCTTTTCTGCAGCTGCCATTGGGTTCTCTGCATCATGGAGCCTCAGGGGACGAGCAAGAATTTCCAAGGAGGGACGCATCACGACTAAGGCAAAACCCAGGAAAGTTGTCCTGCAACGCCTTCCATTCGCATGCCAAGAGTGAATTCAACAGGCAGGAGAGTGGCAGCCAGCGTCCTCCAGAAGTCTGCAAGCTTCGCACGTAAGCCCGCTTCTTTGCGGCTTCGTTCTTCGCCTCCTCCGAGCTACCGTGCTCTCTAGCTTTCAGAGGCGAACAAGTGGCTTCTCTTGCACAGAGTACTAGAACGGCAGCGGTGCCCTCTGTAGCGCCACTTCTGCCGAAAGACGCCGGGAACTGGCACTTCCCTTCGGCCAGCTCTGGAGCGCCCTATTCTGCCTCTCTGGTCGTCTACATCTTAGCGAAAAGCTTTTCCCCTACATTTTGCAAGGAGAAACGGTGCCGCCTCCGCACACTTATCCCTGTCTTCCCCCTATTGTGCAGGGTCCTCTGAATTTTTCACTGATTAAATTATACATAAGCCTCTCAGGAAACTTACTGGATATCTCTCCTTGTCACTGCTTCTTTTTGGTTTTTTACTGTTTTATATCTTTCCCTTTATTCCTTCGCACTCTCTGAGTGAGGATTTTCTTATTTTCTTTCCTATCTGACTTTTCCAATCTTTTTCTGCAGGTGATGCTTTTGAATGAAGTCATGTGCAGTTAAAAAAATTGTGAAAGCAAGAGTGCTAAATTCAGAAAACCTCTCTCTTTTGGGGCTTTTATTCCCTGAAGAGATAAAATATGTGCCTTCAAATCTTCCTATGTGAAGAATAGCTTGTGAATATCCTGTAATAGATCTCTGTGCAGGTTGTTTGTGCACATTAAATGCTGTAGTAATTGCTTTGTCAAATTTGACAGAAGTGCAGCGTTGTGTGTTTTGCAGCTTCTAGGGAGGGGTTTCTAGGGTTTGAGAGTGGGCTTTTTCTTACCCAACTTTAGACATCTGAAATTCATCTAGCTATCCTAAATAGTCAATAGAAATACACATACCTGCACAGAACAGGAGGTAAGATTCATCTTCCCATGTGTGAAAGAGATTCTAGTCAGAATTGTGCTCAGTACAGTCCATGAATTTGAGAGAATTGATCATTTTATTCTGTAGTATATAGCCCCAGAGTCTGAAGGGCTCTCCATGCTCCAGTGCCTACCAGTCTTCTCAATTCTTCCAGTCCTTGAGTTGAATGCCAGCAGAAAAAAGTTTTCTTCAGGTGACCTTTACCAAAAGAATCAATGTTAGGTGGAGTAAATCAATTCCTTTTCTGTCCATTTTATAGAAAGGGATCCTAAAGATGAAATACATTTGCTTAGGTGAGAGAAATCATCCTCTTTGTCGATGGCATCAATTGCCCAGTAGTGAAAGCAGAAGGAAGCAAAAAAGCAAGCCAATAAATGCACAATGCAGTCAGCAGAACTTCAAGCAACGCAGTGAAAAAATATTTGCTTGATACGTAAGATGAATCTGAGATCTACATCTAGAGTCCTTAATGATGTTTTTCATTCTCATTTAAAATATGAAAGAGGATTAAATGATGATATCAAGAATTCATGGCTTTTAGTTAGAGTATTTCTTTAGAGACATGTACCCTGTGAAAACATGTTTAGCCACCTATTAGCTTCCCATCAGCAATTTCTGCATTTTTAATAGCCCTTACAATCTATAATTTAATACTTCTTGGATCATTTGGGGTTTTTTTTTGCTAATATTTGCATAAGCTTTTTTTTGGAACACTGGGAAAAATTTTCAGAAATGGTTCAATTGTCTGCTCTGTCATTTAATATTAGAAAGCATTTATGGTGTTGTTTCTAGAAGAAAAATGCACTAAATCAAAGAGTATTCCCATTATACTTCTCCACTATTTTCCCCACCATCGAGCAAAGACAATTTTCTATTCTTTCCAGAATCCCAGAACACACTCAAAATTTATCAAACAGAGCTTCTCATCAGACTTTCAAGAGCAACATGCTCCTATGTTTATTTCTGCCATCTTGCTTGAAGGGCACTTACCCCACTATTAGAATCTAGATTTGAAAAAAAAAAAGCATCTTCTCATCTACCATCTAGTTGTTCTTCCTGGTGAATTAATTTGTTGCTCTGATATTGATTGTTACAGATTTTGGTTTCCAGTCTTTGTCAGCAAAGTCGAAATATTTAGGACAAAAAATTCCACATTGACAAAGCAACGGAAAGAATTCTGCTGGAAAGAAATAGTTAGTCCCAAGTACCTAGAAACAAAGGTGTACAATTAGTTGGTTACATCTGAAGAGTTGTTTCATGTTGCATTCTAGGCATGAACTTCTATAAAATCTGCTGTACCTTTGACGTACTTCCCAAATCAAAACCTATCTCCTGATAGGGTTAATTAACATTAGAAGTAAGAAACAGATCTTGTGTTAGAAACAAAAACAAACCAAGGGAAAAAAACCCCAAAACCACAAACCCCAAAAAACAAAACCTAAAAGCTCAAACTCACAAACAAACTACCAAAGAAACGGTTTCTTCGGTTGCCACTTTTTCACTTCTCTTCCACAGTGTAAAGGTAGCTCTTGGCGGTTGAAGGAGTAGAAAGTATCCAAGTCTATTTGAAACCATATTGCTTCTGAAAATCTTTTGGCCTGAATATTGTTTCTAATAGGATTTTTTCTTCTAAGTAAGTAGCAGCACTTTCTTCTATGAGTTATAATTGAAAATATTGTTTGTCATGATTTCTATGGTTTTAAGCAACTTAAGATGGTTTGGTTACAGGAATAAAAGACTCATTTTTATTGATGCCTATATATATGGGTCTGTACATGATTGTACAAATCAGGTCCGTTTATTTTCATTAGTTTAGTTTGTTTAATTGACTTTTCCTATGATCCAAATTTCACTGGTATGTTTTGACAATCACTTTTCAAAGACCTTGCTGAAGAAGCAAGCCTCCCAATCAATTCCTAACCATTTACTTTTGAAAAGTAGATTTTCATGGAGTCTAAATACCCAAAATGAAAGAACCCCATTTCCCCCCTGAAAGTCAAGTTTTAAAAGGGTAAAAGAAGGACATGATGGAGAACAATATTTATTCTAGATCATTCATAGGATCTATTGGATTTTGTGATAGACGACTTGACTGTTTCTGATGAAAACCTTTTAGATTTTGCAAAGGAGAAGGGAAGAAGGATACTGGGGAAACCACTTCCTTACCTTAAAGCAATTGATAAGCAAGTTCCTTTAGTCACTACTTAATGCCTCTGCAGTCTGTAACATAAGTTCTCCATATTCTCAAAGAAATAGGAAGATCTGGAGAAGGTAATTTCAATACGTGTGCTCTTAGTCACTCTTTAAATTTAAAATGAGCTTCCCGCTCAATCGATTTCCGCCAGATGAGGACAAAGAATTGTAGGGACATGCAGCAGCCCAGCCTCTGCTCTGTTCTCTTCAGTTATCAGCCTTTGAAGAAATTGTCATTTCTACCTGAATTTCTAGGGCGCGCTTCGCATAGATGTTGCATATGCTGTAGTTGCAGATTTCTAAGAATGGCTATTTTCTTCTTTTGCAAGCTAGAAATGATGGACAAGGCACCATATATGCTCAACATATTTTTTCCCACCAAATGACTTGAAATGATACTATGGTTTATCCATTTGAGAAATTTGCAAGTACTAATCCAGAAGGCTTGATAGGAACTTTGATACACTGCTGCTTATTGAAGTGCTTCCCGTGAAAACTGCTGCAGTTCGACTTAGTGCAATGAAAGTGCACTTTCAGATTTTCTGAGAGTATTTATACTTGGCAGAAGCACTGCAATATGATCTTGAAAAAATAGACATGACATAGTTGCACGATTACCTTTGAATTAAAACCAGCTTGCAATTTCATTTCTTGCTCCTAGAATTTCTGTTCTGATTGATGTCCTGCTTTTCCAGAGGGTAAATTTAGGACTTGTCCATTCAAAAGTATGTGTCTGTCATTTAATTCAGTGCCTTTTTATTACATACCTCTTACAAACAAAGCCTCTCTTGGGTATTTTGATGGGTCTGAGGAATCAATAGCTATTGACTTCACTGTATTTGTAGTGATGATGTTTCCAATCTCAACCTCCAGAAATTCAAGAAATGAACAACCAATCAAGTTCTTTCTTCAGTTGAAATCTGTTTGATCAAGCCATGTTTTTACTAAGAACACTTCAGAATTTTCTCCATTAACCGAATCAAGTCATGGTAAGGTATTCAGTTGGTAGGTTTGGAATGGGTTTCTCACCACCTTGTTGCCTACATTCCACTTCTCACATTCCTCTTGTAAAGCAAATGAGCTTAGGGAAATTTCCAGAGTAGATTTCTTCTCTTATTAGCAGCCTAGAAACAATTCTTATGATCTTAAATGGAACTCTTTTTCTATAAGAATGATTGTTGTAAAAATATGGACTGTGAGAAAAGAAAATCTATTTTCAAGGTGATACCTACAATTGCCCTCTACTGATTGCTATTATCTAGACAACCCAAATAGAATTGTGGTAGCTGATATTTGGAAAGCAAGGTGTTGGTTTTAATGAGAGTTTTTCAATATTTGAACGAATCCAGAGTTAAAGAATTTGAACAATTAAATGTAGAGAGATTTCTTGAAAAAAATCCCTTAATAAAAAAGGCATGTCATAGGTGTGTGCTAAACATGCCATAGATGTCTTCCTGCAAAACATGATCTGTCATCGATGTAATTATTCTTTCGTTGCCATAATACTTGGGAAAAAAATTGCATGCAAGCAACCTAAGTTGGACGAAATGGTTCACAGGAAGATGTAGTTAGGAGTTTTTACCAAATATTGAATGACTTTTATTACCTTCTAGGTAATAAATCCAGGTAATAGCTCCAGGAAGAATACCCCCTGACTTTGAAAACCAAAGCCTGTTGAACAGAAAAAAGATAGTCCCTTCTTTCAGAGCCAAAATCACACATCTGTTTGCAGGGGAAAGAGGTGCAACTGTGTGTGTGAATGGGAAGTATACTCACCCACAAAACAGATCCAATCTTTAGTAACCGACATCTAGTAAGTGAGGATGCATAGAATTTTCTGATCTTTATTTCTCTTTTTTTTTTTTTTAAAGATTTTCTAGTCAGTTGAAAAGTTCTTCTGTGTTTGTGTGAGACTAGAAATGTCCATAAAGTTTAGTAAGGGCAAGCCTTTGTACTAGACGATGAATATTTAGAATATTGTATTTTCATCTGCATCAATCCATTTCCTTATTTTGGAAATATTTTTGTTATCTAAAGTAGTAACTTTCAAGATATATTTTTAGAAGGTGTAAAAATGGAGATCATCATTTGTATCAAAGAAAGACAAAGAAAACCCCTTCAAACCATCCATTCCATCATTTCAATGTTGTATTTTTGAATTTTCAAGACCTATCTTGAATTCTCACTTTAAAATCACTTTTAAACACTCTTTCTTCACACACATTTGTTATTGATCCATTTCTATGCTTTAAAATTATATTTAGGGAAGAGTCGTTTACTGTAACTACTTCACAGTTTAGAAATTAATATCAAATTTGAGGGAGGGAAGGAAGGAAGGAAGGAAGGAAGGAAGGAAGGAAGGAAGGAAGGAAGGAAGGAAGGAAGGAAGGAAGGAAGGAAGGAAGGAAGGAAGGAAGGAAGGAAGGAAGGAAGGAAGGAAGGAAGGAAGGAAGGAAGGAAGGAAGGAAGGAAGGAAGGAAGGAAGGAAGGAAGGAAGGAAGGAAGGAAGGAAGGAAGGAAGGAAGGAAGGAAGGAAGAAAAAGAAAGAAAGAAAGAAAGAAAGAAAGAAAGAAAGAAAGAAAGAAAGAAAGAAAGAAAGAAAGAAAGAAAGAAAGAAAGAAAGAAAGAAAGAAAGAAAGAAAGAAAGAAATGTCAGAAGTCTTAAAAATTATAAAACATTTGTGTGTATGATATTGAAGTGCCAGGACTGTTACTAGATATAGTAATGCTAAATTGAACATCTATGTGAGACCAAACCAGTTAAACTCATTGGACAACGGTTTCTCAGAATCAAGAGTCTGTTATTTCTATCTTAAACGACTTACTGCTACTGCACAGTATGAATATTATCAGAGAATAATAGAATGGTTTGGGTTGGAAGGGACCTTAAAGTTCACCGAAATTCACCCGCCATGTCATTGGCAGGGACACCTTCTGCTAGACCACGTTAAGCTCAAAGAGCCATTCAAGCTGGCCTTGAACACTTCCAGGAATGGGTCACCCACAACATGTTCCAGTGTCTCACATGCCTCATGGCAAAGAATTTCTTCCCAATACCCAAACCAAACATCTAGTCTTCAGGTTTTAAAGCCGTCAACACTTTTCCTATCACTATGTGCCCTTGTGTAGCTCATCTCCCTCCTTCTGCTAGGCTGCCTTCAGATACTGGAGGCCTGCTACAACATTTCCCCAGAGTCTGCTCTTCTCCAGGCTGAGAAGATGCCTGGAGCACTCGGGCTTCATTACAGATCTCCTGTGCTACACTGGGGGCTCAGACCATTCTTCTTATTAGAATTGTTTGTGATGCTCAGCCACTGTTTCTTGTTCTTCATTGTGGTACAGGTCATAAATAGTTGATTGCTTTAATAAAGACACACTTGAAATGATAAGAGCTAAATTTTAAAGCCAAATGAATTGGAGAAAGTTTCCTAAACCTGTGGCCAGTTACCCCAGCCCATATATTGATTGTAAATGGCATTCCTTGCCGATGTTATGATCCATGAATCAAAGCCAAGTGATGTATACTACTTAAGACAGATGTTCTACCTGCTTACTGGAATATGTTCTTATGCTTATAAAACAATAGCCTGAACATTAACAACGGATTCCATCATGAAGTAATGAAGTGCTTTTGTTGAAAGTAAAATGCATTTGAAGGAAATGACTGGGGGTTAGCACAGCAAGATCTCAGAAACTGAGGGCCAGCTTAGTTCTCTGGTTCAGAGACAAGTGAAGCAATTCAGGAGTGTCTTCCTGTGAAAATAAGTTACAGATCCTTCTGCACAACAGTTAACAAGCAGCATCAGAAATGTGTGCAAACAAAATACTAGCCACTACAAGTTTGCCATCCATGAGTGCTAGGGCAACTCAGACCGTTAGCAGTGTTTGGCCGTTGTGCCTGTTAGAACAGACAGAAAAGAATGAGGAAAATTATTTTTTCCACCTAGTTTGTTTCAGTATTGGTACAAAGACTATTTTCCTGCCCTCGGGAGACAGCAAAAACTGTCAACAACTGAAATGCTTCAGAATTGTAAATGATCTGAATCACAAATCTTTCTTTTCAAATCAAATTTAAAATGCAATTCATAACTATAAACCAGATAGCGCTGTTTAAAGATGAATATACTATACATCCTAAAATATTCCCAGAGATAACCATTGTCTACAAAGTCTGTTTAAAAGTCTAGAGCTCCTGGTAAAATACGTGTACACAACTGAGGTACCTAAATGATAGTCTCTTGTCAGATTAATGATACTCTTCAATCTCATCACTTCTACCAACTGATTTCCATAAGTCCTTAGAAAACAGGAATTTAACTTTTTTTAGTTCTATTTAAAAGAAATGACAGTGACAAGAGTTATTTGCACTCCCTATTTTTTGAAAAGCCTGAACATCAAGCCTTAAGAACTTTCTCTTGGATTTTATTTCCTAGAAAAGGAAATTTTAAAGGAGTGACAGAGAGAATGGGAGCTTCAAGCAAAAGAATTTAGGCTTCTAATTCTTAGATTGTCTTCTTGCTTACCTGTGACAATAAGTGGACAGAGAATAGATTCGAGTTAGCAGCTGTTGGACATTTGCACATACTCTTCCACTAAAGAAGAGCTCAAGGATAGCTTTCTGTCCCACAGGCTGCAACTTCCTTCAAGGCACATCCACCTGCTGCGGCATGGAGCCCTCCACGGCCTGCAGTGTAGGTATGTGTTCCTCCACGGTTCTCCAGGGACTGCTGGGAGACAACCTGCTTCACTATGATGTCCTCCAGGGACGGCAGGGGATTCTCTGCTCTGTCAACTGGAGCACCTCCTCCTTCTTCTTGTCTCACCTTAGTATCACAGAGCTGCTTCTCATCGTCTTTTTTTTCCTCACTTCTTACTGCCTAGTCATATGTTTTTCGCTTTTTACAATATCTTTTCCCAGAGACGGATGGGCTCAGTTGCAAAAATGTCTCTTGCTAGATAATGACATGCTATACAAAACCATGCTTTTATAGAAAAGCATAGTGGAAGTAGAAATCTACTGCTAAAGAACCGGAAAATTGACAATGCTTCATTGGAATATGTCCCCTCAC
The DNA here is from genome assembly GCF_026979565.1 of Vidua chalybeata. Classification (NCBI taxonomy): domain Eukaryota; kingdom Metazoa; phylum Chordata; class Aves; order Passeriformes; family Viduidae; genus Vidua; species Vidua chalybeata. Next base: position 149,239 of record NW_026530321.1, read on the forward strand.
TTTGCCGTCTTTCTCCTTAAGATCTGGAAAGAATACTGGGCATAAGACAGGGTTGTTTCAAGGAAAAGATTTTTTTTTTTGATTCTATGGTGCATGTTCAAATTTCTGTTGAGAAAAGGCACTTTGTCTTTTGTGATAAATGTCATGGCCCAATAGATGCTACAGAATCTCACTAGTGACAAATTCTGAGCAACAACAGCAGATCAAAATCTGGTGAGAGCAAGCAATAGACCTTGAGTGGCCAGGACAGAACTATGGAGTCATAGAATCAGCTGAATTGGAAGGGGCCCATCAGGATCACCAAGTCCAACTCCCGGCCCTGCATGGGACCATCCTCGAGAATCACACCATATGCCTGAGAGCAATGGCCAAAAGCTTCTCGAACTCAGACAGGTGTGATGCTGTGACCTGGAGAGACTCTTCCAGTGCCCAGCCATCCTCTGCTTCAAAACCTTTTTCCTGCTATCCCACCTAAACCTCCCCTGGCTCAGCTGCATGCCATTTCCTCCAGTCCTGTCCTTGTAGACTTCATTTGAATACTTTCTAATACCTGTCGGAGTCTTCCCCAGATTGAGGTGACTCCGGGTGGTGGTAAAGTCTCTCCTCTAACCCGTGCCTTCAAAGAAATACTCAGTAGTCTTCAGTCGTCTGGTCTCAAGGCAGTTTATTGCATGTTATCTCAAGGCACACAGACTTCCTGACATTCTCCCTGACTCCTTCTCCCTCTGCGTCTCTCTCCGTCTCCCTCCGTCTTCGTCTCCCTTCGTTTCCCCCGCCCAAGGGGCTGGTGCCATCTTTTATATCACACATTACGTATTAAATGTTTATAGTTTTTCCCCAATGCCTATTACCTATATTGAACAGTGGCTTTCTACTCTAAACCAATCTGTGAGTGCCAACATCACCAAAAACATGGGGAATAGGAAGGAGAAAGAAGGAGGACAGGGCATGCCCAAATCCCTCCATCTTAGAACCTCTGACCCCCATGTACAAAACTCAGACCCCTCTGTACAAGGCCTAAACCCCCCCTGTACAGCACTCAAAAATCCTACCTTTTACTTTGTGATTACTTCTATTATAATATCTAAACTTTTGTGATTTCTTGTTCTTCCTGCAAAGTTGGTAAATTGTTCCATGGGTCAAACTCAAAACCACAGGGGTTTCTGGCTGCCTGCCAGGGTCTCAGAGGCTTCTGCCCTGGACCCAGAACATCCAAGAGTGTCTGAGGGACACCTTGGGTTCCGACAAATACCTTCATGTCTTTTTTCATTGTGGCACCCGAAACTGCCCCCAGCACTCAAGATGAGGCCACCCCAGAGCAGAGCAGAGCAGAGCAGAGCAGAGCAGAGCAGAGCAGAGCAGAGCAGACCAGACCAGACCAGACCAGAACAATCGTCCCCCTTGCCCAGCTGGCAATGCTGTGCCTGATGCACCCCAGGACAGGATTGGCCCTCCTGGCTGCCAGGGCACTGCTGACTCACATTCAGCTTGCCATTGGCCGGAAGCCTGGGTCCCTTTCTGCAGTGCTTCTCTCCAGCCTCTTGCTCCCTAGTCTATACACAGCCCAGGATTGGCCTGTCCCAGGTGCTGAATCCAGCACTTGCCCTTGTTCAGCTTCATCTGCTTGGTGATTGCCCATCTGTCTTCTTTGTCAAGATCTCTCTGCAGGGCCTCTCTGCCCTCAAGGCAGTTAGTTCACAGCTCCTCCCAATTTAGTGTCTTTGGCAAACTTACTTCATATTCCTTCAAGTCCCGTGTCCAGCTTGTTAGAAAGAGGTTGAAGAGAACTGGCCCAAGGATGACACTATCTAGCTGTGGCCACATGGCAGATGTGGCCAGGGTGGCCGCCTTCCAAGAGCGTTTCCCTTGACCAAGGCGGATAGCCCAAACGAGCAGCAGACGCTCGCATAGGCAGATAGTGTATAGCAGGCTGAGCAGAGAAGACAGGAGAGGCTCTCTGTGTAGGTTTCCAAGCATTGTTTATTAACAGGAGGGCTGAAGGGACAGCGAGGAGCAGGGTTCAGAGCCCAGAAGTCAGAGCCTCCAACAGGGAAGGGTCCAAGGTATTGAACTGACCAGGGCTAGGCAGGGTGAAACAACTCGAGGGCCACTGGGAGGAGGGATAAGGGTAGGCACAAAGGCGGGCTAAAGGAACAGTAACCAATGGCTAGACAGAGGGGGAGTAACATATAACAAGGACCAATGGGAAAGTATGAAACAGTGAACATTCTGGAACTGGGGAAGGGACTAGAAGTGATGTCACAACAGTTATAAACATCAAGAACAAAGAACCATAGGAAAAAAAAAAAAAACCCTAGTTGTCACTCTAACCTAAACTTTTGTATCCTCCCAAGGCATTCCTGCCCCTCCTTCCTCCATAGGAGATACTACATCTAGCCACTGAAATGAGGGCTCCATACTTCTTCTTGTTCCTTAGTGCAGTAATCACAACAAATGTCTTCTTATTTGTTTCTTTTATAGCCATGCAGATATCTTTGCTTATGTTCATGCTTTTAATCCCAACAGCAGCTGACATGACATTTACACGCACATCAGCAGCACACTTTCCCTACTGTTACTAGACTTAACAATTTTGCAATCTGTGAATCAGTGACCTTTGCAACTAAATTCAGACCTTCAACATTTCTCCAAGAAAGAGGAAAATGTCCGCAGAAGAAAACTTTGCTGCATACTCTGCAGGACTACAGAATATATGATCATGAGTTAGCATCACAATCATTGAAGAACAGACCCTATACTTTAGCAGGGAAACAATTCAAAGAAGAGCTATTTTATGCAGCAACATAGCTGAGAAACAAAAAAACTAGCTTCTTCCAAACTGTTCCCTGCAGTATACAGGTGTCGCTACCGAGTATGAAAGCGTCACGGACCCCAAGAAGGCTGCTTTGCACAACCGCAACTTTAATGCGAGAAACTCTTCTCTTTATAGACTGTTCCAGCACATTCTACCTGATTGGCTAATTAGCAAAAGCACTTTTCTCTCACACACAATCCTTGAGAAGAACAGAAAAACAAAGAGTAGAAAAACACCAGCTGCAGGTTGTTTACAATAACAAGCTATCATTGTTTCTCTACAACTCCCTAAAAGTCTACCAAGTCCGCCATGAGAAAACTTACCTCGTTTTCTTGCTCTCTGACCAGGCTGTCATATCCACATAAACGGACTTGTAAGAATAGAGAAGATAAAAGATGTGGTTTTGAAAGGCTATATCCTTGCTAGGCCAAACTGGATCTCATCCTGTAGATGAAAGATCAAGGAGCTCAAAGTGTAGATAGGGAGACATGTCCAGATAACGAGATATAGCAAAGCATTTCTAAAGAGAATGAGGGATTCTGGTGGACTGGGCAGTTAGGTTAAATTTGCCACACTCATTCACTTTCAGGGACTGAATTGTGGAGTGCTAAACCGTATCTGCTGCTGTATAAAGTAAAAGAGACCCATCCAAATTGTATGGTTAGTGTGACCACTCTCATTCTCTATTGTAAAACACTTCATAAGATATTACATAGTCTTATGAACAAAATGAAATAAAGCCATTATACCCTCTTGGAATGGGAAAATATGCTCTTCTCCTTATTATTATTTTTTTTTTCCTCCCACAGCATCTGAATCGTCATTTCGACCATTCTGGAATGCTTTCAACAGATGAACCCAGCATAGTATTTTTATTACAGGCTCTTGCCCCTTGCATGCTTCATTACAGTTTTGTAATATACTTCACAGTCATTAGAGTTTTTTTATCTCTTTTTCCCAGAGACAATTTTAAAGGACTACTTAACCCCTAAAAATCATAATTTCTCTGGTGTCTCAAAGCTTTTTAAGAAAGTTGTTTTGGTTTGTTTGTTTGGTTTTTTTTTTTTTTAATATTGCAGCATTCCTAACAGCTTCAGACCCACTACAAGTAGAAGTTCCAAATCAATCTTATTGTAAAGAGACTGTTAAAGCTAATGAACTGCCAGTTTTGGTATTTGTATGTTTCTAAATCCTTTTAATGTCAAGGTCGCCTTCCTGAATCCCCAGTTGAATTAGAAATCATTGTGTTTATAAAACAGACCCAGTTCAATTGCTTCTGCAAATTCACCTTTCTTGTATAGGATTGTACTTCAAGAAATCTTGTTCCGTTCAAACATTAAAAGTATAGATTTGACATCATCCATGACCCTTTCATCTGTCTGAACTGTATTTCCTTGTGTGAGTTTTTCAGTTGCTTCAAATAAGGACAGATTCTTTTCAATTCACATAGCATGCCATCTGAAGATTTCCTCTCTGCTTTCTTCACTGGCTTGCATGGGAAGACATGAATGCTATCTTTTATAGTCTGAATATCTGAATGTTCTCTTTTCTAGTCTACTTTAACCTACCAGTGCGCTCATATCTACTAGAACCAATTTCAGCTTGAAAGAACATATCACAAAATCTCATTACTAAAATGGCCAAAAAGAATGCATAAGACCAAGATTTAGTGTTGCTGAAGCTGGAGGCAGAAATATTGAAATCCTCCAGCCTCCTTTTTAGTACCTCATTTATATTCCAAAATCAGTGCACAATCTTGTCCTTTAAGATCCAGCTGTCAGCCAGCTGAGCTAGCTGAGTTTCTAGTAACAGGGTGCCATTAGTAGGGCTCACGTGATGCTGCACACAGAAGTCCTTAGTGTGCAGCTCTAGCATACAGTAATTCCATGCAGTTGGACAATGCCAGTGCTTACTTTGGATCACCAGAAGAGTAGAACTATAGAGATTTAATGGAGAGGTCTCTGGAGGAAGTGGCCTGAAGAAGACAGCAGAAATCCCATCTGTGTGTTTGTACAAAAAATTGAAATGCCATTTCCAGAAAAAGATCTTCAAATGGATCTAGCTTTTTCTGCAGATGATTTCTAAATGATATGCATTCCATGGAGAGTTTCACTGAGCATCTGAAATACAGCTGCATTGAAGTGGATTGAATCAAGGTTGGGCAGCAGTGAAATCAAGGTTTTCAGGAATACCTGACATCCAAGTCCTGCAGAAATTGATACCTTTTGATGTCCAGATGCTTTTTAAAATAATGGATGACCATTTAGCTACCTAATATTTTTAATCTGAAATACAAAGAAAATCTTAAACTGTGAGAGAAAACTCACATCTTTTATGGCTTGAATATTTTTCCTTCATTTATTTCCTGTTTTCCAATTCATTTCTACAAATCATATTATTTGGTAATGAGAATTCATGCTGTATAAAAATATTGAATACTATACTTCCAAGTTAAGATGATTTTTTCCCTGGAACTGTTTAAAAAAAAAAAAAAAAAAAGCCTATCTGGATTCTCTCTTCCCCACACTCATTCTTATATGAAAAGAATTGAAATCTTCTATTTTGACCTTACATAGTGCAATTCTATTCAGAAATTCAAGGCTCTATTATTAGATTGTTTCCATTGTTTTCTGGCTATTCTAACTTCCCAGAACCACTCTTTGCAGCTCTATATTTTTACAGTAAGGCATCACAGCAGTCTGTGAGAAGTTTGAATGTGAAGGAGAACTAACATGCAAAATACACGTGACATACTTGACATATTTCACTTCAGAAAGTTACAGTATGCTTCGACGGGACGAAATATGAAATAAATCAACTTAACACAAGATTTCTAAATCTTGGAAATCTATGACCTGAACTTTGAGTCAGTTTGCAGGACTCTGTGGAACTGCAAACGTGAAGTCCAAGGAATAGAGCAGAAGGTGTATTGGGCAGGGGTACAGAAGATTGCTCTGAAGGGTGCTATAAGCAAGATTGCATCCTATAAAGATAGCAGCTGCTTCTGCTGGTGCCAACATAGAAAATTTGTGCCACCAGCCTAGTTTTCTGGAGACATTTGACCTGTACATTCTTGAGGGCTTGCAGATGTGAATGACTCTGTCTTTGGATCTTTTTTCTTTCTTTTGAATGTGTATGACCTGATCTGCTATTGTGTACTGTACCGTATCTTTTCTAAACAGACATGTTTCAACCCTTTGAAAGCAGTAGTTGGAAGTTAGGTTGCACTCATGATTTGGCTGTCAAAAGAATTAATTTTCAGGTTGAAGCAAAATAGCAATAGAAAAATGCAATCCACTCCTATGATAGAGATTCATTTTGAATGGACAGGGTCATTTGCATTAGTGGTTATACTGCATGTGCAAGAAATATGACTTGCTTGGTTTCTAATGATGATAATAGTCCTCTTTGTATTACTACGAGAATTGAATCTATCATCATTATTTTCCTATTATTATTGTGCTATAAAGGAAAAATAGTTTTGCATGAAGCAAGGAGTAAAATGCATGTATTTAACATCATTCTTGCAGGTAGTCCTCAATTCTGAAAATACCTCCCAGAAGCTGCATCAAATGGGAAAGCTAGACAGATGGCAGAATGCAGAACCTGCATTGCATTTAGGATTGAGTACAAAATAAAACCCAAGAAATTCTTCACGGATGCTTCCTAAGTACAAAGGCGCCATGAATTCAAGTTGAAAAATAGTCAATGTGAAACTTGTTCGATGAATCAAAAAATGCTGCTCATCAAGAGACTACCGTACCAAGTGTGCTACAAGGCATTTTTGTAGTTAACATAATTTCCAGCATGAAAAAATACTCTTTTTCTTGTCGATAGTTTAAGAGTGCACAACAGTTTGAAAAAAAGTGCTTTTCTTTTTCTACTGATAAGAGCCGTGTATCACTAGAAGAGATACTGTCAACAGGTTTTTGAAAACAATGTTATTTTCAAGGTTAATTCTATTCATAAATACTTCACATGAAAAAATTGGATCTGCTGTTAATCCTGAAGACTCTTAAAGGACAATGTCTTTGTTGCAGTCTCTTCTCACTAGTAGAGGAGCTCAGTCTTACCGGCAAGCTAATGCTTTTTTATGTTCCTGATGCATGGCCTAGACATCCTTGTCTCCATGACCATCACAATTTCCATAGCAAGTGATGAGAATTTCTGTTCAGGATTGGTGAAATTAAGTATCATAACATTGATGTAAAGTCAGTTGGAATTTATTTTCTCCAAAGGAATCTCTTCCTTCCTAATGAAAACCATTGACAATAGCAAACCTACTCCATTTTTCAGGAAGTGAAATAATATACATGCACTGTACAATTGCCATCTTTTTTTTTCACCAGAATGAGAAAACTGCTGTTTTCTTCTTCTATCACCTTAGACTGACTTGTTTCCAAATAGTTTTCAACCTTTGAATTTCTATTTCTAGCTAATTACTTTCGCAGTGTGCTATAGCATATGTATTCCAAAAGGCCATTTGCACATATTCAAATGGCTTACTTCTATATTAAGAAATGGTTGTACTTCTATTAAGAAACCATGAAGATGCAGTCATATTTTATCTTATACCAAATTAAAAAGAACCCCGAGGATTAAAAATGATACCAGCAAATGATGGCTGTAGGACTGTTGCAGGAGGTTTTTTCCAGAACCATGTGCAGTTCTTCCCAATTTTATTTTTCCCTCTGATTACTTTGTACAGGAATATTTTTACACAGTCTTCTAATAGTGGCATGTTACTACTAGGGTAGGGTATTGCCCTGCCAGCATTGGCATTGACTCAACTGTAGTTGTGTTCAAATTTGCTGATGGGACAAAGATTTTTTGCTGAACACACTTTAGCAAGCAAGAGAGCCTCTTAGACGTTAGATGCTAGGAGTCCCAGAAAAAGATGAATGAGATGATGATGTGCCTTGTGTTCTGAAGAGAGATCAAAAACTTCTTTCTGGGGTCACCCCGGTCTTGGTACAGAAAGTGCACAGAAGGGTTGGAAGCAGCACTTTAAGCCTCTTTGCATTCACTAGGAAATGTGAGACAGAACTTGCCCCAAGGTTTGTGCAAGAAGACTCTTTTGCTGCAACTGTTAACCAGACAATATCTCTGGGAAAATTGGCAGTGGCAGAAAGCAAGCCCTTCCTGGGAAATGGACTGAAATTGTTCCAAAGTTATTCCCATTCACTGTTGCTAAGCTCTGCTGTCTAGCTCTCAGATATGGTTGGGACCATGTTGAAATCATTAGAAGCAATGGACTGATGCTGCAATATTGAGTCAACATAGCTGGTCTTTTCCATAGGTGTCATGGAAAACTATTTCTAGTGGTAAAAATTAGTTGAATATCAAAAAAGAACAGCATGGTAGAAAAAAAATTACATCAATAGAATGAAGATGCCTAGAGTTCGTCTTTTGAAGTTACACGGAGTGAATATTTTCTAAAGAAGGTTGTGAAACTTATGAAGAAGTAGGAGTGCATTCCATATGACAGGTGCACAAGTTCATCTTTCCAACTTACAAAAAACAGATGATTAAAAGACAAATTTTCTTCCTTGTGGAAAAGTAGCCCATTAGTAATTTGATCAAAGGTAGGAGTCTATCAAATATTCCTACAAGACAGTAGTAGTACTATGAAAAGCCTTTTGGCGTGTATTTAACTCCAGGAAATTGGAGAAAGCAGAAGAGTGTCTTTCCCTGCTGCGAGCTGTACTTCATATTTGCTATTGCTGCTTGAACATTGTCAAAAGAAAACTTGTCCAAAGAAGACTATTGTATAGAAGCAACTGTAAATATCCATTCTGTTCCTGCCAATTTTAACTAGGAAGAATGAGACACACACCCTAGTTGAATAGTCTAGTGCATAGATGGAGTATACCATCACTAAGAAAGGGGCACACTGGATAAAGGAGCAAATGCAGATGAATTTCACGGAAGGAAGTGATTGGAGAGCTAAGTGCAGACCCTCGACTTGACAAGAAATGACGGCCAGTAATCCCAACCAGAACCATATAGAACTCCATTTTGAAATGGGCCGCATTTATGGTCCTCTCTTCATCCTATATGAAGGATCTGTGTTTTGAATCAATCCTCAAAATGGTATGGCTAAAAAAATTAGATATCTTTTTTATTTTTTTCCCCAGAAACAGCTGTCTGAAAACCTCTTTAAAACTGAGCTTTTCCCTTAAGATGCCATTTTTTAAAATACAATCTCGTCATTTAACAGTGTATTCCAAATATCATTCACAAATTTAGACTAAAAGTAACACTCTTCCTAGTCATCATTCTTTTTTTACACCTCAGCGCTAACACAGGCAGCAAAGAAGAAAACAGACCGCAGCCATTTCTGGAACATGTTTGTCTTCAGGCGCCTGTGGCCTTGAATGGGTGGCCGCCTCCAAAAAATCCCAACAACCAAGGATGTGACCCAGACCCCACCTGCACCCACCTCAAACGTGTGCTGCCCTGACAGTCCCAAGAGCACTTGGAAAACTGACAAACCCCTATCTTGCCAAGAAATTGGATTTGCTGCACATTCAAAGGACACTGCTCTTTCCTGGGCAACCTGCAAACTGCCGGCAGATGGCCATGCTCTCTGCCCACTCCTGCCCAGCTCTTCGTAATAGAGGGCACATTCCAGGCTGGCGAAGGCAAAAAACCTCGAGAGTTGTCACAGTGCATATGGGGAGCTGAGATGCTGAAAAGCAGCAAAGCTGAAGAGCCTGGCTCAGCTTCAGGAGCCTGCAATTCACTGAATGCAAAAAACGAAGCAGCTGAGCAACGGGCTTGTATGCGCAGTGAAGGCAATTGCAAAAATCCAGCAGCTGCTCCTTCACAAGCACAGTCAGCAGCCTATGTTCGTGTTTCTTGACAAATTCACCGCTTGCCCTTCTTTTTAGCAGCTGCCATTGGGTTCTCTGCATCATGGAGCCTCAGGGGACGAGCAAGAATTTCCAAGGAGGGACGCATCAGGACTAAGTCAAAACCCAGGAAAGTTGTCCTGGAACGCCTTCCATTCGCATGCCAAGAATGAATTCAACAGGCAGGCGAGCGGCAGCCACCGTCCTCCAGCAGTCTGCAAGCTTCGCACATAAGCCTGCTTCTTTGTGGCTTTGTTCTTCACTTCTTGCAAGCTACCGCCATCTCTGGCTCCCAGAGGCAAAGAAGCGGCTGCTTAGCACACAGATCACTGGAGCGGCAATGGTGCGCTCTGGAGCGCCGCTTCTGCCGAAAGATGCCGGGAACCGGCACTTCCCTTCGGCCAGCTCTGGAGCGCCCTATTCTGCCTCTCTGGTCGTCTACATCTTAGCGAAAAGCTTTTCCACTACATTTCTCAAGGAGAAAGTGTACCTGCTGGCAGATGGTGGCTGCCAGAATGGAGTGGCTGCTCCAATGAACTGCACTATGAATTGCACACTACTCCTCGTGTGGAACCCGAGGAGACAGGTGGAGATGATGACGAAATGGGGCTGACTCCGGGGACGGAAGATGGGGGCAGAGATCTAGGGAGAGATCAAGGCAGGGATGAGAGCGAGGCGATGCCGCGCCCCCAACCCCCAGGGAGAGTGGCAGCGGCGGCTGCGCATGTACGAAGGGCCACCCTCCGTTGCCCGGAGATGACAGCAGAAACCCATGCGGCGGGGGGAAACGGCAGAGGCAACAACACAGACTATGGTGCTGCAGCCCGCAGCAGTCCATCCACGTCACACCACTACAGCGCAGCAATGTCCCCTTCCCTCAAACTCTGATTCAGATGAATCAGAATCTGATCTTTCTGAAATCAATGGTCGCAAAAAGAAGCGGTCACAGAACAAGATCATGAAAACAAATACATTACAGCAAAGAATAGCCAGACTCTCTGACCTTTAAAATCAACAGGTTCAATTAGAAGAATCTGAGCAGCAATTGACAATGCCAGTTGTGTTAAAAAATCCAATTCAGTCCCGGTGGGCTTCAGTGGTGAAGAATGCTATTTTAGATGGGGACTGGAAAGCTGCCAAATCTTTTGCCTGCCCTGTCATTGTAAGAAATAATAATGCAGTATGGGAACCTCATGAATGGAAAATTCTCCAGTCAGCCAAACGGACAGTCACAGATTATGGGATCAGATCAGAGGCAGCCAGGAACATTGTTCAGTATATATTTACAGCAGATGTGCTTTGTCCCTCTGATTCATCTAGCATTGCATCCTTGTTGCTGACACCTTCACACTTTCTCATGTTTGAAAGGGAGTGGAAACGTCTTGCAGTTGAAGAAGCTAACAAACATGCAGTTGTCGGAGATCCTCTTTATGGTGTCCAGCCAGATATGCTGACTGGGCATGGACCTTATGCAACAACCAGAGTGCAACTCACCTACCCAATTGAAATACATTAATTGTCTCAACAGTTGGCTCATCAGGCTTTGATTTCAGTACCAGATAAAAAGAAACCAGCACCTTATACAACCATAAAACAGGGAACCACAGAAACATATGGACAGTTCATTGACAGGTTGTCAGCCGCTTTGAAAGATGCTCCTGATGTGCCAGCAGACATGCAAGACCACTTGTTTCATTCGCTTGCGTCTGAAAATGCTAATTCACACACAAGAACTATCCTGGCCACCCTTCCTCAAGGCTTGTCAGAGCAACATGAGCAGAACAGAGCAATCAAACTGCAGCATTCACAGCAGCCATTCAAGACACAATGCAACAGCAAGGACACATCATTGCAGCTGCTTTGTCAAATAACAACAGTAACAACTCTCTTTGTCGCTGCAAAAGTCAACCCAACCTCAAGTCAACTAACATCATCTGCTTTCGATGCAGTGGAACATGCCATCTCCGATGGAACTGTCAAAAGACTGTGTGGTGCCACAAGTGCAATAATGATTATCATGCCACAGAAGTCTGTCGCAAGTCGGGAAACGCCCAGCACAGCGTGTCGAGGCACCGCGCAAAGAAATAAATAGATGCCTTGATTTCACAGACTCCGACAACAGCTTCCTGATGAACAATCAACCTGCCACCTGGGGGACCCTCGGAGTGGACGTGGCCACAGCAGAAGAAGTCACTCTAAACGATAAAAAGGTAACTTTAATTCCTACCAATGTATATGGTCCAACGTACAGCACAATTTCTTATAGTAGGAGGTTTGTTGCTTGGAAGATCCTACACAAGTAAACAAGGTGTGATTGTGATTCCAGGTGTCATTGATGCAGATTACACCGGACAAGTGAAAATAATGGTTTATGCCTTGCAGCCACCTGTGACGATTCCAAAAGGAAGCAAGATTGCGCAAATTCTAGCTATTGAAAATATCCTGCCACATCGACAACACCCAAAAGAACCAACTGAATTTGAAAGACAAGACAGAGGCTTTGGGTCAACTGGCCATGATGTCTTTTTCACAATTGACATGAAAAATAGTCCACACAAGAAAATACAATTGTAACGAGGTTCCCACTGCATCAAATTAGAACCACTTCTTGATACAGGTGCAGATGTTTCAATGATTAATCAAATGTACTGGCCATCTCACTGGCCTTTGCAAGCTCCAAGATCCCACATTGTAGGAGTGGGTGGAATGAAAATTCCTTCAGTGAGCAGAGACCCCATCAGCATCATCTTTGAAGACAATCAAGTTATTGTGACTCAATTATATGTCATGCCTTTGCCCAAGCTGCTTCCAGGATTGATAGGCCGAGATGTGCTTTCCCAGCTTGGAATGGTTTTGACCACAGACCAGCATTTTCCTTGATGGCCACTGCAGAGCAGCCGCCCATCCTCAAGATCACCTGGTTGACTGAGACACCTGTGTGGATTGAGCAGTGGCCAATGTCAAAAGAAAGGCTGCAAATTGCTGAACAATTAGTACAAGAACAATTTGAAGCTGGACACATTCAGCCCTCTGTCAGTCCATGGAACACTCCAATTTTCATCGTCCCCAAGAAATCAGGAAAATGGAGATTGGTGCATGATCTACGAAAAGTAAATTAACAAATGCAAGCAATGGGTGCCTTGCAACCTGGTTTGCCAGCACCAACCATGATACCACAAGGGTGGACCATTGTTGTCATCGATTTAAAGGACTGTTTCTTTACCATTCCGCTTTGTCCAGATGATACCCAGCGATTTGCCTTCACCATACCATCTATCAACAGAGCAGCACCAGCAAAAAGGTATGAACAGATTTCTCTTCCCCAAGGCATGCACAACTCTCCAACCATGTGTCAGCTGTTTGTTGATTGGGCCTTGCAATTAATTCGTCAACATTTTTCCAACTCAATCATTTATCATTACATGGATGACATTCTTATTTCTACCAAACAACCACTGACAGATGCAGCTTTAAATTGGCTCATTTCACAATTGAAGCATCATGGATTGACAGTATCTTCAGAAAAAGTACAATGATCAGCTCCTTGGAAATATTTAGGTTGGCTGATCACAGATGCACAAAAACCTGTTGACAGTATCTCTTCTAGTGATACACGGCTCTTATCAGTAGAAAAAGAAAAGCACTTTTTTTCAAACTGTTGTGCACTCTTAAACTATCGACAAGAAAAAGAGTATTTTTTCATGCTGGAAATTATGTTAACTACAAAAATGCCTTGTAGCACACTTGGTACGGTAGTCTCTTGATGAGCAGCATTTTTTGATTCATCGAACAAGTTTCACATTGACTATTTTTCAACTTGAATTCATGGCGCCTTTGTACTTAGGAAGCATCCGTGAAGAATTTCTTGGGTTTTATTTTGTACTCAATCCTAAATGCAATGCAGGTTCTGCATTCTGCCATCTGTCTAGCTTTCCCATTTGATGCAGCTTCTGGGAGGTATTTTCAGAATTGAGGACTACCTGCAAGAATGATGTTAAATACATGCATTTTACTCCTTGCTTCATGCAAAACTATTTTTCCTTTATAGCACAATAATAATAGGAAAATAATGATGATAGATTCAATTCTCGTAGTAATACAAAGAGGACTATTATCATCATTAGAAACCAAGCAAGTCATATTTCTTGCACATGCAGTATAACCACTAATGCAAATGACCCTGTCCATTCAAAATGAATCTCTATCATAGGAGTGGATTGCATTTTTCTATTGCTATTTTGCTTCAACCTGAAAATTAATTCTTTTGACAGCCAAATCATGAGTGCAACCTAACTTCCAACTACTGCTTTCAAAGGGTTGAAACATGTCTGTTTAGAAAAGATACGGTACAGTACACAATAGCAGATCAGGTCATACACATTCAAAAGAAAGAAAAAAGATCCAAAGACAGAGTCATTCACATCTGCAAGCCCTCAAGAATGTACAGGTCAAATGTCTCCAGAAAACTAGGCTGGTGGCACAAATTTTCTATGTTGGCACCAGCAGAAGCAGCTGCTATCTTTATAGGATGCAATCTTGCTTATAGCACCCTTCAGAGCAATCTTCTGTACCCCTGCCCAATACACCTTCTGCTCTATTCCTTGGACTTCACGTTTGCAGTTCCACAGAGTCCTGCAAACTGACTCAAAGTTCAGGTCATAGATTTCCAAGATTTAGAAATCTTGTGTTAAGTTGATTTATTTCATATTTCGTCCCGTCGAAGCATACTGTAACTTTCTGAAGTGAAATATGTCAAGTATGTCACGTGTATTTTGCATGTTAGTTCTCCTTCACATTCAAACTTCTCACAGACTGCTGTGATGCCTTACTGTAAAAATATAGAGCTGCAAAGAGTGGTTCTGGGAAGTTAGAATAGCCAGAAAACAATGGAAACAATCTAATAATAGAGCCTTGAATTTCTGAATAGAATTGCACTATGTAAGGTCAAAATAGAAGATTTCAATTCTTTTCATATAAGAATGAGTGTGGGGAAGAGAGAATCCAGATAGGCTTTTTTTTTTTTTTTTTTTTTAAACAGTTCCAGGGAAAAAATCATCTTAACTTGGAAGTATAGTATTCAATATTTTTATACAGCATGAATTCTCATTACCAAATAATATGATTTGTAGAAATGAATTGGAAAACAGGAAATAAATGAAGGAAAAATATTCAAGCCATAAAAGATGTGAGTTTTCTCTCACAGTTTAAGATTTTCTTTGTATTTCAGATTAAAAATATTAGGTAGCTAAATGGTCATCCATTATTTTAAAAAGCATCTGGACATCAAAAGGTATCAATTTCTGCAGGACTTGGATGTCAGGTATTCCTGAAAACCTTGATTTCACTGCTGCCCAACCTTGATTCAATCCACTTCCTAGTCATCATTCTTTTTTTACACCTCAGCGCTAACACAGGCAGCAAAGAAGAAAACAGACCGCAGCCATTTCTGGAACATGTTTGTCTTCAGGCGCCTGTGGCCTTGAATGGGTGGCCGCCTCCAAAAAATCCCAACAACCAAGGATGTGACCCAGACCCCACCTGCACCCACCTCAAACGTGTGCTGCCCTGACAGTCCCAAGAGCACTTGGAAAACTGACAAACCCCTATCTTGCCAAGAAATTGGATTTGCTGCACATTCAAAGGACACTGCTCTTTCCTGGGCAACCTGCAAACTGCCGGCAGATGGCCATGCTCTCTGCCCACTCCTGCCCAGCTCTTCGTAATAGAGGGCACATTCCAGGCTGGCGAAGGCAAAAAACCTCGAGAGTTGTCACAGTGCATATGGGGAGCTGAGATGCTGAAAAGCAGCAAAGCTGAAGAGCCTGGCTCAGCTTCAGGAGCCTGCAATTCACTGAATGCAAAAAACGAAGCAGCTGAGCAACGGGCTTGTATGCGCAGTGAAGGCAATTGCAAAAATCCAGCAGCTGCTCCTTCACAAGCACAGTCAGCAGCCTATGTTCGTGTTTCTTGACAAATTCACCGCTTGCCCTTCTTTTTAGCAGCTGCCATTGGGTTCTCTGCATCATGGAGCCTCAGGGGACGAGCAAGAATTTCCAAGGAGGGACGCATCAGGACTAAGTCAAAACCCAGGAAAGTTGTCCTGGAACGCCTTCCATTCGCATGCCAAGAATGAATTCAACAGGCAGGCGAGCGGCAGCCACCGTCCTCCAGCAGTCTGCAAGCTTCGCACATAAGCCTGCTTCTTTGTGGCTTTGTTCTTCACTTCTTGCAAGCTACCGCCATCTCTGGCTCCCAGAGGCAAAGAAGCGGCTGCTTAGCACACAGATCACTGGAGCGGCAATGGTGCGCTCTGGAGCGCCGCTTCTGCCGAAAGATGCCGGGAACCGGCACTTCCCTTCGGCCAGCTCTGGAGCGCCCTATTCTGCCTCTCTGGTCGTCTACATCTTAGCGAAAAGCTTTTCCACTACATTTCTCAAGGAGAAAGTGTACCTGCTGGCAGATGGTGGCTGCCAGAATGGAGTGGCTGCTCCAATGAACTGCACTATGAATTGCACACTACTCCTCGTGTGGAACCCGAGGAGACAGGTGGAGATGATGACGAAATGGGGCTGACTCCGGGGACGGAAGATGGGGGCAGAGATCTAGGGAGAGATCAAGGCAGGGATGAGAGCGAGGCGATGCCGCGCCCCCAACCCCCAGGGAGAGTGGCAGCGGCGGCTGCGCATGTACGAAGGGCCACCCTCCGTTGCCCGGAGATGACAGCAGAAACCCATGCGGCGGGGGGAAACGGCAGAGGCAACAACACAGACTATGGTGCTGCAGCCCGCAGCAGTCCATCCACGTCACACCACTACAGCGCAGCAATGTCCCCTTCCCTCAAACTCTGATTCAGATGAATCAGAATCTGATCTTTCTGAAATCAATGGTCGCAAAAAGAAGCGGTCACAGAACAAGATCATGAAAACAAATACATTACAGCAAAGAATAGCCAGACTCTCTGACCTTTAAAATCAACAGGTTCAATTAGAAGAATCTGAGCAGCAATTGACAATGCCAGTTGTGTTAAAAAATCCAATTCAGTCCCGGTGGGCTTCAGTGGTGAAGAATGCTATTTTAGATGGGGACTGGAAAGCTGCCAAATCTTTTGCCTGCCCTGTCATTGTAAGAAATAATAATGCAGTATGGGAACCTCATGAATGGAAAATTCTCCAGTCAGCCAAACGGACAGTCACAGATTATGGGATCAGATCAGAGGCAGCCAGGAACATTGTTCAGTATATATTTACAGCAGATGTGCTTTGTCCCTCTGATTCATCTAGCATTGCATCCTTGTTGCTGACACCTTCACACTTTCTCATGTTTGAAAGGGAGTGGAAACGTCTTGCAGTTGAAGAAGCTAACAAACATGCAGTTGTCGGAGATCCTCTTTATGGTGTCCAGCCAGATATGCTGACTGGGCATGGACCTTATGCAACAACCAGAGTGCAACTCACCTACCCAATTGAAATACATTAATTGTCTCAACAGTTGGCTCATCAGGCTTTGATTTCAGTACCAGATAAAAAGAAACCAGCACCTTATACAACCATAAAACAGGGAACCACAGAAACATATGGACAGTTCATTGACAGGTTGTCAGCCGCTTTGAAAGATGCTCCTGATGTGCCAGCAGACATGCAAGACCACTTGTTTCATTCGCTTGCGTCTGAAAATGCTAATTCACACACAAGAACTATCCTGGCCACCCTTCCTCAAGGCTTGTCAGAGCAACATGAGCAGAACAGAGCAATCAAACTGCAGCATTCACAGCAGCCATTCAAGACACAATGCAACAGCAAGGACACATCATTGCAGCTGCTTTGTCAAATAACAACAGTAACAACTCTCTTTGTCGCTGCAAAAGTCAACCCAACCTCAAGTCAACTAACATCATCTGCTTTCGATGCAGTGGAACATGCCATCTCCGATGGAACTGTCAAAAGACTGTGTGGTGCCACAAGTGCAATAATGATTATCATGCCACAGAAGTCTGTCGCAAGTCGGGAAACGCCCAGCACAGCGTGTCGAGGCACCGCGCAAAGAAATAAATAGATGCCTTGATTTCACAGACTCCGACAACAGCTTCCTGATGAACAATCAACCTGCCACCTGGGGGACCCTCGGAGTGGACGTGGCCACAGCAGAAGAAGTCACTCTAAACGATAAAAAGGTAACTTTAATTCCTACCAATGTATATGGTCCAACGTACAGCACAATTTCTTATAGTAGGAGGTTTGTTGCTTGGAAGATCCTACACAAGTAAACAAGGTGTGATTGTGATTCCAGGTGTCATTGATGCAGATTACACCGGACAAGTGAAAATAATGGTTTATGCCTTGCAGCCACCTGTGACGATTCCAAAAGGAAGCAAGATTGCGCAAATTCTAGCTATTGAAAATATCCTGCCACATCGACAACACCCAAAAGAACCAACTGAATTTGAAAGACAAGACAGAGGCTTTGGGTCAACTGGCCATGATGTCTTTTTCACAATTGACATGAAAAATAGTCCACACAAGAAAATACAATTGTAACGAGGTTCCCACTGCATCAAATTAGAACCACTTCTTGATACAGGTGCAGATGTTTCAATGATTAATCAAATGTACTGGCCATCTCACTGGCCTTTGCAAGCTCCAAGATCCCACATTGTAGGAGTGGGTGGAATGAAAATTCCTTCAGTGAGCAGAGACCCCATCAGCATCATCTTTGAAGACAATCAAGTTATTGTGACTCAATTATATGTCATGCCTTTGCCCAAGCTGCTTCCAGGATTGATAGGCCGAGATGTGCTTTCCCAGCTTGGAATGGTTTTGACCACAGACCAGCATTTTCCTTGATGGCCACTGCAGAGCAGCCGCCCATCCTCAAGATCACCTGGTTGACTGAGACACCTGTGTGGATTGAGCAGTGGCCAATGTCAAAAGAAAGGCTGCAAATTGCTGAACAATTAGTACAAGAACAATTTGAAGCTGGACACATTCAGCCCTCTGTCAGTCCATGGAACACTCCAATTTTCATCGTCCCCAAGAAATCAGGAAAATGGAGATTGGTGCATGATCTACGAAAAGTAAATTAACAAATGCAAGCAATGGGTGCCTTGCAACCTGGTTTGCCAGCACCAACCATGATACCACAAGGGTGGACCATTGTTGTCATCGATTTAAAGGACTGTTTCTTTACCATTCCGCTTTGTCCAGATGATACCCAGCGATTTGCCTTCACCATACCATCTATCAACAGAGCAGCACCAGCAAAAAGGTATGAACAGATTTCTCTTCCCCAAGGCATGCACAACTCTCCAACCATGTGTCAGCTGTTTGTTGATTGGGCCTTGCAATTAATTCGTCAACATTTTTCCAACTCAATCATTTATCATTACATGGATGACATTCTTATTTCTACCAAACAACCACTGACAGATGCAGCTTTAAATTGGCTCATTTCACAATTGAAGCATCATGGATTGACAGTATCTTCAGAAAAAGTACAATGATCAGCTCCTTGGAAATATTTAGGTTGGCTGATCACAGATGCACAAATTCGACCTCAAAAAATTACCTTACACGCTGACATTTCTACCTTACACAATGCTCAGAGACTTTTTGGAGACCTACAGTGTGTTCGTACCACTGTAGGAATCACCAATGATGATCTACAACCATTTTTGCTGTGGCTTCATGGCAGTGATGCCAACAGCCGTCGAGTTTGTACCCCTGAACAACAAAAAGCTCTGATTCAAGTTTCAGAAAAATTACAGCATGGTTGGAGTGCTCGTCACATTGAACATGTACCATTGTCACTGTTCCTTTCCAACGCTGATGCCTGTCCTCTTGCCATTGTCTTTCAATGGCAAAAGAAAAAGGGGGAGTCCCACCCTGGGTCAGCAGCGATCCTGCTTGAATGGGTGTTTTTACCAGTTCAACCAAAAAGTCGAGTGATGAGCAGGACAGATGCTCTTGCTGCATTGATACGAAAAGGCAGAGACAGAATTCTAGAAATAGATGGAAAAGAACCAGCAGACATCAGTGTTCCTGTGAAGAATGAAGATCTAGAGTGGCTGCTCAGACACTCTGTTGCTCTGCAAGAAGCATTGTTAAGTTTCACAGGAGTGGTGCACAACAAACAACCAAAAGGCCCAATGTAGTATTTCATCAAATGTTATCAGTGGTTGGCAAGACCCTTGTGTTCATTGAAACCAGTTGAGGGAAAGACAGTCTCTACCAATGCCGGTCGAAGAACCAAAAGAGCTGTGTGTGTTTGGCAACGACGAGGGAAATGGTTGAAACATTTAATCAAAGGAGATGTAAGAGATAGTCTACAAACCCTTGAATTGAAGGCCGTGTGTTGGGCTTTCCAAACTTGGAACAAAGAACCACTCAACGTCGTTTCTGACTCATTATATGTAGTTGGAGTTGTGCAAAGAATTGAAGATGCACTCCTCAGAAGAACCCAAAATCAATGTCTTGGAGAACTGTTTCTACAGCTGCGGAGTGTGCTGAAACAGCGCCAGCATGTCTTTTGTATCATGCACATTTGAAGCCATCGATGTAACAGCGGTTTAGGAAAAGGCAAGGCATTGGCGGATTATGCTGTTCATGTTCCCCCACAGAATAATTTTGAGAGAGCTCGCAACAGTCATGAGACATTTCATCAGAATGCAAGAGCCATGCACCGACAATTTCAGTTTCCCCTGAACGATGCCCAAGGAATTATTCAATCCTGTCTGCAGTGTAGTCATTACGGGCCTGGCCTTGGAATTGGCACAAATCCAAGGGGACTGAAAGCTTTAGAGTTGTGGCACATGGATGTAACTCACGTTCCAGAGTTTGGTAGGCTGAAATATGTCCATGTCACTGTAGATACCTACTCAAAGTTCATTTGGGCAACAGCACAGATGGGAGAAAGGGCTTTTCATGTAAAAAGGCATTTATTTGCCTGCTTTGCAGTAATGGTTGTGCCTGTAGAAATTAAGACTGACAATGCTCCTTCTTATGTTAGTCAACAAATTGCTACATTTATGCAGAAGTGGGGGGTGAAACATACCACAGGGATCCCTCACTCATCTACAGGTCAAGCTACTGTAGAAAGAGCCAATCGTACCCTGAAAGAATATCTAGCCAAACAAAAGCAAAATGATGAAACTGATGTTTTTAATTGATTGTCCAAAGTACTGTTTACCCTGAATTATTTGTGTTTAGCAGAAGGCAGAGAAGAACCTGCAGCTGTGATAGATCACCAAGCAGTGAAGGAGGGAAGACCACAAGCGATTCCAGGACTCTATGTTTATCACAAGGACATGCGAACCGATGAATGGCAAGGGCCAAGTCCTGTTTTGTTTACTGGTAGAGGTTATATGTGTGTTTCAACAGGTACTGGTCCAGTTTGGGTGCCAACCAGATTTACACGTGCGTGTCCACAGGCAGAGATACCCGCTGACGGTGATAACGTTGACGATGACAATTTACCTGGAACATGCCGTGACAAATCTAATTCTAATGAAAATTAATTTAGTAGAATAGCAGAAAATAAGTTAAATAATCATAAGTATAACCTTAAGTTTATCATAACTTATAGTTTGTATTTACAATTAAGTTTGTTTTTTGGGGTAATCAAGAATGTGAGAAAGATGTGGTGGGTCAAAGTGTTTTTATTAAGTAGTGTTTTAGTAACCAAAGTATTTGGAATCCTTGACATTGATAACAGACAAAATATGTGGATCACTTGGGCCAAACAGACTAAGCAGGATTCGTTTTGCTTGTAGTTGACCACACTGTCCAATCCTTTTCGTACTTGTTTAATTGCAGTTCCACTGAGTTCCATGGCAGAGTTCAAAGCCTGGAATCTGGTCAAAATAAATTCAAAAAGTGGTCTGGCAGCACAAGCTGTTGCTGTTGTGCAAAATCTTATATTTATTAATGTTAAACCTCAGGAATTCGATCTTTTGGGTTCTGTCCCAGGAAATTACTGTTTGATATTTGGACCTCATGCTACTAAACCAACACAAAAAGGAAAACAGCCAACAGATGACAACACTTGGTTGTCTCCCAGATCTCTATTGTATTATAATTATTCAGAATATTGTAACAATTGGACTCAATTTGTGATACCACCGAAAAGTGCTCCAAGAAAAGTGCCACCAGGAATCTTCCTCATTTGTGGGGATCGAGACTGGTCTGCAGTGCCTCAAAAAGCTATGGGAGGCCCATGTTATGTTGCTAAACTAACCCTGTTTGCTCCCACCATTCATCAAGTTCTAGGATTGCCTCAGAAGCCTCAACGAGTCAAACGGAGTGCTCTCCAACTAGACCCCAATTGTCCAGACGAAGCATCATTATGGGGGCGCACATCTGTAATACTAGCCTCCATCTTCTCCCCAGGAGTCGCTTCAGCACAGGCTCTCACACAATTGAAAACCCTGGCCTGCTGGGCAGGAAAACAAATTAATATAACATCTAAAATGTTAAGTGAGCTTGCCACAGATGTAGATAGCAGAACAGAGCCACCATTGACTTCCTTCTTTTAGTGCAAGGACATGGGTGTGAAGAATTTGAAGGCATGTGTTGCATGAATTTATCAGACCATTCTCAATCAATTTATAAACAGTTAATGCAACTGAAAGGCAACATGAAGAAACTTGTTGTGGTAGACTCTCCGTTTGCCAACTGGCTCAATTCTTTAGGTTTTACTGGTTGGATCAAAGATTTAGTTCGTTTTGGTATTGTACTTTTTCTTATTATTATACTTATCCTAGTTTTTAAACCTTGTTTGCTACGGTGCATGCAGAAAATGACTAACCACGCCTTCAAGTCAATCTGGGTAGCTCAAAAAGAAAAAGGGGGAACTGTAGCAGAATTTCTGAGAGAAAGAGGGCACAATTTATATTTAGAAGGTTGAGCTACCCCAGCCTAGGCCTCAGATGCAGGCCTTGGTGGGGCCTTGAAGCCTGTGACGCAGTTAGAAATTAAGTCTGTGGCGCAGTTAGAAATTATGTTAAGGTAATCACAGTGTAATTGAGCTTTCTGGGTGTGAATTAGTATAGGTCTGCAGTGTGAAACTCTAGCCACCTTAAGACAAAGACAAACAATGTTTGCTTGCCAATGAGATTGTACTCACAATTGTAAACTATATTGAAGTGTATATAAACTGCCATCTTACAAACAATAAAGGGAGAACGCACGTTTCACCACATTGGTTTGGATCTGCGTTTGTTTTGTCCAGCCTCCCGGAATTTATGAGTCCCTGATTCACTCAGTCCCTTTGGTGGCAGAAAAAAATGATGAAAGAAATAGGAGAACTCACACCATTAACAAGTAGCTCAAGGGTTGGTGTCATCGGCAAAATTTCGGATTCTTTGATCATGGGGCAACTTTTACGGCACCTGCTCTACTGGAGTCAGACAGGATACATCTCTCTGTTAAGGGCAGAAGGTTTTTAGCTCAGGACCTGGCAGACCTTGTTGAGAGGGCTTTAAACTAGGTCTGAAGGGGGAAGGGGATGCATCTGGGCTGTCTGGAAGCCGGCCCAAGGATAGCAAGACTGTGTTAGGGGACAAATCAGTGGTCCAGCTGAGGTGCATATATACCAATGCACGCAGCATGGGTAACAAACAGGATGAGCTGGAGGCCATGGTGCAACGGCAGAACTATGATGTAGTTGCCATCACAGAAACATGGTGGGATGGCTCACATAGTTGGAGCACTGCACTAGATGGCTACAAGCTCTTCAGAAGAGACAGAAAAGGGAGAAGAGGTGGAGGGGTGGCCCTTTATATTAGGGAAGTTTTGGATGTCATAGGTATTGAAACTAATGACGACGAAGTTGAATCCCTATGGGTAAGAATTAAGGGGAAGGCCAACAAGGCTGACATCCTACTTGGAGTCTGCTATTGTCCACCCAACCAGGATGAAGAGGTGGACAGCTTATTCTATAAGCAACTGAACAATGTTTCAGGATCATCAGCCCTTGTTCTTGTAGGTGACTTCAACCTACCAGACATCTGCTGGGAACTTAATACAGCAGAAAAACAGCAATCTAGAAAGTTTTTAGAGTGTGTGGAGGATAACTTTTTGTCACAACTGGTGGGCCAGCCCACCAGGGGAGGAACTATGTTGGACCTGTTGTTCACAACTAGAGATGGACTGGTGGGTGATGTGGAGGTTGGAGGCTGCTTGGGGCACAGTGATCATGAAATTATAGAATTCTCAATAACTGGTGAAATAAAGAGGAATATCAATAAGATCTCTACATTGGACTTCTGGAGGGCAGACTTTGGCCTATTTAAGAGACTTATTCAGCGAGTTCCTTGGGAAACAGCCCTTGAAAACAAAGGAGTCCAGGAGAGATGGGCAAGCTTCAAAGCAGAAATCTTGAGGGCACAAGAACAGACTGTCCCTGTGTGCTGAAAGATAAGTCAATGAGGTAAATGACCAGTCTGGATGAGCAATGGGGTTTCGAAAGAACTTAGAAATAAAAAAAGATGTATCATCTTTTTAAGGTGGGACTGATTTCTCAGGAAGCATTTTAAGGGAGCTGCTAGGGCATGTAGAAAAAAAATTAGGGAAGCCAAAGCTCAGTTTGAACTTAACTTGGCAACTTCTGTTAAAAATAATAATAAAAAAAGTTTTCACAAATATATTAAAAGTAAAGGGAAAGGTATAATCAACCTCTGTTCCTTATTGGATGAGGCAGTGTCGTGGGGACAGGACATTTTCATGCTCATTATCCCAATCGTGGTTTTTGTTCCCTGTCCTCAGTTTGTTTTGTCTTCCTTCCCCCCCCCACCCCCGGGCTGGCTGCTGCCTTGCCGCTTAGCTGGCTTGCTGCTTTGCTTGCTGCTGGCTGCATGCTTTGCTGGCTTTGCTTTCCTCTCTTTTTTCTCTGCTTTTCGCTGGCTTGCTTTTTGGCCATTTTTTTTTTTCCCTTTTTCCCGGTTTCCGTTGTTCCCTTCCCCCCCCCCCCCCGAAGACATCGGACCTACTCCGGGCAGGAGCTCCCCCGGGGTCTGCGAAAGAAGCTGCGTACCCTCTGCGGCGAAGAGAGATAGAGCTCAACCCCCTTGGACTGGTGAAAACATCTGTGGTCATCTTGGGCTATTTCTCTTGTGCTGGGGAGTGTTTTTTCGTTGTGCCTTAATAAACAAGTTTTTTCCACTTTCCCCTCTGAAGGAATTCCTCCCGAACCCGGTGGTGGGGGGGGAGGTTGCGGAGGGTTTGGTTTCCTATAGGGGGCTCCTTTGGAGGTGTTTTCCCCTAATTTGTCCAAAACCAGGACAGGCAGGCAACCTAATAACTAAAGATGAGGAAAAGGCGGAAATGCTTAATGCCTTCTTCGCCTCAGTCTTTAGTCGTAAGACAGTTTGTCCTCAAGACAACTGTCCTCAGGGGTTGGTAGGTGGTGCCAGGGATCAGAACGGTCCTCTTGTTATCCGAGAAGAGGCAGTCAGAGAACTGCTGGGGCACCTGGATATTTATAAATCAATGGGACCAGATGGGATCCACCCTAGGGTGATGAGGGAGCTGGCAGATGAGCTCGCAAAGCCACTCTCCATCATTTATCAAGAGTCGTGGCTCACTGGCGAGGTTCCGGATGATTGGAAACTGGTCAATGTGACACCCGTTTACAAAAAAGTTAGGAAGGAGGATCCTGGTAATTACAGGCCAGTTAGCTTGACCTCAGTACCAGGTAAGATAATGGAACAGTTCATATTGAGTGCTATCACACAGCACTTACAGGATGGCCAGGGTATCAGACACAGTCAGCATGGGTTTACGAAGGGTAGGTCATGTCTGACCGACCTGGTTGCCTTCTATGACCAGGTGACCCGTCTGGTAGATGCAGGAAAGGCTGTGGATGTTGTCTATTTAGACTTCAGCAAGGCCTTTGATACTCTCTCCCACAGCATACTCCCGGAGAAGCTGGCAGCACACGTCTTGCACAGGAACTGGCTGGATGGCCAGGCCTAGAGAGTGGTGGTGAACGGTGCTGCATCCAGCTGGCGGCCAGTCACCAGTGGTGTCCCTCAGGGGTCTGTACTGGGACCAGTTCTATTTAATATTTTTATAGACAACATGGATGAGGGCATCGAGTCCTTCACTAGTAGATTTGCAGATGACGCTAAGCTGGGAGCTTGTGTTGATCTGTTGGACAGAAGGAGGGCTCTGCAGAGAGACTTAGATCGGTTGGATGGATGGGCAAAGTCCAACAGCATGAAGTTTAATAAGTCTAAGTGCCGAGTTCTACATTTTGGCCACAAAAATCCCCTACAATGTTACAAGCTGGGGACAGTGTGGCTGGACAGTGTTCAGGCAGAAAGGGACCTGGGGGTGCTGGTCAACAGCCGGTTGAATATGAGCCAGCAATGTGCCTTGGTGGCCAAGAAAGCCAATGGCATCCTGCCCTGCATTAGGAATTGTGTGACCAGCAGGAGCAGGGAGGTCATTCTTCCCCTGTACTCGGCGCTGGTGAGACTGCATCTTGAGTACTGTGTCCAGTACTCAGTTTAAGAAGGACGTTGAGATGCTTGAGCACGTCCAGAGGAGGGCAACAAAGCTGGTGAGGGGCTTGGAATACAAGCCCTATGAGCAATGTTTGAAGGAACTGGGATTGTTTAGCCTGGAGAAGAGGAGGCGCAGAGGTGACCTTATTGCTCTTTACAACTTCCTGAAGGGAGGTTGTAGACAGGTGGGGGTCGGTCTCTTTCACCAGGCAGTAACTGACAGAACAAGAGGACACAGGGAAGGTATAGGTTGGATATTAGGAAAAAAATTTTCACCGAAAGAGTAATAAAGTACTGGAATTGTCTTCCCAGGGAGGTGGTAGAATCACCATCTCTGGATGTGTTTAAAAAAAGACTGGACATGGCACTTGGTGCTATAGTCTAGTTGAGATGTTAGGGCATAGGTTGGATTTGGTGATCTTAGAGGTCTCTTCCAACCTCATTATTCTGTGATTCTGTGAATCTATCCCCTATCCAGATAGAAATCAAAAAACTGAAATAATAACTTCGTTTTGTAGATGGGAATTATTAGTGCCTGTTGAATGAGAGATACCTGAGGAATGGTGGGAAACCACAGTTAAGGAGTGACAAAAATAATTTGCCTAGAAATTACTAAAAAGAAAGTGACAAGGGAAAAAAAGGGCAAGTCTGGGTTGACCACTGTACCCGCCACCAAGAAGAGCATATACACCTGCTATGGGTTGTATCCCCATAGGCAGGGAAGGTGGGGGTATAAGCCATACCAGACTTCTGTTATTCCTGTTTCTGTCACTCATTTGTTGTCTTTTCCCTTTCGGGATACCAGCAAGATCGTGTCACAAATGCTACCGAAAGCATTACATGGAAAAAACCCAAAGATCCTTTTTTATTACACACACCCATGTCAACAGTCACTGTTATAACCCATCCTAATTAAGTACCTGCAGGGAAAATGGGGAAAAATATTGGATCACAAGCAACTTAGGAGAAAGTGGTAATAGACTGGGAGTTGTGTAGCCCTGTGTGGTAGTACAACACATTTGATCTTAGGGATATAGTCCAAGATCCAGGAAAAGAACAATTAGTAAACAAAAAGGTAAAACCAGCACAGCAATCTAACTCTGTATTGGCCCCAAATTATATGCTCAATCGTATTATAAGACTCCAAGCAGTTATAGAGAGGATAACAAACAAAGCTGCTCAGGCATTAGAATTAATATCAAGTCAGCAAAGCCAAACAAAAACTGTAGTGTGTCAGAATAGGTTGGCTTTAGACTATTTATTGGCTAAAGAAGGGGATGTTTGTGGAAAGTTTAATATATCAGATTGTTGAAAATAGATGACAATGGGGATGTCATCCTGGAAAAAGCAAAAGATATCAGAAAAATAACCCAGGTACCGGTCCAAAATTGGAAAACTATGTTAAAAACCAGCTGCTAGGGTAATGTATTGGGGATAGGATTGTGGAAGAAATTAGGATTCTTCCTTTTATGTGTTACAACTGTCTTGATGTTTCTTCCTTGTTTAATCCCCTGTTTTATTTGATTACCAGCATAGTCCAAAGAATGCAAGTGGACAAGAAATATTGCTCAAGCCAAATGATTTATAAAGAATAAGAGGGGTGATTGTGAAAAATGCATGTTATATGATTGGCTCTTTGCAAATGTTAAAATGAATACTATATGTGTTATGTTGGAAAGTTATGCTGTATTAATCTCTTTTAAGTAGTGTGATAAATATAGTTTTTAGGCTATAACATAATATTAAAATAGAAACTATGTGATGTAAGATATTTTTTTTAACTGGTGCAAGGAATGAGAAAGATAATCAAGAAATTCTTTGCATTATCCCATCTGGATAGAGATAACAGTAACAAGACACCAAGATCCCAAGAAAAGAATTATTGCCTCCTCATCGGGAAAGCCCAGACTGCGAGGATCCGAAGAAGATTGATTTACAAGATGAAGGGGGAAGCTGAAATTAAGCAGAAACACCCTAGTTTGAAATGAATGTTTGAATCATGCATGAGATATATGAATATGCAATAGGCTATTGCTTTTAAGGGTTAATCCTTTGTTAGCAAGGTGTGCTTTGTGGCAGAGTGCAAGGCACCCGGCTGTCTGTAATTCTTTGCTTTTTATGGTCTCTTATTGTCCTAATTTTTATTACTATTTTCATTACTATTAAACTTCTAAAATTTTAACACAAGTGAATGGGGTTTTTCACAAGTCTATGCTAATTATTACCCGGCCAGGGGCCCGCTTGCAACGACAAACACTGGTAAGCAGCTGTCTTGGGTGTGGTTTTTATCCCATATCCATTTTTTGTTTATTTTTGTTTTGTGTCCTGAATTGGTCATTTCCCCCCGACCCTTCCTAGCTCCTGGAGTATCGTGATGGGTGAGACCCAACTCGGAATCCTGTGTGGGTTGGGGGTACGGCGTTGCGCTGTCTTTCCGCAGTCCCAGGCAGCTCCAGAGAGCCTGGCTAGGGCACTGCTTCTTGGCGGGATCAGGGCACCGTGAGTCCTGGGCGCTTCTGCGTTCTGCGCACTGGGGTGGGCTGGCCGCTTCTGCTGCCATGCGCAAGGGGCGAGACAAAGAGGCGAAGGAATTATCCACTCGGTCCATGTGGTCGCCTGGAGAGCTTTTATTGTTGCGTAGAGCTGCGACGGAGAAGCACGACTCGCTCCCAGCGCCCCGTGGACAAAATGGCACTGGGACCGGGGAGGCACGGGATTTTATAGGGGGCGGGACGAGGAGGGCAGAAGCCCTCCCGCCCAATGGGGACAGGCGCTGTGGCAGTGACGTGGACCACGGCGACCAATGGGGACGCGACAGGGGCAGACACAGGGCTCTGAGACAGACGGGGACACAGGGATGGGGTAACTGACAGGGAAGTTTCAGGAAAGAACGGGGGGTGGTTACTGGAGTGACGTGGAGAAGCTTCAATGGCAGGCAGCCTAGAGAGAACCATCGCGGGGGGAACAGGGGTGTACAAAGGGGTACACAGAACCTGCCCACTTAACATTATAAAGCCCCTAATCTGAACACAGCCCGGGATGCAACGTGCAGGGGTGAAAGGCTGTGGTTTCCTTCCAGTGGGACGATCATCTCAGCGGTCACGCAGTGTGGTGCCTCTGGCTGGAAATACTGTTGCCTTGTGGGTTTTGCCTGTTTTTTTATCTTTTCCTTTGGCACTGTGACTGGGCTTGCTGGCTTACTTGGGAGCCCAAAGCCAGTGCATGCTGTGCCAGGAGCCTGCCGTCCCCTGCCAGGGCCGCTGCCTCTGTGCGGCCCTACCCTGGGATCAGCCATTGCCGGTGAGCTATTCATGGGAGTGATTTTCTACCCAGTCCCCCCTGTTTTCTGCCACTAATTCGGGACTTCTTGCTGCACTTTAACTTGATACCCCCGCATCCGCCCAACCCCCGCGGCTCCTGCTACGGCTGCAGAATTTCTGCTATATTTTGTTTGCCACTTCAGGGTGTGCTCACCTCCAACTGGCTGCTCTGAGGTTCCTGCTAGACCTCATTTTGCCATCTGGAGGGGCACCAGGACTTGCTGCCCATGTGAGTTTGGAAAGGAAGCCCCTTTTCTATCTCTTCCACCAGCTGGCCTGCCATTGCCCACGTGGAGGGAGGCTGCTGAGCTCACGCCATGGAGCCCCCTGCAGGCACAGGGGAATCATTGCACCTGCCCTACCTGGCTGGGAGCCAAGAGCACCCCTGCCGGCTGTGACCATAACTACACCAAAGGGGAAAGTGCTTGACAGACGAGAGAAGACTGTTATTGGACTTCTGGTTTTGTTTGTTGTTGCTGCCATTGTTGTTACTTGTCTTGTTATACATATATACATATATACACACTAGTAAAGAACTTTTATTCCTTTTCCCATATCTTTGCCTGAGAGCCTTGTAATTTGGAGGGAAGGGGTCACATTTTCCATTCCAAGGGAGGTTCCCCCCTTCCTTCACGGGCTGCAGGGGAATCTGCTCTGGCACATGGAGCACCTCCTCCCCTTTCTTCTCCACTGACCTTGGTGTCTGCAGCGTTTTTTCCTCACATATATTCTCACTGCCTCACAGCTGCTTCACAGTATTTTTTACATTTTCTTAAATATATCATGAGGGTGTCATCAGTATCAGTGATTGGTTCAGCTTTGGCCAGTGGTGGGTCTGTTGTGGAACTGGCTGGAATGGGCTCTGATATCCTCACACAAGCCAGTGCTGCAACCTCCTCTGCTACCAAAATTTGCCATATAAGCCAAATACATTTTGCCTCTTGCCTCTGTGAAACACATATTTAAGAATTAACTTTAAAATATAGATTCATCATACAATCTTCATTTACAATAAAAAGAATTCTTCACACCAAAGTCATTATCTACAAACAAAGGTGCAGAATTTACAGACATACTCCACTCCTTTTTCTTTCGCCACATTGCAACAACAAAAATTCTCCAGTTATTCCACTTTCTGGCAATGTCCAGTCCAAGGTTTGCCTGTTACCACTTACTGTCCTCTAGTTCCCCGAGGTCTATGTTAGGACTAATAGTTTTGCAGAATAGCAGTACTCTCAACTTCTTTTTCATTTTGATGCATGACAGCCTACAAGTTCGTACTTACTATGTGATTCTTCAATAGTATCTAACTCTCCCAAAATAATTATTACATAGAAAATCAAGTTATGAAAGCAGCATAGCCTCTATATTTGACTGTGGATACTCTCAGCTCAGTCAGAGAGAAAGAGAAAGGTTTTTCTAACCAGGCGAGAGCCTGGGAAGCAGTTGGGAAAGAATGTAAATAATTCTCTAATCTATCTTGTTGTTCACATTGTTTATAGATATGTTCTGCTACCATGCGTCATTCACTGCACACCAGTGGTGTGACATGGTTTTACTCTAAGACCAATGAAATTAGTCCGCATGATGTTCTTTATATATAGAGTGGTGCATTTGAAATAAATCGGAGTTCATTCTCTTTGCCTTCTAACTTGGAGTCTTCATTCCCATCCTGCTTAACGGTGACATTTGACAACCAAATTCTAAATAGTCCTGTACATGTATTTGAAGTGTGTGAGATAAATAGATGATTCATGTGAAACGTGTAGATATTTTTCGGGTCAGTAGTTAAAATGGTTTATCGTGCTCTGAAATGTGGTGCTTTTTCTAAACTACATAGGTGTCTTGGGGTGACTGTATGGTCTGGTATCCCATTGTCTGTTTTTTCTGTCCAAAAATGGGTCCTGTAGCTTTAAGCTAGGCCCAGAGAGAGAGAGCAAGAGAGGGGGGAGAAGTGGTGGAATGCTTGAGGCACATGTCTGATCCCCTTGAAGGAACCTCTAAAATGTACACCCATGGAAGGAAGAATAACCCGGCTTAGAGGGGCCCTACCTCTAGCCGGGTAGAGGCTAGGGAAAACCATGGTTTTTGGGTTATGTGGATTTGTTGGCCTGACACATGTGTTGTGGTTTGACATAGAAGTGAATTTTTTCCAGGAAGTTGGGTCAAACCAATTAGTGGTCAGGTTTAGATATTGGCACCTGGAGTGACTACTGAAAGTATGGACACGCCTCTGAGAACACAGGGGGTTAAAAGCAAGAACTCCCAGGAGAACTCTCTCTTTTAGTTCCGGTCGTCAGAGAGTGCAGGCTCTCCCCTGCCCAGCCATCGGCTGGGTGGGGGAGGGGAAGCCACGCGGCCTTGTCCAGGTAGGCCGAGGGGCTGAAGGTCTGGAACCGAGCCAGCTCCTGTGGACGGAAGGGTGGAGAGAAGTGGAGATGCTTTTGCCCCCCTCCCAAGAGGGAAAGAGACAGCCTGGCGGCACCTGGAAATTTGCCGGCAGAGGAGAAGGAGAAGGGGGGGAATGTCCAGCGTGGGAGACGGAACACCGGACCGAGATATCAGCCGTCCAGGGAGTCTGAACGTTTAACCCTTTCCAGGAAATGAGGGGTTTTTAAAAGTATTACTCCTCCTTGATTTGTAGTGGAAGAGAGACAGTCTGGGACTTGAGATGTTAGAAGAAGAAATATTTAAGTAAGAGGAGATGATGAAGTAGCTTTTGGCTAGACTTTTCTTGTTAGACATGGACTGAACTAAAATCTCCTGCAATAGAGACTGCATTTTAAGGGGATGCAGTGGTGACCCAGGGAGACTTGTTTCAGCTTCGAACAGCACAAGAATGGCGAGAAACGAAGAAAGCTGAAGAGAGAATGGTGATACCCTCTGTCTTCAGGAAGAAGATGAGTCCTGTTTTTAGACCCCTCAGCCCCAGGAGAAAATGGGGGAGACTGTAGTCCCAGGATGAGAAACTGAACTGTTATATCTTTGAGTCCTTAGCAAAGCATCCTTAAAGGAGCCCTATGCACGGTGGTGAGAGCACTGTGACATAGAATGGAGAGTGTCACACTAGCCGATTTTTTTTTTTTCCCGGGCGGTTGCCATGTGTGGCAGGGAAACACAGGGTAGCAGCTGTGTTTCCTGGGGGGTCTGTGGTGCAAGAGAGACTTCTCTCTCCCTTGATAGTTTGAGTATAGATTACCTGAAGGGTGGTAATTTGATCAAGAATCCCGGGTGATGTTTCATGGCTGGGTGTTTTTGGAAATTGGGAGGAGGAGGGGTGTTTTAAAAGGTCTTCATCCTGGATTTAGTTTATGTGTTTTCTGTATTAGTAGTAATTTAATAAAGTTTTTTTTTCCCTTTGTTATTAAGCTTAGGCCTGCTCTGCTCTGTTCCTGATAACATCTCACAGCATTTATTTAGGGAAAGTGCGTTTTCATGGGGACGCTGGCATTGCGCCAGTGTCCAACCATGACAACATCAGAACCACAAAAATATGAGGCCTTGGTCGACACTGGTGTGCAGTGCACATTAATCCCATTGAGACATGGGAGCAGAATCTGTTTCTATTGCTGGCTTGACACGGGGATCACAGGATTTGACTTAGGTGGAAGCTGAGGTGATCTTGACTAGAAATGAGGGGAAGAAACATCCCCTTGTGACTGGCCCAGAGGCCCCATGCATTTTGGGCCTAGACTTCCTCTGAAGTGGGTATTTCAAAGACCCAAAGGGACTCAGGTGGGCTTTTGGGATAGCTGTTGTTGAGACAGAGGGTGTTAAGCAGTTGAGCACCTTGCCTGGACTATCTGCAGTAGGACTTCTGAAGGGGGAAAGAGTTACAAATACCAATTGCCACTTTGTCAGTGCACCACTGACAGTATAGAACAACTAGAGATGCTGTGATTCCCATCCACAAGATGATCTGTGAGCTGGAGAGCCAAGGGGTGGTCAGCAAACCCACTCCCCCTTCAACAATCTCATTTGACCTGGGTGGAAATCTGAAGGAGAATGGAGATTGACTGTGGACTATCGTGCCTTGAATGATGTGACTCCACCACTGAGCTCTGCTGTGCGAGATATATTGGAGCTCCAATATGAGCTGGAGTCCAAGGCAACAAAGTGGTATGCCACTATTGACATTGCCAATGCATTTTCTCCCTTCCTTTGGCAACATAATGCAGGCTTCCATTTGCCTTCATTTGGAGGGCCATGCAGTACACCTGGAACCGACTGCCCCAGGGGTGGAAGCACAGTCCCACCATCTGCCATGGACTGATCCAGGTTGCACTAGAAAAGGGTGAGGCTCCAGAACACCTGCAGTATATCAGTGATATCATTTTGTGGGGGAACACGGCAGCAGAAGTGTTTGAGAAAGGAGAGAAAATCATCCAGATTCTCCTGAAAGCCGATTTCGCCATCAAAAAGAGCAAAGTCAACGGACCTGCCCAAGAGATACAGTTCCTGGGAGTGAAGTGGCAAGATGGACGGCATCAGATTCCTACGGATGTCATCAATAAGATCACAGCAATTTTTCCACAAACCAACAAGAAGGAAACGCAAACTTTCCTAGGTGCCATAGGTTTTTGGAGAATGCATATTCCTGAATACAGCCAGATTGTCAACCCTCTCTACCTGGTTACCCACAAGAAAAACTTTGCAGTGGGGCCCTGAACAGCAACAAGCCTTTGCCTAGCTCCAGCAGGAGATCACTCATGCTGTAGCTCTTGGCGCAGTCAGGACAGGACCAGACATGAAGAACTTGCTCTACTCCACAGCCGGGAGCCGTGGTCTGTCCTGGATCCTTTGGCAGAAGGTGCCTGATGAGACTCGAGGCTGACCTTTACGATTCTGGAGTCGAAGTGACAGAGGGTCTGAAGTCAACTATACTCCAACAGAGAAGAAATCTTGGCAGCTTATGAAGGAGTTCAAACAGCCTCAGAGGTAATAGGCACTGAAACACAACTCCTCCTAGCACCCTGACTACCAGTGCTGGCGCGGATGTTCAAAGCAAAGATCCCCTCTACCCACCAATGCCACATGGAGCAAG
Source organism: Vidua chalybeata (assembly GCF_026979565.1). Taxonomy (NCBI): domain Eukaryota; kingdom Metazoa; phylum Chordata; class Aves; order Passeriformes; family Viduidae; genus Vidua; species Vidua chalybeata. Next base: position 183,770 of record NW_026530321.1, read on the forward strand.
TGGATTGCTCTCATCACACAGCATGCCTGTATTGGAAAACTGAATCACTCTGGGATTTTGGAAATAATTACAAAGTGTCCTGAAGGTGAAAACTTTGGTCTCACTGATGAAGAGGAGCAAGAACAAATGACACGGGCTGAAGAAACTCCACTGTACAACCAACTGACAGCAGAAGAAACACGCTATGCCCTTTTAACTGATGGTTTTTGTCACATTGCAGGGGTGAAACGAAAGTGGAAGTCAGCTGTATGGAGCCCAACACAATAGGTAGCAGAAGCTACTGAAGGAGAAGATGGATCAAGTCAACTCGCTGTACTCAAAGAAGTTCAACTGGTCCTGGACATTGCTGAAAGACAGAAGTGGCCAAAGCTCTACCTCTACACTGATTCATGGATGGTAGCCTGTAGCAGAATTTCTGAGAGAAAGAGGGCATGATTTATATTTAGAAGGTTGAGCTACCCCAACCTAGGCCTCAGATACAGGCCTTGGTGAGGCCTTGAAGTGTCTGACGCAGGTGGAAATTCAGTCTGTGGCGCAGTTAGAAATTATGTTAAGGTAATCACAGTGTAATTGAGCTTTGTGGGTGTGAAGAAGTATAGGTCTGCAGTGTGAAACTTTAACCACCTTAAGACAAAGACAAACAATGTTTGCTTGCCAATGAAATTGTACTCACAATTGTAAACTATATTGAAGTGTATATAAACTGCCATCTTACCAACAATAAAGGGAGAACGTACATTTCACCACATTGGTGCGGATCTGCATTTGTCCTGTCCAGCCTCCCGGAATTTATGAGTCCCTGATTCAGTAGCCAATGGTCTGTGGGAATGGCTGGAAAAATGGAAAAAGGCTAATTGGCAGCATAGGGGAAAACCCAGTTTGGGCTGCTGAAGAATGGAAAGTTATCACTGCCCGGGTAGAAAAGCTTCCCGTGAAAGTCTGCCATGTAAATGCCCATGTCCCCAAGAGTAGAGCCAATGAGGAACACCGAAAAAAACAAGCAGGTAGATCAGGCTGCAAAGATAGATGTGTCACAGATGGACTCAGATTGGCAACACAAGGGAGAGTTGTTCCTAGCACGATGGGCCCGTGATGCCTCAGATCATCAGGGTAGAGATGCCACCCATAAGTGGGTGCGAGATCAAGGGGTGGATTTAACCATGGACAGGATTTCTCAGGTTATCCATGACTGTGAGACGTGTGCTGCCGTCAAACAGGCCAAGCAGGTGAAACCCTTACAGTATGGTGGGCGGTGGTCCAAATAGAAGTATGAAGAGGCCTGGCAAATTGACTACATCACACTGCCCCAGACACGCCCAGGTAAACGCTATGTGCTCACAATGGTAGAAGCCACCACAAGATGGGTGGAGACCTACCCTATGCCTCATGTTATGGCCTGTAACACCATGCTAGGCCTTGAAAAGGAGGTCTTTTGGAGGCGTGGTACACCTGAGAGGATTGAATCAGACAACAGTACTCATTTCAATAATGGCCTTATCAACACCTGGGCTAGGGAACATGGCATTGAGTGAATGTACCATATTCCCTACCCATATCCCCTAGCATGCAGCAGCTGCAGGCAAAGTGGAGAGGTACAACAGACTGTTAAAAACCACCTTGAAAGCATTGGGTGGGGGATCTTTCAATAACTGGGAGTAGCATCTAGCAAAGGCCACCTGGTAAGATAACACCTGAGGTTCCACCAACCAAGCAGGCCCTGCCAAATCTGAGCCCCTGCATACAGTAGACGGAGACAAGGTCTCAGTGTTACATGTCAGAGGTCAGTTAGAGAAGACTGCTTGGATTAATTCTGCCTCAAGTACAGACAAACCCATCCATGGGGTTGCCTTTGCTCAGGGACCAGGTTGCACTTGGTGGATAATGCAGAAAGATGGAACAACACAATGTGTACCTCGGGGAGATCTGATCGTTGGGTGACAACCATGTGTAAATAGTACTGTTTGCTGAATGTCACTGCCACTCTCTGTATATAGCACTATACTGCATATATATATATATGTATGTATGTATAAAGGTGTGCGTTTTTAGAGTTAGAATATATTAGTTTGTGTATTAAGGAGATGATGGGGATAAAGGGTGGAATGCCCTGGGGTGACTGTAAGGTCTGGTATCCCATTGTCTGTTTTTTCTGTCCAAAAATGGGTCCTGTAGCTTTAAGCTAGGCCCAGAGAGGAAATGAGAGAGGGGGGAGAAGTGGTGGAATGCTTGAGGTGCTTGCATTCAAAACAGACATAAGTGTTCAGTTCTCTCCAGGCTCACAGCAGTGCAGAGTGGGGGAGAAATGGGGGTTTTTCCTTTTTTTTTTTTCCACTGGTTTTCCTCATTAGCTACGGCAAGTAAAGGTTTCCCAGGACTGTGTCTTTTCTCTGGAACTGTTCAGCTTTTTTTTCTCTGGTCCAGAACAGAAGGCCTGGGTGGCTCCCAAGCTGCTCTGCAGCCTGGAAGCCAGGCACAAGCCCTGGAGGGACTGAGAGAGACTGAGCAAGACATGACACACCCACAGAAAGACACTCTCTGAATTTGCCATCTCTTCAGAACAACAAGAGGTTTTACTGCTTAATATTATTCATTTTCCATGTTTGTCAGTACTTTTCTTGTGAAATAAATGTTCTTTTCCACTTTTCTCCAAGGAGATTTTCTCCTGAAACAGTTGGGGAAGGGGCCGCTGGAATCTGCTTTTTTGGAGGAGATCCCTTCAGGAAGTTTCCTTTCAAATTTGTCTCAAACAGGGACAATAGGAAATATTAGTCCCCGCATTGACAGAATCTATCACTTCTGTCCTGGTTTAAAAAGCAAATGTCCACCAAGGAAGGCGGGAACTTTCCTGGAATAAAAAGACAACCCCTCCCTCTAACTTACTGTAGCTTTGCAAGTATGGGGCTTCCAGGCATAAAAAAAAAATAGGAAAGGGGAAAACAGTTATTTAGTAGACTATATCTATATCAGAACAGAACAAAACAACAACACAATAACAGAAGTTTTCCCACCCACTACGTAGTTTCCCCTCTGATGTAGTTATGACCACAACCGGCAGGGGGCGCTTGTGGCGTTGGTGAGGTGAAAGTTGCAGTGACTGCATTATGGCCGGCAGGGGGTATTCCGATGCAAGCCCAGGACCTCGCCGGGGTAATGATGGCCTCGGTGAGAAAGAGGAGGTGGGGGTTTTGGTTCTCCTGGACCCTCACCAGTGTGGATCTCCCAGCACCAGCAGTTGCCAAAGTCTCAGTCAATAGGCAGCTGAGATCCTCTCTCCGTCTTGTAAGCAGCAGGCTTAGAAGCAGGCAGCAGGGAGAACTCCACCATTTAGCTGCTGAGGAGTAGTCCCTGCTCCCAGCACAGCCAGAGTGTTCACCCTGAGCTAATAAAGTGCCCAACCCCCGTTTCCCTCCTTGAACAATTTTGGTGCAATCCTAGAGTGATTGACAAGTTCTTTTGTATCTTAATCATCGACTATTTATCTAGAAAGTTGCCCCCTCCCCCCCTTTCTAGCATCTCCTCAACAACAAATGGGAAGAAATTCACGAGAGAAACCTAACCCACAACTTCTTTTCAATGGAATACAGAAGTTGAACATCTTTAATTTGAAATCAGTTGATAGAACAAAATAGTCTGATTTTTCAAGAACCACAGATAACCAGTCATCAAAGATACCAAAATAAGTATACGTTTTTTGTATATGTACATCTAATCATAGCAGTTCTATGAGCAAATTAGGATCTTATATTTTGTATATTTAAATAATCGATCAATTTATTGATGCCATCTCACATCATCATTGTATAAAAGTGATTATAATAATGGGAATGACTATTTCTGAAAAGAAAAAGAAGGCTAAAGCAGAGTTTTTTAAAAATCTCCATTGACTTTGTTTTTCACTTTTCAGTCTGTACTTGGAAGGGGTATGGGAATAATATTTAGGGATACCTAACAACCACATCATATATTGACTGTAGTTGGCACTGTGTGTTATTAATGATTCTAGCAATTAGGCTGAAAGTGGAGATGGGCATTGAGGTAATGTAAGAAATGACCCTCACTTTTAAAATTTTAAAAGGTCTATTAAACCTTAACAAAAAAATACAACAAAGGACTGAATAAAGAACAATTGCAATGCTGGGAGTCTCTGTGACTAGCAGCCAAGTGCTCGTGTACAAAATGGATGCTCTGTTTTTTATACCGTTAGCCCCTCACAAAGTTTTGCCAGTCAACTCCTTCTATGCTGTCCATTGGCAGAGGTTATTTCTTACATCTTGACTGGAGGTTAGGTATTGTTATGCCATGCCTCTTGGTAATAAGCCAGCCTTCCCCAAATGCCCTGCCTACTAAGGCTATTACAAGGGAGAGGGGAAAGAGGAGTATGGGAGGACATATTACAATAATATCACTATACATCTTAACATCCATATAATATCTATTTCTTAATTGTGTGAGCCAACCATTACATTACTCATCTATAACAGGTAACATGGTTACATGTGTTATCACACTTGTATGCAAATCATGGAGGCTTGGCTGATGTAGCAATGTATTTGCACAGTTTAGGCCACAGTGTACACCAGCCAGGCTGTTTCTAGTTATTCTTATCAGCACCCTCTGGAATTTGTCAAGGTTACTAAGACATAAATTGCGCTAAATTAAGAAAGAAGAGGCTGAGGAACAGAATACCAAGACTGCAAGAACTAGATAACAGACGATGGTGAAGAACCTAGACTGTAACCAATCACATACTCTGAAGAGAGGGTACAGAACCCGTGGACAAGATAGAGGCACCAATCAAGAAATGCGTGACTAGTGATTTGCAGAAAAAAACTCCACAACTTGTAAAAGTTGTAAAGCTGGTATGATTTATTTCCGCACTGGACGCATGGTCCCCAAAGGACGTGTGCACCCCCAAAAATTCCCAAGTCTATTTTATCCCCTAACCTGTTGCATATGCATAAAAGACATATGCATATGTATTAAACGGTCTCATAAATTGTATGAGCCTGTGCAGTTCTTCAGTCACATAGTTGTAATGTGGTGTTTGTAACCCAGATTCAGCTTTTCCATCTGCCTCAGACCCAAGGTCAGCAGAGGGGCCCCTCTTCTTTTCTCTCTTCAGCTTGGATGCTGGCATTCCTTTCTAAGTAGCCTTGAATCTCCTTTGTTCTCTCTGCAGGCCTTTTTGTGAGTACATAAGTTAACAGACTAAACAAGCAGACTCCAGCTAAATCCAAAATTGGTTTCTACCCCAAATTAAATTTCCAACCCCATGTCTCACTAGTGTGTGCAGTAATTTTAGAATGTATAAAATAAATGCATAATGTAAACAATAAACAGCTTCTGCTTTATCATATTGTTTAGTCGTACAGGAGTGCCTGATTTCCCGCAGGCTGAAACACTAAGCCATGTGCAGATCCAAGAATTCTTAGGTTTTAGTTCTGTTCTTTAACTGTAGCACTCTTTACAACCTGTTTATCTACAACACAATTTTAATATATTATCTCTTGTGGGAGGGGTTCCTGCTCTCCCTTGGGAGGCAGCAACAGTGTAGAAAAAGGTTGCCAACCAACTGCTGCTCTCCACCCCAGAAGAGCTGTCAATCAATGTTTAGCATACTCCCCAGTTCCAGAAAGTTCAGTTATTCCGTTACCCCCATTGGCTCCTGTTAGAATACCACTCCTCCTCTGTACCCCGATTAGTTCTCTGGATGTCACCCCACTCTGTCTCCCCCCTTTACCCATTGCCTGTTGGCTGTCTTGTACCCTAACCACACCCACTTCTTTGCCCTTAATACCCAGCCCCGCCTTTCCTCGGGGCTTCCGGAGTTCACTCCCTTCTGGAGAGTTCGTGTTCCTCGTTTCACCCTCCTGTTCCTGCGACGCTCCTGAAATAAAGCCTCTAGGAATAAAGCCACTTCGGAGCCCTCTCGTCCTTACGGTGGAGCTATCCGGGTCCCGCCATATCCTCCCCGCGGACCAGCCCTCTGAGGGTTTTCCCCCGGACAGGCTGGGCACCCGGGTGAAGCCCGGAGGACTTGTATTTTAATACAAGTGGTGTCCCAAACACGGCGACCACTGCCCTGGTCACCGAGGAGCGTCTCCCGTGAGCGTCCGGATCCGCGACTCCGTGCTCCGGGATTTCAAGCGCCGTTCACCGCCGCTTCCAGGGGCAGCTGTACTTCTATTGTTTGAAGGCTTCTGCCTCCTGGCTCTGCTGATAACTCGTGGAGATCCGACCCTGCAGCTTCGGGGGAAGCGCCGGATTTCACGAGATCAGCAGCACTCCACCGCCCCGCCACAGCTTTCTTCTTTTTGCCGTGTCCCGGTGCTGGTGAGTTTCGCTGCTCGAGACGAGCAGCCGACGCAGGCTTTTTTCTTTTCTTTTCTCCTTTTTGCTTTGGCCGGGGATCTCTCTTGCAGCGGGAAAAATGGGCAACCGCCTTTCCCCTGCACAACGGGAATTTTATATCCAAGTTAAGTCCGCCCTTGTGTTGGGGAATGTTTCCTTTAAAAAAGGGGTTTTAAAATCTTTTGTTAATCTTATTTTTGAGCACTTTCCTGACGTCTCCATGGACGATGTCTTTTCTGTTTCGTTTTGGGGGAAAGTTGGACGTTACATTTATGATGTTCAGATTACGGGGAATTTTAAAGTGGGGAGATTTTTTCCAATTTATGATTCCATTTTTAATTTAGTTAAATCGAAAGGGGAAAGTTTGGGTCCCAGTTCATTCCACCCCCCCCCGCTCCTAACCCCACTTCCCCTAAGGATGGATCGGGAGACAGATACTAGCAGAATGAGGCACAGGGTTGCTGCCGTCTCCCTGCTGCCTCCCGTCCCACCCTGTCCTCTCCTTGTGTTGGGACTGGCCACCCCAGCACGAGCCCTACCCACTCCCTTGTTCCATGAGTCCCTGACCCCAGTTCTATCCCCAGTTGTCATGGTTGTTCCAATGCTGTTTTAATACCTCAAAATGGCGACGGCCTCGTGGCCGGTCGCCACACAGCACAAAAATGGCGCCTCCTTCTCCTCCTCCTCACCCCCTCGGGTTCCCCCCACTGTAACATCTTCGCCCCCTCTGTCGGTTGCCGTCCCCGCGTCGGGTCCCGCCCCCCATCACGCATCAATCTCGGTGACGTCGGGACCCTCCCATCCTGCCTCCTTGACCACGCCTCTGGGTGGGCCCCTGGTGGGTGGGACAGGCCTGCCGTAAGGCCACACCCCGGTAGGTGGGTCAGGCCATGCCCTCTCTCCTGCCGCTCCCAGTTCCCACGCTGCCGGAACCGAAAGTAGGCACAGCCGGAAGCAGGCCATCTTGGCCTGCAGGGTCTCCCGGCACCGGGACCCACCGGCAAGGGAGAGGCTCCGTGCCCTAGCCCGTCCTGCCTCATCATCGGAAGAGGATAAGGACAGTGACAACCCCCGGCAAACAACCAAGGCGGGGGACGGCTGGGCCCGGATCCGGGCCGAGGCCATTAATGATGGGGACCTAGATCTCGCCAGGGATCTAGGTCCATTTGCATCACCAATTGTGCATAAGAGGGGAAAAGAGCCGAGGTGGGAACAGTTACCATACGCTGAAGTGAAGGATTTGAGGAGAGCGGCCAAAGATTATGGGAGAAATTCTCCCTTCTTTAAAAACGTTTTAGATCTGACCTTTTAGGGACATTGCCTTATACAACACAACCGTGGCTATATAGCGAAGGCCCTGCTGTCCCCCACAGAATTCCTTCTGTGGGAGATACATTGGAAAAAATTGATTAAGCCTCTCCTAACAAAGTATGATCTCAGGGAGGTGTTAGGAGATGGCGCAGAGGGACTTGAAGCTTTGGCAGGGGAGGGGGAATTTAGCAGACTTGAAGACCAAATCCTGCTTCCCGAGAATTTGTTAAGTGACATAAGGGATGCTGGGAAGGAGGCACTGCTGAAAATCCCCGATGGTACCACCCCCCTCCAAAACTTTTCATCAGTTCTTCAAGGCCCTGATGAAACTTTTATCAAGTTCGTGGACAGGTTAAAGGAGGCCATCGACAGGCAGATTGAGAACGTCGAGGCCCGAGAAGAACTTCTGCGAAAGATGGCCCTGACCAATGCCAACCCGGAGACCAAGAAGATCCTGAGAGCTCTTCCACAGGATCCGGAGCCTACCATCGCTAAGATGGTAGAGGCGTGCACCAAGGCGACTTCGATGGAGGAAACAGTGGCATTTGCGGTGAGCAAAGGGGTGGGGGAGGCGATGGTAGACCTGATGAACACTCGCTGTTTCAGCTGTGGCCAGTTGGGCCACATCCAAGCGAACTGCCCACACTGGCCGCCAGATAGGTCTTACCACCCTTACGACCCCTCCCTGAGACCAACATACAGGAAACCCCGCTTCCATCGGCCGGGAAACAGAAGGCAGAGCGCGAGGAAGGGCCGCGCCATGACACCAAATGGCCCGTCCCAGCGCCCGGGGCTGCCATCTTTCCCGGAGAACCATGGCCCCAGCGGTACACTTCTCTGGACGTTCGCAGCCAGGAGGACGGGCTCCGGCTCCTCAGAAGAACCAGGCAACTGAACTGCGCCCGTCGCCAAGTCCTCCGGACCAGCCTTCACGTCATGTTTCCAGATGAGGACTTGGTTCGCGTCCCGGCGGGATTCCTGCCACCGCTCTACTGTGACTACCCCACCACTGTTTTGCTGTTAGGAGACACCGCCAACATGCTGGATGACCTCACCATCATCCCAGAGGTCGTCTACTTCGAGACGGGGACAGAGCTCACCGTTTCCGTGGTATGTTACCAGCCTCCGTTCTCCTTGCCTAAGGGGTCTCCTTTAGCCCTTTGCTACATCTTGCATGTCCACACAGAAGACACCGGCATGGACCTTTCAACAGACCTTTCTTCGGATTTGGACTCTTCGGCCTTTCTTGTCCAAAACATAAGCAGACAGAGACCTATTATTAAGACTTCTTTTGTTTTACAGGGAAAGTCCATCTCACTAGACCTGATGGCAGACACCGGCGCGGATGTTACCATCATTCCCCAGGCAGAGTGGCCTCGCGACTGGAAACCGGTGTCCCCTTGTGGCACAATCTCCGGCGTGGGAGGTGCTGTCAATTCCCACCGGAGCAAACATCTGGTATGTGTGGAGGGGCCGGAGGGTCAAGTTGCCACGATTAGGCCTTTTGTGGTAGCTTCCAATATCAAATTGTTAGGTAGGGACGTTTTGTCCCAATGGGGTGCCCGACTTGACATCCCTAGTCTTGCGTGGGATTTTTAGTCTGGGCCACTGCGGAGCGCACCTCCCCACCGCTCAATTGGAAAACAGACACACCGGTGTGGGTGAACCAGTGGCCCTTGCCATCTGAAAAATTAAAGGCACTCAAGAACTTGTGGAGGAGCAGGTGCGCCTGGGGCATTTAGTACCTTCCACCAGCCCCTGGAACACACCTGTCTTTGTGATTAAGAAACCTGGCAAAGACAGGTGGCCCCTGCTCCAAGACCTATGCAGGGTTAATGATGTCATTGAAAATATGGGCCCTTTGCAACCAGGCCTTCCCTCTCCCTCCATGCTGCCCTGGGATTGGCAGCTTGCAATCCTTGACATCAAGGATTGCTTCTTTAACATCCCTTTGTATCCCGGAGATGCTCCCAGATTTGCCTTCTCGGTTCCCTCCATCAACCGAGGAGAGCCATATAAGAGCTATCAATGGACCACTCTGCCCCAGGGATTGAAAAATTCCCCTGTGCTCTGCCAAACTTTTGTGGCTCAGGTCCTTTCCCCGGTCCATCGCCTCTTTCCCGAGGCAATTTTTTTGCACTACATGGACGACATTTTAATTTGCGCCGCTGACACAACCTACTTGAAAGCGGCCTTGGAAAAGACAGTAAAGACCATCAAGGACTCAGGATTCCAAATTGCGGAGGAGAAGATCCAGCTGTCATCCCCCTGGAAATATTTGGGCTTCCTAATCACGGGAAGGACCGTCGCGCCCCAGTCCCTCACCATCAAGGACAACCCTCAAACCCTGTGGGACTTGCAGCAGCTCTGCATCACCATCACGTGGATCTGACCTCTCCTAGGACTCACCACAGAGGAGCTGTCACCGCTGTTCCAACTGCTGAAAGGCGACGGCGACCTGGCATCCCCACGCCATCTCACCCCGGATGCCCGTGAGGCCCTGGAGAGAGTCGCGGCTGCCATCAAGTCCCGCCAGGCACATCGGGTCGTGCGGTCCCTCCCCATCAACTGTGCCATCTTAGGTAAGTCCCCGAACTTACATGCCCTCTTATTCCAGTGGGACAACAGCCAGAGGGACTCACTCCTGATCATCAAGTGGTTGTTCCTCCCACACTAGCCCGCAAAAACAGTTACACCTTTTCCGGAATTAATGGCAAAACTTATTATCAAGGCCCGCCAGCGCCTCCGGACCCCCGCAGGGTGTGACCCAGCATGCATCTACTTACCATTAAATTTGGACCAATTGGATTTCCTCTCACAAACAAATGAAAATTTACAGATTTCGGTAGACAGCTATCCTGGTCAAATTTTAATACATTATCCCAAACACAAACTTTTTAAAGACACCTTGTATTTGGCCCAAAATCCTACAAAAGTAAGATTCCATTGAAAGGTGCTCTCACAGTGTTCACCGATGGGTCAGGTAGATCCCACAAGTCGGTGATCACCTGGAAGGACCCGGACAGTCAGAAGTGGGAGTCTGACGTCCAAATAGTTCCAGGTTCTCCCCGAGATCACTGAGCTTGCAGCGGTCGTGAGAGCCTTCAAAAAATTTCAACAACCTTTCAATCTCGTCACTGATTCGGCATATGTGGCCGGGATAGCAGAAAGGGCTGAACATGCCCTGCTCAAAGAAATTCAAAACAAAGTATTGTACAGCTTGCTCTCAAAACTCATTTGGCTTATCTCACACCGGAAGCAACCGTATCACATTCTGCATGTTAGGTCACACACAGACCTGCCAGGTGACATCACTGAGGGAAACCGGAGAGCAGACGCCCTGGCGATGCTGGCCACCTCCACCTCTGTAAACCCTACAGTTCTAAGACCCACCTTGACAGATGTCCACATGCAGGCTAAGATGAGCCATGCCTTTTTCCACCAAAATACTCCGTCGCTTTGCCGTCAGTTTAAAATCTTCAAGGAGCAGGCGCGGGCCATCTTAGCCACATGCCCCAATTGCCAATCCCACGCCTTACCATCCTTAGCGACGGGGGTTAACCCCCGGGGATTGGGGGCATTGGAAACCTGGCAAACAGACATAACACACTTTCCCTCCTTTGGGCGGCTGAAGTACATCCATGTGTCTGTAGACACGTTCTCAGGGGCAGTGTTTGCCTCCACCCACACGGGGGAAAAAACAAAGGATATCATCAAACACTTATACATGGCTTTCTCCACCTTGGGTGTCCCTAAAATGATCAAAACAGACAATGGACCAGGGTTTGTGTCCAAGCAATTCATGGAATTTGTGCAACAATGGGGCATTGATCACATCACAGGTATCCCGCACAATCCTACAGGACAATCAATTGTGGAGAGAAAACATCAGGAAATCAAAAAATTGTTAGACCAGCAGAATGATTCGGCCCTCACCACAAGCCCTGTAGAGAGGCTGTGCAAAGCCCTATATGTTCTCAATTTCATGAACTGTTCGGACCGCGAGCCAAACCCCCCGATACTACGCCACTTTCACAATAACACCAGGGCGCAGTTGAAAGAAAGACCACCAGTGCTCGTTAAAGACCCTGAGTCCAGGATCATCAAAGGTCCGTACCCGCTGATAACGTGGGGGAGAGGGTATGGCTGTGTCTCCACAGAACAGGGCCCCAGGTGGATCCCCGGCAAGTTTATAAAACCATACCAGGAAGACATCGTGAAAGAAAGCCACCCCCCGGACCACTCCCCCGAGACGACAGCTCCAGCGGAGACCACCGTCGCCTGGAGTCGGAGGAAAAGGAAGGGAAGCAGACCCATCGACGCCGCCACAAGGACTCTGATAACTAATCGATACTTCCCACCGGCTTGGACAGTTTACCCCCTGACCCCATCCCCAACCATTCCTTACCCTTTCCTGTCCTACCACTTTCCTCGCCCCCCTTACCCTCACACCTGACCCCACACTTTTTCTGTTTCAATGTTAATTTAAACGGGGGAGGATGGGGATTTGAGGGGACCCTTGGTCTTATCTCTTTTTGTATGTTTGAGTTATTAGATTACTGACCACCCAGATGGCAATTACATCAGCCAGAACACCCCGCAGCGACCGGCTTCCTGCAGCTGCCTTCGTCACCATCTTATGGCTCCACCTGGCAGGAAGCTGGCTCGTGCCACAGCCCAAGGAAAACGTCTGGGTCACGCTGGCAAAGTCTATAGGACAAGAACAGCTTTGCATGGCCATGGGCAGTGTAGACAATCCGTTGTCTACATGCCTGGCGGGAGTCCCCCTGTCCGAAAATGATTTTCCGTTCACGGGGATGAAACTCAACCCGGCAGACTCCTGGATGAGTTGGATGAGGACACTACCACAGGCACCACAGGAACCCCAGGAATTGGACCTACTGGGGGCCACAAGGGTCCACTTTTGTATTCGGTTTTATACTAAGGCCCCACAAACAAAACCAGGGCAAAACATTAAAGACGTAACACCAGCAAATAGAAAATACATCAATGAGTGGTGCAATTACACAGGCCCTGTGATGTCCAAGTCCTACCCATTCCCTAAGGAGCTCCCTCGGGGTGTGTTTCTCATCTGTGGGGACAGGGCGTGGGCTGGGATCCCCTTCAATACCAAAGGGGGTCCCTGTAGCCTTGGCAAGCTTACGACGCTAACCCCCAATAAAACCCAAATTCTGGATTGGAAGAAGAAAAGTCAATTGGCATACAAAAAGCGATCCTATGGTGAATTTGACCCAAATTGCAATTCCGAAATTTATGATTGGAGTGAGGGAAAGAGGGTTGCCGCTTCTATTTTTCTACCATGGTACGCAGCAGCGAAAGCCCTCGATGAGATTTCTCACCTGGGGTGTTGGATGAGTAAGCAGGCCAACGCTATGTCTGCTGCATTATCAGACCTCTTGGCAGAAGAAGAGACCACCAGGCACGCCACCTTACAGAACAGAGCGGCCATCGATTTTCTGCTGCTTGCCCATGGCCATAGCTGCGAGGACTTTGAAGGGATGTGCTGCTTCAATCTGACATCGAAGAGCACATCCATCCAAGCCAACATCCAGCGGATCCAGGCGTTAGTCAAAGACTTAAAGACTGAAACCAGGGCTGTGGACGCGGTGAACAAGACCTTCTCCCAGTGGGGTGTTCCTGGGTGGGCCGTGCCAATCGTTAAAGGTTTAATTTGGATTTTGATTATTATTTTCTTAATTTCTGTAGCCTTAACTATCTTTAAGAAAATATTAACGAGGAACTTGGGGAATGTTTTTTTAATAAATCAGAAAGGGGGAGTTGTGGGAGGGGTTCCTGCTCTCCCTTGGGAGGCAGCAACAGTCTAGAAAAGGTTGCCAACCAACTGCTGCTCTCCACCCCAGAAGAGCTGTCCATCAATGTTTAGCATACTCCCCAGTTCCAGAAAGTTCAGTTATTCCGTTACCCCCATTGGCTCCTGTTAGAATACCACTCCTCCTCTGTACCCCGATTAGTTCTCTGTATGTCACCCCACTCTGTCTCCCCCCTTTTACCCGTTGCCGTTGGCTGTTTTGTACCCTAACCACACCCACTTCTTTGCCCTTAATACCCAGCCCCGCCTTTCCTCGGGGCTTCTGGAGTTCGCTCCCTTCTGGAGAGTTCGTGTTCCTCGTTTCACCCTCCTGTTCCTGTGACGCTCCTGAAATAAAGCCTCTAGGAATAAAGCCACTTCGGAGCCCTCTCATCCTTACAGTGGAGCTATCTGGGTCCCGCCACATCCTCCCCACGGACCAGTTCTCTGAGGGTTTTCTCCCGGACAGGCTGGGCACCCGGGTGAAGCCCGGAGGACTTGTATTTTAATACAATCTCTTAATTAAAGAAGTTAATAAAAAGTGGAAATACTGCAGTCTGATTTTTGGGCAAGTAGCAAAATCTATCAAGAATTATATTGAATGCACTAATAAATCGCAGAGTAAGTATAAAATAGTTTTTTTTAAATCACAGAGATGCTACAACAACTGAAAGTTGTTTCAAAAACTGAAATCTAAAGCTATAAAACAGCAACATAATTATGAAATGCAGAACTTTTTATTGGGCAAAGTATAGAAATATAGTGTGAATTTTCATAAGTAGCTGTATTAGTTGACTTATCCCATCAAGTGTAATAGTTTGTAGTCTATGTTTTATTCTGATTTTAAGCATCATATATTGGAATATTTGTTCATAATTATGCTAGCTTTGAAATAACTTCTATGTTAATAACTTATATCCTTGTATCAACATGAGACACAGAGATATTGTTCCTGATGGAGTATCTGAGCAGAGAGCAGTATCTTTGTCCTCTGTAAGGACAAAGTTTCTCCCATATCCATTTGTTGTAAAGTAAGAATTTCCTTGAGAATAGTTTTGATAAGAAGTGTGTGATGGGAGGTAAAAGATTTGAAGCTTTAATGAGGAGAGCAATGTTGTTTGATGATAGGGAAGTCTCATAAATGTGGTTATCACCTACTGAACAAATAAATGTATTCATTATAGTATGTAGCATTGTGACCGATACCCTCTGCTCCCAACATCTGGTATTGTAATTAGCATAAATAATGCCATTTTACAAGGCAAGCAGCCAGTCTTCATGACCAAGTGGGTCATGTATTCATTCCCTTTCCCTTATTAGCAGGCCATGTAGGTCCTGTGCACCAAATAGACAAACCAAACAGATTTCTTCTTTCCTTCCCTACTGGGTTCAAGAAAACTAGGCGTCAGGCCAATTACTCCCTTCCTTGCTGGCCTTGAAGGTCCTAAGCACCCAGCCAAACAGGTGTTGTTGATGGCTCCATCACAGAACAGGGAAGCACACACAGAGCACTGTCTATAAAATCAAATAGTTACAAGTCTGAAGTGGGGAACTTGGACTGGAACTGCTGCTAGACAGTAAGGCCTGAGACCCCCCCCCTGGTGGCCAGGGTTTCCTCTGAGGACTGAGTGACTGACTTGTATTCTTTTATATGATTATTGAGTCTAGATAATGATTGTTATGTTAATACAGCAAACTGTGTATTAAGATTTGACCTGATCTGCAGAGTATAGGTGATTAGAAATCATAAGTCGAGCTGTATAATGGAGTAACATAGCATAGCATAGCATAGCATAAAATAGAATAGATTTCAGTTGGAAGGGAGCTGCAACAATCATCTAGTCCAACTGCCTGAACAATTCAGGGCTGACCAAAAGTTAAAGCATAGAATTAAGGGCATTGTCCAAATGCCTCTTAAACACTGACAGACTTGGGGCATTGACCACCTCTCTGGGAAAAGCCTGTTCCACTGTTTGACTGCCCCATGGATAAAGAAATGCTTTCTAATGTCAAGTCTGAAACTCCCCTGAAACAGTTTTGAGCCATTCCCATGTCATTGGATACCAGGGAGATCAGCACCTCCGTCTCCACTTCCCCTCCTCAGGAAGCTGTAGAGAGCAGAGGTCTCCCCTCAGCCTCCTTTTCTCCAAACTAGAAAAACCCAGAGTCCTCAGCCACTCCTCATAGGGCATTCATTCCAGTCCTTTCACCAGCTTTGTTGCCCTCCTCTGAGGGCAATTCAAGGACCTTCACATCCTTCTTAAATTGTGGGGCCCAGAACTGCACATGGTATTTAAGATGAGGCTGCCTCAATGCTAGATAGAAAAAAAATCCCACCTATTTTTGCTTTAGCCTATAGTGAATGCAAGGTTAAGATAAAGAAATGTAATGTGTCGTTTCCTTTTCCTTTTTTTTTTCCTAAGTAGAATGTCTGAAAGAGGAGAAAGGGTTTCAGTATCTTAGCCTAAAAATTAGTTTCTTTACTCAAATCATAATCAAATGTAAAGCATCATGAAAAAAGTCGTAACTTAAATCAAAATAATTATCAAGAATTATATTACTTTCAACCTCCATGAAGGAAAAGTTATGGTTCCTAAAGCACAATCCAGTATACTGGGAAGTAGAAATTAGCACCTCTGTTGATGACACCACAGTTTTATGTGGTAGACATGATTTTTCTTCATTTTTCTGATTTGAGGTTGATGCTAACAATCTTTGGGTTTGGGTTTATAATGTATGTTTTTTTAATTATAAAAGTGACATACAATGCTTCCTGAATGTCAAAGAATTATGCTGATACTCTAACAAAGATCCAAACCATACTCAATATACACAGTGCACATTATAGTATTTTCACAGTAATAAACCAAGTATGGGAAAAAATGCAGAAGTATTAATGGCGCATATATTCTAAAATTATGGAGAAGCTCAGATGAGGTCCATTTCACCAAATAATAAAATAAAATTCCTTCAAGATAGTTTGTATGGTGGGAAGCCAGAGCAAACTTGTCTCTGTCTTGGGGCTGGTGCTGTTTAATATCTTTATCAATTACATAGACAGTGGGATTTAATGCACCCTCAGCAAGTTTGCAGTTGACAGGAAGCTGAGTGGTGCAGCTGACACAACAGAAGGATGCCATCCAGGGATACCTGGACAAACTTGAGAAGTTGGCCCACAAGAACCTCATGAAGTTCAACAAGACTAAGTGCAAGGTGCTGCACCTGGGTTGGGGCAATTAGATTCAGACTAAATATAAGGAAGAAATTTTTTACAGTGAGGATGATCAAACACTGCAACAGGGTTCCCAGAGAAGTTGTAGATGCCCCATTCCTGGAAACATTTAAGGTCAGGTTAGATGGGACTTTGAGCAATCTGATGTGATTGAAGGTGTCCTTGCTCATTGCAGAGCAGTTGGACTAGATGGCCTTTAAAAGTCCATTCCAATTCAAATCATTCTATGATTATCTGATTCTGTGACATAAGGATTAAAAAAATTATTTACCTAGGTTTTTAAAAATAGTCTATCTAAACTTTTGTAAGGTTACAATGATACTGAAATCAGCCAGATAGAAACTTTCTAACAGTTTTGAGTATTAGAAAATAGGCATTCTTTATTGCAGCATGCTGGTCACTCAAAGGATCCTTCCTCTAATCAAGTGCTCTGAGCATCAAGTGAACAGTGTTTTCATCATGCACACTGACTACATATTCATTAGTATAGCTGTTGTCGCATTAGTCAAAGGGATGGGACCAAAATGGGACTAAGAACGATTTATTGCTTAGATAACTGTGACAATGCGTTATTTTTCCTGTCCCCAGGCAGCTCCGGAGTGCCCGGCTCTGGCGCCTCTGCTTCTCGGCGGGACTGGTGCTTGTTGCGATTCCCGGGCGCTTCTGTTGTCACGCACCGGGGCGGGCTGGCCGCATACTGCCGCTGGTGCTAGGGAGGAAATAAAGACGTAAAGGAATTGTCCAATTTGCCCGCGTTGATGGCTGGAAAGCTTTAATGGCCATGGGAGCCGCGGTGGAGAAGCTGCGAACCACCCCCAACTCCGCATGGACGAAAATGGCCCCGAGATACGGGAGGTGTGGGGTTTTATCGGGGGTGGGGCGAGGAGAGCAGAAGCCCTCCTGCCCAATTGGGACAGGCGCCGTGGCAATGACGTGGACCACAGCGCCCAACGGGGACGCGACAGGGGCCGACCCCAGGCTCCGGGGAGAAGGGTGTTGCCAGTATCCAATTAAGAAATCACCTTAGGTAAACAATCTCCATAACACATTCCACATATGCACAAACACAGGAGCAGCAAATGAGATAAGAATTGTTCTGATTCTCTTTTCTTTGCTTCACTCACAGCTTCTTTCAGGAGAAATCCTGAGAAAGCTGTCTCTCTCTGTTCAGAGGACATGCGAATACCACACCCTGCTGCTCAAGCAGAGTAACTAGGAGCTCATTGCCCAGTACCATATCTGAGTGGATTTTAAATATCTCCAATGATGGAGACTCCCCAACCTCTCTGAGCAACCTCTTCAAAAAAAAAAAGTGTTTTCTGATGTTCAGGTGGAACCTCCTGTGTTTTGGTTTGGTTTTCAATTTTCAGAATCCAAGGGGCTAATTCTATTTCCATTAAAATCTTAGTGATTTGGGCCCATTACCTAGTGGGCTTGGAGAGATATAATTCATCTTTCCCATAACTCAGTTGAAAGTAAGAACAATTACTTTCTTTTTAAGCCAAACTGTGGATATTAACTCTTGCTATGTAGGCTATGAAGATGGCGACACATTCAGAGAAAGAAAGGCTTAACCTTTTTGATGATCTTGGAAAAGTTTAGAAACCTGAGAGAGTGGGGTGGATTGACCTTGGATGGATGCCAGGTACCCACCAAGCCACTTTATCATTCCCCCTCCTCAACTGGACAGTGGCGAGAATGTATGATTAAAGGCTTATGGGCTGACATAAGAACAGGGACAAATCACATTTGCTGTCATGGGCAAAACAGATTTGACTTGGGGAAATTAACATAATTTATTGCCAATCAGATCAGAGAAGGGTAATGAAAAATAAACCCAAATCTTAAAAACACCTTCCCCCCACCTCTCCCTTCTTCACGGGCTTAACTTTACTCCCAAATTCTCTTCCTCCCTCTGAACAGCACAAGGGGATGGGGAATGGGGGTTGTGATGAATTGCAGAGAAAGAATAAAACTCTACAACATTGTAAAAGTCGTAAAGCTGGTATGTTTATAGGAAAAACGACAATCACTTGGTTTTTTAAAAATCTTAAAAGTTTATTAGTAATAAAATACTTATAAAAATAGTAATAAATAGTTATAAAAATAGTAATAAAATTAGAGTAATAAAGATTTGGACAATGAGGATTAGGACACTGCAAGACAATAAAAAGCAAAGAATTACGGACATCCGGATGTTTTTGGGCACTAAGCTGCCAAAAACATGCCTTGTGAACAAAGGAATAACCCTTAAGAGCAATAGCCTGTTGCATATTCATATATGTCATACATGATGCATAAATTCCTTGCAAATTAAGAATTTTTCTGGTTTTTGTCAACTTCTTCCCCTTAATCCTGGTGGTTGCATAAAGACGGAGAGAAGGTGGAAGAATGTTTGTCTTTTCTGATAAGGAGGCAGTAACTCTTTAGGTTACCTGTTGCTGTTATCTCTGTGCGAAGTTTCTTGATTATCTTATCCCTTTCCTGAGCTAGTAAAAATATCTTACATTGCATAGTTTCTATTTTAACATTATGTTGTAACCTAAAACTATATTTAACACACTACTTTAAAAGGATTAATACAGTATTACAAAATAGCCCTCCATAATACATATAGTATTCAATTTAATATTTGCGAAGAGTCAATCATAAAATATGCATTTTTCACAGTTTATTGCAGCGCTGGGTGCATGTGGGGATCATTGCCCCTTCAAAGGACATGCCTCTGAGAATTTCCGAACCTTTTTTACCCCCTCTTGCTCATGCATATTCATTTTACTGGTTTCGCGTTGCAAGTTGCAATTAACTTTTAGCAGTCTTTGTCCTCTATACAGAGAGCTTCTCCAGTCACTTCGTCCCTGCTGCAGCCTTAGACTTTACTCCCATAAAGAGGCCTCTGCTTATCTTGGAATGTGGCTTTGAGCACAGATTAAATGCTTTTAAGCAAGTTACAGAACGGCCTTGGTAAATTTCCACTCTGTCTCATTCCCCCCTTTCCAAAAGGAGATAAGTAAATTCTTTTACTTAATGTAAATTTTTACTATAGTCTACTAGGACTGAATTTTTTTTTTTAAATTAATTGTATTATCTTAGATACCTTTTCGAATTTTAGTTGGAAATTTATTTTTCCCCTCTTTTTTATGATTAAAGTTGCTGTTGCTTGTATCTATAACTGTGCTTGTATACAACTGAAAGTTAAAGACACGTTATCTTGAACTGTATTACGTGCTTTTACTATTAACTTGTGGTCTTGTTCGCTGGCTTTTTAGGCATAACTGTAGGGGTTGTTTTAATTTTGCTACTCTATTTGCTGTAGTGGTTAGTTCTTTTATAGATTTAGTATACTGATTTAAAAACTTGGGACAAAGGTTATTTAGTATTGTTTTGGATGGAGGTACTCTAGGACTTCAATTACAATTATACACAAAACAATTCTATAAATGAAATTACAAACTACCACCCCCTCCCACCCCTGTAATACACTTATTTTGCTTGAATAAGTTTTAGTCCCAGTTTATTGTTTCTTGGTGTTAATTTTTAAGGGGCTTCTGGGGCTTTCTTTACTTGACCATGGTGGATCTAAGCATTTTGCTTCTTAATTTTGATTGTGGTGAAGGTGGTGAGAAGTACGTGGAATGGTCTTTCTCACTGTGGTTCTGAAGTCTTTTCTGTAAGAGAGTTAATGTATACATAATTCTTAGGTTGTATGTTATGTACTGGTTCACTTAGTTCCCTGCTCTGACTTCTAGTCACATGTTTTTTCAATTTTTCTGAGTTGTTTACTTAAAGCTGCTATATAGGTCTCTTGTACTATTCTGGAAATTAAATGTGATCTTTTATCTGGGAATATTGTGGCTGGAATTCTGAAAGCAGTATTGTTTACTCTGGTCACTTCTTGAGTCTTGATAGTTTCGGTGAGGAACACTTCTGGTTACTTTGAAAATGTATTTGTAAATACTGATAAATATTGACACTTGTCTTTTTATGGGAGTTTTGAAAAGTTAATTTACTACCGCTGTTTGTGTTCATGGCCCCTCTTAATTTGACTTAGTTTTGGTCTGGGGGTATTCTTGGCGTTAGTCTGGAGGCAAAGATCACACTGTCGGTTTACTTGAGTAATAGTGGCATATAAATTCTTGGTAATGATCTTTTTAATCAGATATATGTTCTAGAAATCATGTGGAAACTACTACTTAAAAGTCAACACTTTATTTTGATGCACTCTGTAACACTGGCAGCTTTGGTTATTCTGGGAAAGGAGCTACACTTTATAAAAGCTGTTAAGTAGTTAGGCTCTAGTGTGTTTTTTGGTGCTGCTCTCTTACTAGTGACTACACAAATGGAAAGGGATTACCAGCTCTTTTTTAATTGTAGCCCACCCCTCTTGGTTGTATGTCCTTTTTGATTAGTATTATTATTATGTTTTGGCTTACATTTAAGGGAAATTTGTCTATAATTACTTCACTTTTTGCTGCTTTCTTTGCCTCTCTATCTACTAAGTTATTTCTTTTTTCTAATTCTGAGCTCACTTTCTGGTGTGCTTTAATATGTATAATTGCTATTTTTTTAGGCAGCTGAACTGCTTCTAGCAGCCGGATTATCTCTTGCACAGGTTCAATGTTTTTCTTTGTGAGGTTGGCAGTGCTCTCTCTCTCTCTATGGTTTTATGTGTGTGTACAACTTTAAATGCATACTTTGAGTCTGTATAAATATTTGCTACTTTTAAGGTACAGGTTAGTGCAATTATCTCAGCCTTTTGCTCAAGAATGCCTGTTGGTAAGGGTCTAGATTTTATTACATGATTGTATATCTAGCATGTTGCTTTCTAATGGTAATGTAACTACTTTCATCAGTGAACCAGGTCTTTGTATTGTCTAAAGGAGTGTCTTTTAAGTCTGGGTGGCTAGAGTAGGTCAATAGTCTCTAAGCAATTGTGGTGTACTGTTTTTCGTTGATTTTTACTGAGAAAAGAAGCTGGGTTGATAATATTAGTTCTTGTTCTATCATGATGGCTTGGTACTCTAGGAACTTCTGTAGTGAAAGCTAGTGGCCGCCCTTTACTTTTAGTACTGTGGACACTGTGTGGGATACTAGTACAGTCAATTTTTCTCCTAGGGTAAACTTGTGTGCTTATTGAATATTCAGTACAACTGTTGCTACAGCTCTGAGGCAACCTGGCCATTCTTTGGTCATTGCATCTAGTTGCTTGGAAAAGTAAGCAACTGCCTTCTGATATGGACCTAAATAGAAAGAATAGTTTACTTACATATGGAAGTCTTAAAGCTGGAGTTGACATGAGGGCACTCTTTAGTTGGTGAAACGCCCGTGTGGCTTCCTTTGTCCACTGGAGATCTCTATCTGACGAACAGTCCATAATTATAAACCTACAGCTGTCACCACCCTGCCCATGCCTAAGAAGGTTCAGAGTTCATTTATATTGTTTCTTTGTGAGCCTGCCCTAAAGTCTGTTGCCCAGCAGTAACTTTGTACCCTAGGGAGATTACCTTCTGTTTCACCACCTATGCCTTTTTCTTTAATACTCTGTATCCTTAGAGTTCTAGGAAATTTAAAAGGCTTCTTCCTATTTCTTGTGGAGATTCCCAGGACTCTAGAACTTTGTAAGTTGCTCTTCAAACAGAGTGGGGGAATTTTTGAAGCCTTGAGGCACATGGACTATGTGAGATGGGTTTTGTGCTTGCTTTTAGGGCTTTTTCATTTGAATGCAAAAAATTTCTGTCTAGCTTTGTGGATAGGGAGGCAAAAGAAAGCATCTTTCAGATCTAAAACAGTAAACTAGGTTAGTTCAGGTGTTAAACAAGTTAGTAAGGTATATGGATTTGCTACTACAGGATAGAAATCCTTTGTCATCTTATTGACAGCCCTCAAATCCTGTACTATCAATTATTGGGCTGATTTCTTCCCAATCTTCTTTTTCAGGGGGTACTGCTTAATTCTTACTGGTTGTGTCCCTTCCTTAAGCTTGATTAATATGGAGGCGTTCTTTGCCCTCCTTGGTACATCAGAGGCCCATACCCCCAAAAATATTTGTCTTAATATCTCTTCACTAATTTCCTTCTTAATTTCAATGGTTGTTAATGTTAAGCCTAACACCTTTATATATTTTTGAACATTTATGTCCAGAGTAACCTCCCCATTTTAGAATGTTTAGTGAATTGAGCACATATAAAACCTTATAAATACTTTATTGTTACTTTAAAGGTTTGTAAAAGTATGCTTTCTCAGACTGGTTTGTTGTTCTCTATACTACAACATAATCATTTTTATAGGTACTAAATCTTTATTTAAAACTGAATATATGGCCCCTGTATCAACCAAAATTCCACCTTTTTCCTTTCTTCTGGTCCCACTGCCCCTTGCAGAGGGGTCTGTTACTTCTTACTTCTGGATGAAATTCGACTGCTAGGAGGGGCATGAGTTTGAGTGGGTATACCTTTAGAGCCTGAGTCGTCTTCTTTTTTGGGGAGGTGTCACCTTCTGATGAGAAGGCGGGCGACCTGGTTCCAAGATACAGCACGGCGACCCGGCTTCCCCTGGGTCACTCGGTCCACTGACATACACAGACACCAATGTGGTGGATGGTCAAATGGCGTTTATTATCTCATCTCGTGGGGTTAAATAGTCAAGGGGGCTTTCCTACGTGTCCTGGTTTAGGACAAATTAGGGGAAAACACCTCCAAAGGAGCCCCGTATAGGAAACCAAACCCTCCGCAACTTCCCCCCCACCACCGGGTTCGGGAGGAATTCCTTCAGAGGGGAAGTGGAAAAAACTTGTTTATTAAGGCGCAACAAAAAACACTCCCCAGCACAAGAGAAATAGCACAAGATGACCACAGATGTTTTCACCAGTCCAAGGGGGTTGAGCTGTATCTCTCTTCGCCGCAGAGGGTACGGAGCTTCTTTCGCAGACCCCGGGGGAGCTCCTGCCTGGAGTAGGTCCGATGTCTTCGGGGGGGGGGGGGGGGGGGGGGGGAACAACGGAAACCAGGAAAAAGGGAAAAAAATGGCAAAAAAGCAAGCCAGCGAAAAGCAGAGAAAAAAGAGAGGAAAACAGCCAGCAAAGCATGCAGCCAGCAGCAAGCAAAAGCAGCAAGCAAGCTAAGCAGCAAGCCAGCAGCCAGCCGGGGGCGGGGGGAAGGAAGACAAAACAAACTGAGAACAGGGAGCAGAAACCACGATTGGGATAATGAGCATGAAAATGTCCTGTCCCCACGACATTCCACCCCTTATCCCATATCGTGAACATGTTACTGAACTTCCTTCCCACCTGCTCAAACCTTCCACACTTACACATTCCCTTCCATTCTCACTTGCTCTGACTTTCGACATTTACACATTTCCTTCTGTCCCATGTCTGTGTGGTTTAATGTACAAACAATGGCAGTAACATCCAGCAAATTGAGATGTTTGCATATGAGTCTCACCCCACAATCAGGTCTCCCTGAGGTACACATCGTGTTCTTCCATCTTTCTGCATTATCCACCATGTACAACCTGGTCCCTGAGCAAAGACAATCCCACGAATGGGTTTGTCTGTACTCGAGGCAGAATTGATCCACACTGTCCTCCCTAACAAACCTCTGATATGTGCCACTGGGACTTTATCTCCGTCTACTATATTCAGGGACTCAGACTGGGCAGGACCTGCTCGATTGGTGGAACCTCGGGTGTTAACTAACCAGGTGGCCTGTGCCAAATGCTGCTCCCAGTTTTTGAAAGATCCCCCACCCAATGCTTTCAAGGTGGTTTTTAACAGTCCATTGTACCTCTCTACCTTGCCTGCAGCTGGTGCATGGTAGGGGATATGGTACACCCACTCAATGCCATGTTCCCTAGCCCAGGAGTTGAAAAGGCTGTTCTTAAAATGAGTCCCATTGTCTGACTCAATCCTCTCAGGGGTACCATGCCTCCAAAGGACCTGCTTTTCAAGGCCCAGGATGGTGTTACGGGCTGTAGCATGAGACACAGGGTAGGTTTCCAACCATCCTGTGGTGGCTTCCACCATTGTGAGCACGTAGCGCTTGCCTTGGCGTGTCTGCGGCAGTGTGATGTAGTCAATCTGCCAGGCCTCCCCATACTTGTACTTGGACCACCGTCCCCCATACCATAGGGGCTTCACTCGCTTGGCCTGTTTGATGGCAGCACACGTCTCACAGTCATGGATAACCTGAGAAATACTGTCCATGGTTAAATCCACCCCTCGGTCTCGTGCCCACTTATAGGTGGCATCTCTACCCTGATGGCCTGAGGCATCATGGGCCCATCGCGCTAGGAACAACTCCCCCTTGTGTTGCCAATCTAAATCTATCTTTGACACCCCTATCTTTGCAGCCTGATCTACCTGCTGATTGTTTTGCTCTTCTTCATTAGCTCTACTCTTGGGGACATGAGCATCTACATGGCGAACCTTCACAGGCAGTTTCTCTACCCGGGTAGCAATGTCTTTCCATTCTTCAGCAGCCCAAATTGGTTTTCCTCGACGCTGCCAGTTAGCCCCTTTCCATCTCTCCAGCCATCCCCACAGAGCATTGGCTACCATCCATGAATCAGTGTAGAGGTAGAGCTTTGGCCACTTCTCCCTTTCTGCAATGTCTAGGGCCAGTTGAACGGCTTTGAGTTCAGCAAGTTGACTTGATCCACCTTCTCCTTCAGTGGCCTCTGCGACCTGTCGTGTGGGGCTCCATACAGCTGCTTTCCACTTCCGATTCATTCCTACGACGTGACAGGAACCGTCAGTGAAAAGAGCATAGCGTGTTTCCTCTGCTGGCAATTGGTTGTAGGGTGGAGCCTCTTCAGCCCGTGTCACTGGTTCTTGTTCTTCGTCTGTGACACCAAAGTTTTCACCTTCAGGCCAATTTGTAATCACTTCCAAAATCCCAGGGCGATTCAGTTTACCAATACGGGCGCGCTGCGTGATGAGGGCAATCCACTTGCTCCATGTAGCACTGGTGGCATGGTGGGTAGTAGGAACCTTTCCTCTGAACATCCACCCCAGCACCGGTAGTCGGGGTGCCAGGAGGAGTTGCGCTTCTGTACCAATCACCTCTGAGGCAGCTTGGACTCCTTCGTAGGCAGCCAAAATTTCCTTCTCTGTTGGGGTGTAGTTGGCTTCAGACCCTCTGTAGGTCCGACTCCAAAATCCTAGCGGTCGGCCTCGAGTCTCATCAGGCACTTTCTGCCAAAGGCTCCAGGACAGACCATGGTTCCCGGCTGCAGAGTAGAGCACATTCTTGACCTCTGGTCCCGTCCTGACTGGGCCAAGGGCTACTGCATGAGCAATTTCCTGCTTAATCTGGGCAAAAGCTTGTTGCTGCTCAGGGCCCCAATGGAAATTGTTCTTCTTGCGGGTGACCAGGTAAAGAGGGCTCACGATCTGACTGTACTCAGGAATGTGCATTCTCCAAAAGCCTATGGTGCCTAAGAAAGCTTGTGTCTCCTTCTTGTTGGTTGGTGGGGACATAGCTGTGATCTTGTTGATGACATCCGTAGGAATCTGACACCGTCCATCTTGCCACTTCACTCCCAGGAACTGGATCTCTCGAGCAGGTCCCTTGACTTTGCTCCTCTTGATGGCAAAACCGGCTTTCAGGAGAATCTGGATTATTTTCTCTCCTTTCTCAAACACTTCTGCTGCCGTTTTCCCCCACACAATAATATCATCGATATACTGTAAATGTTCTGGAGCCTCACCCTTTTCTAGTGCAACCTGGATCAGTCCATGGCAGATGGTAGGACTGTGCTTCCACCCCTGGGGCAGTCGATTCCAGGTGTATTGCACTCCCTTCCACGTAAAGGCAAACTGAGGCCTGCATTCTGCTGCCAGAGGAATGGAGAAAAACGCATGAGCAATGTCAATAGTGGCGTACCACTGTGCTGCCTTGGACTCCAGCTCGTACTGGAGTTCCAGCATGTCCGGCACAGCAGCGCTCAGTGGTGGAGTCACTTCATTCAATGCTCGGTAGTCCACAGTCAATCTCCATTCTCCTTCAGATTTACGCACAGGCCAGATGGGGCTGTTGGCTGCAGCCTGAGTGACTGGGATTGCTGCTGGTTTATCTCCCTGCCCCCCTTCCTCTGTCTGCTGCCCTACAGGATCAAGCAGAGTATGATAAGCATATGCCAGGGCCCAGCTCACTGCAATGATCCTTTTCTCCTTGGGGTTATCCTGGCATTTCCCTTTCAGATACTTCGCCACCTCAGCTGGGTTCTGGATGTGTTCAGATGGAAAGTCCCAAACTACAGGATCAGAAAACTCCTTTAAAATTTGGCCCATATCCTCCCATTTCCCGCACCACTCAGGATTTTTCGCCCTTGGTTGTACTCCTAAATCAGAGGTCTCACCAGCCCCTCTAGAAATCTCAGCCTTCATCTTATATAAACTGCGGACAGTATAGAGAAAGGTTATTAAATTAAATAACAGAAAGATGGTATCCTTGGCAGTCAGGGAGGACAGGACATTTCCTAATAGAGATGTAAACAATTCAGAGGAGGAAAAGGAAAGCAAAGGCTGAAAAACCTCCTCCCCCATAACAAATTTAGCACACAGCCACAACCACGAGTTATACATTCCTGGAGCCGATAACAACATTTTTATAAGCCCCTTGCAAAGTATCACAGCCAAGCCCAGCCCGATAAATATTCTTGTTAGTGTCCCTCTGCTACAAAAGCTACGTATTAGGGACAATACCGGAGCTACTTCTGGATAAGAAAATAACTCCAGGGACCATAAAGCTATCAAAACTTCAAAGAACCCTAATGACCACAAATAGAGGCAGGCTTTCACTCCAAATGACATCATAACTTTAAAAAGAGACATACCAATATTCCCACAGAACAGTTAAAGCCAAAAATATTATTAGAATAAAGTTTTTTTCCACTTTGTCTGGGCCTCCCCGTACGGGCCACCAAATTATTTGTCCTGGTTTAGGACAAATTAGGGGAAAACACCTCCAAAGGAGCCCCTTATAGGAAACCAAACCCTCCGCAACTTCCCCCCCACCACCGGGTTCGGGAGGAATTCCTTCAGAGGGGAAGTGGAAAAAACTTGTTTATTAAGGCACAACAAAAAACACTCCCCAGCACAAGAGAAATAGCCCAAGATGACCACAGATGTTTTCACCAGTCCAAGGGGGTTGAGCTGTATCTCTCTTCGCCGCAGAGGGTACGGAGCTTCTTTCGCAGACCCCGGGGGAGCTCCTGCCTGGAGTAGGTCCGACGTCTTTGGGGGCGGGGGGGGGGGGGGGAACAACGGAAACCAGGAAAAAGGAAAAAAATGGCAAAAAAGCAAGCCAGCGAAAAGCAGAGAAAAAAGAGAGGAAAACAGAGCCAGCAAAGCATGCAGCCAGCAGCAAGCAAAAGCAGCAAGCAAGCTAAGCAGCAAGCCAGCAGCCAGCCGGGGGCGGGGAAGGAAGACAAAACAAACTGAGAACAGGGAGCAGAAACCACGATTGGGATAATGAGCATGAAAATGTCCTGTCCCCATGACACTACGTCAAAAGGGGATGGTGGGCCTGGCTAGGGTTAGTAAGGAGTGGAAAACTACTGAGGTTAGGAGGGGCTGCATGCTTCAGGGGTGATTGATTACCTATAGCAGGAAGAAGGGGGGAAGGGTCTAGCTTTCCGTCACATCCCGAGATTTTCCGTTCGCCTGTCCCTATCTACCACATCTCCCCCCCCCCCTTTTTTACTAATGAATGAGGTAGTTATAAACATAGGCACTAAGGTGAGGTACAAAGTTATAATATGATAAGGGAAAAGGGGTTTTTGGTAAACCTGAGTAATCTTCGCAAGGCAAGTTTAGAGAACCTCTGCGACTGGCAGTGTTCTCGGTTTTTGGTTCACAGCATTTGTTGCCGGCCTATAAACAGGATGTTGGCCCGTTCGAGGTGAGCTTGAACAAATGAGACCAGCTTGTTTAGCAAGCATGGTCCGAATGTGAAGATTAAAAGCAGTATTGCTAGCGGACCTACTAGGGTGGAAATTAGAGTGGTGAGCCATGGCGATTGATTGAACCAGGACTCGAACCAGCTCTGTTGGGTTTCCCTCTCTTTCTTTCTTTGAGCCAGTCTATCTCGGAGTTCTGCCATGGAGTCTTTAACGACTCCTGTGTGGTCCGCGTAGAAGCAGCATTCCTCCTTCAAGGTGGCACACAGACCTCCTTGCTGCATGAACAAGAGGTCCAGTCCTCGCCTGTTTTGTAAGACCGCTTCCGAAAGTGAGGAAACTTATTTCTCTAGAAAGGAGATTAATTTCTCGATCGTCTGCAGGTCCTCATCGATGGTCATCTGCAGCTGAGCAAGCCCTTGGTGTCGGGTCGCGAGGGCCGAGACACCTGTGGCTGTGCCAGCTGCTCCCAGGCCGAGCAGCATTGCGATAGTCACTCCTGTTATTATTTCTCTTTTGTGGAGTCAGCCGGGCTCCTCAAAGATGTGGTACACCTCCTCGTCTGAGTGGTACAGAACCCTAGGAACAATCAGAACTTGGACACAGAAGTCGATAGCGTCATTGAACTTGGCAAGGAACACGCAAGGACTCACCCCAGATCTCTGACAAACCCACATCCCAGATGCGGATGGGACCGCCCACTTGTTGACCTTTCTGTTGGGCTTGACGACTTCGGTGCAGAAGTTGCCTTTCTGCTTTACCAAGGCTGCATTGCCAAAGCATTTGCCCTGGCCTGTGACTTGACTCAGGGTGATTCCCCTACGGGGAGTGTCCCATCTGCACTGGTGAGGGGCTTCGGCTGTGGAGTAACTGAAGGGGGTGTCTAGAGCAACTCCTTCATAGAAAGGAGGTTTAACATCGTAGCAAAGCCAGCAGGAATTGGTTAGGTTTGGGTTGGATTCGTTCAAGGATAGAAAGGTAGCCTCTAGCATGCGGAAGATTGGGTCTGAGTCTGACTCGGCTAAGCGGCCTATTTGGAAGGCATCTGCATGGCCGGTCGGGATATCAGTGGCCTTTGTGGGTAGTGGTTTGGGATGGGTTATGTTTCCCCCTTTCAGCATGTCCTTAATAACCTTCTTGGGTCCTACTGGTCGGGGTGCCGGTGGTTGGAGCCTGATAATTCGCACATTCACCCACTCTTTTGGCCCCTTGAGGACTACCGTCCACGTTCTGCCTGTGGCCCAACTAGGGTGTTCTGGCTGCAGAACCGTCATGTTATAGTCTGTGCACTTCCGATGTTTGGGTTGTATATGATGGTTGCTATAGACCCCTCCCTTGAAGGCGGGCTTTTTACAGCCGGTAGGTGCCCAGGTGAACTGCAAGAATCTATCGGGCTCTTGCGGTTCCCACCCTTCTCCCGATGGTCTGGCATCTGTGACAATGGTTTCACAGCCCCAGTGTCCTCAATATCCCCACCCCGGGTAGTTACAGTACTTCTTCCCAGGGTTGGAGGCTGGACACCAGTAGGACAGGTACATGTGCATGATGTGTGGGTGCTGGGGTCGTATTTTTGGTCGTCCTGGAAACAGGTCGGCGATATGGAACACGAAGGATGGGGTGCCTGCTGTGGTGATTTCTTTGAACACCTTGTCACTTGAAAGATGCTGCATGACCCACCTGAATGGTTGATGGGGGTAATAGTCTGGGTTAGCTCGCCCCTTGGCGATGAGCCCTAATAGCAAGATCACACAAAGCCACCGTTGCTGTCTGGGTCTCACCGGTGTAGGACTCTTGGGTGCTGTCTGGCGTTTCGGTGGTTCGTCGCTTTCCTCTGGAACCGGGATGTACGCGTTACGGGGACGACCCACGAGCATGTCCTGTAAACAGAAACTCGCAATTCTCGTTAGTCTCATCCTGAAGGTCTGGCTTGATTGACTTAAGTGGGCACCACCTGATCTTGCCCTCTTTTTTAACCGCCGCATACCCCCGTCCCGTGAGCACCAGCCTCCAGCCCCGTTCCCATTCGCCCAGCTCGTTTTTGATTACGACCTGTGGGACCTCCTCTAGGGCTCGAGTGGCCCAGTGCTTTCGAACAGGACTGTCTGCCTCATCTCCTCTAGGGAACTGATTCAGTGCAAGCAAAGCTGTTGCCAGTATACGCGCTTGGTCCCCTGGGGGAACGGAATTGGCAAAGCCCTCTGCCTTCGCCAATACTTCTAGCTTAGCTTTCAGGGTCTGGTTTGCTCGCTCAACTATGGCCTGCCCGGTGCTGTTATACGGGATACCTTGTACCAAGGTGATACCCCATTTCGAGGCGAATTCTTGCACTGGTTTGGAAATGAAATTGGAACCGTTGTCAGTTTTGATTTGCTTGGGGATACCAAGCCATGCCATAGCTGTCAGCCAGTGCTGTATCGTGGCCTTAGAGTTAGCTTTGGGGTGCTGTGTGGCTACGATCGCTCCGCTGTAAGTGTCCACCGTCACTGCAAGCCATGCTCAGGGCTTTAGCAGTTGACATAAGGTGAAGTCCAACTGCCAGATTTCCGAGGCCTTGAGACCTCTTGGGTTGACCCCACTGGTCCACAGGGGTGACCTCTGGCAGTGAGGGCAAGTGGCCACTACATGTTTTGCGTCCACGGTCGAGATCCCGCATCTCTTCGCCAGTGCTTTGGCTCTGATGTGGAGCGACTTGTGCAGCTGCCGAGCTTCCTGCAGCGTCCACACTCCCTTTGCTGCGGCGTCTGCCTTGTCATTGCCGGTCTGGAAGAAGCCTTTGACTGGGTTGTGGCTGTTGACGTGAATGACAGACACGGTGCCCCGTTGCGAGGAGAGCGCCTCCTCCAGCATTGAGGCCGCTGCTGACGTTGACACGCCTGGTCCTGACATGGCCAGGCAAAGCCTTGCCACGAATATAGAGTCCGTTACGATGTTGAGGTGTTCGTCTTGGAAGAGTCCGCACGCCAAGACCACTGCTGCTGCTTCCAGTTGTTGCACTGACAGTGTGGGATCACTTGTTTTGACGCAATGCCATTGCTCTCCTGCTTGCCACACTGCCGCCGCATTAGAAGTCATGGAGGAAGCGTCTGTGAAGACCGTCGGTCCCGGCTGCGGTCGGTCCATGACCTTTGCCGGCATGTCTATATCGACAATGGTCAGCAGCTGAGTCCAAGGTGGCCTGGTGGCGTAGGAGATTTCTCCCCCGAAGCCAGTGAGAGCAAGGGCCAGGTGCTCCGATATCGCGGTTGACTCCATGGTTGGCCGCTTGCGAAAGGGGAGGTGGATTCTTGTCGGCTCGGTTCCCAGGTGTCTCAGGGCGAGTCTCCTGCCTTTCATGATGAGGTTGGCGACGCATTCAACTCCCGGGGAAAACGCTCGAGTTGGTCTTCCGAGGACCACCCATTGGATCGGCCGAGACTTTTTGGAAGGTCCTTGAGCTAGTGCTCCCACTCCTCCCTTTTGTGTGAAGTGGACGTATAGATCGAGTGGCGCATCTGGGTCCCACCTGGCAAGCGTGCCAGTAGACATCTGGTGCTCGATGAAGTCAAGGGAGCTCGCTGCTTGTGGCGTCAGCTCCTTGGGGTCCCAGGGGTGCTTTCCTTTCAGGAGGTCATATAGGGATTCCATGACCTCGGGAGGAATCAGGATGATGTTGCGCAGCCACTGCAGAGAACCCACAAGGCGCTGCATGTCATGGAGTGTCTTGATGTCTCAGCGGACCTTCACCTTGGGAGGTGTCACGTAGGAGTTCGTGATCCCCACTCCCAGGAAGGTCATGCAGGGTCCTCTGTTGATCTTCGTGTTCGCAATCTCAAAGCCATTGGCCTGGAGAGTTTCCGTGATCGTGGTCACCAGGTGATCCACCTGGCTCGCCGATGGTGCAGCGACGAGGATGTCATCCATGTATTGAATGATGGTCGCAGCGGGGTAGGACTGTCGGACTGGTGTCCGTGCTTTATCCACGGTAATCTGGCATATGGTCGGGCTGTCCACGAGACCTTGCGGCAGCACCTTCCATTGGAAGCGGAGGTTAGGTCACTCGCCGTTTGGGAACACGATGGAAAAGGCGAACCGTTCCTTGTCCTCAGCGTGCAGGGGTATCGAAAAGAAGCAGTCCTTGATGTCCAGCACTGCGCATGGCTGCCCTTTGGGGATGGCTGAGTTCGTGGGCAGCAGTGTCTGAACTGGACCCATGGGTTGGATTGCCCTGTTCACCTCCCTCAGGTCGTGGATGAGGCGATGACCCTTTCCGGACCTTTTGGGGATTACAAATACAGGGGTGTTCCACGGGCTGGTGGAGGGTTCTATGTGACCCTTCTGCAGCTCGCGGCTGACCAGTTCCAGCAAGGCTGCCATTCGAGGCTTTGACAGGGGCCACTGCTCGACCCATATGGGGTCTGACGATTTCCAGGTCAGTCTGATTGGCAGCGGTGGGTGTACGGCAGTGGCCCTCAGGATAAATTTGTGATTCTGACCCCTAACATAGTGAGGACATCCCTTCCTATCAAGGGTGGAGAGCTTTGTAGAATGTAAGGGTAGATTGCCGCCGTCTGTTCCGGTCCCTTTTTTGTGTGGAGTGTTATGGCCACCAGCTGGGTGCTTTTCCACGCCCGGGATGGCCCTCCCACTCCGTTCACTGGGGGGACCTCTTTGCACTGCCAATGCTGAGGCCAAAGCGCTTGGGGAAAAACTGAGCAGTCTGATCCCGTGTCCGCCCAGAACTGAAGCCCTATGATGTGGGGATCCTGACTGCCGTAAAGGCGGCATGTCCCCCACATCTTCAGGGGTTCCTTCCCTTTTTTCATGGCCAAGGCCACCCAGGGGTCCCGCTCTGGGGCGTCCCCTGCTGGCCCTGTGGCACAGGCACGGCTTGTGGCGGTGGTGGATACGAAGGTGCCACTGGCGGCGCTGCAAAGCTCTGCGATTGTGCCGCCGGTGGGGGTGCGAAGCTGGCTGCCTCCTGTGAGGGCATGGGGTATGAGGCCCCCCCGCCCCACTGGGGGTTGACATAAATGAGCCGCTTCGCATTCGCAGCGGGAGGAGGCTGAGTGCGGCCAGTGCGCCCCCTCCCTTTCCCGTTTCCCTGAGGCCGGGACCTGCAGTCCTTAGCGAAATGCCCCTTCTTCCCACAGCTCCAGCAGGGCCCTCTCAGGCGTGCTTGAGGTGGGGGCACCGCTGTGGACTGCTGTGCCGGCTGGGGACAGCTCACTGCAATGTGGCCTGTCTGACCACACTTGAAGCACGCCATGGCACTGGTTAAGGTGCGAACAGCTGCCTGGACGGGTGTTAGGTGTTCCTCTCTTACGACGTGCCTGATCATATCGGCTAGGCTGGCCCCGGCTGGCAGGGAGCGCAGGATGTCTTTGTTGACGGAGTTACATTGCTGACGCAAGCAGTCTGCCACCACAGGTCCCTTTGCCTCTGCAGGCAGGGTAGAGGAGTCTACTGCCGCCTGCAGGCGGTCTACGAACTGCGTGAAGCTTTCGCTCTCTGCCTGTCTTATAGTGGACCATGGTGACGGCTTGGCCACGACCAGAGAGGCAGCCCGAATAGCCTCCCTAGCAGCTCGAGTGGTGGCCCTGACTTCCTCAGCCCGCATCTGTGCGGCTTGTTGCTGAGGTGTAACCATCTCGTCGTGTTTCCCCAGCAGCCTAGATAGGCTCGAGCCGTGCAGTGGCTGCCCCGCCCCGGAAGCCTGGACTAGAGCTCTTGTACAATTATCTTCCCATTCCTGCTTAAACATGATCATTCCCGCACCACCGAGTATTATGCGACTTATTTGTTTGATATCAAAGGGGAGCAAGTCGTCATTGCCAAAGAGGCCGTCCACGAGGGTGGAGACCATAGCCGAGTTGATCCCTTTCTCTGAGATCGCTTTGACAATTGCCTGTACGTCTTTGGGGTTTACCAGATTATATATCCGTTGTTGATTCCCCTCTGGCCCGGTGATTCTAACCGGGAAAGCTTGGACTGCACCTGAAGGAGCCCACTCTGCACAGGCTATCTTTATCCTAGCCCAGTCGGTAAACTGGGCTGGTTCGCATTGTGATTGCCTTTCGATGTGGCTTAAGGCTTTATTCGTTTTTGTTTTAAACCGCATTAGCTCTGCTTTTTCCGTTTCTGAGTCCCCGTCGGCATCCGTCAGCTCTCCCGAGCTGTCGGAACTGGTGGAGCTGGTCTCAGAGCCGGAAGTCGAGTGCCAGCGCGTTTCCGGGTCCCGGTGCCTTTTCGTGCGGCTTCGGCCCCGTCCCTCCCCCTCCCTTCGGGGGTGGTGCCGCTCCCGCACCCTGGGCTTGCCCTGCCGCCCGCAGTGGGAGGTCTCTCCCTTAGATGGTAGCAGCGCTGAGCGCGGCTCCCGATTGAGCATGCGCTCTCTGCCGCCCCCCTCCTCCTCCTTTCCTCGCGGATGCGCACTAGCAAGAATCCGGGTCTTTGGACTCTTCCCGCCGGGAGTTTCCGCGCCCCGCCCATCCCCTTGGTCGTCAGCGCCATGTTCGGCTGGGTATGGCGGTGGCGCTGCCCGCGCCTCCTCCCGAGCCAGGTTTTCCGTGTCTCTGGCTTCCCTCGCCAGTTCCTCCCAAAAGGACTGTGCACGCTGCCTCTAGCGCCTTGCGCAGGGCCCGCTCGACCTTTCCCCAAGCCTTGAGGCTTTTTCCGCTGCCTGAGGTCTTTGTTTCCTCGGCTAACGCGGCCGTGCATTTCCCCCACACCTCTGGGTGTAATATTTCCATGGGACGTTCAATCGCCCTAAGCTCTAAGAGTCTCGCAATAGTGAGGTAAAAATCCTTGAGCTTACATTTAATTCCCCACTGCTTATAAACTGAACTCACGACCTTCGCGATGGCCTCCATTTCCGTCGCTGGTCTGGGGACGTCTCCCCCCGCCAAGAATCGGTCCAGCCATTCTGGCCACTGTCTCTCGTCCAGGATATACCCGCTACCTTAGGGTTTCGGCACCATATGTCGCGTTCTGATGAGAAGGCGGGCGACCTGGTTCCAAGATACAGCACGGCGACCCGGCTTCCCCTGGGTCACTCAGTCCACTGACATACACAGACACCAATGTGGTGGATGGTCAAATGGCATTTATTATCTCATCTCGTGGGGTTAAATAGTCAAGGGGGCTTTCCTACGTCAAAAGGGGATGGTGGGTCTGGCTAGGGTTAGTAAGGAGTGGAAAACTACTGAGGTTAGGAGGGGCTGCATGCTTCAGGGTGATTGATTACCTATAGCAGGAAGAAGGGGGGAAGGGTCTAGCTTTCCGTCACATCCCGAGATTTTCCGTTCGCCTGTCCCTATCTACCACAGGGAGGTCTTCTTCATCCTCCCTTATCTTAGGAGGAGCCTTTAACAAATCATATGTATTTCATTTTTGCATTTTAGCATGATAAACTTTGATTTCATACATCGCTGTCTTATACTGCATGCTGAAGAATACGTTTGATTTGCCTTCTTTTTGCTTTGTTTTCTTTTTCAAGAGTTAACACCAGTGGGTTAGAGGGAACTCTGAACTTACAGTTACTCTGCCATTCTGGGTGATTCTTTAAGGTGAAAAACATATAAGCATATGAGACTTCATCTTATTTACTTTTCCATTTTAAAATAGCATTAACTGCAACAAGGTATTATAATTCTTTTTATTTTCTGAACCGCCCCTACTGGTGGCTTTCTCCCAGTGAGCCCCCCCAAAAGGGGTTAGTTTGGGAACTTCTTTGCTCTGGTTAGTTCTTATTATTTTTTCTCCTTATGCTATCTTGTTTCTATTTAAGCCTCACAGTGTTTTCTCAGTTTTTTTTCTTACACAGACCTCCAGGTGGCAAATATTAGAGGTGATCTTCTACACATAAGCTTTAAGATCTCAGGTTCTGAATCAGCTTGATCAGGAACCTTCAATTTATACTTGGGGCATAGAACAGCAATACTCGTACCTCTCGCAAACTTTGCATTGCAATAGTATTCACGTAAGATGCCAGCCTCTCAATGCACCAAAAACTCCCGGGAATTGCCTGCAGGCTATTCTGTTTATTACTTTGCTGTTTATTACTTAACTTCTGCGGCAGGTTATTTTCAGTCTAGACTTACTATATTACCAGTTGAAGTCCGATAAAGCTCCTTTATATAAACTCATTCATCTCCTCTATTTAATAATTCACAGGATTCACAAACTCCCAGGGATCAAATCCAAACCACTGGGGCAGAGGAACCCCCTGAGTTCATGTAGCCACCATTAAAATGTGCCTAATCTACACAAGTTACTACTTTTAAACATAAAAAATGTCCTCATCCATGTTCCTCTGCTTGTTCCATTTCTCCATGGGGCACTCCCTGCCCCCCCAGTCTGCCCCAACCAGCGCCCCGGGCCTCACCCGGCTGCTTCAGACGTGGGTAGAGCTTCCCTCCCCCCATGCTGTGGGTGCACTCACTCGCTTACTCTCTCTTTTATACACCATGTACTCACACGATTACAAACACATTAACATTAACCACACAATGCATTAACCACACAATGTCCGGACACCACTGATTTATTAAAGAAATATGGATATTGATCTAGCACCTATATCCAACTGTGACGGACAAAAACTCTCTAACAGTTTAAAGTTAGAAAGTGTATGTTTATTGCGACGCTGGGCAGCGTGCAGGATAGCTCCCAAATACACACCACGCCTTTCAAATGATTACAGAGTCCTTTTATCCACACACGAATTGAATATCCAAAATACAAATACATATTCATCATTTTGGTACATCCCATTCCTCGCTTCATATGCTAATCATTTCAAAAGCTATTAAGCATGCGTAGTTTGTTCCTTGAAATGGGTCGGTGGTCCCTTTTATGGGGAGGGGTCCCGAAATGAGGAAGTAAAGAAGTCTTCCTCATTCTGACCTTTCTACCTTTTCAATGCTAATATGACAAATGAACCTTGGTAGAACTCCCATTCCTTGTCTTCAATTGGTTTCAGAACAGAGGAGGCCCACAATTGTCTTGTGTTTCTAAAAGCTATTTGTCAGTTTCTATATTCTTCATTATAAACCCAGCTAACTAAACATTGTTTTGACAAGCAATAGATTATTAGTTAACTACTAACTCTTAACTTCATCAAGGCCTACTTACAGAATCCCTTTATTTTAATTAACTCTAGTAAGGCTTATCTCTAACTAAAATCTTAGCTCCTCTAAAATCTCTAAATCTCTTAAAGTTTATGTTTCACCACAAGCATACAAACTTCGGGTTCACTCGACTCACCCCCAGAGTCGCTAGTGGCTGCTCTATCGAACAATGAACCTGTCTCCAGTCCAGCCGCTCTATCGGCCGATGGCTGCCTGCAGGCACAGGAACAAGGCTGCGCACTCAGACGTCTCTGAGTGACTTACTGTCACAATCCGCTAAGACAAGCGGGGTGTCATGATGGTTCGTTTACCGATCCCAAAAGTGCAAAAAAGCAAACAGCAGGGGACCATCAGTTTTATCGCAACAAATGCACCTTTATAAATGCACTCTATGAATGCCAACAGCAAATGCAACAGAAGGATCAGAAAGGGAGATAAAAGATAGAAAGAAAAAAAGAGGGGAAAGGGAATTATAGCTACCAACGCAGACAAAATCCTCACTGGTCCAGACAATGGAGATCCGTCCTGTCATGTCGGGGAGAGTCTTGAAGTCTTGGTTATCTCAGGGGTCTTTTATAGTCCTCCGTTGAAGGGGGGGAACAGGCAAAAGACAATGAAAGTCTTATTGAAATTGTTGAGGGGGAACAGGTACAATGAAGAATAAGTTCATTGAAGCCACCGAGGGGGAACAGGTCATGTTATCAGCATTAAGCAAGAGTCATTGTCTTCTTGGTCCAACGACCACACCTGGGCAAACATCTCGCATTGATCAGGCCAGCCCTCCCCCCCTCTGATAGGGGTCTCAATCTTAGTCCTTGGGAGGGGGCTTCAATCTCCGTCCGTCACGGTGGTCACGAGGCAGATGAGGGGTCTTCCGTGGGAGATCACCAGCGTTACCCCAGAATGTTCATTTGGCCAAGAGGTGGGAAAATTCGTGGGTTGAGCAGGTATCGTGAAGCAGGTGTAAGCACGTAGAACAAGCCGCTCCGTGCCAGGTCCTTGCCTGGCCCTGCTTGAAGCAGTGGTAACAAACTGCTCCTTGCCAGGTCCTTGCCAAGCCCTGCTGGAAGCAGTGGTTCATGGTGGTACAGCAAATACACCCGCAAAAATAATCATCCACCTTTCCAAGCCGGAACTCCAATCAGGGTCTCCAGGATCTCAGTCTCTGCCTTTGCGGCAAACCTAAGTCAAAAAGGAGGGGAACTTCGGACCGTCTCTTACACTTACCCAGCAGTGCTGTCTCTCTCTCTCTCCCCCCTAGGGCCCTTCGATACATACCGTTTATCCACACACCAGCAGGTTGTTGTCTGCCTCCACAGGAAGCAAGCTGAGACAGAGCAGAGCCCTGCCCGGCCACAGGCTGGGTAGGGGAGGGGAAGCCGTGCGGCCTGGGAGATGTAGGCCAGAGCCCCAGAGGGAGAAGGGGGCGGGGGGTGAAGGGAAGGGAACCAGGTCCCCCCCCCCCCCCCCCCGACAGGACCGAAGGGTGGAAGAACACTGAGATGTCCCAGGCAGCCTCCCCCGGAGAGGAAGACAGAGAGCCTAGAGGCACCTGGAAATTGCTGCAGAGAAAACAGAAGTGTGGGGGGGAGACGACTGCCCAGCCTTAGAGTGTGGGAGTTCGGCAGCCTGCTGTGAGATCTCAGCTGTCCTGGTCCTGGGAGCCTGAGATTTTTAACCCTTTCCTGAGAAAGGAAAGCTTTGCAAAACACTATTCCTCCTCGATGTAGAAGGGAAAGGAGACAGTCTAAGACTGAGATATCAGAAGAAGATGGAGAAAAGAATTCTAAGTAGGAGGAGATGATGGAGTGGCTTTTGGCTAGACTTTTCTTGTATAGCCATAGACTGAACCAATCTCTCTTGCAACAGAGACTGCATTTTTAGGGAGATGCAATAATTCGAGCCAAAAAAGTAGCAGTGACATGCTTCAACAGCTACAAGTGCAGGAATGGAGAAGAAGATCTCTGTTCTTGAGACCCTCGGCCCCAGGGGGGGGAAAAATGGGGGGGACTGTTGTCCCAAAACAAGAAACTGAACTGTTGTTCTTTTAGTTCTTGGCAAAGCATCCTTAAAGGAGCCCTATAGGCAGTCTGTCCATGCACGGTAGTGAGAGCACTGTGACATAAAAAAGAGAGTGTCACACTGGCAGATTTTCTCCGGGCGGTTGCCGTGTGTGACATGGATTTCATAGAAACACGGGGAGTAGCAACTGCGTTTCCTAAAGGGTCTATGGCACAGGAGAGGCTTCTCTATCCCTTAATAGACTGAATATTGATTAACTGAAGAGTGAGAACCTGATTAAAAGTCCGAGTTGTGTCTCACTGTAGTTTTGGTTAGAATTGGGGGGG
This sequence comes from Vidua chalybeata, assembly GCF_026979565.1. Classification (NCBI taxonomy): domain Eukaryota; kingdom Metazoa; phylum Chordata; class Aves; order Passeriformes; family Viduidae; genus Vidua; species Vidua chalybeata. The sequence goes on from NW_026530321.1 coordinate 223,850, forward strand.
GGGGGAATGTTTTAGAAAGTTTTCATCCTGTACTTAGTGTGTGTGTTTTTTATAGTAGTAGTACTTTAATAAAGTTTTTTTTCCCCCTTTGTTATTAAGCTTAGGCCTGCTCTGCTCTCTTCCTGATCACATCTCACAGCATTTATTTGGAAAAGTGTATTTTCATAGGGGTGCTGGCATTGCACCAGTGTCAAACCATAACAGTAGCTTCAGTAGTCTCCAGGCAAACGTGGTGTACTGCTTCTCTTTGATTTCCACTGAAAAAAGAAGCTGGATTGACAATGTTAGTTACCACTCTCTCTATATCATCTTGTACCATGATGGCCTGGTACTTCAGGAGCCTCTGTGGTGAGAGAGAGTGGCTGCCCTTTACTTCCAGTACTGTGAACACTGTGTGGGACACTAGTACAGTCAATTTCTGTCCCAGGGTAAATTTGCATGCTTCTTGTATATTCAGCATGACTGCTGCTACAGCTCTGAGGCAACGTGGCCATCTTTTGGCATTGCATCTAGTTGCTTGGAAAAGTAATCAACTGCCCTCCAGTATGAATTCAAGTCCTGAGCCACACGGGAGAATAGAAAGAATAGTTTACTTACATCTGGAAGTCCTAAAGCTGGAGCTGACATGAGGGCACTCTTTAGCTGGTAAAAGGCCCGTGTGGCTTTCTGCTTCCCTTGTCCACTGGAGATCTTTATCTGACAAACAGTCTGTAATTATAAACCCACAGCTGGCACCAACCTGCCATGCCTGTGTCTTTTTCTTTAATACTCTGTATCCTTGGAGTTCTAGGAAATTTGAAAGGCTTCTTCCTTCTTCCTGTGGAGTTTCCCAAAACTCTGGTTTTTGCAAGTTGTGTTCCAAACGGAGTGGGGGATTTTGAAGACTTGAGGCATATGGACCTTGTGATCTAGGTTTTGTGCACGCTTCTAGGGCTTTTCTATTCAAATGCAAGAATTTTCTGTCTGGCTTTGTGGATAGGGAGGCAAAAGAAAGCATCTTTCAGATCTAAAACAGTAAACCAGGTTAGTTCATTGTGGATATTCTCAGCTCACTCAGAGAGAAAGAGAAAGGTTTTCTAACCAGGCGAGAGCCTGGGAAACAGTTGGGAAAGAATGTAAATAATTCTCTAATCTATCTTGTTATTCACACTGTTTATGGAAATGCTCTGCCACTGTGCGTCATTCACTGCACACCAGTGGTGTGACATGTTTTCACTCTACAACCAATGAAATTAGCCTTCTCGATGTTCTCTATATATAGAGCAGTACATTTGAAATAAATCAGAGCTCATTTTCTTAGCCTTCTGATCTAGAGTTCTCTGTTCCCGTCCTGCTCAACAGCATCAGTTCATATGTTAAACAAGTTAGTAAGGCATATGGATTTGCTACCACAGGATAGAAATCCTTTTTTATCTAATTGACAGCCCTCAAATCCTGTACTATCAATTACTGGGCTGATTTCTTCCCTATCTTTTTCAGGGGGTACTGCTTAATTCTCACTGGTTGTGTCCCTTCCTTAAGCTTGATTACTATAGGGGGGGCATTCTTTGCCCTCCCTGGTACATCAGAGGCCCATACCCCTGAAAATACTTGTCCTAATATCTATTCACTAATTTCCTCCTGTTAATGTCAAACTTAATACCTCTATGTACCTTTGATCATTTACCTCCAGAGTAACCTCCTCATTCTAGAATGTTTAGCGAGTTGGGAATATGCAAAAACTTGTAAATACCCCACTTACGCACAGGCCAGATGGGGCTGTTGAAGGGTGAGTGGGTTTTGCTGACCACCCCTTGGCTGTCCATCTCACAGATCATTCTGTGGATGGGGATCACGGCATCTCGATTCGTTCGGTACTGCCGGCGGTGCACTGTCGAGGTGGCAATTGGTACTCATTGCTCTTCCACTTTCAGGAGTCCTACTGCAGATGGGTTTTCTGATAGTCCAGGTAAGCTGTTCAATTGCTTGATGCCCTCTGTCTCTACAGCAGCTATTCAAAATGCCCACCTGAGTCCCTTTGGGTCTTTGAAATACCCACTTCGGAGGAAGTCTATGCCTAAAATGCATGGGGCCTCTGGGCCAGTCACAACAGAATGTTTCTTCCACTCATTTCCAGTCAGGCTCACCTCAGCTTCCACCAAAGGTAAAGTCCTGTGATCCCCCTGTCACACCAGCAATAGAAACAGATTCTGCCCCCACATATCTTGATGGGATTAATGTGCACTGTGCACCAGTGTCAACCAAAGCTTTATATTCTTGTGGTTCAGATGTGCCAGGCCAACGAATCCACACAGTCCAAACAACGGGGTTTTCCCTAGCCTCTACCTGGCTAGAGGCAAGGCCCCTCTAAGCCTGGTTATCCTTCTTTCCTGGGGCATATGTCTTGGAGGTTCCTTCAAGGGGATCCAAAATATCGTCATCATCATCATATATGGCAGTTCAGTTATGGGCCACTGGAGCTGCTTCCTTTTTGGTGGAACTTCCTCTCGGAGTTTTGCTTTCCTTCAATTCATGCGCCCGTTGTGCCAGAGCAGCAGTAGATTTTCCATCCCATCTCTTCATGTTTTCTCTGCAATCATGCAGGAAAAACCACAACTCAGCTCGTGAGGTGTACCTTCTTTTCCCATCTGGGGAACGTCTGCGTTGGGTACCAGAACCTCTGATCTGTATTGCTGAGATTTGGAGAAAACCCTCTTTAATTTCCTCCCTGAGTTTCTTGTGGTTCTCCTCCATCCTGTCTTCTAACTTCTGCAGACGTGTTTCCATCGCTGCGATTCTGGCATGTGTTGGGCCACGTACAGCATCTGCATATGCTCGGAGCTTCTTGGCCATATCAAGCACGGTCTCCTCACTGTCATCCCGCTTCATTATTGCTAAAGCAGACGCGTATTCTTGTGGCCCAAGTTGTACAAGTTTCCGCTACATCTTGGTACACGGTACCAAGTCTGGATTTACAGTGGTTACATCATCTGAGAAGACAATCTCTGCCACTGCCATTTCCCTCAAGCGTTGAATTCCTTGTTCTATAGTCTTCCACTGGGTTTGCTGCATATAGAGATCGTCTGCACACAGATATTTTTGTGCCACACTTCCCAGGACCCCTGCCCAGAGACTCTGAGAGTCAGCGCCCCTCATTATTCCTTGGTCAATAACTGGATCACGTGACAGGGATCCCAAATGCCTGGCTTCACTACCGTCCAAAATTGTAGCCTCGCCTGCAGCATCCCAAAGACGGACTAACCAACTAACTATAGATTCATCAGGTCTTCCAGTGTAATCCTTTCTTAGGCCACGAAGGTCCTTCAGGGAATAGGACTCAGTAGTGCCTTCTGATCTTGTATCAGTTGCTTTGACTCCAGTTTTTGTGTCAGTAATTGGCTTTGAGGGTCCTTCCCCTGGATCATCATCATCGGTCACTGGCCAATTGGTTTTGCCTGTGTGCTTCTTTCCTGCAGCAACTGCCAGTGGCTTAGGGTTACTGTCTGGTTTAGCTCTAACCTGAATAGCTGGGGTGTTGGCTGCAGCCTGAATGACTGGCAGACATCTCTGTGTTTCAGTCAGCCTCACCCCGCCTGGCAAGACTGCCTTGCCCTGCCCCACAAGCAGCTTGGCCCCACCTGCTGGGCTGGCCCCGCCTTCCCCCCCCCCCGCAAACTGGGGACTGACTCTTTTACGACCGGCCGGAGCTGCTGCCTCCGCCTCTGATTCCCCGCCCTGCACCACAGGTGAGGGCAGAACCACCTCCGTCATCTGCGGTTGCCGCAGCTGGACCGATCACTCCGTCAGCATCCTTGTCATCAGCTATGGAGCCTGTGCAGATATACTGGCCACACCCATCGTCAGCGCTGGCCGGCGAGCATTTGTTCCAGCTAACGTCACACTCCCTGCCAGCTCTCCCCCTGCCTTCCATGGCGCATGCGCAGATGACAGTGACAGTGGCCGTAGCTCCAGGAGCGTCTTTCCTATTGGTAAATGACACAACATGAGCTGTGTTCCCTTTCATGCCCCCGCCTTTAGCTGCGGAACAACTGCCTCCTCCTACTCCCTGCGTGGCGACTGGCTCGGTTGACTTAATGTCTTGCAGCTTTACCATTGCAGCCCCTGCCAGCTGTGGCCACTCCCACGGCCCCCATGCCAGTGGCAGCCCCCACGCTGGTGGCGGCCGCCCCAGTGGCAGCCGCACCTGAGTCCCCCACACTTGTAGCCCCTGAAACAGTGGCGGCCATGCCGCCGCTCGCCGCTGTGCTGCCCGCTGCTGCGCCACCCACCGCCGCACCGCTGGCAGCAGCACCCACGGCTGGGCCCCTGGCGGCGGCACAGCTGGCGGCCGGCCCCCCTGTGCCGCCACCCGCAGCCTTGCCTCCAGCTGCCCCTCCAGCCACCCCATCTGCAGCTAGGTCCGAGACCACAGCACTGCTGGCGGCTGGCCCCCCTGTGTCAGGGCTCGTAACCAGTCTCTCGGCTCCGCAGTCTACAGTTGGTTCCTCAACTCCGGAGCCTGCGGCCAACCCACCACCTCCTGCTGCCCGCAGGCTGTCCTCCCCATCCCAGGATGGAAACAGCCACAGCGATGAATGCCAACAGCCAACCCCTCAGTGGGGGCGTGTCCTGGTGGCAGAACGCCCGCACCGACAGGCAGCGCCATAGTCCCTGAGTAATCTCTGGACTTTGCCTCCCTGTCGGGTGACTGTGCAACCCACGAATCCTCGCCGCTTTTGGGAATCAGTTAAGATGCAAGCTTTAGAGACTGGGGATTGGGACCTATTAGAAAGGGTGGGAATGCCAAAGTGTGAAGTTGCTGCCACACCAGATCTGCGGGAAGGGGCCACAGATGACAGTCAAACAGTTAATGCAGCATCTGGGGAGAGGACACAGGTGGTTCAGGAAGACAGTGTTCTGCCACGAAGGCAAATTCAAGCTTTTCCCATGTATAAAGCTGTCCCAAATACAGGACAAGCTGACAGGCACAATGTGATTGTCTGGCGGGTTGTCCAAGATTTGCAAGATAAGGTAGCAAAATATGGCCTTGGCTCTGCACGAGTTATGCATGTACTCAGAATGCTAAACACAGACCTACTTGCTCTATTTGATATTAAACATATAGCTCAAATATTGTTCTAGCCTGTGCAATTTAGGGTTTTTCAGGACAACTGGAGGCAGGTTGCTGGAAGGGTTGCAACAGAGAACATGCATTTGCCTCAGAGAGATCCTAGGTTTTATGTGGATATTCTCATGGGAGAACAGGCCTTTTCCAATCCTGATCTTCAGGCTACCTGGGATCCTGACGTTCCTGAGCAGAGTCAAAGGTTAGGGTTTTTAGCATTGCTAAAAACTATAGAAATGGCTTCTCCCAAGCCACAGTATGCAACAATAACTCAAGGAACAAAAGAACCATTTCTACCATTTGTTGAGAAACTTGCAGCAGCCCTGGAGAAGCAGGTTGAGGATGATATCTTGAGGCAGGTTTTATGCAAGCAGTTAGATCGGGACAACGCAAACAATGATTGTTGGAAGATCATAGATGCTCTTCCAGGTGACCCGATGCTAACAGACACGGTCCAAGCATGTTCCAAAGTAGGTACTGTAGACCACAAAATTTCTGCTCTGGAATCTGCTTTCTGTCTAGGCCAGAAATCCTCAGGGGGTGGACAACAGAAGAAAGGCAAAAATAAGGGCAAGAAAAAGCAGGGGGCACACAAGCAGACAGAACGGAATACCAGTTTATTGTTCTTTAGGTGCCTAAAGGCAGGTCATTTTGCAACCCAATGTAAGTCTAAATATCATGCCAATGGCCAGCCTTTGGTAGGCCTGGGAAACAGGAGGATAAGCACACAGGGAAACTGCACTCTGACACAAATGATTCCTCAGGGCACGGCACCAGCACAGGCCTGCTCAGCCAGCTCAGGGGCAGCATCCAGGGTGGATATACATACTGCAACCACACTCATCTTAGAATCTTGTTGTGAACATAATGTTCCTTTGGATGTATTTGGACCTTTGGGACAAGGACTGAGCGCACTGCTTGTGGAAAGACCTAGTGCCACCCACCAAGGAATCTTTGTTCACCCAGGGGTGTCATTGACTCTGGTTTTTCAGATCAAATTTGTGCCACGGTTTCCACACCCACCCCCCCGTCACTATTCCAGCAGGGACTCGAATTGCTCAATTTGTGCTTTTTCAGTCATGTGTCCCCAGGACTGACCAGTGGACTCGTGGGGATGGTAGCTTCGAATCCACAGGACCTCCACAAGTCTTCTGGTCTGCAGATATTTCTGCTCAGTGACCCCAGATGATATGTACCTTGATTCTACGGGGTGCCAGCCTGCTGAAGATCTGGCTGTGAGGTTTGATCAACACAGGGTCAGATGTGACAGTTATCTCCTTCTCTGTGTGGCCTCCTACGTGGCCTTTGGCTTCCATAGGGTTGGCCATCGAAGGGTTGGGGGTTGCAGTGCAGACCTTTGTAAGCCAATGGTCTGTGCTGATCAAAAACATGGATGGGCAGACGGCTGCAGTTCAGCCCTATGTCACTATAGCTCCGATCAATCTCTGGGGGTGGGATGTATTGGCTGCCTGGGGGGTACGAATTGGGATGCATTTTTAATTGGGACCACTGCACTAAAGGGCGTAAAATATCCTATGCTGCCTTTATGGTGGCTGGTGAACAAACCCATTTGGGTACACCAGTGGCCCCTGAGAAAAGAAAAACTGGTTGCCCTTTGTGAATTGGTTCAGGAACAACTTCAACAGGGACACATTGAGCCTTCCACTAGTCCCTGGAATACTCCTGTCTTTGTGATAAAGAAAAAATCTGGGAAATGGAGGCTGTTACAGGACCTCCAGAAAACTAATGCAGTGATGGAAAGCATGGGGGCACTGCAGCCTGGTATGCCCTCGCCCACCATGCTCCCCACGAGATGGGAAATTTTGATCATTGATTTGAAGGATTGTTTTTTCACAATTCCTTTGCATCCTGGTAACAAACCAAAGTTTGCCTTTACAGTGCCTTCAATTAGCAATGCCGAACCTATGCAGAGTTATCAATGGAAAGTTTGGCCACAGGGCTGTCTCAATAGCCCAAGTATTTGTCAGTGGTATGTGGCTCAGTCCTTGTCCAGAGTCCGCAAGCAGTTTCCTGATGCATGTTGCTATCATTACATGGACGACATCCTGGTGGCAGCATCCACCCAGGATGAGTTGCTGAGGATACATCCTCAGCTGTTTGCTGCTCTGCATTCTTATGGGCTGCAAGTGCCTCCAGAGCAGGTTCAACAGCATCATCCTTGGAAATATCTGGGAGTCAAAATTCTGGACCAAACCATTCAGCATCAGGAGGTGCAATTCTCAGATTCTATTAAGACCTTGAATGATGACCAGATATTGCTGGGTGTCATCAGTTGGTTGCATCCCTACTTGGGACTGACCGCAAAACAACTGTCCCCACTTTATGATACTCTAAAGGGGGACCCTAACCTAAGATCACCTCGGAAATTGACTCCTGAGGCACGACAAGCGCTGGGAGAAGTGAAAAAGGCTGTTTCTGCTTGTCAGGTTCATCAAGTAGATCTTTCCATTGATATCACTGTCCTCATTACTAATCCACATTTTCATCCTATGGGTAACATTGGCCAATGGAGTGACAAAAGGTCTGATCCCTTGCACATTTTGGAATGGGTCTTTTTGCCCCATCAGCCAAAAAAGACAGCACCCACATTATTTGAACTGATCACTCATTTGATAATCAAATGCCGCCAACAGTGTTTGCAATTAATAGCAGCTGATCCTGCAACAATCATTCTTCCAGTAGAACAGGAAGACTTTGAATGAAGCTTTGTTAACAGTGCTCCTTTGCAAAGTGCGCTGCAAAACTTTTCAGGGCAGATTGCTTATCATATGCCCAGTCACAAGTTATTGCAGTTGGCAAAAAAAACCAATCTGTTGTTGTGGCCAAAAAGTAGACAGATGCCAGTGTGGGGACCTCTTGCAGTGTGCAGCTACGCAAACGGAGCAAAAGGGCTTTGTGAATTTGAGATGGGAGTTTCCGTTTCCTAAACCTAAAGCTGGAGTTTCTATTCTGTATTTTTACGTGTATTCATCCTTCCCCCTGGAGTTATTCCCATTGGATTTTACCTATAATGTATTCACACTGGGCATTGTTCTATTGGTTTCACCTTATCTCTTATTTTCCCCTATAAAACCTTTGTCTGGACCCCAGATCGGGGTCACTTGTACGTGCGGCGATTGGGCAAATACAACCTACTTTGGACTGCACAACAAGTGTCCAATCTCTTGAGTCTCTTTATCCCGGTCTTGCTTGCGCTCTCTAAACAGCTGTGTCCGTATCAAACGAACCCACAAAGGTGTTTGTTGCCTCTCTCTCTCTCCGGCTGCTCCCAGAAGTGCCTGGCCAGCGCCCCGGGAAATAGTCGCCGGGCGAAAACAAGGAAGTCGGAGAGAGAAGAAAAGAACGAAAAGCAACAAGTGGCGCCCGAACGCGTGGCTTTGATGCGGGAACTGTTTTCATAGCGCGGCAGATAGCGCTCCGGTTTAGGGCTTTTCCAGACACGGGAGACACGGCTGCTGGCGCCGCCACCATTAAGCCGCCAGAGTCCGCCTGGCGGGAAAAGCCGCTTGGACCACGGCGAGTCCGAGGGGGCTTCCGTTCCCTCCGCTCAGCCCCGCAGACCTATCGCCGCTGAGAAACTCTTCTGGCTCCTGCCGGGTTCCGGGTTTCCAGCGGAGCGAAGACGCAGCTTCTGCACACCCCAGAAGACGTCTTCAGACCAGGAACCGCTGTTGTTTTTTTGTTTTCTAAGGGTCGACGGATCGGTAAGACTCAAAACTAACGCGGGAAGGCCCCGGTTAGTGGATCTGGGTGGAGGCACCCCCGTTCCTGCGGAGGGAAAGGGCACGCAAGCGTGCTGCGTGCGGGGTGCCGCCGTCAGGTTTTAGACTTTTTTAGGGTTTTTTTTCTCTGTTTTTTCAGCAGCAGGCGGGTGAGGCTTGCTGGTGGGAAACATGGCTGGGAAGTTATCCAAACAGCAAAAAGAGATTTATTACCAAGTAAAAGTAACCCTGAGAGAGTCAGGAGAAAGTTTTTCTAAAAGTTTTGTTGAAACGTTTATAAAGTGGTTGACTTTAAAGTTTCCAAATGTCTCAGCTCAGGATGTGAGGCAGAAAGTTTTTTGGAAGGGGGTTGGCACAGTTTTAACAGAAGGCACCAAGAAGGGGGATCCTTCACTGAAAAAGGGTTTCATGAGGATCTTTTTGTTAGTTTATGACATTGTTAAGGAGGGCGCAGACAGTCGGGAAACGCGGGAAACTGAAAAGAGTCCATCTGCTTTAGTTCCCCCGTCTCCCCGACCCCCACAGTCTGAAAATGCTAATTGCTCTGTTGAAACTTCTGTTCCTAACGCCTCTTCTGATTCTTTTCACAGTTGTGGCTGTTCCCAAAACTTCTGTACTCCTTCTAACCCCTTCCCTCACCCCCCACGGGACGAACCGCCACAAGATGGCGGCGGCCTCATGGCGGGGGTCTTTGTCTCATCACAAGATGGACAAAGAAGCGCGGCGGGAACTCCTTCTTCCCAGGTACCCCCCCCCCACACCAGTCCCTGACCCTCCTTCCCTTTGTCCTGACCCCTCTTCCTCCTCTCTTGCGGCAGACCAAACTCCTCTAAAATGCTACTGTAGGCCTCCACCCACAGCACCACCCCTCCAGGTGGTTCCTTCAGCTCCACCTCTCGAGGTTGTACCACCCGATCCCGCCCCGCTCCACATGCCATCACCAACCTCAGCCACTCCCACACAAACCTCTACCCCCGAGCCTCCAGACCCTGCCCCCCGCCTCCTGTTTCCCAAGGCCCGGCCTCTGGTTCCCATGGCGACGGGAAAGGTGGGGAAACCGAAGCCGGGAAACAGAAAGCAGGCAAGGATTCAAACTCCTTGTTTCTCGTGCCAGTGTTGTACAACGCGAGAGGGCAAAACCCCAGATGGGAACCACTTTCATACAAAAGCATAAAGGAACTCTGCAAAACAAAATGTGAATTTGGGCAAAAAAGCGAATTTTTTAAGAGCATGTTAAAAGCAACTTTCAATTCTAACACCTTAGTTCCCACTGATTTAAAGCGCTTGTTCAGTTGCTTGCTCCCTCCATCAGAATACAGAATGTGGGAAAGAACTTGGAAAAGGTTTGCAGGAGACCTTCTTCCAGAGATTTTGCAGAGTCCCGATTATGCAACAGATATAGAGGATGATGAGATCACCCTCGAACATCTTGTAGGTGAAGGGGATTGGAATCAAGCCCAAAAACAAACAGCAGGGATTCCAAAACCAGTGTTAGATCTCACAAAAGATGCAGCAGAACGGTCATTTCTTATTATGCCCTCAAAAGAACCTATAATACCTTATATTGCTCTCAAGCAATCTGTTTCAGAGCCATCCATGGATTTTGTTGATCGAGTGAGAGACACGGTCGAGAGAAAGGTGGAAGGGCAAGAAGCACGAGACGAACTCACGTTTGAAATTGTCACCACAAATGCAAATGATGCCTGCCAGCGAGTCATCATGGCTCTTCCAGCGTCACCTCCACCTACGCTGGATCGGCTCATTGAGGAGTGCACAAGAAAAGCCACACTGATGGCAGAGGACTTAGTGGAAAGTCCTCAGGAAAAAGTGGTTGCTCCGACATCAGCAACCCCAGAAACTCCAGCATCGGGATCTCCTCCTCCCAGATGCAGGTGTTATTACTGCAATGAGGAAGGCCATTTCATCAGCCAGTGCCCCTTTCGGGGGACAGCGCCTCCTCAGGGGGGAAGGGAGAGGGGGGGAGAATTCTCCAACCAGCAAAAAAACTAATTGGGTACCACAGACCTACCCTGCGTGATGATACAAATGGGGTGGGTCAGGGGGGTGTTGGAGACCCCACAGACGGCGCAGTTGCGTCAAACAGGAAACGCCGCAAGGGAGGAAGAGAAGCCTAATTCCTGTTTTTCCTTTATACTGGCAGAATTTTTATAGTTAGTTTACCCTGTTGTATGGTTTCATTTTTCTTTCAGACTAGCAGGATGTCAATTCCTACGTTCCTGATCCTCATTTGGCTCCAGAAAAGCAGGAGAATGAGTGTTGCAGTGTGCAGCTACGCAAACGGAGCAAAAGGGCTTTGTGAATCTGAGATGGGAGTTTCTATTTCCTAAACCTAAAGCTGGAGTTTCTATTCTGTATTTTTACGTGCATTCATCCTTCCCCCTGAAGTTATTCCCATTGGATTTTACCTATAATGTATTCACACTGGGCATTGTTCTATTGGTCTCACCTTATCTCTTATTTTTCCCAATAAAACCTTTGTTTGGAACCGAGATCGGGGTCACTTGTACGTGCGGCGATCGGGCAAATACAACCTACTTTGGACTGCACAACAAGTGTCCACTCTCTTCAGTCTCTTTATCTCGGTCTTGCTAGCGCTATTTAAACAGCTGTGTCCGTATCAAACGAACCTGCAAAGGTGTTTGTCGCTTCTCTCTCTCTCCAGCGGCCCCGGAAACGCCTTGCCAGCGTTCCGGGAGAGAGTGTCCGGGCGAAAACAAGGAAGTCGGAGAGAGAAGAAAAGAACGAAAAGCGACAAATGAGGACTGGTTCAAGGGCATGTTTAAAGGCTGGGAACTTTCTGGGTGGGTGTTGTCCCTTCTAAAGGACATTTGTTATTTTGTAGTTGCAATCTTTTTAGTTTTGCTATCATTTGGGATTCTCAAGCAAATCATTTTTAGCATTGCTTCCTCCAAGTTTGCAGCCTCCGCACCTGTTGTAGTTGCTGCTGCTACCACGGGAGGAGAATGGTGGGAAGACGGAAAACAAAACAACACTGCAGTTTGATAGCCGCAGTTTCTCCTTCCCCCAAAGCTCCGTTCATTTTATTAAACAAAAAAGAGGGACATGTTGCAGTGTGCAGCTACGCAAACGAAGCAAAAGGGCTTTGTGAATTTGAGATGGGAGTTTCTATTTCCTAAACCTAAAGCTGGAGTTTCTATTCTGTATTTTTACGTGTATTCATCCTTCCCCCTGGAGTTATTCCCATTGGATTTTACCTATAATGTATTCACACTGGGCATTGTTCTATTGGTTTCACCTTATCTCTTATTTTCCCCTATAAAACCTTTGTCTGGACCCCAGATCGGGGTCACTTGTATGTGCGGCGATCGGGCAAATACAACCTACTTTGGACTGCACAACAAGTGTCCAATCTCTTGAGTCTCTTTATCCCGGTCTTGATCGCGCTCTCTAAATAGCTCTGTCCGTATCAAACGAACCCACAAAGGTGTTTGCTGCCTCTCTCTCTCTCCGGCTGCTCCCGGAAGCGCCTGGCCAGTGCCCCGGGAAAGCGGACCGGGCGAAAACAAGCAAGTCGGAGAGAGAAGAAAAGGACGAAAAGCAACAGGGACCCACCGTCTTTACTGACGGTTCCAGAACAACAGGGAAAGTCATTGTTACTTGGAAGGATGAATCTGGATGGCAAATGTTGGAGGGCCATGAGTCAGGCTCGGCCCAACTGGTTGAGAAAGGCTGTTGCCATGGCATTCCAGAAATTTTCTCAGGTGCCTCTGAACTTGGTCACTGATTCTGCCTATGTTGCAGACATAACCAAGGGTTTGGATTGTTCACTTCTAAAGTCAATAATGCAGTTTTTTTTCAGTTATTGAATGCCTTGTGGAGTGCAATTCAGACCCGAGTTTATTTGCATTACATCTTACAGATTTGGAGTCACACCAGTTTACCAGGTTTCATAACAGAAGGTAATGCCAGGGCTGACAGGTTAGCTAACCCTGTGTGGGTAGCGCCTCAGCCTGACAAAATTGCGCAAGCCAAAGCATCGCATGATTTTTTTTCATCAAAGTGCACATACCCTGCAGAAACAATTTCACTTGACATCAACTGAGGCTTGTGACATTGTCAGTTCTTGCTCTGTCATGGACTTGCTGCACCTTTACCAGCGGGGGTGAATCCCAGAGGCCTAAGGGCCTTGCAGCTTTGGGAAACAGATGTTACTCACATTGCTGAATTTGGTTGACTTAAGTATGTGCACGTGTCTATTGACACCTTCTCCTCTGCCATGTGGGCATCTGCTCACATTGGAGAAAAGGGTTGCAACGTGATTGCCCATTGGAGGATGTCTTTTGTAATTTTGGGAACACCTTCTTCTGTGAAAACTGATAATGGCCCTGCCTATGTCTCGCAGAAGACGCGGCAGTTTTTGCGCTTATGGGGAGTCTCACACCAACTTGGTATCCCGCACTCTCCAACGGGCCAGGCCATTGTTGAATGCGCTCATGGTACTTTAAAGCATGTTCTGGATAAACAAAAAAGGGGAGTGCCTGGAGAAAGCCCGCACAGTCGATTGGAAAAAGCTCTATATACAATCAATCATCTTACAGTGCCACAGAATTCAGAGAATCTTGTCATTTGAAATAATTTTCTCTCATTGCATTCTTCAGGTGGGACGCACCTGCCTCAAGCGAAAGTCTGGATATGGGACATAGCCACTAAAAAGTGGGAGGGCCCGTGCAACCTTATCACTTGGGGCCGCGGGTATGCGTGTGTTTCCACAGACACTGGGGTATGGTGGATACCTGCGAGGTGTGTTTGCCCTGACTTGCGACACCAAAAACAGAATGTGGCCAACAGGCAAATTCCAAATGATGATCAAGATGATGACCATCAATCAGATGGCCCCTCTGCGAGTGGGGAATGAACATTCTATCCTTTCCTTGTTTCTGAAAAGGGTTGTTGACAAGTTAGATTGCCAGTTCTTTGAACAGACTAACGATGGGTTGTTACTATATTAAAATTAGTATTGATATTGTATTAAATAGGCAACTGGTTTTAAGATTAATAGTGCATTTCTTGTAAGAGGGAAATGCAAGATTTGATCTCTCTGACCATTTTAAATCAGTGTCCAATTGAGGTTCTGATTGGTAACTAGCAACTACTCTAGGAACCCCTGGAGCTGTGTTTGTTCTCCTTTTTGCAAGGGGCCCCACAGAGGATTACAAACACTGCCTCCTCCTTTAAACAAAAAGGGGTACCTGGGGACCTGACAGCCTGGTCAGAGAGCAAGAAAGCTATATAAGTTTTCCCAGAATCAGCCTGGGAGACTTTAGGGAGCTGGAGATAAACAATGATAGCCAATTGATGGGTTTCTCTTCAAGCCAGGTCTTATGAGCTCTCAGAGAACCTATCACACCCAAGATAGCTCAGCTACCTCAAATGGTGTAAGATTAGCAGGATGGCTTCTGAGGTAGTGTTGGAAACAGAAAAAGTTTTAATAAAAGGCAAAATAGCAAAGCTCTTACGGAGAAAAACTGAACTAGAGGCAAGATGTTCTTGCTCGTGCCAAAAACACCCCACAAAAGTGATTCTTTCCTTTGTTCTCTTCTTTTTCTAGTGAATTACGTAGGTGGGACTTTTTGGCCTCTGTCCAATTGGGTAGCCCTAGGTTTGAGGTGAAGTCCCAAAGGTCCTATGAGGTGTCTTTTTACCAAATTGAGGAGAGAAACTTCTGGGCTTTTTGCCTTTTTAAGGAGACAAAGGATAATTTGGTCACTATGTCAACAGGGGCACATTCCTACATCTCACCCTTTCTATATATATAAAAAGGAAAGAGGAGAAAGGAAGATGATCTGAAAAAGTCTCACTCTTGTTGACAATTTGTAGTTATGCTAATGATTTTTAAATTTGGTTATAATTTTTATTGCTTGTAAACTATTCTTCTATCTTACTTTGGTGAAGTGTTTTCGAAGGCAAGCCTCAAGTTTCTGGCTATATATGATTTGAATGTATAGAACTTCAAATCATTTTTTAACATATGATTCAGAGGTAGGTTAATAACTTTTTAGCACAACAGCAATAACTTACAGAACCTTTTCAGTGCAAAACTATTTTTTAAACAATTTTTACTAGTGCAAACTTAGAAAACACAGTCTCTGCTTCCAGCTGTTGCTCATTTATTTGCGTTTTCTTCTTCTGGTGTCTTCTGCTGCTCTTGGATCTGCTGTACCTGTGGTTTGACATTTTTTGCAGGGACCCATCAAAGACCTGCATTTGTAGAAATCCATGCAAACCCCCTCCTCCATGTCACAAGAGGATAGGGCCCTGAAATTTGTCCTGTCTCTGGATCCTTTATGAAGACTGGCGGCCTTTCCTTGAGCTTTGCTTGGCTGATATTGCTGAAATGTCTGGAAATCAGTGGTACCTGCTCCATAAAAGAATTATTTAAGAAATGAAAAACATATATAGCTTTATTCAGCCTCTCTATGGTAGACAACACTTCTGTCCTTCCCTTTTGTCTTTCAAGGATAATTTTCAGGGATCTGTGTGCTCTTTCTACAATAGATTGGCCTGTGAAGGAATGTGGAATACGTATGGTGTGTTTGATACCCCAGATTTTGAAAAACTCCTGCA
The DNA here is from genome assembly GCF_026979565.1 of Vidua chalybeata. Lineage (NCBI taxonomy): Eukaryota > Metazoa > Chordata > Aves > Passeriformes > Viduidae > Vidua > Vidua chalybeata. The sequence continues at coordinate 239,303 of NW_026530321.1, forward strand.
GTTTGTTAGAAACATAGGCTGGTCCATTGTCCATTTTAACTTCTTGAGGAATGCCTAGGGATGCAAATGCCTGTAAGAAATGTTTAATTACATCTCTACTCTTTTCTCCTTGATGTGCAGAAGCAAAAATTGCCCCTCAGAACGTGTCTATTGATACGTGTATATGTTTAAACCATGCAAATGACTGATATTGAGTTATGCCAGTTTGCCATATCTGCAGGCTATTTAAGCCTTGAGGGTTAACCCCTGTTGCTATTCCTGGTATGCCATTATATTTTTGGCAATCTAGACATGATTGAACAATCACTTTTGCCTGATTCTGAGACATGTTAAACATTCTTACTAAGGCAGGTGAATTTTGATGATAGAAGGTATGGCTCATTCTGGCTTGCTCGAAAACATTGGGAAGTGTATTTTGTATTGGCATGGCTAAAAAATCAGCCATGGCATTGCCTTCTGCTAGTAAACCTGGGAGACCAGAATGTGAACGAATATGTATTACAAAGTAAGGTTCCTGTCGAATAGAAAGAAGGAAGATTAATTTCTTGAGCTAACTGTATAGCTGGTCATTGGAAACCTCTTTTAGCAGAGACCTTTCTGCTCTCTCTACTACACCTGCAACACAGAATGAATCCATTACTAAATTAAAAGGAAACGTGAATTTTGAAAAGACCCACGTGACTGCTATTAACTCTATTATTTGTGAAGAACCATCTATTCTTCAGTATCTGATTCCCATTTTTTGGTCTCTGGATTTTGTCAAGTAATCACAGGGTTTTTTTTACTTCCCTGAACGTTTCCTTTTTAATTACAAAAACTGGAGTGTTCCAGGGACTGGTAGTTGGAGTTAGGTGACCTTTATTTAACTGTTCCTGTACCAACTGCTCTAATACAACAAGTTTCTCTTCTGGTAAGGGCCATTGGCTGACCCAGACAGGTGTATTGGATGTCCGTGTAAGTTTTAGAGTGTTATGTCCTCAACAGTCCTTGTTAAAAATCGGTTTCTATTCTCAGACCCCATTGAGAGAGAATGTCTTTTCCCCAAAGAACTATATCAGCTCCTATTATGAATGGTTTTGTGGTGGCAACACGACCTTCAGGTCCCTCAAATGTGACAGAGTGCAAGCTACGAAAGCTTTCACAGTGACCACCAATACATGCGAGTTGGTCCAGCGTGGGTACGATGGTCCGGTCCTGTGGCCATTTAGATTTTGATATCAGAGTGACGTCAGCTCCGGTATCTATCAGGCCAACGAGGGTGATGGTTTTCCTGAGATTCTTCAGAACACAGGTGAGTTGAGGCCGCCCGCGGCTGATGTGCCTGGTCCAAGTGATGAGGGGTGTATTGCTCCGTGACTCTGGTAGGAGAAAGGCTTGTGCTATGATTAGTCCTTTAGGTAGAAAACATGGAGGGTCTGGGCATAAAGCTAATACAGTGATTTCCTGTGAACAGGTGACAGATAACACAGTTGGAATGATATAGAAACCTTCTGCACGAGATTTGTTCACTACCACTATTAAGAACTGATGTGGTTGTGTTTCAGGTCCCAGCTGTCCTGTGGACATTGTGTGAGCAATGGCATTTGTTAGCATTACTGGCTGGGTTGTAGACAGCTCCAATCTGGTACCTGGGGACATTGTGCTTGGTAGCCCTGCAAGTTTCCTGGAAAATGTCATGGACAACCCTGTGCTGTGCGAAAGCTGTTAGTATTTGGCAGACCTCTGTATCCACTGCTTTTTGGAGGTGGCCTCCTTCGTAGTTTAGGACATTCCCTTTTAAAATGCCCTCTTTGAGTGCAGGAATAACATGTATAATTTGGAATCTGTTGATTTTCAATTGCCCCTTTAAATGCTGTGAGAGCCTCTGCTAGGGTTTGTGTTTGAATGTGGGAAAGACATTTCTATGCTGTTCTTGTGAGCCAGGGAAGGCTTCTTGAAGATAAGGAAAGCTTCATATCTCTCTCAAGGAATTTACCAAGGCTATCACCATGACAACGTGAAGAAAGAGAGAGGAAAAAAGTATAAGCAAAAAGATCTGGACTTTGGTTGGCTTACACAGTGGCGTGACTCCTTTCACCTATTGAAAGCTTTGGTTCTTCTTTATGACCAATGGGCAGTGTATGCGTTCGTTAAGTAAATGTAAACATCTTGTAAAACTATAAAAGCAATATGTTGCCTCAATAAAGAGGTCTAAACAGCCTTCTGAGTGAGTCCTGGTGCTTTGCGCCGTGTGGGGCTCAATAGCGACATCTGGTGACCATCCTCCGTGATTACAACTGGGCTGTAAAAAAGGAAAAAAAAAAAGAGAAAAAAAAGTTGAATGTGCCCTAATGAATGAAGGCAGCAAGGAGGCTGTGGCGGTCTGGACCTAATTCAGACGTCTGATTCGAGGTGAGTGATTGGGAAAAATAATGGGAAATAATTTATCAAATGAGGAAAAGACTGTTTTGTCCACGTGGAAAGCCTTATTGAAAAGGAAAAATGTTCAAGCTTCTGATTATGCCCTTCATAGCTTACTGATATGGTGTAAATCACAGGACTTTAAAGATGATGCCAACACTGCCTTCAGTGTCAGGGCATGGAAAAATTTTGGGAAGAGACTATGGGAAGTGATCTCTAAGGGGGATAAGACGGTTGTCGATATGGCTCCTACCTTGATACTGTTGTATGGGGCGTTGAAGAAATAGAAAGCAGAACAAGATAGAGGGGAGGAATTGGAGGAAGAGGAATTACAGCAAGAAACTGAAGTAGAGGAACAGGAGGAAGATGAGGCTGAGCTTGTCGACGTATCTTCCCCTGAGGAGTCTGCTGCAGTTGCTGTGGAGGCTCCCCCAGGGTTTGCTATCGTAAGAATCAAATGGCAGGCTGAGACTGCTCCTTGGTATTCATCCCCAAAAGACTGTCGCACTACGACACGAAATAACTCACACACTCACTCTAAGATCCAAAAGAAGAAAAAGAGGAAGTTTTATTTCTGACCTCGCAATATATAGAATTCCAAAAGTGACAGTGGATTGGAAGATGAAATTGCCACCTCTCCAACCACACTGGTCAAACCAACAGTCCATCAATTCTCTCCTCCCACAAAGAAGAATGCAAAACAATCATTATTTAGATGAACAGTGTGTGAGAACTCCAGTAGAAATATGTAAACATCAGAAGGCATAGAAAACTTTTAAAAGAACTTTAAAACTTTTAAAAGAACAGGGTGACAAAAGACTATATTAAAGCTGTGTATACTTTGCCTGCTCAGCAGTTAAACTGAGTACTAAATCAAAGTACCTTATGCCTGCACAGCAATTAGCTGTGACAATTAATGTGAGAATGAAAGCAGCTGAAGTGGGGGATTGGAATTTGTTGGAGAAAATAGGTCCACCTAAAAGGATGGAGATGGCTGCTGCTGCTTCTGGTGGGCCTGTGGCTTTTCCTGTTTTCAAAGCTGCTCCTAATTTGGGACAACGAGATAGCCATCAGGTTTTTGCATGGAGAGTTGTGCAGGATCTCCAGGCAAAAGTAGATCAGTATGGTGTTAATTCTTTGCAGGTGATGCAATTGATTCATGTTTTAAATGCTGATGTACTTGCTTCTTATGATATTGTTCACCTTGCTACGATTCTGTTTCAGCCAGTGCAGTATGGTGTGTTTCAAGCTACCTGGAAACAAATGGTTGAAAGAGTAGTGTTGGACAATATGCAGTTACCTCAGCACAATCCACGTCATGCTGTGGGAGTTGATGCCTTGCTAGGCAATGGACCGTTCTCTAACCTGGATTTGCAGGCAAGATGGGACCCTCTGGTTCTGGCACAGGCTCAGCAGCTGGGTATGAGTGCTTTACTTAAAACAATGGAAATGGCAGCTCCTAAACCAAAGTATATTACCATCCAGCAAGGGGTAAAGGAATCTTTTCTGTAGTTTGTGGAAAGGGTTGCTGCAGCCCTTGAGAAGCAAGTAGAAGATGATAAGTTGAGGCAAATTTTATGCAGACAGCCCGGGACCATGCGAATGAGGATTGCAGGAGAATTATTGATTCTTTACCGGGACATCCCTCGCTGTCTGATATTGTAGTTGCGTGCTCAAAGGTTGGTTCAATTGAGCATAAAATGGCTGCTCTGGCAACAGTCTTGAAGTCTTCACCCAGATGTTCTGCTTGTGAAGAATCAGGGCATGTGAAGGCACAATGCCTTCAAACTACTGGACAATTTGTACACTCTAGGGTAATTTGGACCAATAAAGTGATTTGTTATCATTGTGGTAACTTTGGCCATATTGCTAAATTTTATAAGTCACAATCTTTTTCAGGTGGTCGACAAGTGCAGGGAAATTGGAAGAAGAACGTGAAGGGGCGCATGGAGACACAAATACCCCAACGACAATCACGAGCCCTGCCAGCACTGCAAAGCTCTCCATTTGTGAGTGATACACAGGGGCCACGAGAGGCTCCACAGGGATTGATATACCAACAGCTGACACAGTAACTATTTTGACAAGAGGTATATGTAAAGTGACTCTTGATGTCCATGGTCCTATAGGCCAAGGTTTGAGTGGCTGTCTAATGGGAAGATCTAGTAGCACTGTTCAAGGTATTAATGTGCATTTAGGTCTTATTGATTCTGATTATATGGGACAAATTCATGCTGTGGTGTCTGTTAGTGAACTTCCTGTTGTTATTCAAAAAGGCACTTTTATTGCTCAACTTGTTCCTTTTATGAGTTCTGTTCCAACTGTAGTGGACCGGAGTCATGGCACTGGAGGTTTTGGATCTACAGGACCGCCTCAGGTTTTTTGGACTCAAAAGGTGACAGATGAGCGTCCAGAAATACAATGTTTGGTTACTACTAAGGGATGTCATCCAGAAACCACAACAATATCAGGTTTACTTGACACCGGAGCAGATGTAACTATAATTTCACAGTTTGTTTGGCCTCCAACATGGCCCATCATTTAATCAGCCTTTGGAGTTGTTGGGTTAGGTGGGTCAACTGTTGGTGCTTTATCTGCTATTGCGATCACTGTAACACATCCTGAAGGCCAACAAGCTAACATCAGACCTTATGGTACTAATGCTTAATCTAACTTATGGGGACATGATTGCTTAACCCAATGGGGTGTTAAAATTACTACGGATCTTTAGTGGGGGCCACTGGGATGCAGAGTCTTAAACGTCCAGTTGTATCTTTGACATGGCTGACAGATAAACCTGTCTGGATTGATCAGTGGCCCCTGTCTACTGAAAAGCTTCTTGCCCTGTGAGGCTTAGTAGCAGAACAATTGCAAGCTGGACATATTGAAAAATCATTTAGCCCATGGAATACTCCTGTGTTTGTAATAAAAGAGAAATCAGGTAAATGGAGACTTTTGCACAATTTGCGGCAGATAAATGCTGTGATGGCCACAATGGGTGCTTTATAATCAGGTCTTCCAACACCCACAATGATTCCACAAGGATGGGAAATAATTATCATTGATTTGAAAGACTGCTTTTTTACAATTCCATTGACTAATTAGGATAAGGAAAAATTCACCTTTACAGTGCCTTCTTTAAATCACGATGAACCGGGCCAAAGATATCAGTGAACAGTTCTGCTTCAAGGAATGAAAAATTTTCCAACTATTTGACAGTGGTTTCTGGCACAGGCCTTATCTAAGGTCCGAGAGCAATTTAGCAATTGTTATTGCTATCATTATATGGATGATATCTTGTTGGCATCTGTAAGAGACGGTCGGAAGTTTCCCTCATTTGCCTCATGACCGTCACAAGGACAGAGACTAAGACCCTGAAGACCCCACAGGAGTTCTGGCCTGGTTGAGGTGGATGCTTGCCAAGTGATTGTTTGCAGGTGTGCTTGCTGTGCAGCCATGGTACACTGCTTCGAGCAGGGACTGTCCAGTAGCGGCTTGCTCTGTGCACTTACACCTGCTTCACAGAGCAACGGGTCTCATCACAATAGCCTATTAATTTCCCCACCTCTTAGACAGATGCCACTCGCTTTAGAGAAAGACTATAAAATAAAGTAACTTTCTGAAATAACTTAGGTGATCCCCCACGGAATGAAGACGAATCTATTGGCTGGACCACGAGGATTTCATCTCTCCATTGGTAGCTATATCCCCCCCCCACACACACTCTCTCCTTGACTTTGTTTTCTTTATCTCTCTCTCTCTCCCCTCTGTCGCATAATTGTTGTTGTTGGCAATCCATAAAAGTGCACTGCTGTTATTAAACTGAAAGTCCCCCTTGCTGTGTGTCTTTTGCACTCTGAGATCGGTAAAACGAACCATCACAATCCCTGCTTGTACTAGTGGATCGTGACAGCGTCTGAAAATAAACAACAATTATCAGCTCTTGAACCATGTGCTGTGACAAATTTAGAAGCCTTTGGTTTGGTTATAGCCCCGGAGAAAGCTCAGAAACAGATGCCTTGGAAATATTTGGGGTTGATAATCACCAATACGCAAATTGTGCCTCAACCTGTAAAGTTGGACATTGAAGTTAAAACTGTTGCTGATGTACAGAAATCGGTTGGTGCAATAAGTTGATTTAGGCCATACTTGGGGATAACTAATCATCAACTGCAACCTTTGTTTGACTTACTATCAGGGATTACTTCCTCTACCAATGAGTTGTTTGACCGCTGCAACAAAAAAGGCTGTAGAAGAAGTTGAATTGGCCTTGACATCTAAATTTGTTACCAGGATAGATGTTTCTGTTGATGTGCAATTATTTATTTTGAGAGATGATGAAATACCATGCGGATTGTTGTGTCAATGGAATGATAAATGGGAAGACAAATTGCGTATTTTGGAATTATTATTTCTATCTTTCAGGTCCCGAAAAACAGGTCCAGGTCTTTATGAGCTTTTTGCAGACATCATTATCAAAAGTCACAGATGCTGCCATGAAATTTTAGGCTGTGATCCTGTAAATATTGTCATACCTGTACAACAATGGTATTTTGATTGGTGTTTTCAAAACAATCAGGAGTTGCAATCTGCCTTATCTTCTTTTACAGGTCAAATAGCATATCATTTACCTTCTCATCCTATTTTAAATTTCACTAAGGAGATTCCCTTTCAGGGGAAACAACTTTGTTCTTCTGTTCCAGTGGAAGGTGCAACAGTTTTTACAGATGGATCTGGGAAAACTGGAAAAGCTGCTGTACCCTGGAAGAAGGATGACCACTGGGAATATGAAGCAATGGTTCAACAAGGGTCTTCTCAATTAATTGAACTTTGTGACGTACTTTTGGCCCTTACCTTGTTTCCTAGTTCTGTAAATATATTTACAGATTCTGTTTATGTTGCTAATTTAGTAAAACAGTTGGATCAAGCTGTGTTTTATAATGTAAAGGAGAAACCATTATTTGTTATGTTGTTGAAATTGTGGACTGTTATTCATAATCGAAAGCATTCCTATTTTATTATGCATATCCATAGCCATACATCGCTACTTGGATTTTTTGTTGAAGGTAATGCCTACATGGATTCCCTTGTGGCTGCCTCAGCCTTAAAAATGGTGCCTAATGTGTTACAGCAAGCTGTTGTATCTCATCAATTTTTTCATCAAGGTGCTCAGGCACTACGGCAGAAATTTAAATTATCACATAGTGAAGAAAAGTCAATTATTTCTTCTTGTCCTGATTGTCATATGTCTCATGTTTCGCAATATTACAGTACTAATCCTAGAGGCTTACTCCCTTTGCAAGAATGGCAAACAGATGTTACAAAAATGCCTGAATTTGGCCGTCTAAAGTATGTTCATGTGACAATTGACACTTTTTCTTATGCCATGGTTGCCTCAGCGTTGGAAGGTGTAACAGCTCGGGATGTTTCAAAGAAATTGCAGGTATTTTTTCATGCCTGGGGTGTTGATCATTCCACTGGTATTCCTCATGCCTTGACAGGCCAAGCAATTATTGAACGTGCTCATGGTGTGTTGAAGCATCAGGTGCAAAAACAAAAAGGGGGAATGCAGAGGGAGTCGCCTCAAGCGAGATTAGATAAAGCTGTTTATGTGTTAAACTTTTTGCGTCCTTTACCCGACTTGCAATTGTCTCCTATATTCTACCATTTTTCATCTTTGAATTCGAAACAGCGAAACTTTCAGAAAGGTATTAAGATATGGGCAAAAGATTTTATCACGGAAAGGTGGACTGGCCCAGTGGAATTAGTAACACGGGGAAGAGGATATGCATGTGTTTTAACAGAGAACGGCCCTGGTTGGGTGTCTGCCCATTGCGTTAAAACTTATTTGGAGCACACAGGAAAGGACAGAATGGGTGGTTCCACAGCTGAAGCAAAATGCGTAGGTAATTGCATTGGTTATTAGGTAGATGGAAGCATGGACCCTCAAAGAATGTGTTGTAAAGATGGTAATTCAAGACAGAATAAAGGGAGTTATTGACTTACGCTGAAAATCTAAATTTAAGTTAGTGGATGTTACTTTTGCTTCTGTTCTTTGAATTCTCTTGCAGAGAGGTTGGTAGTACTGAGAAATGTGTCTTGTACCATTTCCTTTTGCAGGTCACAGACAGTCCCAAAATAGGGGAATTTGATGTACCTAAGGGAGAAGTGTTGCCTTTGCATAGGGATTGAATTAGTAGCTAAAGTCCACACTTTGAGCAACTAGGTTGGTTGCCCATTATGATAGCAGCAACCAGTTGTAAAGTTAAGTGGATGCTACTTTGTTCTAAGTGGTGACTAGGCAGATGACTTGGTCTCTGACTTTGTGCGGTAGAAATTTATTTGACCAGAGGTGAAGGTGTCATTCTGCTATAAATGTGTCATCCGGAAATTGCAAGGTCTGTAACAGTATTTGAAGATCCATTTTCTATGTGCCTTGTTTGTATATGAATGTTAAGATTGTGAGGGTGTGCTTTGTGGATTTGGTAGAAGTTGGTTATTTATACATGAATGAAGAATGGACCCTCTGTCTGCTTGGATTTTTACAAGGGCCCAGCAGAAGTCCTTAGCAGTTGTGTTTGCGGGTCAAATACAAAAAGGGGGATTGTGGGAAAGACATTTCTGTGCTTTTCTTGTGAGCCAGTGAAGGCTTCTTGAAGATAAGGAAAGCGTCATATCTCTCTCAAGGAATTTACCAAGGCTATCACCATGACAACGTGAAGAAAGAGAGAGGAAAAAAGTATAAGCAAAAAGATCTGGACTTTGGTTGGCTTACAGAGTGGAGTGGCTTCTTTCACCTGTTGAAAGCTTTGTTTCTTCTTTATGACAAATGGGCAGTGTATGTGTTCATTAAGTAAATGTAAACATCTTGTAAAACTATAAAAGCAACATGTTGCTTCAATAAAGAGGTCTAAACAGCCTTCTGAGTCCTGGTGCTTTGCACCATTTGAATTTCTACAGCTTTTTCCTGCTGCTTTAGGGTGTTTTCCTGTGCAGTTGTGATGACATTAGCTAGCACCTCTGCCTGCATGGCTGCTGTGTGTTCAGGGGTACCCAGGCAGTTGCAAGTGTCCACTAGCTGTGTTAGGGTGGGCTCAGGGTCTTGTGGCAATGTACATAATATTTTTCTACAACTTGGATTTGCATTAGAAATTGCAAGCTGTTTTAATAACTCTTGTCTGGCACGATCTATGGGAATTTGTTTATCCAATGCCAATTTCAAACGGTCCAAAAACTTAATGTATGGCTCATCCATTCCTTGTTTTATTTCTGTGAAGTCTAATTCTGGTTTATTCCCGTCAGGCACCTGGAGCAGGGCAGTCCTTGCTGCTTCCTTAATATCCTGAAGGATTTATCTCTTAAGAGCCCTTCCCTGTCCTTGTGGATCTATGTAGGCTCCTTCCCCAGCAAGCTGATCTAGAGTTATATTAGCAGTAGCTGGAGTTCTTGTATAACCTCTTAAAAGGTCATTTAGTAAATGCTTCCATGCCAGCTCCCACAGAGAATACTCTGTCAGAGACAGCAAAGATGTACAAAGCTACCTTAGGTCGTGAGGAGTAAATACATTGGCTGGAAAGGTGGCTTGTAATAGACCTCGGAAATATGCTGACTCTCTTCCATATGACCTGTCCGCTTTGCAAATCTCTTTTATTTCTGCAAAGCTTATTTGTTCCCATTGTGGTCCCCCCCCCCCCCATCCCCCCCCTCGCCCCAACATTATACTGGATGGGAAACACTGATATCTTAGAGGCAATGTTCCATTCTCCGTCCTGGACTGTGTTCCTTCTTATCCTCTGCCAGATATCTGTGCGTCCTGATGTACAAAACGCATCCTCAGATTTAGGGGGGCTACTGCCCTGGGTGGAGTGTAAATATCTCTTGTTCGAAATAAGGGTTCCTCCTGATATGGACGCCGCCTTTTGGGGGGGGGGTTACTTCTGGGAGGTCACATTCGGTTCCCATGGTGGGCAGGGTGAGGGCCAGCCGTCCTGGGGTGTGGGCGGGGAGTAGGGGCAGGGAGACAAACTGGGCTCGGCCCACAAAAGGGGAGTGTCCCGCGTCTGATGGGCAGGAGTTTAGTGACGAATCGGAAAGGGAATTCTGTGAGTCAGAGGATGGAACACGCCCACGAAGGGCAAAGCTCAGCAGCTCTGAAACATGGCGCTGGCCACGTGAGCTATTGTACTCAAAGAGCATGGATTCAGCTCGTCTTTTTTCAATTTCACTGCCAAAGTTCACCAATTTAGTGCCTCTGAGGTTACTTTTGAGAGGAAACCGAGGGAAATTCACCAGGTTAGGTGGGTTAGGAGAGACGGGTTGCAGACTGGTCTGGCCAGGACAAGTCTGTTTCACTCACAGCAGGGGGGGGGGCGCTGGATGGGGAGCATCTAGCCATGCTGTCTCCCACCTGTTATGAACAGTTTCCAGGTGTTCCCCAGAGACGCGGGCAGGGCTTTTCTAGTTCCCATGGCAACACTAAAAGAAAACTAGTAACTCTAGCTAAGTACCGATATTGAAATGCTAATTAGCTAATTGCTCTGTTTGTTTTCTCTAAACTACCTGGCCTCCCACCCCTCCACGCTGCCATTCTGGGACTAACATGCAAATAAAAACCCCTTAGGATCATGGGAGTATTTTTAGGAGATAGAAATGAATATAAATCAAAAACTGAACACAATAGAGGAGTCTAGACAAATGCCCTAGCTGAGGAAGAGGGAAACACATCCCCTGACTGGCTTTTAACTGTCGCCATCACCTAAGAAAGAACAGACTATATTAGGCTCTGAGAAGCAGGGCAATAGAGACAGAGAGCCCTGGTGCTGCCACCACGGAAGGAGCGGGGACAGCTGTTGTTCTGGACTTCAGCAACAGACTCTGCACGCCACGCCTCCTCATCCTCGGGCCACTGGTGTGCCGCAAGGAAAGGAGAAAGGACAGCTGCTGCTCGGGACTCCAGTGACCGACTCTGCACGCCGCCTTCCTTCCAGCTGCCTGGGAAAGCTACAACCGCAGGGGCGAGCTCTGCGTCGAGCCCCCTGCCCAGCTGATCTTTTTAATAAAGAGCTGAACATTAATAAAGGCATTAGCCCTGTTCATTTCACCGCCCACCCGCCCTCCTGAGGTCGGTGTGCTTCAGGGTGAGTTGGGGACAGGGTTGGGGTCTCAGAATCTCTGCCCACCCTCCTTTCTTTCTGCTGCAGCCTGTGGTCAGCTCTCTCTCTGCTCTGAGGTGTTTTGTGGCTGTCTCTAGCTTGCTTTTCACTCTCCAGTGTTACAAATTGTAATACCGTCCTAAATATTGGACATAGTTTTAAGCTGGACTTCTTATTCTTTTCCAAACTGTACAATCTTACTCCCACAGCATCCCAGAACTTTTAGAGTAAGCGTCTCAGATGTATTTATTTTCAGGAATTCTGTGAAAACCCATCTAATGAGTTTTTTAAGCTGTTTCTTCTCAAATTTTACATCTTTAATTTCTAATTTGTAGTTCAAATAAAAATAAGGATCTTGCTGTGCTACAGATAGCTTGTTCCCCATATTCTTACTCACCAAAAGATGGTTTTCAGAGCAGCTATCGTCCTTGGTCTGAACTCCCCGGGTCTGGAAATGCAGTGGCATCCAGCAGTCTTGGCTCAGCCAATAGCAGCTCCCTCCAAGGAGGTAACAGGTCCTTAAAAATTTCGCTGTGTGTTCTCCAACCTGTCGCGGTTTTCAGCCTCTTTTCACCGGCATGAGGCTTCGATCTGTGTGGCCCCCTCTAACGGCCTTAGATCCTCCATAACCTGGGGTTTTTTTTCTCTGGCGCCACAAAAGCCCAGTCGCAGGCCTGCACTCCCCAAAACGCAAGACCAAGGAAAAAAATGTCCTATTTTGATCGAAGGCCGATCAAAAATTCCTGAACTATGTCTCTCAATATGAGAAATCACCAGTTTGGGCACCAAGTGATGGGTTTCTCTTTGAGCCAGGTCTTATGAGCTCTCAGAGAACCTATCACACCCAAGATAGCTCAGCTACCTCAAATGGCATAAAATTAGCAGGATGGCTTTCTGAGGTGGTGTTGGAAACAGAAAAAGTTTTAACAAAAGGCAAAATAACAAAGCTCTTACAGAGAAAAACCGAACTAGGGGCAAGATGTTCTTGCTCCTGCTAAAAACACCCCACAAAAGTGATTCTTTCCTTTGTTCACTTCTTTTTCTAGTGAATTACCTAGGCGGGACTTTTTGGCCTCTGTCCAATTGGGTAGCCCTAGGTTTGAGGTGAAGTCCCAAAGGTCCTATGAGGTGTCTTTTTACCAAATTGAGGAGACAAAGGATAATTTGGGCACTCTGTCAACAGGGGGCACATTCCTACAGCCAATTATTAAAAACAACCTGCAGGTATTTTTTTTCCTACTGTGTGTTTTCTTGTTATTCTCATAAGTTTGTTTATAAAAGAGCATCTTGTTAATTAGCCAATCAGGTGAAATGTATTAACTAAATGACCAATCAAGTCCATCTGTATTGGATCAGAGTATAAAAAGACGCGGTTTGGAGTAAACACTTGAGTTATGCCACTCAGCCTTCTGATGACTCTGTGTCATTTCTTACTAAACAGTGACAATCCCCCAGACAGTGGGAGAAGATACACCTCACGAGGTGAGCTGTGGTTCTTCCTGTGTGATTGTGGGGAAAACATGAGGAGGTGGAATGGAAAATCCACTGTTGCTCTGGCTCAACAGGTGCATGAATTGAAGGAGAGCAAAGCTCAGAGGAAAAGTTCCACCAGAAAAGAAACACCTCCAGTTGACCGTAACTGAATTGCCAATTATTATTATGACATGTCCAATACCCTTGAAAAAAACCTCTAAAACATATGCCCAGGAAAGGATGGATAACCTTGACTAGAGGGGCTCTGCCTCTAGCCAGGTAGAGGCTAGGGAAAACCATGTCTTTTGGACTGTGTGAATTTGTTAACCTGGCACATCAGAACCGCAAAAATATGAAGCCTTGGTTGACACTGGTATGCAGTGAACATTAATCCCATTGAAGCATGAGGGGGCAGAATCTGTTTCTATTGCTGACATAACAGGAAGATCACAGGATTTGACTTTAGTGAAAATGGATGTAAGCCTAACTAGAAATAAGTGGAAAAAACATCCTATTGTAACTGGCCCAAAAGCCCCATGCATTTTGAGCATAGACTTCCTCCAAAGAGCGTATTTCAAAGACCCAAAGAGACTCAGGTGGGCGTTTCAGATTGCTGTAGAGACAGAGGGTGTTAAGCAATTGAACACCTTGCCTGGACCCATCTGCAGTAGGACTTCTGAAGGGGGAAAGAGCGATGAATACCAATTGCCATTTCGACAGTGCACCACTGACAGTATAGAAAAACTGGAGATGCTGTGATTCTCATCCAACAAATGATCTGTGAGCTAGAGAACCAAATAGTGGTCAACAAAACCCACTTCCCCTTCAACAGTCCTATTAGGCTGATGCATAAATCTGAAGGAGAATAAAAATTGCCTGTGGACTATTGGGCCTTGAATTATGTGACTCCACCGTTGAGCGCTGCTGTGTGAGATATATTGGAGCTCCAATACAAGCTGGAGTCCTAGGCAAGGAAGTGATATGCCACTACTGATATTGCCAATGCATTTTTCTCCATTTCTCTGGCAGCAGAATGCAGGCTTCCATTTGCCTTCACTTGGAGGGGCGTGCAGTACACCTGGAAGCAATTGTCCCAGGGATAGAAGTGCAGTCCTGATACCATGATGTTCGTATGTCTGAGATTTAACACACGACAGACCCCCGTGCTTCATCAGCCGAACAGCTTTTATAGGCAATTCAAAAACTCCTGGTGCTACACATTCATTGGTCTGGTCTCTACATCCACTAGACTCTGAACCAGTCAAATGCTTGTATTTTAGGAGAGTTGTTATTGGTTGAAACCTCTATCAGTCAGCCCAGAGGCTGGTTTATGGAGCTGGGCTGGATTTCTTATTTATAACTGAATTAATGCTAACTACAGGTCAGCTTGTACTACAACACAGCCCTACCATCTGCCATGGACTGATCCAGACTGCACTAGAAAAGGGTGAAGCTCCAGAACACATGCAGTACATCAATGACATAATTGTGTGGGAGAACACGGCAGCAAAAGTGTTTGATGAAAGAGAGAAAATAATCCAAATTCTCCTAAAAGCTGGTTTCGCCATCAAAAAGAGCAAAGTTAAGGGACCTGCCTGAGAGATCCAGTTCCTGGAAACAAAGTAGCAAGATTCCCACCAATGTCATCAATATGATCACAGCAATGTCTCCAGCAACCAACAAGAAGGAAACACAAACTTTCCAAGGTGCAATAGGCTTTTGAAGAATGCATATTCCTGAGTACAGCCAGATTGTGAGCCCTCTCTACCTAGTTACCCGCAAAAAGAACAATTTCCAGTGGGGCCCTGAAAAGCAACAGGCCTTTGCCCAGATCAAGCAAGAGATTGCTCATGCGTTAGCCCTTGGCCCAGTCAGGACAGGACCAAATGTGAAGAGCGTGCCCTACTCTGAAGCTGGGAGCCATGGTCTGTCCTGGAGCCTTTGGCAGAAGGTGCTTAATGAATCTCAAGACCTACCACTAAGATTCTGAAACCAAAGCTACAAAAAGTCGGAAGCTAACTACACTCCCAACAAAGAAATAAATTTTGGCACCCTATGAAGGAGTCTAAGCTGCCTCAGAAGTAATTGGCACCGAAGCACAACTCCTCCTGGCACCCCAACAACCGGTGCTGGGGTGGATGTTCAAAGCAAAGGTTCCCTCTACCCACCACACCACCAATGCCACATGGGCCAAATGGATTGCTCTCATCATACAGCGTGCCCGTATTGGAAAATTGAATTGCCCTGGGATTTTGGAGATAATTACAAACTGTCCTGAAGGTGAAAACTTTGGTCTCACTGACAAAGAGGGATGAACTATTAAAAACCACCTTGAAAGCATTTAATAGAAAATCTTTCAAAAACTGGAAGCAGCATCTAGCAAAGGCCACACACAGTTGGTTAGTTAACACCCAAGGCTCCACCAGTCAAGCAGGCCCTGCCCAATCTGAGACCCTGCATACAGTAAATGAAGATAAAGTCTCAATATTGCATGTCAGAATTTTGTTAGGGAAGACTGTTTTGATCAATTCTGCCTCAAGTACAGACAAACCCATCCATGGGGTTGTCTTTGCTGAGGGATCAAGTTGCACTTGGTGAGTAATGCAGAAAAATGGAACAACACAATGTGTACCTTAGGGAGATCTGATTGTGATTGTTGGGTGAGAACCATGTCTAAATACCACCGTTTGCTGAATGTCACTGCCACTATCTATATATAGCGAGATATATGTATGTATGTATCACCTGACCTGCTGTGTGCTCAGAAATTAGTCCCGTACCTTTAAGCTAGGCCCAGAGAGAGAAGGGCGGGGGGGTGGCGGGGGGGAGGGGGGAGATTGGTGGAATTTTTCATGGTTCACATTCAAAACACAGGGAGATAAAGAGTTCAAGGCTCTCTGAATTCTCTGCTGCTGGGTCAGGTGTCTGGTCAGCCCCTCTGGACATCTCAGCCCTGATTCTAGAGTAGCTGCAAACCATATAGAGTAAACCTACAAGATAAAACACCGAGAAGGTGGTCTCTAACATTCAGGGGAAACTGAACATTCTCAAAATGTGATGTACCAGATTTAAAAGGAAAGAAGGAGACGAAAGGCTGGGAAACCTCATCTCCTGCTCCTCCTCTAACAAATTGAGTGCAATTACTTATAAAACCCCAAAACAGTGTACTGAGACTAAGACAGAGACTAGGATGGAGAAAAAACAGACCATACGCATTTTGAACAACTCCCCGTACCTCCGATAGCCTTCTATAAATCATTATCACCGAACACATCAAAATAGCGAGTCTGATTCATGCCCCTGTTCTGTAAAAGGTACATGTCAGGCACAATACTGGCACTATCTGTGGATAGGCAAACAGGCCTAGGGACTAGAAAGACATTAGTACTTCAAACCAGAGAGACATTATTGCCTCAAACAACATGGTGACTACTGACTGCTTTACCCCAATACAAAGTAATTAAAACCAAAATGTAATTAGTGCAGGTTTTTTTCACTTTCTCCAGCCGTGCACTGGGTGCCAAATTATTTGTCCCAGTTTCAGACAAATTTAGGAGGAAGCATCCCGAAAGGGTGTCTCCTCTAATAGAAGGCAGGTTTCAGCAAACCCTCCTCCAGAGGTTCAGAAAGAATTCCCTTGCAGAAAGTGAAAAAAACCCTGTTTATTTAACAAGCAGAGTGCTCACAGGCATGAAAATAAATGAATAATGTTAAATAATAAAACCTCTCACTGTGGAGAAGAGATGGTAGATTCAGAATCCTTTCTGTAGATGTGGCTCAGCTTCCTCCCAGTCCGGAGCTAGCCTCCAGGCCTCCGCGGTATGGGGGGGGCCCTGGGCGATGTTCTGGTATTTCGGACTGGAGAAAAGCTGAACAGTTCCAGAAGAAGAAGCCACAGTCCCAGGAAAAATTTCTTGCCTCAGCTAACTAGAAAATAACTAGTTAAAAGCAAAGGAAAGAAAAACACCATCTCTCTCTCTCTGGAGAAAGAAAAGCTGTGAGCTGGGGAAAAAGTGAGAGGCTTATCTGTGTTTTTGAACACAGGCACCGAAAGAATTCCACCGCCTTCCCTCCCCTGTCGCTGTTGAGGCAGGACGGGAATAATGAAGACTCCAAGTCCGAAGGCAAGAAGAGAACTGATTTATTTCAAATACACCGCTCCTTTTATAGAGCACATCGTGCAGACCAATTTCATTGGTCTTAAAGTAAAAACATCTCACACCATTGGTGCGCTGTGAGTAGCTCACAGTGGCAGAACATATCTATAAACAATGTGAACAGCAAGAGAGATAATGAATTGTTTACATTCCTTTCAAACTCTTTCCCAGGCTCAGCCTGGTAGAAATCTCTCCTTTTCTCTCTGACTGAACTGAGAATATCCACAGTTCCCCCTTTTTGTTTAAAGAAGGAGGCGGTGTTTGTCGCCCTCCTGCGGGGTCCCTTGCAGGAAAGAGGACAAACACAACTCCGAGGTTTATCAACTGACAATCAAAACCCCCATCAGACATTGGCTCAGAACGGTCAAAAAGATTTCAACTTATACTATAAATTCTCTTTATAAACTTAACTATTAATTCTAAGAAATCCGTCACCAACCCCAAAACATTGTTAGTCTGCTTGTAACACAGGCAGCCTAACTCATCAACAGTCTGTTTCTGGAAACAAAATAAAACAAATGTTTATTCCCCACTCGTGGAGGGGCCAGCTGGCTGATGGTCAGTGTCTTGATCATTGTCTGAAGACTGTGATGGATGGTCGGCACCGTGGTCACCGTTTGAAGGTCGTCTGCTGGCCACATTCTGTTTCTGCTGTCACAAGTCAGGGCGAACACACCTCGCAGGTATCCATCGTACCCCGGTACCTGTGGAGACACATGCATACCCGCAGCCCCAAGTGATGAGGTCGCACAGGCCTTCCCATTTATTGATGGCAAGGTCCCGCACCCAGACCTTCACTCGAGGCAGGTGCGTCTCACCTGCTGGATGCAATGAAGGAAAATGATTCAAAATAACAGGAAATTCTGAGTTTTGCGGCACTGTTAAATGGTTGATTGTATATAAAGCTTTCTCCAACTGACTATGTGGGGTCTCTCCTGGCATTCCCCCTTTTTGTCTTTCCAGAACACGCTTTAAAGTGCCATGAGCGCATTCAACAATGGCTTGACCTGTTGGTGAATGCGGGATACCAAATTTGTGTGAAACTCCCCACAAGCATAAAACCTGACGTGTCTTCTGTGAGACATAGGCAGGGCCATTGTCAGTTTTCACACTCAAAGATATTCCCAAAACTGCAAAAGCCATCCTCCAATGGGCAATCACGTCGCGACCCTTCTCCCCTGTGTGAGCAGATGCCCACATGGCGGAGGAGAAGGTGTCAATAGACACATGCACATACTTGAGTCGACCAAACTTGGCAATATGAGTAACATCTGTTTCCCAGAGCTGCAAGGCCTTTAGGCTTCTGGGGTTCACCCCCGCTGGTAAAGGCGCAACAAGTCCATGACAGTCAGCACAAGAGCTGACAATGTCACGAGCTTCAGTTGACGTCAGATCGAATTGCTTCTGCAAAGTATGTGCACTTTGGTGAAAAAAGTCGTGCGACGCTTTGGCTTGTGCATTCCCATCAGGCTGAGGCGCCACCCATGCAGGGTTAGCCAACCTGTCAGCCCTGGCGTTACCTTCTGTTATAAAACCTGGTACAGTGGTGTCCTAGGTTGACTGTATGATGCTTTTATCCCCAATAGTCTGTTCTGTTTATACTGAATAATAAGTTTTGCGCCTTTAAGACTTGTTCCAGGAGTGAAGGGGGGGAAAAGAAGTGCGGAGTTTGTTTTCAGAAACTGCACTCACTCCTCCACATTCCTGGTCCTGGACTGTGTTGTCTGTGGACAGACAGACAGCGAGACAGAGCTCTCCTTTGCTTTTTAGTTAGTTTTAGTTAGCTGAGGCAAAGAAGTTCCCTGGACTGTGGCTTTTCCTTTTCTTTGGACCTGCTCAAACCTGCTCAGGACTGAACAACAAGAAGAGCACCGGCAGCTCGCACCTGTGGCCCACTGGCCCAGGCCTGGGCCGCGGCATTTCCAGTGCCGGAGGGACTGATAAGAGACTGAGTGAGCCGAGCTGCAGCCCCGGGGGGGGGGGGGGATTTTTCTGAGTTTGTCTCTCTTTTGGAGCAGCAAATTTCATTGTTTAATATTGTTTAGGTTTTCCTTTTTAATAAACAGTTTTTTTCACTTTTCTCCAAGGAAGTATTTTTTCCCGAACCGGTTGGGGGGAGGGGGCAATTGAATCTGCCTTCTAGAGGAACCCCTTTGGGGGTTCTCTCCCAAATTTGCCCTGAACCAGGACAAGTGGTGTGACTCCGAATGTGCAGGATGTAGTACGGATGAACCCAGGTTTGAATTGCGCACCACAAGGCTCTCAGCAACTGAAACAAAGCTGCATTGTTGACCTCCTTCAGCAGTGAGCAATCCAACCGCCTGGCTACGTCTGTGACATAAGCAGAGTCAGTGACCAAATTCAAAGGCACCTGAGAGAATTTCTGAAATGCCATAGCAACAGCTTTCAGCTCAACCAATTGGGCTGAGCCGGACACGTGGCCTTCCAGCACTTGCCATCCAGACTCATCCTTTCAGATCACAATGGCCTTTCCCGTTTTTCCCGAACCGTCAGTGGAGACGGTGGGTCCCTGCACTGTCACTAGACTGCATTTCAGTCGTAAGGACAGACTGGTCATTTTTGCCAGTTGCAGCAATTTGTGACTGGGCACATGATAAAAAATTTGACCTAAGAAGTTTTGCAGCGCACTTTGCAAAGGAACGCTGTTAATGAAACACCATTCAAAAGTGTCCCACTCCATTGGAAGAACAATCCTTGCGGGATCAGCTGCCATCAATTGCAAACACCGATAACGGCATTTGATTATCATCTGGGCAACCAAATCAAGCAGCAAGGATGCTGTCTTTTTGGGTTGCTGGGACAGAAAGACCCACTCCAAGATGTGCAAAGGATCAGGCCATTTGTCATTCCATTGGCCAATGGCACCTGTAGGATGATTGTCTGGACAGGTAATAAAAACAGTGATATCAGTGGAAATATCTATTTGATAAACCTGACAAGCAGACAGAGCCTGTTGGACCTCCTCTAGTTCTTGTCGCGCTTCAGGAGTCAATTTCCGAGGTGAATTCAGATCCGGGTCCCCCTTTAAAAGGTTGAACAGCGGGGACATCCGCGCTGTGGTCAGTCCCAGATAGGGAGGTAACCAATTGACCCCCCCAAGCAATTTCTAGGCATCATTCAGGGTCGCAATAGACTTTGCGAATTGCACCTCTTGATGTTGAATAGTTCGCTCAAGAATCTTGATGCCCAAATATTTCCAAGGAGGATGGCTTTGAACCTTTTCCGGAGCCACTTGCAGTCCATAAGAATGCAAGGTGGCGAACAACTGAGGCCATATCATCAGCAATTCCTCCCGAGTGGGTGCTGCCACCAGGATGTCATCCATATAATGATAACAATACACATCAGAGAACTGCTCGCGGACTCTGGACAAGGCCTGAGCCACATACCATTGACAAATAGTTAGACTGTTCTTACAGTCCTGTGGCCAAACTTTCCATTGATATCTCTGCACAGATTCAGCATTGTTGATGGCAGGCACGGTAAAGGCAAACTTTGGCTTGTCATCAGGATGCAAAGGGATCATAAAAAAACAATCCTTTAAATCAATGATCAAGATTTCCCATCCTGCGGGGAGCATGGTAGGTGAGGGCATACCAGGCTGCAATGCCCTGATACTCTCCATGACTGCATTAACTTTCCGGAGGTCCTGTAACAGCCTCCACTTCCCCAACTTTTTCTTGATCACAAAAACAGGAGTGTTCCAGGAACTGGTAGAAGGTTCAATGTGTCCCTGGTGAAGCTGATCCTGAACTAAATCACGAAGGGCAACTAACTTCTCATGTGGTAGGGGCCACTGGTTCTCCCAGACAGGTCTGGTCACTAGCCACCGTAAAGGCAGCGTAGGGTATTCTGCGCCCTTCAGCGCAGTGACCGCTATCAAAAATCCGTCCCAATCCATACTCCCCAGGCCACCAGCACATCCTGTCCCCAGAGAGTGATAGGAGTTGCAGTAACATAGGGCGAAACCTTAGCTGTCTGCCCTTCTGTGGTTTTGATCAACACAGCCTGCCGGCTCATAAAGGTCTGCACTGCGCTCCCCAACCCTTCAATGGCTGCTCCCATAGAGTCCAGAGGCCACTTAGGAGGCCACACAGAGGAGGAGATGACTGTCACGTCGGCTCCGGTGTCGATCAAACCTTGCAGCTGAATCTGAGGTGGGCTGGCACCTGGTAAAATCACAGAGCACATCATCTGCAGACAATCTGCAGAAATGACTGCAGACCAGAAGACTTGTGGCAGTCCCGTGGATCCGAAACCACCATCTCCATGCATCCGTTGGTCTGCCCTGGGAACACGTGACTGGAAAGGCACAAGTTGAGCAATGCGGGTACCTGCCGGAATAACAATGCGGGGGAGGGTGTGGAAACCATGGCACAAATTTGGCCTGTAAATTCAGAGTCAATGACACCCAGGTGCACAAAGATTCCCAAAAGGGTAGTACTAGATCGTCCTACCAACAATGCACTCAATCCATGGCCTAAAGGCCCAAATGCATTCAGAGGAACCTTATGCACCTTAGTAGAATCTAAGATGACTGCTGCTGCGGTGTGTACATCCGCCCCGGCAGAGCCACGGGTGCTTGCGCTAAGCTGGCTGAGGCACCCTGTGCTGGTGCTGTGCCCTGGGGGACCACTTGTGTTGGCACGCAGTTCCCCTGTGCACTCTTTCCCCCATTTCCCGAACCTGTCAAACGTTTACCATTGGCATGATAGGTAGATTTGCATTTGTTTGCAAAATGACCTGGTTTACCACACCTGGAGCATAAGAAATTAGAATCTGCCCCTTTTCTTATTTTCTTCCCCTGTACCTGCTTGCCTTTCTTTTTCCCCTTCTTGCGCCGACCAGTCCCTGAGGATGGCAGGCCCGCCTGCAAGGTTGCTGCCAGAACAGACATTTTATGGTCCACCGTACCAACCTTGGAACAAGCTTCGACCATGTCTGTCAACGATGGGCCACCTGGGTTATGATTCTTCTGCAGTCCTCATTTGCGTTGTTCCTTGCTAAAGTTTTGCATAAAACCTGCCTCAAGTTGTCATCCTCAATCTGCTTTTCTAAAGCAAATGCAAGCCTTTCAACAAATGGCAAAAACAATTCTTTGGCTCCCTGTGTTATCTTCACATATCATGGCCTGGGAGCAGCTGTCTCCATGGTTTTCAGCAATGCTGCAAAGCCTACCTTCTGGCCCTGCTCAAGTATGAGAGGGTCCCAGGTAGCCTGAAGATCAGGATTAGAAAACGCATTTTGTCCCATGAGCACATCCACCCCCACATAGGCGCTGGGATCCATCTGAGGGTAATGTACGTTTTCAGACGCGACCCTTTCGGCCAGCCTCCTCCAATTGTTCATAAAAATATCAAACTGCACAGGCTGGAACAACACAGAGGCCAGACGTTTGATATCATAGGGAGCAAGCAAGGTCAGTGTTTATCACTCTAAGGACCTGCATCAGTGGAGCAGACCCCAGTCCATATTTCACTACTTTATCTTGCAAATCCTGTACAACCCGCCAGGCCATAATATCGTGCCTGTCCTGCTGCCCCGAATTCGGGGCTGCTTTGTGCACGGGAAAGGCCTGAAGCTTACGTTGCGGTGAAGCATCGTCACCCCGATCCCCCTGTGCCACTTCCAGAGAAGCCAGAGGGACCAACTGACCGCTAACTACGGTCTCCTCTTTCTGGATCGGTGGGTTCAAGACCACACCACCAGGCTTGCCCACCCGCTCTGTCAAATCCCAATCACAAGGTTTCAAAGCCCGGTCCCTGACCACTTCCCAAAAGCGGCGGGGATTTATCGGCTGCACAGAAACCCGACAGGAAGGCAGCGTCCACAGATCCCTCTGAGACGCCAGCCACCCCCGTCGGTGCTGGCGTTCCGACATTCAGTCACGGCCCCCTTGCGGAGTCGAGCAGGGCAGATCATCGCTGTCACTGCCTGCCTCCTGGGATGAGGGCGAGCGGGACAGTCTGCGATCTGCAGGGGAAGGTGGGCTGGTGGGAGGCACTGAGGCAGAAGAAGCTGCTGTTGACCGTGAAACAGAAGAATCAGGCACAGCCTCCAAGCCCACAGCTCCCGGGATGGAGGGGGCAGTCACTGGTGATGGGGTGGAGACTGGATCCGTGACCGGCGGCTTGGTGGATCCTCCCATCGCAGGCAGCAGCACAAAGGGATCAGCCGGAGCCTGCGACACAGCGGGTGGAGCGTGCGCCGAAGCTGCAGTCATCAGAGGTGCAAACAGTGCGGGCTGCTGAAACACAGCAGGCAGTATGGGCACCGAAGCCACAGAGGGTGGAGCGAGAGGCAGAGCTGCTGCAGGTGCCGCTGGAGCAGCAGGTGGAGCGCCGGGCGGGGTGCCGAACCCCGCTGTCGGCAGGGGTGGTGCCATGGCAGGCGGGGCAAAGAAGGCAGCCACCGCCCCTGGCGGGGGAGCCAGTCCCACAGAGGGCAGGGCGGAAAATGACATGGAGGTCCTGCCCAAGACGTGCTGCTGCACAGCTGGCGCCGGCACTGCAAAGGATATCAAATCAGCCAGTGCACACGGCGCGCAGGGGGGCGGACCGGGAGGCAGTTGCGCCTGTCCCGTTGACAAAGCTGGAGCCCCCATGGGTGGCGGGGGGCGTGCCAAGGGATGGATCAAAGGCTCCATTGCCGGTCCCAGCAGTACATGGGGGCGGGACCTGTACATCTGCACAGGCTCCATAGTTGATAGCGAAGGAGCCGGGGGGGGCAGCAGTCCCCACTGTGTCACGTGCCACGGCTGCGTCGCCCCTCCCCCAAAGTGCAGTCCGGAGAGGGGGGCAAGCAACGGCTGAATCAGCGGAGCCGTCTGCTCAACAAACGGGCGGGCTTCGGGTTGCCACAGCAGAGACGCGAAAGCCCCCGGCAGGCCCCGCAGTGTTGGGTGTGCTGAAGCTGATTGTTGCGACAAAGGCACCCCTGCTGCCGCCTGAAAGGCAGATGACGTCACCGGCACCACGCTCAAGGCAGGGTGGGTCTGCCTGGCCAATTGCGGTGCGCGCTGCTGGGCGACCAGCGGCCGATCAGTCGGCAAAGGATATTTTGGCTGAACGTAGTCACGAGGATGGGGATACTTGGGCTTAACATAAGTTCCCGGTGACAGATAAAGTCTGCGGGGTGTCCCAGTGTCTTTTGCAGCCCCGCACTGCGCCAGGGTGGGGCTGGGCACCGCCCTGCCCGCCTGCCTCCCACTGAATCCCGAGATGCTGCTGCATATCGAGACAGCATCTTCACTTCCCGAGAGCTCCCAGTTGGAGTCACTGCCCCTCGGGGTCTCGCCCCGCAGGGCCATGTAGATGCGCCCCCAGACTATGAACAGTGCGGACACTGTTGCGTCCCCCTTCTTCAACTGCTTCAAGAGGCACCGACCCAAATTGCACCAGACTCTACGATCAAAGGAGCGTCTAACATTCACAGAAAATCCACGGTCCCGAGTCCTCCGCCGAGGGGGGGGAACAGGTAAAAGACAATGGAAAAATGAGTCTATTGAAAAATGGGTACAGACAATCCATGTTCCAAAGTAGGGCAAGTCAATTTCAGCAGTGAGCAAGACACATTGTTTTCTTGGTCCAGTGAACACACGTGCAGGCAACACTTGGCAAACATCCCACTTCAGTCAGGCCAGCACCCCTATGTTAGGATTATAGGGGTCTCAGTCCTTGGGAGGGAGCTTCAATCTCTGTCTGTCATGGTGGTCGTGAGGCAGATGAGGGATCTTCCGTGGGAGATTGCCAAAGTTACCCCAGAAAGTTCATTTGGCCAAGAGGTGGGAAAATTCATGGGTTATTGTGATGAGTGGGTATCGTGAAGCAGGTGTAATCATATAGAGCAAGCCACTCCTTGCCAGGCCCTGCTCGAAGCAGTGTAGTGTGGCGACACAGCAAACACACCTGCAAACAATCACTTGGTGAGCATCCACCTCACCCAGGCCAGAACTCTAATCGGGGTCTTCGGGATCTTAGTCTCTGCCATTGTGATGATCATGATGCAAAAATGAGGGGAACTTCAGACTGTCTCTTACACTCAGTGCCACTCTGAGTGGCAAAATGGATGGTAGCAAGAGCCTTGGAGTGGCGGCTGGAACAGCAGAGGTGAGTGGACCCTGGGGGGTGGTGAATCAAAGTGTAGCACTAAACCCAAAGCAGTGGCAGAAGCAGAAGCAGTGGGGGGGTGCTGGAGGATGCAGGGTGTTGGGCTAAAATGCAGTAAAAACTGAAGCAGTAGCAGAAAAGAGCAGGGGCTGGGCAGGGGATTGGTCCTTTGCACAGCTCACCGGCAATTGTTGCATCCTGACACCAGAATGCCGCAGGCGATGGCTGCTCCTGAGGTCAGGCCACTGTGCAGAGGCAACGGCCTGGCACGGGGAGGGTGTGCTCCTGGCGCATGAGTCCCTGCACAGCACGCACTGGCTCTGGGCTCCCAAGCAGCAGAGGAGCAGAGAAGTAAGCTGAAGAGCCCTAGTCACAGTGCTGAAGGAAAAAAAAACAAGAGGGTGTTGTAGATGTCAGTGAACCCAATGGGAAGAATGATGATGTCTAACTCCAGTTCAGAAGGCTGAATGATTTCTTTATTATAATTATACTATAATACATTAATATACTATATAAAAGAGGATACTAAAAACTACATGCTACTTTCTCTATCATATCTAACTAACAACTCGTGACCCTGTTCTCCAGAGTCCAGACACAGGTGGATCCGATTGGCCATCAGGCCCAAACAATCCACCATGATACAACCAAGTGCTCACTCTGGGTAAACAATTCTCCAAACACATCCCACAAGAGAAAAACAAGGAGCAGAAATAGAAATTGTTTTCTCTTTCATTTCTCTCTGTGCACCTTTATAAAAATCCTGAGAGAGAGAGAAATGTGCTTGCCACATATCACCATTTTAGTATAAATTTAAAAAAAATAAAATAAAAAACCTGCATCTGCAATTCTTCTGCAGGGCCCTGCAAAAGAGAGCAAACACATCTCAAGAGGTCCCCTTATCAATTTGCTAGTTATCAATCAAAAGCCAAATCAGATGCTGATGTGGAATGTTCAAAGAGATCCTTTACCTGCAAACCATCTATCAAATCTCTAAAACAAAACTTACAACATAAAAACCCAAACAACAATTAAAAGAATGCTCAAATTTCAAAGTCCAAACAGCTGATTCTCAGGAGAAGGTGTCCATTGATTGGAAACTTTGATCTTGACATCCTCAAAAGTCCTTCTCAATGCTGAAGCAGAGAACTGCTAAATCCTGAAACAAAACAACTGAAGAAAGTCCAAACAACAATTAAAAACCCATAAAAAAAACCCCAAACAAATGTGACATCATATAATTATCTAACACCAAAACACTGAATGTCATCCCAGAGACTGCAACAACTGATAAAACCAACTCTGGGCTGATCATCAACCATGCAAACATACCTTTCTTGTGCAAAAAACCATCACCAAATTAAAAAAAAAAAAAAGGAAAAAATCTCTGAAATGCCATGGCCAAAACTCTTAAATCAACCACTTTTTACCTTGTTTTTTTGTCTTTTCAACCACTGCGGCTTTGCTTTGTTTTCCCCAGTCCCGGGCAGCTCTGGAGAGCTCGGCAAAGGCGCTGCTTCTCAGCAGGACCGGGGTGCCACCTGTCCCGGGCGCTGCTGCATTCCGCGCACCGGGGTGGGGCTGACTGCATTCTGCTGCCGGCGCAAGGGGTGAGACGATAAGGGAAGGAATATCCACTCTCTCCGCGTGGCTAGCTGGAGAGCTTTTACTGTTGCGTGGAGCTGCAACGGAAAGGCACGACTCGCTCCCTAGCGCTGCGTGGACAAAATGGCGCTGGGACTGGGGGCGCGCGGGATTTTATATGGGGTGGGCCGAGGAGGGCAGAAGCCCTACCGCCCAATGGGGATGGGCACCATGGCGGTGACGTGGACCACGGCGACCAACGGGAACGCGACGGGGGCAGACACAGGGCTCTGGGATGAATGGGGATGCGGGGATGGGGTAATTGACAAGGAAGTTTCAGGAAACAACAGGGGGTGGTTACTGGAGTGACGTGGGGAAGCTCCAATGGCAGGCAGCCTGGAGCGAACCATTGTGGGGGGAACAGGGGTATACAGAGGGGTACATAGAACCGGTTAACTTAACATTATAAAACCCCTAATCTGAATGCAACCCGGGATGCAACATCTCCCCTCTCTTTAAAATATAAAAAAGACAGTTGCTTTGACTATTTTGTCTCTTGCGCGGTGGCCTCTTCTCCCAGCTTCTTCTGCTGCTGTGACTGCAGTGACTGCCTTGCAGACGGAGAGGGCCTGGAGATGATGCCGGAGCTGGTTCTTCTTTGGGTGTTTGGGGGATAGGGGAACTGGGAAAACAACTTTATTGCAAACATATGAACTGGGGGCATAACTGGACTGAGGTAGCTGGAAAGAAAAAATGTTTTTTAGGGAGATGTACAGTCCCTTCCCTCCTTGTGTCACTTACGATTGGATGCAGCCCCTTGGTTGGTGGGATCACTGGTTGCATCCACAGGCACTTTATTGTTCCGACTCACTAGCTGCCCTGGTGTATAAGGTTTAACATGCCTCCTGGGGACCCACTTGACTCCTGAGGGTGTGGATACGCAGGCATATCCCCATCCCCAAGTCAAAAGTGGGAATGAACCCTGGATTTCTTTAGAGTCCAGGTCCCTCACTAACACTGGAGGCCGTTCCTCTGTCTGGAGCTCCTGATGTAGCTTGAAATGCCTCAGGGCTGGCGGTTCTGGTCTGTCAAAGGAACAGTTCAGAAAATTGATGGTAAATAACACTTTGCAAAGCCTCTTGTGCGGTGACAGCACTCACACATCTTCCCGCTGTTTCCGGAGGACCTGCTTCAGCATCTGATGAGTCCTCTCTATTATGGCCTGGCCGGTGGGGGAGTGAGGAATCCCGGTCTTATGTTGGACCCCCCATTCCTGCAGGAACTTGCTGAACACTTTGGAAGTATATGCTGGACCATTGTCAGTTTTAATTGTGGCTGGGACCCCCAAGGTGGCAAAAGCATGTATAAGGTGTTTTCTCACGTCTGTGGCCAATTCCCCTATGTGGGCTGAGGCAAAAACTGCTCCCGAGAAGGTGCCCATGGTTACATGGACATTCCTGAGCTTCCCGAACTCAGGGACCTTGGTGACATCCATTTGCCATACCTCACAACTGCGGAGGCCTCTGGGATTCACACCTGCTCCCAGTGTTGGTAAAGCTGCCTCCTGACAGTTGGGACATGAGACCACAATTTCCCTGGCTTGGTCACACCGCAGATTGAACTGGCGTACCAGACCTGGGGCATTTTGATGGAACTGCTGATGGCTGAGCTTGGCCTGCTTGACTATGTTCGGCTGGCCTCCTAGCTGTACTGGTGCTCCCAAGGCATCTGCTCTGTGGTTCCCCTCGGCAATAAAGCCTGGGAGATCCGTGTGTGATCTCACATGCACCACATGGATGCTCACGGTTAGAAACCAGGTGTACTAATTTTGCGAGCAACCCGAAGATGACCTGAATTGAGACCTCCTTTATAACTGCATGTTCAGCTCTTGACACTGCTCCTGCTACATATGCCAAATCTGTTACCAGATTAAAAGGTTGGTCAAATTTCTCAAAAGCCCTCACTACAGCATCCAGCTCAGCCACCTGTGGGGAACCTTCCACTATCTTAACATCAGATTCCCACAACTGAGTCTCTGGGTCCTTCCAAGTCACCACCGACTTGTGGGACTTCCCAGACCCATCTGTGAACACTGTCAAGGCTCTGAGTGGTATCTTACTTTGCATTTCTTTTGGTAACAATTTGAATTCGGTGTTGAACAAATGATGGCCAGGATGTCCGATCTGAATTTGACCTGAGAAGCT
This sequence comes from Vidua chalybeata, assembly GCF_026979565.1. Classification (NCBI taxonomy): domain Eukaryota; kingdom Metazoa; phylum Chordata; class Aves; order Passeriformes; family Viduidae; genus Vidua; species Vidua chalybeata. The sequence goes on from NW_026530321.1 coordinate 268,402, forward strand.
GTCCAGAGCGAACTGCAAATTTTCATTTTGCCTCAAAAAGTGTTCAAAAGTCTCTTTGATCATCTTCCCCATGGATGTTTTGATGGGGAGGTGGATACATGTGAAGTCACAGCCTGCTGGTACCTGCAGACGAGCCCTGGCCCACATTATGAGCTGCGCCATCAGCTCTTGTGGCCTGGTGATACTTCTGGACTGCCTGTGGCCAAGGAACACCCACTCTATTAATAAGAGGGGGTCCCGTTGGCCCTTGTCCCACTGGAATATCATTCCATACAAATGGGGTAACTCACCTAGGACGATGAAGCGGAAAGGCAGCCCTGGTTGACAACGATGGGCCTGCCTGCTCTCAATGGTGGTCTGCACCTTCTCGAGTGCTGCTCTGGCCTCCCGGGTCAGGGTTCTCGGGGAACCTCAACCTTCATCCCCCTCCCTTTCTGTTAACAAGTCAAAAAGAGGGGGGATAGTTCCCTCGTGGTGAGCCCCAGCCATGGCCTGATCCAATTTAATGAACTGCACAGGCGCTGGAGGTCATTCAGCATCTTAGGGTTGTCATTTATCTGAATTTGTTGGGGCCTAACTGTCCTGTTGTTAATTTCTAGGCCCAGATACTTCCAGGGTGGCAGCAACTGTACCATTTCCTTCTGCAACTCAAATCCTGCCACCGACAAAGCCTTAATAGTGTCCTCCAGAGATACTTGTAGGACTTCGCTGTCAGGGGCACAAATCAACATGTCATCCATGTAATGATAGAAAATACAGGATGTCCACTTGGCACGCATTGGGGACAGGACCCCAGCGACATAACACTGGCATATAGTAGGGGAACATTTGAGACCCTGGGGTAGTACCATCCAGTGGTAGAGCTTCATTGGGGCTTCTCTGTTGATGGAGGGTCCAGAGAAGGCAAAGCGAGGAGCATCATCCGGATGGAGAGGGATTTGGAAGAAACAATCCTTGATATCACTCACAGCCAAACTGTAATTTTGGGGTAGCATAGATGGAGATGGCATACCCGGTTGGAGAGAGCCTATGTCTTCCACAGCCTCATTGATCTTTCTTAAATCGTGGAGGAGTCGCCACCTGTCCTTCCCCGTTTTTTTAATTACGAACACCGGAGAGTTCCAGGGGCTGTTAGTTTCTACAATGTGGCCTTTTGCCAATCCCTCCTCTACTAGATTTGTGAGCGCCTGCAGTTTCTGTTTGCTCAGCAGCCACTGCTCCACCCATGTCGGAACCCAGGGTGTCCCTCAGACACTCTTGGATGTTCCGGGTCCAGGTCAGAAGCCTCTGAGACCCTGGCAAGCAGCCAGAAACCCCTGTGGTTTTGAATTTGACCCATGGAACAATTTACCAACTTTGCAGGAAGAACAAGAAATCACAAAAGTTTAGATATTATAATAGAAGTAGTCACAAAGTGAAAGGTAGGATTTTTGAGTGCTGTACAGCGGGGTTTTAGGCCTTGTACAGAGGGGTCTGAGTTTTGTACATGGGGGTCAGAAGTTCTAAGATGGAGGGATTTGGGCGTGCCCTGTCCTCCTTCTTTCTCCTTCCTATCCTTCATGTTCTTGGTGATGTTGGCACTCACAGATTGGTTTAGAGTAGAAAGTCACTGTTCAATATAGGTGATAGGCATTGGGGAAAAACTATAAACATTTAATACGTAATGTATGATATAAAAGATGGCACCAGCCCCTTGGGCGGGGGAGACGGAGAGAGACGCAGAGGGAGAAGGAGTCAGAGAGAATGCCAGGGAGTCTGTGTGCCTTGAGATAACATGCAATAAACTGCCTTGAGACCAGATGATTGAAGACTACTGAGTCTTTCTTTGAAGGCATGGGTTGGAGGAGAGACTTTACCACCACCTGGGGTCACCCCAATCTGGGGGTGATCCCGACACACCCAGATGGGCTTATCTGTGAGCCATGTCAGTTTCTGTGTGGGGCGCTCTTCAGTGGCCGCACCTAAATTCCAGTTTGGCTCCCCACTGTGACATGGCGTCTCTCCACCATAAGGTAAATTTGCAGTAGATTACGAACGGACATACTGAGGCCAGCAGCCCATTTGGACCCTTAATTTGGATGATGGTTTTGGATTGTCTCACTGGCTGGGGCCCGCGTAGTCCTAAGACTGGCATGGCCACGCTTTGTAGCTCCCAGTGTGACGGCCACTTGTGTGGTGGGATGACCGTCAAGTCTGCCCCTGTGTCCATCATCCCCTGAAGATGTACAGAATGCCCCTCGCACTTGAGTTTACACCATACAAGGGGTTTTTCCTCTCCCAGCTTCCCAGCATAAAAGACTGAGAGTTCCAGGTCATTACACAGAGCACGAGGAATAGGAATTGCCTGTGCAATCACTTGGCCCTTAGGTAGGAAGGGGCGGGGGTGGACACAGCATGCCACGAGATAGAAGAGCCTCGGATTAAGGGTGGAAATTACTGGAGGAACCTCTAACTCTAGTGGTGTGTGCTTTGTGTCTCCGACAATGAGGTACCTGCAGTTCAAAAGGTCTTCCTTCCTCCTGGTTTCACAGCAGCAGATGTGTTACAGAAGCTCTGCATCTGCTATGGAGAACTTCCAGTCCTGGGAATGAAAGTGGACAGAATTAGTGACTTGGAGCCAATTAGGCTCCCTGTTGTCAGTAGTTGAGAGACAGCCGCTCACCGATGGAAGTAGGTGGTGCATCGTGGCTCCTCTTGCGGCACCGTGACTTGCCTCATTTTTATCAGCGCACGAGGCAAGTCCGCGCTCTTCCCTTAGTTTTTTGAAGTTGTGGGTGGGGTTCCCATCCCCCCTCCCTCCTCCTGCAGCCCCAGGCAGTGTAGTCCCTAGAAATGGGCAATGAGCCAGAAAATGTCCCTCCTGATGACAGTGGAAGCACCGGTGTTTAGGTGGAAACTGCTTCGGTGCTGAGTTTCTTGGAGGTGCAGCAGCCAAGGCGACCAGCTTGTCCTTGTGCTTCTTTGGGGCCTCCTCCATCATCAGGTGTGGCTTCAGGGTGCACTCCTTGATGATCTGGTCAAGGGTCAGAGGTGGTGAGACCGGCAATGCTAAGATGATTCTTTTGCACATTGCATTTGCGTTCATGCATGCCACTTCTAGGACTAGTCCGTCCCGGAGTTCAGGTCTCTCCACACGTCTCTCGACTGCCGCCCGGACCCAGTCTACAAAGTTTACAAAAGGCTCAGCAACAGATTGTTTAACTGCTGTGTAGGACACCATCGGGTCCTTGGTGGGCATGCCCAGGAACGCACGCTCTGCTGCACCCCTGGACATGTCCAGCACGGCCGTTGGAATCCCCCAAGCCTGAAGTTGACCCTCACTCCATTCCCCCTCACCCACAAGATGGTCTAAGGTGATTGGTTCTTCCGTGAAATCAAGGCTGTACAGCCCCTCTCGGATTTCGGGAAGGAGGTCTACTGCCAATTTCTTCCACCTCCTCTCCCACAGATTGTATTCTGATGGGAGAAGCAAGCAGCTAAACAGACGCTTAAGGTCTGCTGGCACCATGGTTTTTGATGTTAAATTTGCCTTTAAAATGCCCTTAAAGAAGGGGCTTTTTTGGCCAAAATCACGTAATGTCTTGCAGACCTCTTTAACTGATTCATAGGGAAGGGGTTTCCATGTAGGGTTCTCCCCTCCCCTGGTGTAGGAGGCTGGAGTGTGGACCAACTGCTTGATTTCACAAACCGGGTCCGCCCCCCCCCCTCCCTTCCCCTGGTCTCCGAGGAGCGGGAGGACGCAGGGGCGGGGTGCGAGGGACAGGACGGGAGTAATCCTCTTCCTGGGACAGCAGGACGGAGATGACAGAGCCCTCCCTGTCGGGAGAGGGCGGGGCTGATGATGCGGCAGGCAGAACATGCAAGGAGGGAATGTCCACCCGAGGGGGAACAGGGGGAGCGGTAGCAACCCAATGCCTTGAGTAGGCGGTGCCCATGCCCACAGGGAAGCAGGAGGGGGTTGGGTCAAAGGCGGGAACAAGGGGAACAAAGGGGAGAAAAGGTTTGTGGGAAGAAGAAGCCCGCACATGCGGCCGTCCTCCATTTTGTGAAGACAAAGGCACTGATCACGTGGCTGCGGCTTCCTCAGGGGAACAAAGAAAGGGATTCATGGACACAGTACTGCGCAGGGTAGCGTTAAAACTGGGATTTTTAACTGAGAAAAAGGGATTGGAAAAAGGGTTTGGGGTCGGTTCCTCAGCGAAGTAGCTAATTTTGCTAAGGCGGGGGCGCCGGGGGGGCTCGGGGGAGTCAGGAGCATGGTCCACATTTGTGGAGCTGCCCTGCGCCTTAGAGCAGCGGAGTACTCCCCCCTGCCCACCCGGGTTAGGGGAAGAAGGGGAAGGAGAGGAAGGTGGGGAAACGGGTTCAGGGGGAGCAACATTTTCGCCCAATGGCTTCTCCCCTTCCCGGCTCGCGTCCTGCGCAGACTCCGCTTTTACAACCTCCCAAATTAACAGATGGAGCTTGAGGAAGCAACCTTTCACGGAGGGATCCCTGCGCTCCGTTCCCTCCACTAATTTTGCTCCCACCTGCTACCAACAAAATTTTTAAGAGAACTTTTGGGGAAGGGGCCCTTCACTGCAAGAATTTCTTTAACTTGGGAATAGAATTCCTTCTGTTGGGTGGTTAGCACGGTCCCCATGCTATTTCCACCCACCCGACCTCACCCCTGAGTGCAAGAAAATCAGAAAAAAACCAAAAAAGGCAAAAGACCCCGGTGGCTACTGCTCGCGTTGTGCATGACGAGTCCCCTGGCCCCAGAAATGCAGTAAAGCCCACCCTAGTGAAGGGGAGTATTAGCCGGGTTCCCCCTGCCGCTTCTACTCACCAGACCAGAATCTCTGCAAACAAAAACTCCAACCAGGGTCCTTGTTCCCTGGGAAATGGCTTCTCTCTGGCTTTTCGCGGCTGTGAAAAGTTGCGCTTCCTTTCCCACGTGGGGTGGAGACTTCACTGATGTACTTTGGGGAGTCTGCACTCCCGTTTTCCGTCCGATGCGAGGCACTGTTCCAGCACGGACCGCAGCTTGCTCAGCTCAGCAGCGGCACTCACTGGTCGGTGGTGCGGCTCCGCGCAGCTTCCGGGTGCTTTGCGGTGAATCTCTACCTGTGCCAGCGGCTCCGCCGGCCGTGGCCCCTACGTTGGGCATCACTTATGGCTTTGCTTTGTTTTCCCCGGTCCTGGGCAGCTCCGGAGAGCCCGTCAAAGGCCTTGATTCTCGGCGGGACCGGGGCGCCACCTGTCCCGGGCGCTGCTGGGTCTGGCGCACCGGGGTGGGGCTGACCGCGTTCTGCTGCCGGCGCGAGAGGCGAGACGAAAAGGTAAGGAATGTCCACTCTGTCGCGTGGCTAGCTGGGGAGCTTTTATTGTTGCGTGGAGTTGTGACGGAGAGGCGCAACTCGCTCCCTAGCGCTGCGTGGACAAAATGGTGCTGGGACCGGGGCCGCGTGGGATTTTATATGGGGTGGGCCGAGGAGGGCAGAAGCCCTACCGCCCAATGGGGACAGGCACCGTGGCGGTGATGTGGACCACGGCGACTAACAGGAACGCGACAGGGGCGGGCACAGGGCTCTGGGATGAACGGGGACGTGGGGATGGGGTAACTGACAAGGAAGTTTCAGGAAAAACAGCGGGTGGTTACTGGGATGACGTGGCACTCCATGGCAGGCAGCCTGGAACGAACCATCACGGGGGGAACAGAGGTGTACAGAGGGGTACACAGAACTGGTTAACTTAACATTATAAAACCCCTAATCTGAACGCAACCCGGGATGCAACAAACCATCTCTAATTAATCTTAAATCTAATTTCAATGATTTTTCTTTCTCCTTTTTTTTTTTTTTAATCTTGGAATCAGAATGCCCAGCAAGTAGCAGGCTTTAAGACCCTGCACAGCTGGCGGCCCCGGTCCATGTGGGCGGAGACAAGATCCCAAACCCGGCCATGGTTAAAGTCCAGCCCAGGTCAGGGAAGTACTATTATCAGAAAATCAGTACCTTTCAAAGGCAGGCAGAGGTATCCAGTTACGGCAACTGCTCGGGCTGCACCTGGTCCTATAGAGAGGGTTCGTTCCCATGGCGTCTTACCTCCCCTATGCCTCACAGGGACATCGGACATGCTTTTTCAAGAGGGTTCACCTCCTTTCCCATGTTAAATCACATCTGTGGAACAATCCATGTCCTGGTTCTTCATCCCACATTCGGCATCACCACTTGTAGATGTCGGCGAACCCAATGGGAAGAATGATGATGTCTAACTCCAGTTCAGAAGGCTGAAGGATTTCTTTATTATAATTATGCTATAATACATTAATATACTATATAAAAGAGGATACTAAAAACTACATGCTACTTTCTCTAACTATCATATCTAACTAATAACTCGTGACCCTGTTCTTCAGAGTTCAGACACAGGTGGATCCGATTGGCCATCAGGCCTAAACAATCCACCATGATCCAACCAAGTGCTCACTCTGGGTAAACAATTCTCCAAACACATCCCACAAGAGAAAAACAAGGAGCAGAAATAGAAATTGTTTTCTCTTTCATTTCTCTCTGTGCACCTTTATAAAAATCCTGAGAGAGAGAAATGTGCTTGCCACAAGAAGGAAAAAGGCACAAACCACAAGGCAACAGGATCTCAAATCAGATGCACTGTGCCACGTGGCCACTGAGTTGATCACCCGCACCGCAAGAAAAACAGCCCCTGGCCCCCAACCCCCGCAAGATCCCAGGCTGCCACTCACCCATTGTGATATTCCCAAGCTGGGGGAGGCAGTGACCATTACAGACACAAAACAAAAACAAAACCAAAACCGGTTATGGGATACAAACCATCCCCAGGACATTCCACCCCTTATCCCATACCATTTGATTAATGCCCAAATTAATACATTTCACGTGCAAACACAAATATCTATACCTATAACTATATGCATACATGCACTACCCTAATTATATACCTATATACATCTAGATATACGTACAGGCACAGTGTAATGGATGGTTCACCCCAAAACAGGGTTGCCTTGAGGTATGCATCGTGTCTCTCCATACTTCTGCTTCACCCACCAAGTGTAACCAGGTCCCTGAGCAAAGACAACTCCATGGATGGGTTTGTCTTTGCTCAAGGCAGAACTAATCCAGTTTTTCCTAGTATACCTTTCATATGCATCACTGGAACCTTATGTCCGTCATTTGCATGCAGGAGTTCAGACTGGGCAGGGAGAGCTCAGTTACTGGAACTTCAGGTGTTAACTAACCAGGTGGCCTTCCAGTTTTTGCAAGTCCCCTCACCCAGTGCCTTCAAGGTGGTTTCTAGCAGTTTGCTGCACAGCTCAACTTTCTCAGCAGCTGATGCATGATAAGGAATATGGTACACGCACTCAATGCCATGTTCCCTAACCCAGGTGTTTATAAGGCTGTTCTTGAAATAAGGTCCATTGTTTCACTCAATTCTCTCAGGGATAATATGCCTCCACAGTACTTGCTTTTCAAGACCCAGGATGGTGTTACAGGCAGTAGCGTGAGGCATGGAGTACATCTCCAACCATCCAGTGGTGGCTTCTACCACTGTGAGCACATAACACTTGCCTTGGCAGGTTTGAGGCAGTGTAATGTAATCAATCTGCCAGGCCACCCCATACTTATATTTGGACCACCTTCCACCATACCACAGGGATTTCACCCACTTGGCCTGCTTGATCGCAGCACACATCTCACAGTCATGGATAACCTGGGAGATACTGTCCATGGTTAGATATAGGAATGTATTGGGGCACACAAAACAGAGAGCACCTTGGACCTTATTAGCATAAGAGATTTGATAGACAAAATGCTTTGGCAAGAACAAACAGAACTTTGAGGATTAAATCAAGATTGCAAGAAGATTACATCAGACTGGCCTACCGGAAAAAGAAAAATACATCAAGCTCTGCAAGCAAGAGATGATGTAAAATGTATACGTTTGTTTATGTGATGATTAACCCAGTCATTGCAGTAAAACTTTACTAGTCTTTCTAGAATAGTATATAAGCATTTGTACTCCACAATAAATTCGGATTCTTTGACCATCTCAAAGTTTCTTCGTCTTTCTTCATCACAGATAGGAATGAATCAGGCAAGACTCCATTTTCTTCATGCAGGAAAAGCCTATTCTTTATTCACACAACTCATTTTTATACAATTTTTACAGACCTCATGTGCAACTTTAATTGGTTAATAGCTTTCTTGCCAATTACTCTATTGGTTATCAAAAGGTATTTTACTTGTCCATCAAATATCTCTATTCTTAAGTTGTTTACATATTTTCTTCACTGATTCTCATGGGATAGATCTATTGTTTATGCAGGTGCCACTTATTTTTCTCCCCAGTAATAGGTTGTTGTGCAAATGGATTCTCCTTCTCAAGATATTTTCATATGGGAACTTAGCTAGCTGCTTAGCTGCACTTAGAAGAAGTGACAAGCTAGATGGTAATTTAGTAGAGCAAGGCCTGGTTTTATGAGGCCTTTCTTTTATAATTCTTTTACCTGTCATGACAGTTAGATCCATGACTTGGTCTTGTGTCCACTTATGGGTGGCATCTCTGCCCTGATGGCCTGAGGTATTATGGGCCCATTGAGCTAGGAACAACTCCCCATTGTGTTGCCAATCCAAATCTGTGACACCTCTATTATTGCAGCCTAATCCACCTGTTTGTTGTTGCAGTGCTACTCATTAGCCCGACTCTTGGGCATGTGGGCATTCACATGAGAAACTTTCATAGGTAGCTTCTCTACTCAAGTGGCAATGTCTTGCCATTCGTCAGCAGCCCAGATTGGTCTTCCTCTATGCTGCTAATTGGCCTTTTTCCACCTTTCCAGCCACCACCACAAAGCATTGGCTACCATCAATGAATCAGTGTAAAGGTAGAGCTTTGGCCACTTCTCTCTTTCAGCAATGTCCAGGGCCAGTTGAATGGCTTTCAGTTCAGTGAGTTGACTTGATCCCTCTTCTCCTTCAGTAGCTTCTGCAACCTGTCACGTAGGGCTCCATATGGTTACTTTCCATTTTCGTATCATCCCTACTATGCAACAGGAACTGTCAGTGAAAAGAACTTTGCATGTGTCCTCTTTTGGCAGTTGGTTGTACAGTGGAGCTTCCTCAGAACGTGTCACCTGTTCCTGCTCCTCTTCATCAGTCAGACCAAAGTTTTCACCTTCAGGCTAATTTATAATTATTTTCAAGATCCCAAGGCGATTTGGGTTTCCAATTTGGACACACTGTGTAATCAAGGCAATCCATTTGCTCCATGTGGCGTCAGTGGCATGGTGGGTAGAGGGAACCTTTCCTTTAAACATCTACCATAGCACAAGTAGCTGGGGTGCCAGGAGGAGTTGTGCTTCTGTGCCAATCACTTCCGAGGCAGCTTGAACTCCTTCATAGGCTGTCAAGATTTTCTTCTCTGTCAGGGTGTAGCTCACTTCCAACTGTAACTTCGGCTCCAGAATCCAAGTGGTCAGCCTTGAGTCTCACCAGGCACCTTCTGCCAGAGGCTTCAGGAAAGACCATGGCTCTCGACTGCAGAGTAGAACACATTCTTCACATCTGGTCCTCTCCTGACTGGACCAAGGGCTACTGCATGAGTGATCTGTTTGATCTGGGCGAACGCTTGTTGCTGTTCAGGGTCCCACTGGAAATTGTTCTTGAGGGTTAACAGGTAGAGAGGGCTCACAATCTGGCTGCACTTGGGGATGTTCATTCTCCAAAAACCTATGGCACCTAGGAGAGCTTGTGTTTCCTTTTTGTTGGTTGGTGAAGACATCGCTGTGATCTTATTGATGAACTCAGTGGGTGTCTGATGCTGTCCATCTTGCCACTTGTCTCCCAGGAAGTGGATCTCTTGGGCAGATCCCTTGACTTTTCTCTTTTTGATGGCAAAACCGGTTTTCAGGAGAATCTGGATGATTTTCTCTCTTTTCTCAAATACTTCCATTGCCATGGTCCCCCGCACAATGATGTCATCGATGTGCTGCAGATATTCCAGAGCTTCATACTTTTCCAGTGCACTCTGGATCAGCCCATGTTAAATGGTGGGGCTGTGTTTTAACCCCTAGGGCAGTCAATTCCAAATATAGTACACACCCCTCCAGGTGAAAGCAAACTGAGGCCTGCACTCTGCTGCCAGAGGAATGGACAAAAAAGAGTTAGCAATGTCAATAGTGGCATATCAGTTTGCTGCCTTGGACTCCAGCTTGTACTGAAGTTCCAGCATGTCCAGCACAGCAGCACTCAGCGGTGGTGTAACTTCATTCAAGCCACGATAGTCCACTGCCGAGTGCCATTCTCCATCAGACTTGCACACAAGCCAAATACAGCTGTTGAAGGGGGAGTGGGCCTTGCTGACCACTCCTTGGCTCTCCAGCTCATGGATCATCTTGTGGATGGGGATCATGGAATCTCAATTCTTTTGATAGTGCCAGTGAAGCACTGTCAACTTGGCAATCAGTACTTGTCATTCCTCCACCCTCAGGAGTTCTAGTGCAGAAGGGTTCTCTGAGGAACCAGGCAAAGTGTTCAATTGCCTAATGCCCTCTGCCTCCACAGCAGCTATCCCAAAAGCCTACCTAAGTCCTTTTGGGTCTTTGAAATAACCACTCCAGAGGAAATCGATGCCCAGAATACACAGGGCCTCTGGACCAGTCACAATAGGAGGTTTCTGCCACTCCTTCCCAGTCAAGCTCAACTCAGCTTCCAACAGTCATCTGCTGCGGAACCCCTATCGCCCCAGCAATAGAAACAGATTCTGCCTCCACATGTCCCGATGGCATTAGGGTACCAGATTAGACCAGTATCAACCAAGGCTTCATATTTCTGTAGCTCTGATGTGCCAGGCCATTGGATCCACACAGTCCAAAAGACCCGATTCCCCCATGCCTCTACCTGAATAGAGGCAGGGCTCCTCTAGTCCTGGCTATCATTCCCTCCCTGGGCATATATTCTGGAGGTTCCTTCAAGGGGGTCAGACATATCATCTTCCCTTCTGTTATATCTAGCAGCTTGGTCACAGGAAGATGAGGCTACCTTCACTTTAGCAGAACCCCCTTGGTAAGTAGTTTCTTCCTTTAGTTGCTGCCAGGACAGAAGTGGGCTTTTCATCCCACCTTCACATATCTCCCCCATGGTCACACAGGAAGAACCACAGGTCAGCTCATGGGATGTACTCCCTCTTCCTAGTTGGGGGACATCAGGCTCTGACATCAAGGCCTCTGGTTCGCACTGTGCTGCATCCTGGACTTTGGGTTTAGGTCGGGGTTCTAGTGTGTCTTAGCAAATTCTGTGTACCCCCATGTATCCCCCCGTTTTCCCCCCCTGCAGTACCTGCTTCCTGAGCTGCCTTACCATGTAGCCTGGCTCCCATCCCCCCTGTCTCTTCCTGTGGGTCCTTTCCTGCTGTTACCCCTTCCCCGTGGCCGGGGCCGCCCCGGACCCCCGGCGCCGCCCCTGCCACTTCCCCATTGGCTCCTGCCTTCCACACCATGCCCCTGCAGCCCCGGGACTGCCCCGGGCCCCGGCGCCGTCCCTGCCATGCCCCTATTGGCTCCCCCGGGCCATGCCACGCCCTGGGACCGCCCCAGGTCCCGGTGCCATGCCCTACTGCGTCCCTATTGGCTTCCCCAGACCACGTGACATCCCCCGCTCCACCCCCTATAAAAGCCCCATGCAGCCGAGGCCGGGTGGCCATATTGTCCAACACAGGGGTTGGGAGCACATCAATAAGATGCTCTCAGCTCCTGCCGCGGGGAATTTCGTCCTTCCTTCACCCCCTTTATCGAGGTCCCTCGCGCGCGGTGGTAGAAGTGGCTGACCCACCTTCCCGAGGCGCGCGGCACCTGGGACCAGTGGCAGGACTGGGACCGGAGGAGTCGCGGTGCCCCGCTGGGCACGGAGGCTGCTCCGGACCCGGGAGAGACACCAGAACGCCACAGCACTGGTGCCACATGGAAAATATTCTCCCTCATCTCTTTCCTCATTTCCTCCCTCATCTCCTCTTTGAGATTTTCCTGATCATCCTTGAGTTTCTCAACCACAGCAGAGACATGAGTCTGCATCAGGCCATGGACCACACTCTCATAATTCTTGAGTTTGCTGGCTATGGAACCAAGTGTTTCTTGGTTGTCCTTGAAATTCATTGTTACCATGAAACTGGAGTATTCAGATGGCCCTAGATGTGCAAGGTTTCACAACATTTGTGCTGTGCACCTCACCTTGTCAAGGTCGTTATCGTGTTGTCAGTCCCTTCCAAAAAGTGTCTCCAATACTGTCATTTCTCTCATGTGTTGGATCCCCTCCTCCATGGTCTTCCAGGGCATTCTATGATGGTTCTCCTGCAGGCTGTCTCTGTTAACAAACTTCTCTCTTACACTCATTATAAGCTACTCCCAAAGACGAAGGGGCCCTGGCTCCCTCATGAACGCTTGATCAATATCTGCATTCTGGGTCAAGGACCCCAAATTCCCTGCTTCACCTCTCTCCAGTTCCATGCCTGGACCCATGAGGTCCCAAACTCGTAATCAGGTCGAAAAAGTTTCACGCTCCCATAGCACAATGTCTTTTCACAGATTGAGGAGACCGTCATGCAACAGGGACTCAGTGATAATCTCGGACTCCAGCTGCTGGCACCTCAGGGCCTTGGAACCTCATTGTCATTAGCTGGGCATACCAATTTGGTTTTATACTTCCTTCTCTACACAGAGGTGACTGCTGCTTGCTGTGGCTGCCCTTGTGGTTTAGCTGGAACCTGGATGGTTTTAATGTCTCTTGGTTCCACTGCTGCACCATTGACCTTTCCCTCTTTGAGACACAGAAAGGGCTTCCAAACAGCTGGGGAAGAGTATTTCTTCAGTACCCAGCCTATCTCCTCCCATACCCCCATCCAATCCAAATTATTCATTTCTAAGGTGGACTGTTGGGCAGTGTCCCCAGTCCCTGTGGCATGCTCCTGGGCAGCATCGCTAGTCTCTGGGGTAGATGTCAGGGTAGTTACCCAAGATAATCTCATCCTATCTCTAAATGCTAAATAGACCATAGCGAATAGACATATCAGCAACACCATTCATTGTATGATATCATTAGCATCTACAGAAAATTTGAACCCTTCAAAAGCTGTTGGGGTAGGCCCAAAGAAATGGGTGAAGGGTTGGGAGAAAACTCCACCCAGTGTTACTTCCTCACAATAGGCACCATTAGTAAGGAAACCCTAAAGATATGAACTTAGTCTGTGATAATTATATAGCCATGTGCCCGCATTCCAGAGGAAGTTTACAAACACTGAATTCTTCACCTTATTGACCCATTCTGCAAACTGGAGAACAGCCACAGTAGCCTTCATCATAGGATGCATGTTAAGATAAGGAGCTTCAAATGGGAAAAATGTAGCCACAATCATGTGCCAACTGAACTGAAGGGTAAGTTAGATCACATGGTGCCACCTAACGATGTTTCTATATCTAGTACACAAATAGATTACCCAAGAACAGTTATTCTTTTGTCACCCTTTCCTCTCAATTCCCTCAGGCACCACATTGGGATACAAAACCTGTCCTGGTTTAAAAGACAGATGTCTGCCAAGGAAGGCGGGAACCTTCTTTGAATGGAAAAGATGACCCCTCTCCCTCCAAATTATTGTAACTTTGAAATTACTAGTCTTTCAGGCAAAGATATGGGAAAAGGATTAACAGTTCTTTACGAGAGTATATATAACAAGACACAAACAACAACTACAACAGCAACAACACACACAAAAAAAAAAGAAAACCCAATAACAGCCTTTTCCCACCCTTGGAGTAGTTACCTAGAACAGAGTCTAGACAGAGTTAAGAGAATAAAGTGGGTATTTATTAAAGGCCTTCAATAGATACACCTTGGGCAGTCAAAAGCCTTCCAGAGGCTACACCCAATATGGATGGTGGTCATGAGTTTTTCAGACAGATATAAGTTTGGTCTATTTGCATATGAGGGGTCAATTCTCCAATTACAGCTTTAGGTAATGAAGTCATATTTCCCCAGTTTGCTCCTCCCTCATTCACTTTTGTTTATACTTTTTGGGGCTTAAGGCAGAGGGTGTCCTTGGTTCTCAGGCCTGGAAGGATTGTTTTGTCTGACCAAAATATGAAAAGAGTTTACTAACACTCTATATGGAGTTCAGAGTTATACACGAATGCAGTACAGGATCTGAAAAATATAGAAGCTAAAAACTTGAGGCATCATTTCCCCCCTTTAGAGGCTTGACAAGGTCTCTACCTTGTCGAGGCTCTATATTAAATATCTACTAGTAGTATGTATCTAACAACAGTATATATCTAACAATAGTGATGTTTACACAGCTGGCTATCATGCAAACAAGAATTATGAATGTAACTATTATGAACAGTTCTTTAAGTACAGAAGAAGAACCATTGAAATCACATCCTCATTTGCATCAGTCTCTGTTTTTACAGCTGTTTCAGGACCAGTGTAGCAGCGTGTGGCAGCAGTGTTGATTGTGTCCAGGGAAGCCACAACCGACGGCAGGGAAAACAGAGGAGACAAGTCTATTTGTTTAGCACGAGATTCCATTTCATTTTCCCCCACTCACCCCATGCCAGGGGGAGCAGGGGGCGGAGGCCCAGGAGATCAGATTACAGCCGCCTCAGAACAGGAAGGCTCCACAATTCCTCCGTTTATAAATTGGTTAAAACAAGGGGATTCTCGAGAATATGACTTAATGGTTGACAAAACTAAAATGAACATTATTAAGATGAATTACCAGTAAGAGAAAAGCATTTGAGACTTAATTACAGAGGATAAAGTAACAGGAATGATGATACTGAATTAAATGAATACATTTTTGCTTAGTGGGTTAATAGTTCATTCTCCTTTGACTGTTGGAGCAGTAATCCTGTAGAAAAGGGTGTAGTCTTCCTCTGAAGATGCAGTGGAAGAGGCAGCTGTTCCTCTGGGAAATCCAGTGCAGAAAAAGCCGCGCTGGTGTTCCAGAAACTCAAGATTATATCCAGGTAGAAATTCTTGGCTCCTCCCTCTGGGCGGAGCATCTCACAATGGGATGTTATAGCCCATTATCAGTCATGCAGTGACATTCAATTGCCCATTATCAGCAGATGTCTCCCCTGAGAGAGGATGGGTTGTGGAAGAGATAAGGAAAACTGCCCACTTAACAGAAGACAACCGCCATATGTCACATTACGACACGAAATAAGTCACACATGGATGCCAGATGCAAAAGAGGGATGAAAAGAACCAAAAGAGAAACTTTATTTTCTGATTCCACAATATATAGCAACCCAAAGGTGACAGTGGATTGGAGGATGAAATTGCCACCTCTCCAACCACACTGGTCAAACCAACAGTCCATCAATTCTCTCCACCCACAAAGAAGAATGCAAAACAATCATTATTTGCATGAACAGTGTGAGAAAATTTCACAAGTTCAAGTTCACAGCAGACCAGTGAACTTGAGGCAACCCAGTGGATCCAAAGCCTCCGTCGCCTCGTGACCGATCAACTATCCTGTGAACAGAAGACTTCAAAGGCAGAAGTTGAACAATTCGTGTCCCTTTTGGGATAGTGACAGGGGGGGTGGGTATGGAGACCATGGCAAAAATAAGTCCCGTGAAATCTGTATCAATGAGTCCCATGTGCACAATGATGCCCTGAAGGGTGGCACTAGACCTCCCCATAAGGAGAGCACTCATGCCCTCACCCAAGGGACCAACAGCATCCAGGGGAACCTTGTGTATTTTGCCAGAATCTATGACAACTGTTGCTGTGGTGCAGACATCAACAACTGCTGAGCCGTGGGTGCTGGCTGCAAGCCGGCTAAACAGACCTCCATGGGCTCCGGGGCTTGGAGTGAAGCTTCTGTCTAGGCCCGTCTCTCCTTCGTGCTCCACTTCTCGTTTCCCGAGCTCGGCAATGCTTGGCCATTAGCATGCACAGTTGCCTTACAGACATTTGCAGTATGGTTTGGTTTCCACACCAACCACACAAAAACAAGGGAGTTGTGACCTGCTGTACCTTCTTTCTCTGTTTCTTACTGGCCTGAGCATTCCCCTGCTGTCGCTGCCCACCCTGCAGCATTACCCAGACCGGCTGCACTGCAGTAGCCAAGGCAGCCATCTTATGACCTGAGGTGCCTACCTTTGCACAGGCCTCTGCCATCGGAGGGACAGAAGGATCACCAGGAAGAGCCTCTATGATTCTCCTACAATCGGCATTGCAGTTACTTCTCACAGGGTGTTTAAACAAAAGCTTCCTTGCCTCAGGATCTCCCATCTGCTTCTCCACAGAGGCAGACAGCCTGTCTGCAAATTGTAGGAAAGACTCATCAGCTCCCTGGACAATAGTCAAAAATGACTCCTTTGGAGCAGCCACTTCTATGGTCTGAATCAACGCTGTCATGCCTGTTGTCTGGCACTGATCCAGCACCAGGGGAGCAAAGCCAGCCTGCCTCTGAGGATCAGCATAATTGCCTGTGCCTAGCAGCACATCAGTACCAATCACACCTCTGGGATCCTGTTGGCCCAATGTAGCATTTCGCTCCACTGCTCTGGCTGCCAGCTGAGTCCATTTAGACTCAAAAAGGTCGTATTCTACAGGCTGGAAAAGAACACGAGCCCAAGCTTTGAATATCATAAGGTGTCAGTAAATCAGCAGCACACACTCGAAGCATCTGCATGACTTCAACAGACCCCAGACCATATTTTCCAAACTTATCATGGAGTTCCATCAACGTTTTCAGTGGTAAAGGCTGTTGGGCATTATGAGCAACACCCCTTTGCACAGGGAAAGCCTGGAGACCTGCTGGTAAGGCGGCAGCACCTGCTCAGTCCTGTCCCGTGGACTCCACAGGGAGAGAAGCAGATGCCTGACTGGGAGTCAGCTCAACACCACCTGATAGCATGTCCCCTGCAGCATCAGTAGGACCAGAGCAGCCATCTCTGCACCCTGGGAGGCTATGCACAGACGCACAATCAAGCACATTCTTGACCTTAGCTTTGACTTCTCGCCAAAACAGCACGTGTTCCCTCAGACGTACAGTCACCTGACACGGCGGAAGTGTCCACAAGTCCGAGGAAGAAGACCCACGGCCCCGGGGAAACATGGGTCTCCCGCCGGCCGCATCGCCTTTCCCGGCAAAGGTAAACACCGCAGTGCCTGCACCCACTGCAGCCCCTGGTACCTGTAGGAGGGACGGGTTGCGGAGCTGGGCCAGCCACCACTGGGGTCCCCCCAGGGCCACCCTCCCCGGGCACGGGGGGACAGTGGTGCACAGAGAGAGATGCAGCTCACAGAGCCATGCCCTCGCTCCGCGCCCCGGCCCTGGGGCCCGGCACAGGCTGCGCGGGGACAGGGCCGTCAGGCACCGCACCAAAGAGTCCTGCCCGTGATGCGGAACGCCTGTAAGAAGCCGTCTGAAGCCCCCTCGTTCTCCATTCTGCCTTCCGATTGCCACGAGAAAGAATCCCTTCCCCCACTGCAGCTCCGGCTTAGAACAGGACACAGTGCAGGTGGAACCACTGAACCGTCATGCTAGCTGTTCCGAACAAGGCCTGGCAAGAACTTGGCAAGGACTTGGCAAGGACTTGGCAAAGACCTGACATGGACCCAGCACGGGACAGCATGATGCATGGCCTGCTTCTAATCTCCGTTCTTAAGCCGAATGAACTTTTGGGGCGACTCCCATGGTCCTTCATTGAAGACCCCTCATCTGCCTCGTTACCACTGTGACAAACAAAGAATGAGAACCCTCCTCCCAAGGACTGAGACTGAGACCCCTACTATAGGGAGGAGGGGAAATTGGTGGTCTGACCACTAATGACATGACCTGTTTCCCTTCAGTAATTTCAATGGACTTATTCTTCATTGTATTCGTCTTGCTTTGGTGGTTTCTGTGGACTCACCTGTTCCCTCGTGGCGATTACAATGGACTTTCATTGTGACACTTGTTCCCCCCTCTTTCCTCTGTGGACTATAACTGGACCCCTGAGTTGACCAGAACTTCGAAGACTTCCCCAACACGACAGACAGATCCCCATCGTCCGGACCACTGAGGATCTCGCCTGTGTTGGTAGCTATTCCCATCCCCCTGCTCTCTCTCTCTCTCTATCCTTTTACCTCCTTTCTGATCCCCACTATCGCATTTACTGTTTTGGCCCCTAATAAAGGTGCATTTGTTGTGATTAACTGACAGTCCCTTCTTGTTTGCCTTTTTGCACTTTTGGGATCGGTGAAAAGAACCATCACGACACCCCGCAACAAGCGGATCGTGACATTAAAATTGGCGTCATGGACAGGATTTCTGTCTAGACAGAAGGGTTGCAGGTGAAAAAGCACCCACACTGTCTTTGGACATTCACAAAGGATCCCTTAGTGCAAAAGGCAGGACTCTGTTGTTTTGTTGTTGTTGTGTATATCTGGTCTGGGAAGGAAGGGACAACTTGAAGAAACTAAGCAGAGCCTCCCAGACAGATTATTGTCCTTTCACCCACCCAGGGAAGCGAAGGGCGACACAGCGAAGGCTGTGTAGTTTTGTGTAACTTAAGTTTGTACCTCCCTGTCATGGTTTTGGTCCGTTCACAAAATGAGTGACAATCTTAGTGTTGAAATTAAAGCTGAATTTTATGCACTACTAGCCAAACACAATGCCAAACCTTCTCTGGGAGGAGAGGAATGGGCACAAAATAACTGGTTTAACTTAGAAAATGTTATTGATAGAGTGTGTTCATTGCAACATGAAACAAAATTCAAACTGGGCAAAAATAAAACTATCTTATGCTCAGTTTTGGGAGCTTGTCTCACGGCAGCTATAGAAAATCACTTCGAGCGAAGAAGTGAGGCACATGCTATAATAGACTCCCTTCAAAATCTAGTTGAAATTTTGCAAAAACAGTTATATGAAGCAAAAAAAAGTGATCTATGCATTGTGAGCTGCCTTAACAGAGGAACATGTTAACAAATCACATAATGCTAATTCCTCTACAGAGCTTGAGGAGAAGGAAACTCCTCACATTAAACAAATCTATCCTCATAAAGAACTTGAAGCAGCAAGTAATTGTGGGGAACATTGCTGCCATCACTTGAGACCCTTGATTAAAACAGAGTATAACTATCTCAGTGATGATGATCTCGAACCTCACATCACAACCAAGGAAAACTGCCCACTTAACAGAAGACAACCGCCATATGTCACATTACGACATGAAATAACTCACAAAGAAGAATGCAAAACAATCATTATTTACATGAACAGTGTGAGAAAATTCAGTAGAAATATGTAGACATCAGAAGGCATAGAAAACTTTTAGAAGAACTTTCAAACTCTCAAAAGAATAGGGCAACAGCCATACAGATGGCAAATAGAATACGTCTTGCCTTTCAATCTGGGACAAGCTAAAAAGAATTTTAATATCCGTATGGAAAGATATTTTGCTTCTTCTCCAGTTGGTCCTTGTCATTGCCTTATTACTTCAGGTTTAATTGAGAGATACTAAGAAATCGGATGATTCTTCACTTCTTCGTAGCTTGTGTTCAAATTTACACAAATGGGGAACAAATCCAGCAGTATCTTAAAAAAAAAAGAGAATCACAGATCTGACTGAATCTACAAAAGAGTGTTCACAGACCTTTTAATCCATTCATCCCAGAAAAGCAAATCAAGGAACAACAATGAAAGGCAAACCTTTGAAATACAATTGCATTGAAAAAGCTACAAATATTTCTCACAAAATGAATATTGCACATTCCTGTCAGTCTTTTCAATCTTGTTTTGTGCTTCCAGAAATTGTCAGTAATGAAAACAGACCACAAGTTCTTGTGTACACTACTGCACTGTGGGAACTGGAAGCCCTTCATTTAAAATGTCTTATGTATTATCCATAAACTACGTATACTTATGTAAATTTCCTAAAGCAGAAGTGTATACCAAAGCAGAACAAGCAAAAGGCTGATGTTAAAAATACCCTGCTTGAACCATACCTTAACAGTTGATATATAGCTCACTTTTATACCTTCTGTTTAAAAACAAGTCTACATACTATATAGAAATCAAATATACTTTCTAACTTCTAGGACAGACATTTTTCAATGTTTATACTAAAGCAAGTATATAAATATGACACAAAGTATATGAGCTGTTTAGGCATTCTAGAAGGACATGAGGAGACTAGGACAATGGAAATTGTACTCATTTTGACAGGGATGGAGTTAATTTTCTTCATAGTAGCTTGTATAGGCTATATTTTGGATTTGTGATGAAAATAGTGTTGATAACATAGGGATGTCTTAGTTATTGCTGAGCAGGGCTTACACAAAGCCAAGGCCTTTTCTGCTTGTCACACTGTTCTGCCAGTGAGTAAGCTGGGGGTGAACAAGAAGTTGGGAGGGGAAACAGCCAGGACATCTGACCCCAACTGTCCAAAGGGATATTCCAGACCATATGATGTCATGCCTAGCAATAAAAGCTGGGGGAAGAAGTAAGGGAGGCACATTCAGAGTAATGCTATCTTCCCAAGTAACCGTTATGCATGATGGAGCCCTGTTTTCCTGGAGATGATTAAACATCTGCTTGCCAATGGGAAGTAGTGCATAAATTCCATATTTTGCTTTGCTTGCACGTGCAGCTTTTGCTTTACTTATTAAACTGTCTTTTTCTCAACCTACACATTTTTGAATTTTTACTTTTCCAACTGGCTACCCAAAGCCACCTCAACTGTGACTGGACACCAATGCAGAATTCAGTTCAGTGGCCCAACTAAGTAGACATGTACTAGGTGTACATGCTGGGGGCCTGCTTGATCATTCTTGAGTCTTCATGGGACAGAGGGAATTCTGTGATTTGTTCTTCAAGTGGGAGACTAAAAATATCTTCCTGCTGTTCAGTGTAAATCTACACTTTAAAACCAATGCCCCTTTCACTGTCACTAAAGACCCTGGTAAAAAGTCTGTCTCCATTTTTTATATAAGCCTCCTTTAAGCATTGAAAGGCTCCCTTTTCTTCTCCAAGCTGAACAGCCACAACTCTCTCAGCCTTTCCTCATGGGATAGGTGCTCCAGCCCTCTGATCATCTTCATGGCCTCCTCTGGACCCCCTCCAACAGGTCCACATCTTTCTTGTGCTAAGAACTCCAGAGCTGGATGCAGTACTCCAGGTGAGGTTTCACAAGGATAGAGTAAGGGGGAACAATCACCTTCCTTGACTTGTTGGCCACTCGTCTTTTTATGCAGCCCACATTATAATTTGCTTTCAGACATTGTCTTGGGGTGACGTTATAGTCTGGTATCCCCTATTGTCTGCTTTATGCCAGATATAAATCCTGTGCCTTTAAGCGAGCTTGAAAAAAAGGGGGGGGGGGGAAGCAGTAGAAATTCCTTTTGCCACCTGTGTTTAAAAACACAGATAAGACTCTCGGCTTCTCCCAGCTCATGGCTTTTTCTTTCTCCAGAGAGAAAGAGATGGAGTTTTTCCTTGCTTTTTAAGCTAGTTTCTCATCAGTAAGCTGTCAAGAAGTTTTCCCAAAACTATGGCTTCTTCTTCTGGAACTATTCAGCTCTACTCCGGTCTGAAAACCCAAACCAACACCAGGAGCCCATGCCACGGCATGCTGCATCCTAGCTCCAGAGAAAGAGAAAGTTGAGCCACACCCACAAAAGGACTCTGAATTTACCATCTCTTCAGAGCAGTGAAAAGTCTTATTATTTAACATCATTCAGTTTCTTTTTATGTGCCTGCATGCACCCTGCTAGTTAAATAAACAGGTTTTTTTCAACTTTCTCCAAAGAATCTCCTTTCAAACCCATCAGGGAGAAGTTACTATAACCTACTCTTCTTTAAAGGAAACACCCTTTCAGGATGTTTCCTCCTAAATTTATATCAAAATGACACAGCTATAACCACATGTTGCTGGCTCATATCCAGTTTTTCAGCCATCAATATACCTGTAGCAATGTATCTGAACAACTTAGGCCTCAGTGTGCACCAGCCATACCATCTGTAACTGTTCTTATCAGAATTTTCTCAGAGCACTGTGGAATTCATCAAGGTTACTAAGACATAAACTGTGCTTAAATAAGAACGAAGAAGCTGAGAAACCGCATACCAGGATTGCAAGAACTAGATAACAGAGGACTGTGAAACTCCTGCATGGTAACCAATCATGGACACTGAGAAATGGAGACAGAGAATGAGGGAGCAGGACAAAGGCACCAGTCAAGAAGTGTGTACTTAGTAGCTTGTAGAATCTATAAAAGTATGTGTAATGTAAACAATAAATGGCTTCTGCTTTATCATATTGGTCAGTTGTACAGGAGTCCTGGATTTCCCACAATATATACCTTAGTCCTTCCCTGCAGGGCTGGTCTCAATCCGTTCATCCCCCAGCCTGTAGTGATACTGGGGATTGTCCTGACTCACGTGCAGGACCTTGCACTTGGCCTTGCTGAATTTCAAGAGGTTCACATATGCACACTTCTGAAGCCTGTCAAGGTCCCTCTGGATAGCATACCTGTTCTCCAGCAAAGCAAGGAACACTCATTCCCACTGCCTATTGTAGCAGGGGTCCCTACCGGGTAATAACTAGCATTGACTCCATGATTCCAGAAGGCTGATCAATTGCTTTATTATGTTATACTATACTATACCATTAAGAAACACTCATCGCTCTTGTAGACAGTCTGATACAGGCAAACCAGATTGGTTAATTGAAATCCAAACACCATCACCATTGTCCAATTAAGAAATCACCCTTTGGTAAACAAACCTCCATAACACATTCCACATGTGCACAACAACAGGTGCAGCAAGTGAAGATAAGAATGGTTTCTCATTCTTTTCTCTGAGCTTTCTCACAGCTTCTCAGAGCTTCCAAGGAAAATCCTGGGAGAGCTATGGCTCTCTCTGTTCAGAGGATATGTGATTACCACATCTCACTCTGTTTACTGTAAAAAAAGAAGAGCTGTGTTTGCAAATCTTCTGCGGGGCCCTTTGCGGAAGGGAGAACGCAGTTCAAGAGGTTTATCAGTTGCCAATCAAAACCTCATTCAGAAGCTGATTTAGAATGGTCAGGGAGATTCTTTACCTGTAGAATATCTACTTCTATTGTATCATTAAAACAACATTTACAATATTAGAAAACCGAACAACAATGCAATGAATGATCATTGTCTCAGAGTCCAAACAGCTGAGTTTCAGGAGAAGGTCCATTAATTGGAGATGTTGATCATTGACATCCCTGAATGTCCTTCTTGGTCCTGAAACAGAGAACAGCTGAAGAAGGTTACTAACAACTATTAGAAATCAATCAGATAATGCACATGATCAATAACACATGCAATACTATATAATTATCAGGCACTATAGCACTGACTGTCATCCCAGAGTCTGCAACAGCTGGTAAACCTCAACTCAGCAGAGTTGGAAATCATGTCCGGATCACGATTTTCCAAACTCCCTTTGAGAGCAGGCTCAGCTGTCTTATATATGTGTGGTCAAATTGCCAAGCCAAAATGACTTCAATCCATTGGATGCAGAAAACATCTGGACTGATTGGCAATCATCCCCATCCAGGTAGAGTTAGGACCTGGCCACAGCCCAAGCTCTAATTGGAGGGTTTTCAGGATTACCTTTTCTGTGTAAAACTGTTATCAAATTCAGAGGTACTGAGAAAATCTCTGGAATGCCATGGCCACAGCCTTTAATTCAACTACTTGGGCCGAGGCTGACTCATGGCTTTCCAGTACTTTGAGCTGTCAGTGAAGACGTAGCTCTTTCCACCGTTTTTTTGTTTGTTTGTTTGTTTGTTTTTTTTTTCTCTCTTCAGAAGGCCAGCAGCAGCAGTGGGCCATAGGACCCAGACCCGGCGGGTGGGGTGGGGGACCCAGCCCCGCTGCTGATCCCAGATTCATTTGGCTTGTTCCCTTCCCCAGCTTTGCACTGGTGTCATCTAGGGCCCCTGGATCTGGGGTCCCTGAGACAGCCCATGCCCATCCCCAGATGGGTGATTCACTTCCACCTTCTCCTTGACTGCCCGCCCCCACCACACTGCCAATGTCTCGGCATTCCGTACGGCATTCCACCCTTCCCCCACCCTTCCGGGGCATGGACCAAGCCACAGCCTCTCAGGACCCCGCTCCTTCTGCCCTGTGAATGAGATCGGAATGCATGGGGTGCCCCAAGGCACGGCAGGGAAGGTGTTGTCCCCAGAGGAATGTTGATCTTCAGATTTCACGGCACAGCTGGGCCGGTTGGGCCGGCGCACAGCTGCAAGGGCACGCCCCTGCTGAGGAACACGCTGTTGATGCCCACTGCTGCTGTCCCAGATTGCAAAACAAGATGTATTCCATTTGCCATCTGTATGGCAGTTGTCTTGTTAAGCGGCCAGTTTTCCTTATCTCTTTCACAACCAATTCTCCCTCCAGGGAGACATCTGCTGATAATGGGCTATTGAATGTCACTGCATGACTGATAAAAGTTACAGCATCCAATTATGAGATGCTCCACCCAGAGGGAGGAGCCAAGCATTCCTAACTGGATATAATCTGGGTTTTTGGGACACCAGGCACAGGCTTTTCCGCTGGATTTCCAGGAGGACTGCAGCCATTCCAATTTGGACGGCTACCAACACCCTGACCAAAAAGGGTGCCAGGTTGTATTCAGACTCTGTCAGTGGTTTTTCTTTTGTATTATTGCATGTATTTGGTTTTCTTTTTTCACTTTTCCTAATAAATTGTATTTTTGACATGGAGTCTCTCACTGGTTTTGTTTTCAAACCAGAACATAATTTTGGCGCCCAATGTGAGGCTGCAAGGTACTGAGAAAAGTCAGAATTACAATTTTGTGTTGTAGAAGGTACTTATTCACTATGATGCTTAACATGCTTACATGGGTCGTATACCTAGCGCTCTATATTTTCCCGCACATGAGGAATTATCTGGTGATTGTAATGCTCATGTGTAGTCCAGGGTATGGTATGAAAATTGCTTTATTGGTCTATTATGTCTATTGCATTATAACCTCCGAGGTAATTAACATGATTTGGAATATGTACTCAATTCTGTTTGCTTGTCCTAATCTAGGCTGCTACGTCTGGGGCCTCGACATAGGTTTTTTCCAACCTTTCAGGCTTGTGAGACAGAGTGAAAATTTAACAGGGTAGAAATCCATTTGGATTTAGGTGAAATGTGCCACTTTGAGTTTGGTAATATAAGTAAAATATGCTGTTTAGTCTAGTAACTGCAGCACTAGCAAAACTGCCCCAGCTAAGGAGATAAGAAAGACTCCTCAGACCTTGAAACAGACAGCGCAGAGTCACCCAGGGGTTCTCTCTGTACTTTCTGACAAAAACTGAGTACAACTGTAACTAGCTGTAAGTGTAACGCGAAAGCAGAAGAATGAATATGCATGAACCTATTGTGAAATTCTATGAATATGTAAATTAGCTAGAGTAATAAAAAAGGATTGTGAGTTTTCAGGGGCATGCATCTCCTTTGAAGGGAAATGATTCCCCACATGTGTCCAGCACTGTAATAAACATACCATCCCTACAAATCTTTATAGGAATTGTGGAGTCTTGATTTTTCACCGCAATTCACTTGACACAGCAGTTTTTGAAAATGTTAAGTTCCCTATGGATGCCAAGGACAGCATAATGTTGTTGTTAGTTCTGCTTTGTCTTCTTTGTACAGTCTGCAACATGCTTAGAAACAAAACACTACATAGTGTGATGCAGCGTCTTCTTGAGGAAGAGGAAATGAGAAGCAAAGCAACAGTGTCCGTGTCTGCACAGAATGCCACAGAGGAGAAAAGAACCAAATGCAAAACAACAGTGTCCGTGTCTACACAGACTGTCACAGAGGAGGAAGGAACAAAAAGCACCATCAGCATCTCCACACAAACCGTCACCGAACCAGAGCAGCCTGAACCAGTAGCAGTTGCCCCTGTTCAGAAGAAGAAATCAAAGAACAAATTAATCTGCATAGTGACTGACAAGGATGCGGCAGGACCTTTGCACCCAGCGGAAGAGACAGAGACAGAAATCATCACTCGCTCTCTATCCCTGGGTGAGCTGCGTGACCTGCAGAAGGAATTCACCCGCCAGACGAACGAGTCCATCCTGACCTGGCTGCTCCGCATCTGGGACACTGCAGCCAATGACACCATTCTGGATGTAAGTGAGGCCAGGAAACTGGGATCACTGTCCCTGGATGTGGTCATTGACAAGAGGATTGGGAGAAAGAAACTCTCAGCCTCTGGTGGCAACTGCTGACAAGTGTGAGGGACAGATACCTTTGTAAAGAAGACCTCCAGGTGCACCAAAGAAAATGGAAAACAATGGAACAAGGTATCCGATGCCTGAGGGAATGGGCTGTGCTGGAGATAATTTTCTCAGAAGACAAGAGATTTCTTAAGAGTCCAGACTGTGTCCAGTGCACATCGCAAATGTGGCTGAGATTTCCATGGCTTGGACCAGAGATGTACTCCCGTTACCTGGCAACACTGCAATGGAGGGAAGGCAAAGGACAGGGTGGGCGTCTTGGTCAATAAACTAAGAATTTCTGAGGACACTGTCACTGCCCCATTTAGTACCCATGTCTCGTCCATGGAAACAAGGCTGGCTGAGCAAGTCTGGAGCTTGATTGAAGAGACCCATCAGAAACTAAAAAAGGAACTTAAGGAAGAAGTCTACCACATCTCACCAGAACCAACAAGACTCTCTGCCATTAAGAACCGGCGTTCCCCAGCCAAGGAGAGAGGATACACTCCACGAGGTAACCTCTGTTTTTTTTCTTCAGGAGCATGGAGAAGACATGAGGAAGTGGGATGGAAAACCCACCTCCTCCTTAGCAGCCCAAGTACGTGAACTGAAAAGAGGAACACCTAACACAAGAAGCTCATCTAGAGTCAATGCTGCTCCAGTCTCTCATACACAGAATTCCAGACAATATAAAAAAGAAGCAGGGACTCTAAAAAATTGGGAAAGCTGGACAAGACCAATGCAGATCCAAACCAATGTGGTTAATCATACATTCTCCATTTATTGTTTATAAGATGGCAGTTTATATACACTTCAATATAGTTTACAATTGTGAGCACACTCTCATTGGCAAGCAAACATTGTTTGCCTTTGTCTTAAGGTGGCTAGAATTTCACACTGCAGACCTATACTAATTCACACCCAGAAAGCTCATTACACTGTGGTTACACCTTAACACAATTTCTAACTGTGCCACAGACTAATTCTAACTGCGTCACAGGCTTCAAGGCCTCACTGAGGCCTGCATCTGAGGCCTAGGCTGGGGTAGCTCAACCTTCACTCTAAACATACAAATTGTGTCCTCTCTCTCAGAAATTCTGCTACAATTTCCCCTTTTTCTTTTTGAGCTACCCAGATTGACTTAAAGGCACGGTTAGTTATTTTCTGCATGCACTGTGGTAAACAAGGTATAAAAAGTAGAATAATTAAAATAATAAGAAAAAGTACAATACTAAAACGAATTAAATCTTTGACCCAACCAGCAAAACCTAAAGAATTGAGCCAGTTAGCAAACGGAGAGTCTACAATGACAAGTTTCTTCATGTTGTTCTTCAGTTGTGTTAACTGTTTGTAAATTGATTGAGAGTGGTCAGATAAATTCATGCAACACATGCCTTCAAATTCTTCACACCCATGCCCTTGTGCTAAAAGAATGAAGTCAATGGCGGCTATGTTCTGCAGAACCGCATGACGAATGCTATCTACATCTGTGGCAAGCTCACTTAACATTTTAGATGTTATATTAATTTGCTTTCCTGTCCAGCAGGCCAGGGTTTTCAATTGTGTGAGAGCTTGCGCTGAAGCGACTCCTGGGGAGAAGATGGAGGCTAGTATTACAGATGTGCGCCCCCATAATGATACTTGGTCTTTACAACTGGGGTCTACTTGGAGAGCACTCCGTTTGGCTCGGTGAGGCTTCTGAGGCAATCCTAGAACTTGATGAATGGTGGGAGCAAACAGTGTTAATTTACCAACGTAACATGGGCCTCCCATAGCTTTTTGAGGCACTGCAGACCAGGCTCGATCCCCACAAATGAGGAAAATTCCTGGTGGCAGTTTTCTTGCGACACTTTTTGATGGTATCATGGATTGTGTCCAATTGTTACAATATTCTGAGTAGTTATAATACAATGGATATCTGGGAGACAACCAAGTCTTGCCATCTGTTGGCTGTCTTTCTTTTTGTGTTGGTTTTGTAGCATGAGGTCCAAATATCAAACAGTAATTTCCTGGGACAGAACCCAAAAGATTGAATTCTTGAGGTTTGACATTAACAACTTTAAGATTTTGCACAACAGCAACAGCTTGTGCTGCCAGAACACTTTTTGGATTTATTTTGGCCTGAGTCCAAGCTTTGAACTCTGCCATGGAACCCAATGGAACTCCAATTAAACAAGTACAAGAAGGATTGGATGGTGCGGGGATTGCTGGACTCCAGGACGGTGTGGGTGGGTGGTAACGAAGGATCTCTGAGGCCCGGTCTTTAGAGCATAGGGTTTATTGTAAAGGATGAAGGGCCCTGCTTAGAGTTGCTAGCCGCAACTCGTGGCAGGCCCAGGGAGAGCGGGGGGAGAGAGAGATGGTGCTAGGTGGGTGTCCCAGCAGGAAGGTCCAAGAGAGAGAGTGTCCGGTCCCTCGGCCACACCTTATCAGGGGGCTTCAAGGTGGGCTGGGACAGGACTTGGGCCAATGGGGTTACAGACATCGGATACTTCAGGGGAGGGTTACAGGTGAGGGATGAACCATACATTGGGGGGTGAGACAGGACATTCCATTTGACCTTAGGATCTATCAGAAAGGGGGGATTGCATTATTGTTTTCGGGATGCTCAGTAATGAAGGTTTGGTATTTCAAACCTTGTTTTCATCTCGATATCTGTATTCTCTGATTCTTTTGCCAGGCCCTCATATTTATAGGGCCTTGCTATTTCATCTTCCCCAACAGATGGTGTGGTTAATGACAGGCAGAACGGATCTTGCCCAGTTTGTTTGGCCCAAGTGATCCACATGTTTTGTCTCTTGTCAATGTCAAGGATTCCAAATACTTTAGTTACTAAAACACTACTTAATAAAAACACTCTGACCCACCACATCTTTCTCATGTTCTTGATTGCCCCGTTTAACATGAAAGGAACAAACTTAATTCTAAATACTAACTATAATTTATGATAAACTTAATGATATGCTTATGATAATTTAACCTATTTCCCTGTACTCTACAAAGTTAATTTTCATCAGAACTAGATTTGTCACGGGATGTTCCAGGTAAATTGTTGTCGTCAACATTGTTATCACGGTTGGCTGGTATCTCTGCCTGTGGACATGCACGGGTAAATCTGTTCGGCACCCAAACTGGACCAGTACCTGTTGAGACACACATATAACCTCTACCATTAAACAACACAGGACTTGGCCCTTGCCATTCACCTGTTCGCATGTCCTTGTGATAAACATAGAGTCCTGGAATTGCTTGTGGTCTTCCCTCTTTCACTGCTTGGTGATGTATTACAACTGCAGGTTCTTCTCTACCTTCTGCCAAACACAAATAATTTAGGGTAAACATTACTTTTGACAATGGATTAAATACATCAGTCTTGTCATTCTGCTTTTGTTTTGCTAGATATTCTTTCAGGGTCTGATTGGCTCTGTCTACAATAGCTTGACCTGTAGATGAGTGAGGGATCCCTGTGGTATGTTTCACCCCCCACTTCTGCATAAATGTAGCAATTTGTTGACTAACATAAGAAGGAGCATTGTCAGTCTTAATTTCTACAGGCACACCCATTACGGCAAAGCAGGCAAATAAATGTCTTTTTACATGGAGAGCCTTTTCCCCTGTCAGTGCTGTTGCCCAAATGAATTTTGAGTAGGTATCTACAGTGACATGGACATATTTCAGCCTACCAAACTCTGGAACATGAGTTACATCCATCTGCCACAACTCTAAAGCTTTCAGTCCCCTTGGATTTGTGCCAAGTTGTTGCTGGACAAAGCAGCTGCAATGATGTATCCTTGCTTTTGCATTGCATCTTGGATGGCTGCTGTGAATGCTGCAGTTTGATTGCTTTGTTCTGCCTGTGTGGCTCTGACAAGCATCTCGTCGACTGGACAGCCTTGAGGAAGGGTGGCCAGAATAGTTCTTGTATGTGAGTTAGCATTTTCGAAGGCAAGTGAGTGAAACAAGTGTTCTTGAATGTCTGCCAGCACATCAGGAGCATCCTTCAAAGCGGCTGACAACCTGTCAATGAATTGTCCATATGGTTCTGTGGTTCCTTGTTTTATGGTTGCATAAGGTGCTGGTTTCTTCTTATCTGGTACTGAAATCAAAGCTTGATGAGCCAACTGTTGAGACAATTGATGTATTTTAAACAGGTAGGTGAGTTGTAACTTGTTTGTTGCATAAGGTCCATGCCCAGTCAGCATATCTGGCTGGACTCCATAAAAAGGATCTCCCACTACTGTATGTTTGTTGGCTTCTTCAACTGCCAAACGTCTCCACTCCCTTTCAAACATGAGGAACTGTGAAGGTGTCAGCAACAAGGATGCAATACTGGATGAATCAGAGGGACAAAGCTCATCTGCTGTAAATATATATTGAATTATGTTCCCAGCTGCCACTGATCTGATCCCATAATTTGTGACTGTTTGTTTGGCTGGTTGGAGAATTTTCCATTCATGAGGTTCCCAGACTGCATTATTATTTCTTATAATGACAGGGCAGGCAAAAGTTTTGGCCACGTCCCAGTCTCCATCTAAAATAGCATTCTTCACCACTGAAGCCCACCAGGACTGAATTGGATTTTTTAAAACAGCTGGTAATGTCAATTGCTGCTCAGATGAATGTTCGTCTAATTGAACTTGTTGATTTGAAAGGTTGGCGAGCTGGGCTATTTTTTGCTGTAAGGTATTTGTTCTCGGTATCTTATTCTGTGATCGCTTCTTTTTGCGACAATTAAAATCGGGAGGATCTGATTCTGATTTGTCTGAATCAGAGTTTGGTGGGAGGGGACATTGCAGCACTGCAGCGGTGTGACATGAATTGACTGCTGCAGGATGTATCACTATTGTCTGTGTTGTCGCCTCTGCCATCCCACCGCCGCGGCCATGTTCGAAACCATCCCCCGGCGTGTGGGGTGAAGGGGCTGCGCCGCCTCGCTCCCGTCTCCACCTTGGTCTCCGCCCCTGTGTTCCCTCCGCTGACCCAGCCCCGTTTCGTCATCAGCTCCGCCTGTATCCTCGGGTTTGACCCCGCCCCAAGAGTGGGACGGCTGTCCCACTTCCTGTTGCCCTTCATTCTGCCTGGCAGCCGGCCGAGTCACTTCCGCTGCCTGCGCATGAACTTCTGCCGCTTGCGCACGACTGGTTCCAGCTGCTGCCGCTTCCATGCGGGCCACCACCTACTGCACTGAAGAGCTGACTGGAGCCCTTTGTCCTCACATTGGACGCATATTATTAACACCAAAAAACTTTTCGACCGGAGATGTCTGCTGCACCTCTGTCTTCTCCACCACGGACCCTTCAAACGTTGGAATCGTGGCCTCCGCCACTTTTTTCTCGGCGGACATATTTTGTAACGTATGCAAGATTTTCTTCCAAACTGCACCAAGTTCTAGTACTGTCTTCTTATCCTTTCTGCCTTCAACGGCAGAATCCCAAAGTAATTGCCCTAGTTCTTGCCACTCGGTCTCGCTAAAATTGAGTGAGGGCTTCTGTAATTTGCCCTTTTTTCTGGCCCACAGGGCCAACTGTTCAAAATCAGTCTCTTTTATCTTTTCTCCTCTCTTGGAGATAATATGCAAAAGAAGCCGCAGTGCTGCCTGCAAATCGCTATCCATGTTTCTTTCACTGTCTTTGCATGTGGCTTACCTTCCAACCAGTGCGGGGCACCCTTGATCTTCCACACAACCCAGCGGCAACACCACTCCAGCTCCCTGCTCCGTCTCGTTCACCTCCGCCGAGTGGGCGATGCGTGAACCATGGAGTCTTCTGTTTCCCGTTGCAAAACAAGCGATTTGAAAACCTTTCTCCCGTCGCAACCAGCACAATTTGGACTGAGGAGACTTCAGTGCTTCGGCATCCCAATCCCTGTTGCTATAAAAGTGATTTGGGATCTGAGTCTCCCGTTGCGCCCTCCTTCATGCGATTTGGAGACTGTCCCCCATCACCATCATAGAGGTGATTTGGAGACTCAGGGACTTCAAGTCCCTGTTCACTGGCGCCAACTGAAGCAGGGACTCTATAAAATTGGGAAAGCTGGACAGGACCAATGCAGATCCAAACCAATGTAGTTAATCATATGTTCTCCATTTATTGTTTATAAGATGGCAGATTATATACACTTCAATATAGTTTACAATTGTGAGCACACTCTCATTGTCAAGCAAACATTGTTTGTCTTTGTCTTAAGGTGACTAGAGTTTCACACTGCAGACCTATACTAATTCACACCCAGAAAGCTCATTACACTGTGGTTACACCTCAACACAATTTCTAACTGTGCCACAGACTAATTCTAACTGCGTCACAGGCTTCAAGGCCTCACCGAGGCCTGCATCTGAGGCCTAGGCTGGGGTAGCTCAACCTTCACTCTAAACATACAAATCGTGTCCTCTCTCTCTCAGAAATTCTGCTACATAAAAATGATCATATGACTGATTATCTTGAAAGAACCTCAGGAACCTATTTTCTGGAAGAGAGCAACGTGTGCCACGACCAGGAATAGAGGGGCCCTGCCTCTAGCCAGGTAGAGGACAGGGACAATCGGATCTATTGGACTGTGTGGATTCGATGGCCTGGCACATCTGACCCACAAAAATATACATCTTTGGTTGACACCAGTGCCCAATGTACCCTGATGCCATCAAGATATGTAGGAGCAGAATCCATTTCTGTTTCTGGGGTAACAGGAGGATCACAGCAGCTGACTGTATTGGAGGCTGAAGTGAGTTTAACTGGGAATGGGTGGCAGAAACACCCCATCGTGACTAGCCCAGAGGCCCCATGCATCCTTAACATAAACTATCTCAAAAATAGATATTTCAAAGACAAAAAAAAACATTCTTAGGCTTTCGAGATAGCTGCTGTAGAGACAGAAAACATCAGAAAACTGAACACCTTACCTGTTCTCTCAGATGACTCCTCTGCTGTGGGACTGCTGAGAGTTGAAGAACAACAGGTACCAATCACCACAGCAACAGTACACTGTCAGCAATATCATACCAACAGAGACACTATGATTCCCATCCATGAGATGATTCGTAAACTGGAGAGCCAAGGGGTGGTCAGCAAGGCTCATTCACCTTTCAACAGCCCTATATGGCCAATGCGTAAGTCCAGTGGACAATGGAGACTAACGGTGGATTACTGTGGCCTGTATGAAGTTACACAACCACTGAGCGCTGCCGTACCAGGCATGTTGAAGCTTCAGTACAAGCTGGAGTCCAAGGCAGCAAAGTGGTACGTGACCATCAATATTGCCAACGCCTTCTTCTCCATTCCTTTAGCAGCATAATGCAGACCTCAGTTTGCCTTCACCTGGAAGGGAGTGCAGTACACCTGGAACCGACTGCCCCAGGGGTGGAAGCACAGTCCCACCATCTGCCATGGACTGATCCAGGCTGCACTGGAAAAGAATGAGGCTCCCGAACATCTACAGTATATTGATGATATCATTGTGTGGGGGAGCACAGCAGGAGAAGTCTTCAAAAAAGGAGACAAGATTATCCACATTCTGCTGAAAGCTTGTTTTGCCATTAAGCAAAGCAAGGTTAAGGGACCAGTTCAAGAAATTCAGTTTCTAGGAGTCAAGTGGCAAAATGGACGTCGCCAGATCCCGACAGAAGTAATCAGCAAGATCACCGCAATGTCTCCACCTACCAACAAGAAGGAAACACAAGCTTTCGTAGGTGCCATAGGCTTTTGGAGAATGCACATTCCCCGGTACAGCCAGATTGTAAGCCCTCTCTACCTGGTCACCCGCAAGAAGAACGATTTCCATCAGGGCCCTGAACAGCAACAAGCCTTCACCCAGATCAAGCAGGGAATTGCTCATGCGGTAGCCCTTGGCCCAGTCAGGACAGGAACAGAGGTGACGAACGTGGTCTGCTCTGCAGCTGGGAGCCATGGTTTGTCCTGGGGCCTTTGGCAGAAGGTGCCTGGGGAGTCTCGGGGTTGACCACGGGGATTCTGGAGCTGGAGCTACAAAGTTTCTGAACAAACTATACTCCCACAGAGAAGGAAATCTTGGCCACCTATGAAGGAGTTCAAGCTGCCTCAGAAGTAATTGGCACTGAAACGCAGCTGCTTCTGGCACCCCAGCTACCAGTGCTGGGGTGGATGTTTAAAGGCAAGGTTCCTTCCACACATCATGCCACTGACACCACATGGAGTAAATGGATTTCCCTCATCACCCAGCGCACCCATATTGGAAATCCTAATTGCCCTAGGATTCTGGAAATTATAGCAAACTGGCCTGAAGGGGAGACTTTTGGATTATCTTCTGAAGAAGAGGAGTAAGTGGCACTTGCCAAGGAAGCTCCACCATATAATGAGCTACTGGAGACTGAAAGACGATATGCCCTTTTCACTGATGGTTCCTGCCAAATTGTAGGCACTAACCGGAAATGGAAAGCTCTTTACAGAGAAAAAGCAAGCCAGGACAAGAGGTTCTTGCTGCTGCTAAAATACTTCACAAAAGCAATTACTTCTTTTGTTCTCTTCTTTTTCTAGTGAATTGCTTAGGCGGGACTTTTTGGCCCCTGTCCAATTACCTATCCTTAAGTTTGAGGTGAAGTCCCCAAGGTCCTATGAGGTGTCTTTTAACCAAATTGAGGACAGAAACTTCAGGGCTGTTTTCCTTTTTAAGGAGATGTCGTGGTTTGACATGGAAGTGAATTTTTTTCAGGAAGTTGTGTCAAACCAATCAGTGGTCAGGTTTGGATATTGGCACCTGGAGTGACCACTGAAAGTATGGACACGCCTCTGAGAACACAGGGGGTTAAAAGCAAGAACTCCCAGGAGAACTGTCTCTTTGGTTCCGGTCGTCAGAGAGTGCAGTCTCTCCCCTGCCCAGCCTTAGGCTGGGTGGGGGAGGGGAAGCCACGCAGCCTTGTCCAGGTAGGCCGAGGGACTGAAGGTCTGGAACCGAGCCAGCTCCTGGACGAAAGGGTGGAGAGAAGCGGAGATGCCTTTGTTCCCCCCTCACAGAGGGAAAGTGACAGAGAGCCTGGCGGCACCTGGAAATTTGCCGGCAGAGGAGAAGGAGAAGGGGGGGGATGATGTCCAGCGTGGGAGACGGAACGCTGGACCGAGATATCAGCCGTCCAGGGAGTCTGAACTTTTAACCCTTTCCAGGAAATGAGGGATTTGTAAAATATTACTCCTCCTTGATTTGTAGTGGAAGAGAGATAGTCCGGGACCTGAGATGTTAGAAGAAGAAATATTTAGGTGGGAGGAGATGATGAAGTAGCTTTTGGCTGGACTTTTCTTGTTAGCCATGGACTGAACCAAAATCTCCTGCAATAGAGACTGCATTTTAGGGGGATGCAGTGGTGACCCAAGGAGACCTGCTTCAGCTTCTAACAGCACAGGAATGGCAAGAACAGAAGAAAGCTGAGGAGGGAATGGTGATGCCCTCTGTCTTCGGGAAAGAAGATGATTTCTGTTCTTGGACCCTTGGCCCAGGGGAAAATGGGGGGGGCGGTAGTCCCAAGATGAGGAGCTGAACTGTTGTATCTTTGGGTCCGTGGCAAAGCATCCTTAAAGGAGCCCTATGAGCAGTCTGTCCATGCACGGTGGTGAGAGCACTGTGACATGGAAAGGAGAGTATCACACTGGCAGATTTACTCTGGGCGGTTGCCATGTGTGACAGGGAAACACAGAAGGTGGCAACTGTGTTTCTTGGGGGGTCTGTGGTGCAAGAGAGACTTCTCTCTCCCTTGATAGCTTGAGTATTGGTTATCTGAAGGGGGGTAATTTGATCAGGAATCCCGGGTGATGTTTCATGGTGGGTGTTTTAGGAATTGGGAGGAGGAGGGGTGTTTTAAAGGGTCTTCATCCTGGATTTAGCTTATGTGTTTTCTGTAGTAGTAGTAGTTTAATAAAGTTTGGTTTTTTTCCCTTTGTTATTAAGCTTGGGCCTGCTCTGCTCTGTTCCTGATAACATCTCACAGCATTTATTTAGGGAAGGTGCATTTTCATGGGGACGCTGGCATTGCGCCAGTGTCAAACCATGACAGGAGACAAAGGGTAACTTGTTTACTCCGTCAACAGGGGGCACATTCCTACAGTATGGCACCCCTGAGAGAATTGAGTCGGGCAACGGAACCCATTTTAAGAACGGCCTTATAAACTCCTGGGCTAGAGAACATGGCATTGAGTGGATATATGATATCCCCTATCATGCTGCAGCTGCCGCGAAAGTTGAACGATGCAATAGACTACTTAAGTCTACCCTGAAGGCACTTGGTGGGGGAACCTTCAGGAATTGGGAATTGAACTTAGCAAAAGCCACCTGGGTGGTCAACACCTGAGAGTCCATCAATCGAGCTGGTCCTGCCCAGTCTGAGCCCTTGCACACAGTAGACAGAGATAAAGTCCCTGCGGTACATATGAAAGGTATTTTAGGAAAGACTGTTTGGATTAATCCCACCTCAGGCAAAGACAAACCCATCCGTGGGATTGTTTTCGCTCAAGGACCTGGTTACACTTGGTGGGTAATGCAGAAGGACGGGAAACCCGTTGTGTACTATTGTAAACGCAGGCGAACCCGGTGGGAAGAAATGATGATATTTGACTCCAGTTCAGAAGGCTGAATGATTTCTCTATTATAACTGTACTATAATACATTAATATACTATTTAAAGGAGATACTAAAACAACAAACCTACTTGTTCTAACTACCATATCTAACTCCTCACAACTCGTGACCCTCTTCTAGAGAGTCCAGACGCAGGTGGATTTGATTGGCCATCAGGCTCAAACAATCCTCACCAGAATCCAATCAAGCAATCACCCCAGGTAAACAATTCTCCAAACACATTCCACAAGAAAAACGAGGAGCAGAAATAGAAATTGTTTTCTCTTTCTTTCCTCTGTGCTGTTCTATAAAAAAAATCCTGAGAGAGAAAGAAATGTGCTTGCCACAGTGTACCACAGGGAAACCTAGTCTTAAATGAGAACTATGTGTAAGGTTTCATCATGATGCAGATGGAAATAGAATAAGGGGTGGATAATGTCCCAGAGTGCCCAGCAAGATATATTCCATTTGCCATCTGTATGGTGGTTGTCTTCTGTTATGTGGGCAGTTTTCCTTATCTCTTCCACATCCAATCCTCTCTCAGGGGAGACATCTGCCGATAATGGGCAATTGAATGTCACTGCATGCCTGATAATGGGCTATAACATCCTATTGTGAGATGCTCCGCCCAGAGGGAGGAGCCAAGCATTCCTAACTGGGTATAATCTTGAGTTTCTAGAACACCAGCACGGCTTTTTCTGCACTGGATTTCCCTGATGAATAGCTGCCTCTTCCACTTCATCTTCAGAGGAAGACTACACTCTTTTCTACAGGATCATTGTTCCAACAGAACCGCACCTGACACTCCAGGAGGACTACAGCCATAATTCCTAATTGGACTGCTGCCAACACCCTGACCAACAGGGTGTCAGGTTGTATTCTGACTCTGTCAGTGTTGTTTTGGTTTACTGCATTGTTTATTTTATCTTTTTATTTTCTTCCCTAATAAAGAACTGTTATTCCTGCTCCCATATTTTTGCCTGAGAGCCCCCTTTAATTTCAAATTTATTACAATTCGGAGGGAGGTGGTCTACATTTTTTCCATTTCAGGGGAGGCTCCTGCCTTCCTTACCAGACACCTGTCTTTCCAAACCAAGACAGACAGAGGTAATTTTCTTCCTAGTAGCTGGTACAGTGCTGTGGTTTGGATTTAGGATGAAAATAATGTTGATAATACACCAATGTTTTTGTTGTTTCTGAGGAATGCTTACCCCAAGTCAAGCACTTTTCAGTCTCATGCTCTGCCAGTGAGCAGGTGCACAAGAGACTGGGACGGAGTACAGCTGGGACAGTTGACCTGAACTTGCCAAAGGGATATTCCATAGCATAGAACATCATGTTTAGTATATAAACTGTGAGGAGTTGGCCAGGAGAGGCCCATCACTGCTTGGAGACAGGCTGGGCATCAGTCAGTGTGTTGGGAGCAACTGCATTGTGCATCACTTGTTTTTCTTGTGTTTTATTCCTCTTTCTTTCTTTGTTATCTCCATTTTCATTGCAATTATTAGTATTTTATTTTATTTTATTTCAATTATTAAACCGCTCTTACCTAAACCCACTCATTTTACCATTTTCCAATTCTCCCCACCCCACCGGTGGGGGCCAGGGAGAAGAGTGAGTGAGTAGGTAGTTGCTGGCTGGGGTTAAACCATGACAATTACACAGTTAACTCTTAGAAAAAAATAGTTCCTATACAGGATGTTGGAGTTCTGGATGCTGACAATTTTAGACTTTCTTGCCAAAAATCTCAGAGCTCTTCCTGGAGATCACCATAAGTTTTTTTTTTTTTTATTTAGACTATGGAGCCATCAAAAATTATTATACAAGATATTTTGAAAAGCCTGTGATGGAAGTGAGATACTGTTTTGGTTTGAAAGCAAAACTAGTGAGACACTCTAAGTCAGAAATACAATTTATTGGGGAAAGAACTAATATACATGCAATGATATAAAAGGAAGACTACTGATAAAGTCAGAATACAACCTGACACCCCTTTGGTTTGTGTGTTGGTAGTAGTCTAAATTGGAGTGGCTGCAATCCTCTTGGAGTGGCAGATGTGGTTTCTGTTGGAGCAGTGGTCCTGTAGAAAAGGTGTAGTCGTCTAGTGGAAACTTCAGGTGTGTCGTCTTGGAAATCTGTAGGAAGGCTGTCTTTCTGTCTAAAAATTTTAGAATATATTTAGGTGGGAATGCTTATCTCTTTTCTCCTGGGCGGAGCATCTTACAATGGGTTGATGTAATTTTGAGTCATGCAGTGGGTCTTTGATTACTTGTTAAACAGAAACGGTTCTTGGAGGGAGTTATTTTTGAGTCATGTGGTAAGACATTGATGGGCTCATTAATAGTAGATAAGGAAAATTGCTTAGAAGACAACTGCTATACAGATGGTAATAGAGAACATCCTGATTTTTAATCTGGGACAGATACAAAGCAGGGCAAAGACCCTCAGTTCATTATTTGCTGGGTAACTGTGTCAGGAAATGCTTAGCACCCCCCTCTCTACCACAGATGGTTGGTGCATATGGAAGACATACCCCAGGGTGAAAGGCCCAGCAAGGGGTCATGTCTGATGCCAAAGAGCTCAGGTCCCAACTAAGAATCAACATCTTAGTCTGGAGAGCAGATGTGGGAAGAGAAAAAAGAAAAATATTCTCTACTGAGAGACACTGTTTCACAAACTATAAAAGCACACATGAATTATGATGGAGGCAGAAGCCTACTACACACACCCTGAAAGCGTGCCAGACTTCTCCCCAGAGTTTGGATGCAGATTCCGTGGTTACTTTCCTTCGAATTGAGGGAATAGATTTTGATGTGTGCCCCACCAACAACTGGATGGTAAGAAACACTGGATCCTAAGTTATATTATTTCTTTGCTAGCTGTAAAATTAATGGTACCTTTAACCCCCCACTGTATATGCCTACTAGTAGTCTCTTTTTGTCCTTATTCCTGTGTAGTAGATAGTTTGTTTTAAGTCTTATGTCTGTTAATTTTGTGTCTATTAAATAAATAATACATTCTATAATAGACTGAATCAGCCATTATTAAAGAACTTGTGAACAAGAGTGGGTTTTGAGGCGCTGGCCACCTCAATAAAGCTACTGCCTGCTGCCAGAGGCCTGGGCAAAAGGCAGAGACTTATTTAAACC
This sequence comes from Vidua chalybeata, assembly GCF_026979565.1. Taxonomy (NCBI): domain Eukaryota; kingdom Metazoa; phylum Chordata; class Aves; order Passeriformes; family Viduidae; genus Vidua; species Vidua chalybeata. The sequence goes on from NW_026530321.1 coordinate 308,413, forward strand.
CTCACATCCATTTGTAACATTTTTGGCGTAGTCGAAGCAGGATAATGGCAAATGATTCAAACAATCAGACTAAAGACTTATCAAACTATGTACGGTGGCACAGTGTTAATCCTCTTCCAGTAGGCAGCTGGTTTGAGTGCAAAAAAAATCCAAGAGAGCATAAATGGACAGCGGCAATCACTGACAGATAAAAATGCAGAAAATATAATTGCTTATCATATTTAAAGGCTGCACGTGAGTGGTGAAAGGAAATGATAAGAAAGCATGAGAAATTAAAACAAAAGTTAAAAGAATCCAAGACAAAACCAAAAGCCTTGGAAGAAAAATTGGAATTAACATCATTAAAAAAACCCAACTCTGGGGATGTTAAAGAAATTCCAGAGTGACGAACATCACCTGGGGATGAGAATCATGATATTTAGAAAAACTCTGATGAAACTGGTGATTCAAATGTTCAATTTGAATCTAACAAAAGTGCAGAAACCCTATCTCTTGAGAAGAGAGAAATTTCAGGACTTAAATTGCAATCCATAATAAAACTGAACTCTCCAAGGGTCCCCAAAGTTGTCAAAGGAGAAATATGGTCATAACATTTCCCTGCAATTCCCTGCCATTGTGAGAAACAAGGCTCACTCTTTAAAATTTTTAAAAGTTTAATAAGGGATAAAAGAGACAGTATAGCAGCGCTGGGGTGCCTGGCAAACTGCCAGAAGCACACCGTTAGCTTAAAACAATTATATACTTTTTCATTACATTGGTTGCATGCATATTCATGAGGATTATACATATTCAAACATTCCTGTGAGCTTACATGCTCCGGGAATACTTTTGCTTGCCTTTACCTTTGATTTGTCTTCATGCCATCCTGTAGATGAAATTCATATATTTCATTTCTTCTCGAGGCTCCGTTTGGATGTTTGACACTTCTAGATAACCTGGAGGGTCATTCCTTGCATTTTTCTCTTGGTGTGTAGCAACGTGGTAAAATGGATAGTGTTTTGCTCCTACCTTCCCGAAAGCGTCTTCTGAGAAATCCATTTGGGGAAGCACAGACAGTCACTCAATCCACACTCACACCTGTCCTGGCTTGTAAGATAAGCATATATTCTATTTGCCATCTGTTGGAGGTGGGGCAGGTATCTTCTGTTAAGTTGGGCAGTTTTCTTATCTCTTCCAAGAACAATGTCTCCCTCCGGGGAGATATCTTCTGTTAATGGGCCATTGAATGACTCACTGATAAAGTTACATCATCCCATTGTGAGATGCTCCACCCAGAGGGAGGAGCCAAGCATCCCTACCTGCATAAAATCAGCATTTTTTGGGACATCAGAACAGCCTCTTCGCTGGATTCCCAGAAGAGCAGCTTCCTCTTCGCTGGATTCCCAAAAGAAGACCAGGCCCATCTACTCTATCACCAGACCTTCAGAGAAAACTACACCCTTCTATGGGATCACCAGCAGCATTTCATCTGACACTCCAGGAGGAGCAGCCACCATTTAAATGGACTATCACCAACACCCTGACTCCTCAGGGTGTCAGGTTTCTGGCTCTATCAGTAGTTTTGTTTGTACTAATTACATTTTTTTAACTTAGTTTTTTTCCTAGTAAAGAACTGTTATTCCCATTCCCATATCTTTGCCTGAGAGCCTTTTTACTTTGAAATTGTGGTAATTCGGAGGGAGGGGGTTTACCTTTTCCATTTCACGGGAGGCTCTTGCCTTCCTTCACAGACTCCTGTCTTTTCAAACCAAGACAACACCACAGGTAGGTCAGCGAAGAGAGACAGAAAGGGTCACTTGTTTAGAGTTCCAGCAAGGGTTATTGTAGAGTCACACTGAAGAAGTCCAGGGACGAAAAGACAAGCAAACAATGTAGTGTCCAAGGTTAAGTATGGGGTCAAGGGCCAATGGTCTGAGGGCACAGAGGCAGGACAGGGGCAGGGCAAAGGGCAATGACCTATAGGGAAAGGGCAAATTAACATAGTGCTGCAGAGCACCATGAGAGAAGCCCCTTCCATCTCACCCTAATCATGAGGCTTTTTCGAAACTGGTGGTAAATTCTTCCAGGGCACTACCCTAGAAGTTTCCCTAATAGGCTCAAAGGCCTTCACAACTCCCCTGTTTTGTTTTACTAAAAAGACATCTCCAATGGATTTCTGCAGACAATTAAACAGGAAAACATAAATAAAACAATAAAAACTATGATTACAACCCACAAAATCCCTTGAACAAAAGTTGAAACCCATCCTGTTAACCCTCATCGTCTAAAAAACTCATTGACCCAGTCTGGGTTATTTTCCACCTTTAAGTCCTTTACTTGCTCTCTCAGCTTCTGGATGTTTGTGTGGATCAATTCTGAGTGCCAAGAAAGGTTGAAGCAACACATCCCTTCAAAGTCCTGGCAGCCACGTCCACGGGCAAGCAGTAAAAAGTCTATTGCCACTCGGTTTTGTAGTGATGAGTGCCTGGTAGTTTCAGTGTCACTAAGCAGGTCACTGAGTGCAGTGGAGGTGGTGTTGGCTTGCTTATTAAGCCAATACCCCAGGTGAGAAAGCTCACTGAGAGCCTTAGCTGCAGCCACCCAAAGTAAAAATAATGAGACTGCGAGTCTCTTTCCTTTATTCCAATTAGTAACTTGGCTGTTGCAATTTTCATCAAATTCAGTATATGATCTCTTTTGGTGTGCCCATTTTCTTTTTTGATTCCAATTTTGAAGTAAAGTTACATTTGGGGTGAGGGTAGTAGCTGGCCAAGGCTACAAGGACCCCCTTGGAGGCACTGGGGGATCCCGGCACATACCTGGTCTCCACAGATAAGAAACACTCCCCAGGGCAACGCCTTGGGATGGGGTGAGGACAAAGAAGGTGTAATTGCACCAATTTGGAGGATTATAAATTTTGTTAATTGGTGTTACATCTTTTCTATGGGTGGACCTAATAAGGTCAAGGCGGGTCAAGTGTTGGCTAGGATGTCTATAATAAAATTGCACACAATATACAGCTTTGGAGGACCCCAACAAATCCAATTCCTGGGGTTCCTCTGATGCTTGCAGCAAGATTTTGGTCCACTTGTCCCAAGTGTCTACTGGATTGGGTTTCTTACCAGTATATGGGTATTCATTTGCTGCTAAAGGAATCCTAACCAGGCACATCAACAGCGGGTTGTCTAGGCTGCCTATGGACAGGCATAGATTCTCTTGTTGTAAAGTCTTGGCCAGTGTGACCCAGATGTTCTGATTGGGGTGAGGGATGATCCACGCACCAGCTGCTGGAAAGGTGAGGAGCATCAAAAACCTTATATGGAGCAGCTGGAGGTTCCCTGCCACTGAAGACATGGCAGGAGAATTAGGGACGACGAGTTGATCCGTGACTTTGAAAAAATGAGGTTTTAGACTTGTATAACTTTAACAGCCTCTCATACCTTCTCATCATATTCCTTCAGTTTATACTGAGTAGAAAGAGGTGTGGGAAGAAACAGGGAATAACAGTATAATAAACTAAAAGGAGGTAACAGTATAACAACTTAAAAAGGGGGTGTCACGATCCGCTTGTTGCGGGGTGTCGTGATGGTTCTTTTCACCGATCCCAAAAGTGCAAAAAGGCAAACAACAAGGGACTGTCAGTTAATCACAACAAATGCACCTTTATTAGGGGCCAAAACAGTAAATGCAATAGTGGGGATCAGAAAGGAGGTAAAAGGATAGAGAGAGAGAGAGAGAAGAGGGGGATGGGAATAGCTACCAACACAGGCGAGATCCTCAGTGGTCCGGATGATGGGGATCCGTCTGTCGTGTCGGGGGAGTCTTCGAAGTTCTGGTCAACTCAGGGGTACAGTTATAGTCCACAGAGGAAAGAGGGGGGAACAAGTGTCACAATGAAAGTCCATTGTAATCGCCACGAGGGAACAGGTGAGTCCACAGAAACCACCAAAGCACGACAAATACAATGAAGAATAAGTCCATTGAAATTACTGAAGGGAAACAGGTCATGTCATTAGTGGTCAGACCACCAATTTCCCCTCCTCCCTATAGTAGGGGTGTCAGTCTCAGTCCTTGGGAGGAGGGTTCTCATTCTTTGTTTGTCACAGTGGTAACGATGCAGATGAGGGGTCTTCAATGAAGGACCACGGGAGTCACCCCCAAAAGTTCATTCGGCTTAAGAACGGAGATTAGAAGCAGGCCGCGCATCATGCTGTCCCGTGCTGGGTCCATGTCAGGTCTTTGCCAAGTCCTTGCCAACTCCTTGCCAGGTTCTTGCCAGGCCTTGTTTGGAACAGCTAGCATGACAGTTCAGTGGTTCCACCTGCGCTGTGTCCTGTTCTAAGCCAGAACTGCAGTGGGGGAAGGGATTCTTTCTCGTGGCAATCGGAAGGCAGAATGGAGAACGAGGGGCTTCAGACGGGCTCTTACAGGGGGTAACAGTGCAATACAATCTGTGAGTAAAACTTAATGGAGAGTCTCATAATTTTAGTAGGTGGAGCAGTGGAGGGTCATCTTCTTTTTTGACGAATATCTGAGATTTACTTTCTTTCTTCTCCTCCACGCTACCTGAGCCTGGTCTCTTTGCTCTCTTTGAGGTTCTGGGGAAGTGTCTCTGGGTGCTGCATTTGGCAGTTCGATGTACAGCTTGATATTCTTGCCTGGAATCCAATTTGGGCCAGATCTTGTAGATATACAAGCATAACATCTACCCCAGGTTATTAATGGAAAGGGGCCCATTATTTGCTTGGACTCAGGGTCCTTGATCAGCACAGGTGGCTTCTCTGTGAGCTGAGCTCTGCTAGTGTTTGAGAAGTGCCTGACTATGAGGGGATTTGACTCTATAAATGAATTATTAAGAAAATTGATTATGCAAAGGGCCTTACATAATCTTTCTATGCTCTATAGTGTTTCAACCCCCCCACACTGCTGATCAAGGATTCTCTTGAGGGAGCGGTGAGCCCTCTCTACAATAGATCTCCCCGTTGGGGAGTGGGGTATGCCAGTGGTGTGCCACCCCCTGTGGGAATCCAGGGCATCCCTCTGGCTGCCCTGGAAGGTCTGGAACCCTGGCAGGGGGTCAGGAGCTCCCCTGTACAGAGCCCCAAGAGACACTGTCTCTGATCTCTGTCCATGGAAAAGAGTTTTCAGTCTTACAGGATGAATTACAAACTGTGAGTGTTTGATATAAGTAGCAATTAGTGTGGCATGGGTGCAAAAGTAAAATTTTAGGATTCTAGATAAGGGGTTCAAAGGGGGCAAGTTGGAGGAAATTGGGCATGCCTTGTCCTTTTCCTTCTTCTTCATGCCCTCCATGTTTCACTGTGGTGTTGGCATTTTTCTATTGGTTTAGGCTGGGGACACACTGTTTAACATGGGTGATAGATATTGGCACGTTATTGTAAATATAGCACACGTAGTTTATAGTATATAATGTTTGTAACATCCCACTGAGGGGCAGAGCCGTACACGCTGTCCTGCGAGACAGACCTGCTGCAGGTCAGAGAGAAAATATTTTAGATAAGAAGAAATAAACAACCTTGAAAACCAGCACAGACAAATTACTACTCCTTCTTTGCAGCGGGGCTGAAAGACAGAGACTTTCTACAATCTCGGGAGCATTTAAATATCACAGATTCTGACATAACTGGCGTCCCTTTGGGTGGGCAGTCTGAGGGGCCACAAGCCCGGAGGACTCGAGCCCGGACCATTGACCACCTGGCATCGACCCAGCCTGAGCATGAAAGGGCCCGATTTTCAGAAGGGCAGAAACTAGATGCAGAATCTCAGACTGAGGAGAGGAGCATGGCCAGAGAAGGATTCCTGAACAGATAGCTTAAATCTCTGCAGAGATGAATCACCTCAAATTCGACCTGGAAAGGAGGAGAACCCAAGGGGCCTGGGAGCTTCCCCATTTGAGATCTCTCCAGATCGAGTTTGCAGACAACACAGTTAGTGGTAAGACCGGTCAAAAGCAAGAACACTTATCCCCAGAAGATAAAACTACCTTGAAGCTTCAAGATCCAGCACATATTATGCTGGAGGCAACTTTATAGCAAACTGCAGGGGCTGCTCATAGCTATCAGCGGCCAGCTGTTACTCCCCCCGGGGCAGAGCGGGGAGGGTTACCGTCTAGCCAACGGCAGACGGTGGGAGCCCCTACCAAGGAAGGGGGGGCGGAATTAACCCCGTCAAAAAGAGGGCGGGGGGAATGGTCACCAACCATTGGGACTCCACACCCTGATGCTTTTTGAGGCATGTTTGCCTGATTTGCAAAGACCAAGGAGAAACTTTACCCTGGCGGCAGAACACCTTTCACCCCCCTTCACAGGGAAACAAGAGGAGAGGCGGCGGGGGGGGCGGGGCAGAGACAGCGCCGGGAACAACAGGCGTGCAGGCGGGCTCTGTAGCCCCGGGGGTCGCGGGGGAAGGGCGGGAGCTGCCTTTCCGGGGGCCGCGGCAGCGCGGGGACAGTGCGGGGCCGGCCGGGGAGACCGCAAGGGTGCGTGGAGCCGCGGCGAAAAAGCGCGCGGCAGCGTCCGTAATGGCAGGCGCGGGGTCTGGGGCAGCAGGAGGGGCCGCGGGGGCCGGAGCGACCGAAGCGGCCGGGGCCACAGCGGCGGCAGGTGCCGCCGCGGGGAGGCCCGGAGGGCGCACGGGTGTGATAAATTGAGGCGAATAATTTGATTCAGCCTTTTTAATGTCAATTAGAATTTTATTAATTACAGCAAGCAGTAGCAAGCAAAACAGCGCTGGGTGGGTAGGGGTCTCCAAGCCGCCCCTCCTGCAGTGTCCCACACTGCAGTGCCCCACACCCCACCCCCTTATTCAGTCTCTTTTATAGTTTCTTGGAGGTTTCTTCATTCGTGTCTCTTGCGATAGCGGTGGGCGTAGCTTGAGCATCCCTCTGCATCGTGTCTGCATTGTGTCGAGGCAGGTGATCGTTGGTTTCACAATCGGTTCCGGACAGTGATGGGCGTACCCGGAGCACTCCTACGTTGTCTAGTCCGGTGGCCGCTGCCTGGTGGTCGATGATTTCATAATCAGCTCCGGCCATCCCCCAACATCCTTAGCCTGTGTCTGCAAGAGAAGCTAAGAAAAGCTCCCTATATGGTGATTAATCATACTTGTGATCTTGCGGTTTTGCAATATGTCTATAGCCTTGCAATATGCCTGTAGCCTTGCGGTTTGTAGCAGTTGCTTCTTTATTGTCTTTTTTTTAGTAAAACCCACAAGTTGCTGTTTCCCAACTTCACAGATGCTTCCCCTATCTCCTAACAAGCAAGCTAGTCCCTTATACTTTAATTTTATATTTCCTCCTTTAATATTCCAATTCTTTTGATGAACAAACAAGTTACCGCAGTTTATCACACGGCGAACGCCGAAACGGAACCAGGCAGGGCCGCAGGCACAGTCAAGGTGGCCATGGCCGCGGGAGCCGCGCTGGCAGCGGCAGGGTCGCGCGCGGCATTGGAGGGGGCGGCGGACGCCAGCCAGCCGTCCGGAGACTGCGCGGTGGCCGCGGGGGGAGACCCGAGCGGCGCCGGGCCGGGCAGTACGCGGCGCGCGGCCATGGTCGCGGCAGCAGCGGCGGGACACAGCGAGCGCGCACTGATGGCGTCAGCGGAGCGCGGAACCGCGCTGGGTGCCGGCGTTGCCATGGAGCACCAAGGGAGCGACCCAGAACGGGACCGGGGCGGCGCGAGGGCCGGCTGGTGGAAGGAAGAAGGCGTTCCCAAAGGTGCGGCCGCGCCAGAGCCGGTGCAGGTGGGGCGTGGTCAAGGCGAGGGCATTCCTTCCCACATCCCCATGGCGACGCAGACAGAGAGGGGGCGAATCCAGGCTGTGCATGCGTTTGCAATAGTCATGGCGAACGCGGAAGTGGCTGGGAATGTGGGCGCTGGTTTCGGAGAGGTAAATCCCAGGCGCGAGCTAGGCACAGCAGACACCGGACGTGAACGGGGAGGGGGCGAGGAAGAAAGAGGCGCAGCCATGCCAAGGCAGGCAGAAGCGGGGCATGACTGCACCAGAGATATTCTTCTCCACACCCCCATGCCAGTGCAGACGGGCTGAACAGAGCCAAGGCAGGGATTCCCTTTGGTCACCGCCCCTCCACAGCAAGTGCGAGCAACGCACCGCCCATTTCCTTTCATCAGCAGTGGCGGGCAAGCAACAACAGAGCTGCATTGTGGCAGCGGCAGAGCAGCGGTGCCGGAATTTTTCCGCGGCATCGGTGAGCCTGCAATCGCATGGTTCAACTGCAGTGCACATCCAAAAATTAACAACAAATACACAGCAGTGCCCAGAAACCACAGCAGCCAACGCCAGCAACTTTTTAGAAGCACACCCATTGCATCAAATGTCCTGTGGCAACACTGAGCGACTGGACCTCAACATTCACCCCGAAATGAGATTCAGTCAGTTGTCTTTTGAAGCCAGTGCAACACGAGGCCTTCTCCAAACTTCTCCGATGTTTCTAACACCAACCCCTGACCCTTCCGTTAGGTCGACACGACCTGGTCAGCAGCCGCACCCAGCAGGTGTGGCGACAGCGTCATCCAATGACAGAACGGCCAAATCACAATGGATTTTCATATCATTAATAATGAACAGATTTCCAGAGACACTCATCTGCCACAGTTTCAAGAAGAACACCAACGGAAAGACAACAGAACTCATGGCATTTCTTCTCAAGAGCAACAACAACCTGTGTCATCTGAGATTCCACTGGAATCTTTTCCATTTACAAGAGACTTTTTGTTACAACCTTTCCTCCAATTAACAGGCTGTGCTCTGAGACTGTGTTTGCATTTGGCAATGCATTTTTCCCAATCGTTCCTTCCAGCAGAAGGTAGCCACACCCTTCCCATATCATCTGTAAATATTCCTTCTTCATCAGCACCCAGGCTACCTGCTGGACGGACGGCGGTTTCGGCCGTGGTTTCCCCTGACTGTGCTGCACAGGAACTGTGCTGCACAGGGAAGGCAGCTTCCCCTTCCTCAGCCAGGAGGAGAAGAAATGCCAATGCGGATTCCCACTCATCATCCAAGAAGGAAAGAGATACCTAAGGTGTCAATACCCCTTGGGAACAGAGAAGGCACATCTTGGCAAGGTGCAGAAAGGACAAGAACTTCAGTAGCCCTCAAAGATGAAAGAAACACATTTTGGCAAGGTGCGAAAAGGCCAGAAATGTCAGCAAACTCCAGGATGACAGAGGATGCATCAAGACAACAATTTGCACAAGTGTCTGGTGTCACACACTGGGCAGAAAGCAGAAAGAGAGCACTGAAAGACAAAAACTTTGATATAATGAACATGGACAGCATCATATTACCAGTGACTCGTAGTCCACAGAGTGCAAACACGAGATGGGAAAGACTGGACTATGAGGTTGTGAGAGACTTAAAAACAGCACTGCAAGAAGATGGATTGGATTCTGAATATTTTAAACAGTTATTAAAGGGTATATTTTAAATATATGATTTAACACCGCACAATCTCAAATACCTCGTTTCAGTGATTTTCACTGAATCACAGATCTTTATATGGGAAGCGAGGTGGAGGAGGGCTCTTGAGGAGCTCAAAAACAGATATCAGGGAGGACCAAATGCAGCCATCTCCGTAGCACAGATGGCAGGTGAACCCCTGGGACCAAATGATAATACAGGAAAACAGATTAAAGAGCTACCACGGGATGTGTTGATTGACATCAAGAATGCAGCATGCAATGCAATTTTACAAACTCCATCAGCAGGAACACCTGAAAACATCTACACAGGGATCAGGCAAGGACCTTCAGAACCTTTTACTTCATTCCTTGAGCGTCTCACACAGGCAGGGAACAGGCAAGTGAATGAAGAAACAGCAAAACCACACTTGATTCGGGGTCTTGCATTTGCAAATGCCAACAAAAAATGCAGACAAATCATCAGCACACTGCCTGGTCAACCCTCTTTGGAAGAAATGGTGAGGGCCTGCAGCAAAAATTATACACCTCAACACACTGCATCAATTCAGGCAGACACCTGGGGAGAGGAACTTGAAAGGATCCTCCAAGTTCAGGATGGAAGATTTCTCGCAGCACTTCAGCTACTGTTTCAGCAAGAGAACTTTACAGAAGACACATGAAGATTGTGGAAGAGGACCAGAAGAAAGAATCACAATCACTTGTTCCTTTGTTTTGTGACGGGTCATCATTGTGTGGGACACACAATGTGAGAAAAGGACATCTTATCAGAATGAAAATTGAAATAGAAAATTAAATAGCAAAAATTTTTAGTAATTTATTATATTAAGGTTTAAGTTAGGTTGTATTTTAACATTTTATTAATGATGGGATTGATTTTTATATAGTTTGGTTTGAGTTTAAGCATTGTTTAATTAGAGTATATCACTTTAAGTTTTATTTTAGGTTTGGACCCTGAAGAAGTTAAGTTTTATAAAAGTTTAATTGATAATTGATATTATTAATTTGATACATATGGATTTTATAAAGTTAATATAATTTAGGAATTTTTTACCAAGATTTTTTTATATTGAGTTAAAGTACTGTTTGATTCAAAAATTATTCTAAGTTTTTCAAAGATCAAGTTTATTTAGCTAACAAAGTTTAGTTCTTTTTCTTTAAGGATGGGAGGATTTCAACTGAAAAGGAAGTCGTGAAACATTGATGAACATTGATTTAAGGAGAAGACACAGTTTGTTGGATCTGAAACAGAGATTTTTGGAGTTTACTTAAGTTAACAAAATGAATTAAGCATTTATATTTTAGCTTGTAGAGTTATATATTGAATTTTAACCTTTTACTTAAGAAACCTCTGCCTGGTACAAAGGGCATAAGAAAATGCAAAATCCTGAAGCTTCTTGCATAAAGAACAATACCAGAGGAGGCAAAGAACCCAGATAAAGAAGCTCCTCTGTCTCCAAGCCTATCAAGACTGACAGACGTACTCAGATAAGCACCAAAGGACCAAAAGCGCACGTGCAGAGAGGAAAAGTTCAAAAGTTCAGTCATGAGGAAGACCACAATCTTCAGCATCAGGACCACCGAGAGACCCCCATACGACCACCACAGCAAACCATGCGTGCCCAGAAGGGTGTGGACTTATTTAGCATGAGAGGCGAGGACAGGCGGGGCCAGGGGTTGAATATGCATGAAAAAGTTGTGCAATATATTGCATATGGAACATCTTTGGAAATAAAGGTGTGGGTCAGACTGAGGCATGGGGCACAAGTTTTGGAGAGCTCTCTCACTTGTGCCGGGCGCTGACATACATACCCACTTCATAACTACCCCAGCTTATGGAGTCTATTTATTTATTCCGCGTATTGCTTCAGTTGGCGACCACAAAGGGACTGCTCTGCTCACCCACAGGTCCAGTTGAGAGCAGACACCCTCAGGCACCGCGGGGCTTTTTCCCGGAGGGACTCTGCGCCTCGGCTGTACACTGCGGCGAGCAGACCACGGCCCGTCAACAAGCAGATGAAAGCGGTATGTATTAATTTATTTTCTTAGGGTTGGCAGTGATAAGTCGCAAAAAGACAGTTTTGTGTGCAGTTTTGCCCAGGGGCTTGCAAGCAGAATGCCACTGGGGGAGAGACCAGCGGTGGGAGGACCTCCCCAGCTGATAGCACGGCTCAGGGAGGGAGAAATTGCAGTTTCAGTGTGTTGTGTCCCGATTGCAGTGTGGTGTGTCCCAATTTTGGTGTGGTGTGTCTGTTACATCTGGACGTGCATGCTTGTGTGCGTGTGTGTGTATGTGTGAGTGGAATAGTGAAGCGCAGTGCAGTGTTACTAAGATACAGAGATGCGGCGTGGCGGTGCTGGAGAGTGCATGCGCGGGGCAGCTCTCTGCCCGTACTGCCTGATAGAGAGGGCAGAGTGCATGCACGGGGCACCAGCCCATACTGCCTGATAGAGCGGGCAGTGCGCATGCGCGGGGCAGCAGCCCATACTGCCTGATAGAGCGGGCAGTGCGCATGCACGGCACGGGCTGTCCCTGGCGAGCGGGGGGAGCGCAGAGCGGTACTTAAGTCGGGGCTTGCAAAAGTGCTTTAGGCGCAGCCTATCTGATAGCGCAGCGGGCGTGCGGGCACAAGCCGTGGTTTGAGGAGCTGCTTTGAACACCACTAGCTGATAGCGCAGCTAGTGGGAGCGTGGTACAAGTTGGGAGTTACAAGCACCACTTAAAAGCATCGCTGGTTGGTAAAGGGCTTGCAAAAGTAGCCAGCGAACCCGGCTGGGCTAAGAGTTAAGTGTTTGTTGTGTGACAGCACTGCCCTTTAGTCTTAAAAGCTGTCACTGGGAGATCCTTTGCATTACGGGGTTTGCTGTTTGGTTCTTGTTACAAGTGAGAGGCAATCTGCCCACAGTGGCTGCAGAACTCCAAGCCCAGGCCGGGAGAGCCCAGCCTCCCAGACAGGCTCTCCACAGGTGGTTTCAGCTTGAACCAAGTCAGTCTCTTCATCCATCAGGGGACTAGGTAGTCATAGAACAAGAGGATGGAGGGAGACAGAGTATTCTTGGGAGGGATATACCAAAGTTCAACAAGTTGCTATCTAGCCTTTTACTGGGAACAATCGCCAGCTGAACGGGCACTTAGGAACCCCTTGAGGTGGGGTCTGGAAAGAGTAATCCCCTGCTTCGTGTGCGGATTGACAACCTTTTGCTAGAACCCAGACTGGCACACAGCTTGGGTTCTCCTCCGATGCTTGAAGTGTCACAGGAGGTGGTATTGTATTTCATATAGACAGAGATCCACATGTCGTGCATGTACCCCTGAATTGCCGAGATACTATAACCCAGCGGTTGAACAAGCAAGGTGTGAAATAGTGAATTTAATCTGTGGGAAAAGACACCTAGTCCCTGAAACCTAGGACGTGTTTGAAGAAGATTCGGAAAGGATAAAGGAGTGGCACAGCCTTAGTATTAAAAAGAAGAACTAAGGAAATTTTTTTTCTCCTTTTCTTTCCTCCCCAGTAGTTTGGATTGAGCCCTTAGGAGTTCGTAAATTTGTGTGGGACTGGGCAAACAACAATCTAATAACAATTGATGGTTAACTAATTGATACCATAATATTTCAATATTAGAAGTACTGTTGATTATTAATTTGGCTATAAATATTTTAATTCGGTTATTGGAATAACTATAAATTTTATTAATATTTTAATTGAAATAATTATTAAATTTTTTTAACAAAAAAAATTTTCTTTTCCTTTTATCTGTGACTTATATTTGAACACTCAGAACTCAATAAGTTAAGTTTGCTCTAAAATACATAATGAGGGCAAAGAAATACCCAAGGCCAGCCCACTAAGATGTGTCTTAGCACACTGGAAAGAAATAGTAAGCAAAGGGGGCCAGGAAAAAAAAAAGTTTAATCAAATATTGCTTCCATTGATGACCATTATATTGTCTAAAGGAGGAGGCAAGATAGCCTCCTACAGGTACATTAGAATATAATACCTTGTTACAACTAATGTTATTTAAGTGAGACCAGAAGAGACTACCCAAGCAAGCCTTCTAGTTGTAATTCTAAAGCTGAGAGAAGTGAAGAAAGAAATAAAACTCCTAGCTGATACTAGGACAACGTACTCAATTCTTAAATACAGCCTTGATACCCATAGGAGGTGAATACGCTGTAGTTATAAGAGCAGCTGGCCAAACTGAAAAGGCATTTTTCTTTAGGCCACTAAAATATATATGACCAATTCCCCTGAGCCACTTTTAAGCAGAGATTTGCTGGGACAATTACAGGCAACTAGTACATTTAAAAATGGGGAGATGACTCTGGAGGTAAATGATCAAAAGGATGTAGAAATATTGAGTTTGATATTAGCCACTAGTGAAGTCATGAGAGAAACTGAAATTGATGAAGAGATAATGAATCAGGTATTCCCTGGGGTATGGGCCTCTGATGTACCAGGGAGAGCAAAAAACGCTCCCCCTATACAGATCAGGCTAAAAGAGGGAAAGCAACCTGTCAGGGTTAAACAGTATCCCTTGAGGAGGGAAGATAGGGAAGGGATTAGCCCGGTAATTGAGAACTTTTTGCGTCTTGGATTATTAAAAGAATGTCAATCTGATTTTAATACCCTCATTCTACCAGTTCGCAAACCTGATGGGTCATACCAGTTAGTACAGGATCTGCGAGCCGTGAACAAGGTAGCTGAGGATATGTATCCTATGGTGGCCAATCCCTACACGTTATTAACTTGCCTAACACCCGAGCTAACTTGGTTTACTGTTTTAGATTTAAAAGACGCCTTCTTTTGCCTTCCTATCCACGAAGCCAACCAGAAAATTTTTGCATTTCAATGGGAAAATCCTAAAAGCGGGCGAAGACCTCAACTGACATGGACCAGACTCCCACAAGGATTCAAAAACTCACCCACTTTGTTTGGAGAACAACTTGCAAAGGAATTAGAGACCTGGGAAGCCCCTCCAGAGGAAGGGAAGCTGTTACAGTACGTAGATGACATCCTGATAGCCACACGGACAAGGGAAGCATGCGTGGCCTGGACGGTAAGCCTCTTGAACTTTTTGGGGCTCCAAGGGTACCGGGTATCAAAGAAAAAAGCCCAAGTAGTAAAACAGAAAGTAACTTATCTAGGTTATGAAGTCAGTGCTGGACAGCGTACCTTGGGCCAAAGCCGGAAGGAGGCAATATGCCAGACCCCAAAACCTCAGACTGTAAAGGAACCACGAACTTTCCTAGAGATGACAGGGTGGTGCAGGTTATGGATCTATAGCTACAGACTGTTTGTTAAGCCCTTATATGAACTGATTGCAACTGAAAGCAGGGACCTCCAATGGACAAAGAAAGCTACACAGGCTTTCAACCAGCTGAAAAAAGCCCTCATGTCAGCTCCAGCCCTGCGACTGCTGGACGTGAATAAGCCTTTCCTTTTGTTCTCCCATGAGAAACAAGGAATCACCTTGGGAATATTAGCACAGGACCTCGGCCCATACCAGAGGGCAGTGGCTTACTTCTCTAAGCAATTGGATACAGCAGCTAAAGGGTAGCCTGGATGCCTCAGAGCTGTTGCAGCAGTCGTACTGAGCATCCAAGAAGCACGCAAATTCAGCCTGGGCAAGAAAATGACTGTGCTAGTGTCTCATACAGTGTCTATAGTGCTGGAGGTAAAAGGCGGGCATTGGCTTTCCCCACACCGGTTCCTGAGATACCAAGCTATTACTAACACTGTCAATCCAACCTCCTTCCTCAAGAGAAACCAGGGGGAACCAGGGGAACATGACTGCCTAGAGACCATCGAAGCCACCTACTGCAGCCGCCCTGACTTAAAGGACATCCCTCTTGAAAATGCAGAAGTCTATTTTACTGATGGAAGCAGTTATATTATCAGTGGAAAACGGCATGCCGGGTACGCAATTACTACGTGCAAGGAAGTAATAGAATCTGGGCCCCTACCAACGAATACCTCTGCGCAGAAGGCTGAGATAATTGCTCTAACTCGGGCCTTAGAATTGGCAAGAGGGAAAGAAATAAACATATACACGGACTCAAAGTATGCATTTGGAGTAGTGCATGCTCACTGAGCCATTTAGAAGAGAGAAGACTGCCGAACTCTCAAGGGAAAAATATTAAACATACATCAGAAATACCGCAACTTCTGGAAGCAGTCCAATTGCCAGAGAAAGTAGCGATCATGCACATTAAGGCACATCAAAAGATAAACTCAGAATTGGAAGAAGGGAACGAGCTGGCAGATAGGGAAGCAAAAGAAGCAGCAAAACTGAGGTAATAACCGAGGCGGCCCTGATTCCAGATGGGTAAATTTCCCTCGAAGGTAAGCCAAAATACAACAAATTAGAAAAAAATTGATCCATGAGCAAAAAGGAGACTATAACGAAGAGGGATGGGCCACCATAGAATGAAAATTAGTTATATCCTCCTATTTATTGTAGTCCCTAATAAGGGAAGAACACCAAAAAACTCAGTAAGGTATTGATGACATTTACGAACAACTATCACCCAAGTGACTCAACAATGTGACCTTTGCCTCCAGATCAACCCCTAAATTATTTCCAAACCAAAACCTAGCCAGATTACAAAGGGTCATGGGCCAGGGCATCAATGGCAGATTGATTTCACGGAATTGCCAAGAAAAGGGGGTATAAGTTTTTACTGGTGCTAACAGATACCTTTTCAGGATGGCCAGAAGCATTCCCTTCCAGGACTTCTAAAGCTCAAGAAGTAACTAAGTTATTGGTACAGGAAATCATACCACGCTTTAGAGTCCTGGCCACAAGCTCCTCAGATAGAGGACCACATTTTATTGCAAAATTGGTGCAACATGTTAGCCAATACTTAGGCATAAACTGAGAACTTCACACCCCATATAATCCACCATCTAGTGGTCAAGTAATCATTTGATCAAACAACAAATTGTACGATTGGGACAAGAAGCTAATTTGTCATAGCCTCAATGCCTCCCATTAGCACTACTGCGGATTTGAACCAAACCCAAGACTAAATAAAAGCTGAGCCACTTTGAATTGCTTTATGAGAAACCATATGGGGTGCAGAAGGGAATGCCTACCCAAGACATGTCACTAACCTCCTATATGTTAAGTCTCTTACAAGAAGACCCTAGAACCACAATGAGAGAGACCGCACCAAGTGCCTCTTACTAACTTTGTGTATTCAGTGCTAATAACTAGCTAATAAACACAAGTCATAACTAGTGAAATGTACTGTTTAGAACACTTTATGTCACCCCATTATAACTTTATTAACTTAAGTTACTATGAGTTTAATGATGTCTATTTTAACACTCATGTAAAATTAAAAGATGTTAAAATGCGTAAGCATTCTAACATCCCTCTATAGAATTCATAGAATCCTGCTAAAGGAAGATTGTCATGGTAGTAGGTCAAAATTTAAATCGAGACCCCTGTAGTAAAAGAATGTACTGTATTTTAAGAAAAGCGGGGACTGAAACAGAGATTTTTGGAGTTTACTTAAGTTAACAAAATGAATTAAGCATTTATATTTTAGCTTGTAGAGTTATGTATTGAATTTTAACCTTTTACTTAAGAAACCTCTGCCTGGTACAAAGGGCATAAGAAAATGCAAAATCCTGAAGCTTCTTGCATAAAGAACAATACCAGAGGAGGCAAAGAACCCAGATAAAGAAGCTCCTCTGTCTCCAAGCCTAGCAAGACTGACAGACGTACTCAGATAAGCACCAAAGGACCGAAAGCGCACGTGCAGAGAGGAAAAGTTCAAAAGTTCAGTCATGAGGAAGACCACAATCTTCAGCCTCCGGACCACCGAGACAGCCCCGTACGACCACCACAGCAAACCACGCATGCCCAGAAGTGTTGCATCCTGGGGTTTGGGTTTAGATTAGGATTTATTATTTATGGTAGATAGGTCAAGTTCTGTAATCCCGCGCACCCCCCGTGTTTCCCCTCCCTGCGGTTGTTTGCTCCTAGCTGTGTGCTATTGGAGCTTACCCCAATCACTCAGGCAGACACTCCCCATCCTTTCCAGAGAGTTCCCCGCCAATCTCCCTGATGCTGCATCCCTACTAGCCCTGGGACCCAGGAACTGCCCCAGCGCCGTCTTGATTGGTTACTGTTGCTGGCGTCACCGCCACGGCAGCTGCCCCTATTGGACGGCAGACCGTGGATCCTCTCGCCCCACCCCTCCATAAAACCCTACCCCGCCGGCACCCAGGCGCCATTTTCTCCCATGCGAGTGCCGGGAGCAGTTTCATCTTTCCATCTAACCACGCCACGTGACCAATAAACCGTTCCTGCCGAGCACAGAGTAAATGGACAAATTCCTTACTTCTTTACCGGATCCCTAGCGCACAGTAACAGCGGCTGGCCAGCCGGGAACCCGCGGCAGAAAACCCCGGCAGCACGTGGAAGCTACGCCACAGCCGGGCTCCCAAGAGCTGCGGGCAGCCGGGGAGAACGAAAGCTAACGCCGCACAGAATGGCGTGGACTTATTTAGCATGAGAGGCAAGGACAGGCGGGGCCAGGGGTTGAATATGCATGAAAAAGTTGTGCAATGTATTGCATATGGAACATCTTTGGAAATAAAGGTGTGGGTCAGACTGAGGCATGGGGCACAAGTTTTGGAGAGCTATCTCACTTGTGCCGGGTCCTGACATACATACCCACTTCATAACTACCCCAGGTTGTGGAGTCTATTTATTTATTCCGCGTATTGCTTCAACATCACTCTAGTTTAAAGTTTGGGTCCTGGCCAGGCCCTGATTTTAGCTTGGACAGATGAGTTTGCCAGCAAAATGCAGGGGTTTCTGCAGAAAAATAAATAATATGCAGGTCATTTTGACCTACCGATTCGATCCTACAGATGTAACAGCTGATGCAGCTTTGAGGTGAAACTTGTCAGCCTTGCCCAGGAAAGGATGCTAAGGATTTTCACTGGAAACAAATGTTTCAGCTGTTTGCAGCCTCTGAAGTGCTGGCACAATGTTTCTAATGACTGTGCTTTGTTCAATTTTATATATGTCTTTTAGAATCTCTTTCTTGAATTGTTGTTGGTTTTGATAAGTTTTATGTATTTTATCACTGAGGTCTTTTGTCTTATTTTATATTATGTTTTATATTTTTCAACCTTCCTGTTTCAAAAAGAGAAGGAGAAAAAGGTGAAAAAGTGCCTGAAATAAGGATGAAATGAGGCTGGAGATTTTGTGTATTTGAATCTTTTGAAATAATTCTTTTGTAAAGCCCACTTCACTGATCATCGAGTGAAACATGAGGAGAGTCCCAGACACTGGACAGATCAAACTGAAAAAAACACTCAAATTAATAACTTTGGGCAAGGATTGCATTTGTGTTTTCACAGGGCTTGAAAGTGGGTGTCAGCAGGATGCATGAGATCTTGTCGAGTTCAGAGGAGAGCAGATCCTGACTCCAGAAGCAGAGAAGTCAGCATGCAGACATTAGCAGGTGTCAAGACAGCGGACATCTCTTCGTTCTACGTGCAAAAAGAAGACTCCGGGACTTGGGTTTCTTTTGGGACTCGAGTTGTCGTCTTTCCATTTCAGGAAAGGGAGATGTTGATGTTGCATTCCAGATTCCCATGGGGAATGAGGCCTGCAGTTTGATCAAGTGTTATACTTGTGCCTCATCTTCTCACTGATTGCCTTGGGCAATGGGGTGGTTTTGTCCATGTTTCAACCAAGGGAAATGTTTGGGAAACTGGGCGGCACATCAGGGTTGACACCATCAGTCTGAAACACTCAAGGCCAGAAAAGCCCTTTTCAACATGTTTGAATTTGCCAGTGAACAAATGGCAGATTCCAAAAGACACCCCTCCAACAATTTTGCAAGTGCATTCTCAGTTTGGAGAATGGAGGTGGTGTTTGGATGGGGTTTCTTTCTGCGGCTCCTTATGAGCCTTGAGAACTGGAAAGTTGCGGCAAAAATAAATTTTTATATAACAATTCGGCTTTTCAGAGGGGCACAAAAAAACAATAAAAACATAGAAGTCACTCCAAACCAATGAATTTGTAAAGAAGCATCATCTTGGTGTATCTGCACTAAGATGTCGAACAAACCATCCAACCAGGTTTCAAACTAATTGCCACGGGAGATCTTTTTCATTTGTAAGAACACAGTTTGATTTGCTATCCTTACGGATGTCAGGGACAGTCCATGCAGCATTGGGAGATCTTTTATTAACATGCAGCATGACTTTGATAAAAGAGCAAGAAGGAAAAAATCTAATGAATGAAGTGATCCAGATTGTGACAATGATAATGTTAACACATGGAAAAAAAAAGGCTCAGAAAACTGGAATGGTTCTGCTTTCAAAGCAGGTGGCATCAAAAAGAGCCTTGACACAGTTGGATCAAAAGAGGTTGTGGGTGGAGTAAAGATGCTCATGCCATTTCTTTTGCATTGAATGATTTGTTAGCTAACAGTGTGAAATGAGAACAAAGCAGCAATTGAACATCTATTGCGGACACATGGACACAAGAGTGATAAATTTGAAGAAGTATCATGAGGGAAAACACACCTGGAGGAAAATTAAATCTTAGATGGATGGTGTGTTCGATTTGTTTTACCTTTCATAGTTGTAGAAGGAAATTTTGAAAACAGTTGTATATATTTATAGGGTATTGTAATTCTTCTGATGCTTGTGCCGTGCTTGCTTCAGTGCATGCGGCAGACCATGGACAGAGTTGTCAAAGAAGTGTTCTTGGTTCAAAAAGGAGGGGGAGATGTGGGAATCCAGGGCATCTCTCTGGCTGCCCTGGAAGGTCTGGGACCCTGGCAGGGGGTCAGGAGCCCCCCTGTACAGAGCCCCGAGAGACACTGTCTCTGATCTCTGTCCATGGAAAAGAGTTTTCAATCTTACAGGATGAATTACAAGCTCTGAGTGTTTGATATACGTAGTAATTAGTGTGGCACTGTAGCAGTTGAGGCAGGACAGGAACAGAATGACTCCAATTCAGAAGGCAAGAAATTATTTATTTCAAATGCACTGCTCTATATATAGAGAACATTGTGAGGACTAATTTCATTGGTCTTAAAGTAAAAACATCTCACACCATTGGTGTGCAGTGAATGACGCACGGTAGCAGAACCTATATTGTAAACAATGTGAACAACAACAGAGAGATAGTGAATTATTTACATTCTTTCCCGACTGTTTCCCAGGCTCTTGCCTGGTTAGAAAACCTCTCTCTTTCTCTCTGACTGAACTGAGAATACCCATATTTCCTCTGTTTCGTTTACAGAAAAAGGAAAAGGAAAAGGAAAAGGAAAAGGAAAAGGAAAAGAAAAAGAAAAAGAAAAAGAAAAAGAAAAAGAAAAAGAAAAAGAAAAAGGCAGTGTTTGTGCCCTCCTGCAGGGCCCTTGCAGGAAAGGGAACAAACACAGCTTGAGAGTTTTATCAACTCCAATCAATCAAAACCTCAATTTGGATATTGACTCAGAACGGTCGAAGAGATTCCAAACTCTTATTATAAATTTCAAGAAATCAGTTACCAACTCTAGGATAGTAACAACTCATTGTCAGTCTGCCAAAGGACTGGCAGTCCAACTTGTCAAAACCCATTTCCCAGTGTGAGCAGATGCCCACATAACAGAAAAGAAGGTATTAACAAACATGTGCACATACCCAAATCAGCCAAATTTGGAATTTGGCAAGAGGAGTAATATCTGTTTGTCACAGCTGCAAAGCCCTTAGGCCTCTGGGATTTATCCCAGCCAGTAAGGTGCAGCAGGTAAAGCCTTGGTTGGCATTCATCAAATTGCTTTTGCAAGGTGTGTGCACTTGATAGAAGAATCATGCAAGGCTTTTGGCCCATGCAGTCATGTCCTCAATCAACAACTTGAGTGATAAATTTGAAATCAGGTCCAACTTGCATACTCAAAGCTTTCGAAGCAATTGAGTGAAATTGACCCAATTCAGAAATTGACCAAATTCAAAAACATTTGAGAGATCTATGAAATGCCATGGCCACAGCCCTTAATTCAATCACTTGGGCCGAGACTGTTGTGGAATTCCAGTACTTTGAGCTGTCAGTAAAACACAGCTCTTTCTGAATTTTTTTTTTTTTGTTTTTCAAAAGAGCCAGCAGCACCTGCGTGTTTTAGGACCCTGAGGTGCTCGGCGGGCGGAGGGCCCGGTCCAGGGAGCCGGGCCAAGCGTCCCAAACCTGGCCGGGGGGGCGGGGAGTCCAGGCTCTCTGCCGAGCCAAGATCCACTCGGCTTGATCCCTCCCCCCAGCCTCTCATAGGTATCACTTGGGGCCCATGGATCTGGGGTCCCTGGGACATCCCACAGCCACCCGCAGATGGGCGACCCATTCCAACCTTATATTTCGGTGCACGCCCCCACCAGGCTGCGGGAAACCTGGCAATTCCTCTGGCTTTTTGCCCTCCCCCCACCCCACCTGTCCATGGATCAAGCCACAGCTTCTCAGGACCCTGCTCCTCCCGCTCTGCGAACAGGAGCAGGACGCGCGGGGTGTGGGCAGGGGGTTTTACCGGGAATGTAAAATTCCACCCTGGTTTTGGGGCTCTTGGCACCACTTGTGATAAGTTAGAAAAGACTCTTTGTTCATCAAGACAGAAAGGAGAAGCCTTGTGTAGATAACAGAAAATCAAAGGACAAGCCTTGTGTAAGATAACAGAGAACCAAAGGAGAAGCCTTGTGTAGATAACAGAAAACTGCCAGACAGAAACTAGCTAGTATGTTGATTACTTAAGCTGGTTGTGTAATTAGAACTTAGGCGCATATAACATATAACGTTATATGGAAAAGACCATTACAGGGCCGTGGACTTTCACCAAGGAAGAAGAGAGGAGCCTTCGTCAAACGACCACGAAAGAGTAGAAGACGACCCCCTAGCAACAGAGGGCGCAAGCGCAGAGTACACCCAGAGATACCGCGGACACGGAAGAAAGAGAGTATAAAAAGACTGTGGGAAGGGGGAAACAGTGTGAGCCGTTTGCGGAGCGGGGACTCCCCAGCTGCACCCAGCGCTGTTTGCTTGCCATCGCTTTCTGTAATCAATAAATTTCTAATTGACTCTTGAAAGGCTGAACAAATTATTCGCCTCTATTTATAACAATCTGGTGCCGTGACTCGGATAAGGGCTATCCGTTGGAAGCTCCTCACGGGGAGGCGTCCTCGCTGCTTTGGCAGTGAGCCCCGCTCAGGAGTCTCCCCTCTGGGATCCTTACCGACGAACCCAAAATTCGGTGGCAAGCAAAGAATAGCCGGCAACCCCTTAATCTTTGTGCACGAAGTCCTGGGCTGCGGGGATTGCTGGACTCCAGGACGGTTTGGATGGGTGGTGGTGAAGGATCTCTGAAGCCCGGTCTTTAGAGCATATGGTTTATTGTAAAGGGTGAAGGGCCCTGCTTAGAGCTGCTAGCCGCAACTCGTGGCAGGCCCGGGGAGAGCGGGGGGGAGAGAGAGAGAGAGAGAGTGCCAGGTGGGTGTCCCAGCAGGCGGGTCCCAGAGAGAAAGAGTCCAGTCCCTCGGCCATACCTTATCAGGGGGCTTCAAGGTGGGCTGGGACAGGACTTGGGCCAATGGGGTTGCAGATACCTGATACTTCAGGGGAGGGTTACAGGTATGGGATGAACCATACATTGGGGGTGAGACAGGACATTCCATTTGACCTTAGGATCTATCAGAAGGGGGGATTGCTTTCAGCTTGGCTGTATTATTGTTTTCGGGATGCTCAGTAATGAAGGTTTGGTATTTCAAACCTTGTTTTCATCTCGATATCTGTATTCTCTGATTCTTTTGCCAGGCCATCATATCTATAAGGCCTTGCTATTTCATCTTCCCCAACACTGGGCGAAGACACAGGACTGTGTAAGTACCTTTCAGTGGTCCTTCGGGGCTACTGAGGTTGCTCCATTCAGAGGGAACGGGGCCCGCTCGGTCGGGGTTGGGATCCCGGAGTGTGATGAATGAGACGTCTCTATGAGACGATGTGTGTGTGGACCTCATAGTAGTGCGTTTCCCACACCCGGCAATGGGCTGGGCCACGAATTGAGGGAAGCGTGGTAGGTGTGTGTGAGAAGGCACTCCGGAAGATGGGACAGAGGAAAAGCAAGCCCTCTGGTCCCATGGGTGGGGGAAACCCTGTAAAGCTTCCCCATATTCCTCCAGATAGTCCATAAGGACTAATGATTAAAAATTAGGATGCCTTCCCCTCCAGGAAAGGACAAGGTGAAAATGGTGCACTACTGCATAGAGGTTTGGGGAGGGAAACAAATAAGAGGGGACCATTTGTACTGGCCAGTGTTTGGCTCATTTGAGGATTAGATATGTCAGGCTCTAAGTATTTATGTGAATTCTAAAGAGCCCTTGAACTTAGAGGAAAGCGAGTACGCCTCCCTCTAGACAGTGGGGGAAACTCGCGCTAAGTTGTTTGCACTTAGTACTAGGGAGAAGAAGAAAAGATTGAAAGAGGATACAGACCTACCCGATTCCACCCCTCCACCCTACATACCTCCTCCCCCTCCACCCCTACCTCCACATTCACCACAACATCCCTCTGCCCTGGTACAAGACGACTCGGTACAAGATGAGTCAGAGGGGGATGAGGTGAGGATGACGTGAATGTTGAGCTCCAGGGGAATAACCAGCGGGTAACTAGAAGCCAGACTAGGAAAAGGCGGGAGGACCTCCCCAGCTGATAGCGCGGCTTGGGGAGGGAGAAATCGCGATTTCAGTGTGTTGTGTGTTGTGTCCCGATTGCAGTGTGGTGTGTCCCAATTTTGGTGTGGTGTGTCTGTTACATCCGGACGTGCGTGCTTGTGTGCGTGTGTGTGTGAAGCGCGGTGCGGAATTACTAAGATACAGGGACGCGGCGCGGAGGTGCCGGAGAGCGCATGCGCGGGACAGTTCAGCTACACTACCTGATGGAGCGGGTAGTGCGCATGCGTAGTACAGGCTGTCCCTGGCGAGCGGGGAGCGCAGAGCGGGGCTTAAGTCGGGGCTTGCAAAGGTGCTTTAGGCGCAGCCTAGCTGATAGCGCAGCGGGCACGCGGGCACAAGCCGCGGTTTGAGGAGCTGCTTTGAACGCCGCTAGCTGATAGTGCAGCTAGTGGGAGCGTGGTACAAGTTGGGAGTTACAAGCACCGCTTACAAGCACTGCTACTTGGTAAAGAGCTTGCAAAAGTAGCCAGCGAACCCGGCTGGGCTACGAGTTAACTGTTTGTTATACAATAGCACTGCCCTTTAGTGTTAAAAGCTGTCACTGGGAGATCCTTTGCATTACAGGGCGAATAAAGGGGGGATGAATGTGTGTGAATGAGAGGCGGGCTGGTTACCCCAGACCTGCTAAGCGAGAGCGGTAGTCTCCCATGCGGCGTTTCCGTCTTTTTCGCGAGAAAAGTGGCCAGTAAAGAGACAAAGCGAGTGATAAAAAGAGTGAGAGAAACCCCCTAGGACTGGGTCTCAGAGAAAGAGTGGGACCCCTTAGTGGGGGGGGGGGGAATAAAAGGTAATTAATTAGAAAAAAAAAATTAATTAAAAGGTAAAAAGAGGGTTTCTTGGCATAATCTATTGGGGAAAAATAAAAGGTAAAATGTGTAGGAGGGGCCCCTAAAAATTCTGCTAGATTGAGGGATAAGAATGCCCAAGAACATCCAAGATTAAACCTGCTGGATTGAAGGATTAATATTCCAAGAGCATCCAGGGTTGATTCAAACCTGCTGGATTGAGGGATTAATATTCCAAGAGCATCCAGGGTTGATTCAAACCTGCTGGATTGAGGGATTAATATTCCAAGAGCATCCAGGGTTGATTCAAACCTGCTGGACTGAGGCATCAATTTTCCAAGAGCATCCAGGGTTGATTCAAACCTGCTGGATTGAGGGATTAATATTCCAAGAGCATCCAGGGTTGATTCAAACCTGCTGGGTTGAGGGATCAATGTTCCAAGAGCATCCAGGGTTAATTCAAACCTGCTATGTTGAGGAATTAACATTCCGAGAGCACCCAGAATTAAGTTTGCTGGGTTGAGATATTAATATTCGAGAGCACCCAGAACTGAATAAAAATTTTGCTGGTTAGAAGATAAATCTGAGAGGATCTGGAGTTAGGAACAACACAGCTAGATTGAGGGGTATCCAAGAATACTGAGACTGGCCAGGGAAACCTAAAAGTGTAATAAGTGTGTTGAAAAATAAAAGGTACCTTGTTGTTGTAATTGTTTTGTTGTGCGTGAGAGTAAGTGAAAAATAAAGTTAAGTGAATGTGGACAAATAAAAGTATATGTATGCATCCTGCCCTGTTAGGCACCCTCACTGTACTCCCCTAGTGTGACCCACAGATGCAGGTTATGACCCAATAGACAAAAGGACTACAGCTGACCATTGGAGAGTAACAAGCCAACCCAGAAACCTGAAGGTCACCTTGAAGAAAAACTGATGGACTCAGTGTGGGTAATCCAGATAGACCAAGAAGGAGAACAGAAAAGATACACTTACCCCTTGGCAGATGATTATGGAGTAGTGTGTAAAGAAATACATTGTGATTGTTATCCTTTTGTGTGCTTTGTTTGTAAAACTTGCCAAGAACGGTGGTGGGTCCATTGCCACAAAGGAAAGCCACCTACTGGGATTTGCTCCAGCTGCTACAAGCTAGAGCGAGGATTAACAAGAATCATATCAGAGTTAGGGGAATTGGAGAATAAGTGGGTAAGGTTCAAATCAGAAGAGTAGTGGGAGGTTTACAGAAAAGGGGTTAACCCTGAGAATTTTTGTTTCCACCTGAGTGAACCTGCCCCCTTTGTTGCCCATAGTGTAAACCGGTGTTGTCGGAAAGAGCTGAAAGAAATCCCGTGTGACTCATCCCCGGTCAAGGATAAGAACTGGGAGCAGTATAAGGCTAGAAGGGGAAAAGGGAATGGATGCGCTGGAGAGTACCGCTGCTGCCGAGAAGATGGTAATCCCCGCGGCTCGAAGCACCCGAGTCGGCGGGCAAGGCAGAGGGGAAAGAACCAGGCTCTTCCAAACCCAAGTGGAATAATGCAAAGATACTCCAAATATTACTGACTGGGTATTGATAATCTCCCCAAACGTACCGACTCAACCACCCCGAGTAGACAAAAAGGGCAACAAGCTAAAAGGGAAATGGTAAGGAAATTATGAGTTAAGTGCAAAAACAGGACTCCATCCTCCTTGGCAAGTTATCGTTATTGTAATTCTGATTATGTTATTACCAAGAAGATATTCTCAATTTTCACATCAACCCTTTAAATAGATATTAACCCGAGTAGATAGGAAGGAAATTCAAACTCAGATATTGTCCAGATCTCCTAGTTTTACATCGTCATTATGCACATTGGCCCCCATCGATGTGTCCAGCATCAAATCCAGGAAAGGGATATTGCAATTACCCTGAGGAATACTTCTCTGAGTATTGGGGCTGTGAAACAATATGTCGTGGTTTGACATGGAAGTGAATTTTTTCCAGGAAGTTGGGTCAAACCAATCAGTGGTCAGGTTTGGATATTGGCACCTGGAGTGACCACTGAAAGTATGGACACGCCTCTGAGAACACAGGGGATTAAAAGCAAGAACTCCCAGGAGAACTCTCTCTTTTGGTTCCGGTCGTCAGAGAGTGCAGACCTCCCCTGCCCAGCCATGGGCTGGGTGGGGGAGGGGAAGCCACGCGGCCTTGTCCAGGTAGGCCGAGGGGCTAAGGGTCTGGAACCGAGCCAGCTCCTGTGGACGGAAGGGTGGAGAGAAGCGGAGATGCCTTTGCCCCCCCCCCCCCAAGAGGGAAAGAGACAGAGAGCCTGGCGGCACCTGGAAATTTGCCAGCAGAGGAGAAGGAGAAGGGGGGGGGGATGGTGCCCAGCGTGGGAGGCGGAACACCGGACCGAGATATCAGCCGTCCAAGGAGTCTGAACGTTTAACCCTTTCCAGGAAATGAGGGCTTTTTAAAAGTATTACTCCTCCTTGATTTGTAGTGGAAGAGAGATAGTCCGGGACCTGAGATGTTAGAAGAAGAAATATTTAGGTGGGAGGAGATGATGAAGTAGCTTTTGGCTGGACTTTTCTTGTTAGCCATGGACTGAACCAAAATCTCCTGCAATGGAGACTGCATTTTAGGGGGATGCAGTGGTGACCCAGGGAGACCTGTTTCAGCTTTGAACAGCACAAGAATGGCGAGAAACGAAGAAAGCTGAAGAGGGAATGGTGATACCCTCTGTCTTCGGGAAGAAGATGAGTCCTGTTTGGACCCCTCGGCCCCAGGGGAAAATGGGGGGGACTGTAGTCCCAGGATGAGAAGCTGAACTGTTGTATCTTTGGGTCTGTGGAAAAGCATCCTTAAAGGAGCCCTATGAGCAGTCTGTCCATGCACGGTGGTGAGAGCACTGTGACATGGAATGGAGAGTGTCACACTGGCAGATTTTCTCCGGGCGGTTGCCATGTGTGACAGGGAAACACAGGGTGGCAGCTGTGTTTCCTGGGGGGTCTGTGGTACAAGAGAGACTTCTCTCTCTCTTGATAGTTTGAGTATTGATTATCTAAAGGGTGGTAATTTGATCAGGAATCCCGGGTGATGTTTCATGCTGGGTGTTTTTGGAAATTGGGAGGAGGAGGGGTGTTTTAAAGGGTCTTCATCCTAGATTTAGTTTATGTGTTTTCTGTATCAGTAGTAGTTTAATAAAGTTTTTTTTTCCTTTGTTATTAAGCTTGGGCCTGCTCTGCTCTGTTCCTGATAACATCTCACAGCATTTATTTAGGGAAGGTGCATTTTCATGGGGATGCTGGCATTGCGCCAGTGTCCAACCATAACACAATAGCATCAGATTGGTCAGTAGAAGGAGATCAATGGCTTACTGTTTCTTAAGGGCCCCACGGCTGTAAAGCTCCGCAGAAGGACTGGTCAGTCGGCATAGTCAATCAGGGGAATTGTCAATTTGTGTACCTGAATGTAACTAAACCATCAGATCTAGGATGGACAGTAGGATGAACATGGGGTTTTCGGTACATAAAACCCAGTAAGAAGGAGCCTATCCCACCAGATACCCGGCCAGTAGGCCCTAACCCAGTAATAGCCAAAGATAGAGAGCCAGGTTATGCTGAAATAATCAGTAATCAAAGTAACTCAGGAATGGAAACTTCAACTATTAATAACCAGGCAATAATACTCACTAGCGGGGATTCTCGATTTAACAACCTTTAGAAACCACACCGGAGGATCCTGAGACTAATGAAACCTTAACCCTTAGCTTACAAGAACTAAAAAGGTTTGATGAACAAAATAAAGAAAAAGAAAAGGGGGGATTTTGATAAGTTAGAAAAGACTCTTCGTTCATCAAGACAGAAAGGAGAAGCCTTGAGTAGATAACAGAAGATCAAAGGACAAGCCTTGTGTAAGATAACAGAGTGTTGCATCCCGGAGTTTGGGTTTAGATTAGGGTTTTTAATTTATGTTCAAATAAGTCAAGTTCTGTAATCCCGCGTTTCCCCCGCGTTGTTCCCCCCCTGCGGTTTCTGGCCCCCTGCTGCTGGCTCTTACCCCTGTGCCGCTCCTGTAACCACCCTGCCGTCTGGCCCCGGGAAACCCCGTGCTGGCCACCCCAAGCCACAGGATCCCGCTCAGCCCGCGGCTCGGAGCCCGCCCCTGCAGGGTTCTCTAATTGGTCGCTGTTGCTGGTGTCACCGCCACGGCAGCCGCCCCTATTGGGCGGCAGGCTGTGGATCCTCTCGCCCCGCCCCTCCATAAAGCCCTATCCCGCCGGCAGTCAGGCGCCATTTTCTCCCATGCGAGTGCCAGGAGCGGTCGCGTCTTTCCATCGAACCGTGCCATACGTGACCAATAAACCGTTCCTGCCAAGCACGGAGTAAATGGACAAATTCCTTACCTCTTTGCCGAGTCCCTAGCGCACGGTAACAGAGGCTGGCTAGCCCACGCGCCCGAGACACGGAGCCGTGTCTGGGAACCCGCGGCAGCAAACCCCGGCAGCACGTGGAAACTATGCCACAGCCGGGCTCCCAAGAGCCTCGTGCAGCCGGGGAGAGCAAAAACCCACGCCGCAATTGGCACCCCAACGTGGTGCCGAGGCCAGCGCTGAGCTGATCGCGTGGACGGAGGTTCACCGCGGAGCTCCAGGAACAGCCCCGGGAGCCGCCACCGCCAGCCAGGGGCCGCGCCGCCGCCAAGGGGGGAGCGCCGCCACCAAGCCAGAGCGGGCAGCGGTCCGTGCCGGATCACAGCTCCGTGCTGGACGGAAACCGAGAGCAGGGGCTCTCCAAAGTACGTCAGTGAAGTCTCCGTCGCCCACGGGGGACCAGACATTGTGTCCTGCGTGGGACAGGAAGTGCAAACTTTCGCAGCCAGGAGGGCAGAAGAAAGGACACTTCCCGGGACTTCCGGACCCTGGTGGCAGCTTTTCTTTGCAGAGACTTCAGTCTGGTAAGTATTAGTCGTGGAAACGTGTCCAGCTAATACGGGGAGGGCTGGCCGTGTTCCCGAGGTTGGGACGTGCGGCGCGCAGCACGAACGGCAGCCGCTGGCGTCGCCTGCATTTTTTTGCTTTTTTTCTCTTTTTTTACTGCCCCAGGGGTGAGGTGGTTTGGGTGGAAGAAGCATGGGGACCGTGCTATCTGCCCAACAAAAGGAATTTTATTCCCAAGTTAAAGAAATCCTTTTGGTGAAGGGCCGATACCCAAAAAATTTAGTTAAGAAATTTGTCCGGTGGTTGTTCTTTGCTTTCCCCCATTTGTCTTCCGAGGACGCGCGCAAAACAGAATTTTGGGAGCAAGTGGGAAAAAGGCTAGCAGAGGGGATCCCTCTATAGATGACTGCTTCCCTAAATTCCATTTGTTGATCACAGATGTAGTAAAATCAGACCCCGCGCGAAACTCGGTTGGGGAAAGGAAAGAACCATCCAGAAAATCTGTTACTCCCTCTGAATTTGTTTCCCCATCCCCTTCTCCTACCCCTTCTTCCCCTAACCCGGGTGGGCGAGGGGGGGCACCCCGTCGATCTGAGACGCAGGGCAGCTCCACAAACGTGGACCGTGCTCCTGGCTCCCCCCAGCCACCCAAGCATCCCTGCCTTAGCGAGATTGGTCGATTCGCTGAGGCCATGACTGTAAACCCTCCTTCCAATCCCTTTTTCCCAGTTGAAAATCCCAGTTTTGGCGCTACCCCGCGCAGTTCCGTTTCTTTAAACCCCTTTCTTTGTCCCCCTGAGGAGGCCGAGGCCACGTGGTCGATCTCTTTGTCTTCCCAAGATGGAGGGCGGCCACATGGCAAGGCTTCCCCTTACCACAATCCCTTTCTTCCCTTTGTTCCCTATGACCCCACCCCCTCCTGCTTCCCGGTGGGCGTGGGAACTGCCCACTCAAGGCATCGGGTTACCACCCCTCCCCCTGTCCCTCCTCGGGTAAGCATAGGCGTTCCCTCCTTGCATGTTCTACCTGCCGCGTCAGCAGCCCCGCCCTCTCCCACCCGGGAGGGCTCAGTAGCCTCCTTCCCACCTTCCGAGGAGGAGGATTCTCCCCGCCCTGTCCGTCCTCTCCCTCGCGCTCCGCCCCCGCATCCTCCCGCTCCTCGGAGACCTGGGGTGAGGGGAGGAGGGGGGGTGCAACGAAGCCCGGTCCATGAAGTCGAGCAGTCGATTCACACTCCAGTCCCCTACACAAGGGGAGGGGAAAACCCTGCGTGGACACCCCTCTCCTACGATTCACTCAAAGAGGTCTGCAAGACATTGCAAAAATTTGGCAGAAAGAGTCCTTTTTTTAAAGGGATTCTAAAAGCCACTTTAACATCTAAAACTGTAGTGCCAGCTGACCTTAAGCGTCTATTCAACTGCCTGCTTCTCCCTTCTGAATACGACCTGTGGGAGAGGAGGTGGAAAAGGCTAGCGGCAGACCTGCTTCCTGAAATCCACGAGGGGTCTTATGGCCTGGATTTCGCGGAAGAGCAAATCACCCTAGACCATCTTGTGGGCGAGGGAGAATGGAGTGAGGGGCAACTGCAAGCTCGGGGAATTCCCACAGCAGTGTTGGACATGTCCAGGAATGCAGCAGAGCGTGCGTTCCTGGGCATGCCCGCCAGGGATCCGGGGATACCCTACACGGCAGTCAAGCAAGCCGTGGGGGAGCCTATGTTATATTTTGTAGATCGGGTCCGGGCGAGACGCATAGAAGTACCTGAACGCCAGGAACGAATGATCCTAGAAGTGGTGCACATGAATGCCAACGCCATGTGCAAAAGAGTCATCATGTCAATGCCGGCCTCACTACCGCCAACCCTCAGCCAGATCATCGAGGAATGCACACTGAAGGCGCACCTGATGGAAGAGGAGAAGGCCCCAAAGAAAAAGGACAAGCAAGTTGCCTCGGCTGCTGCTCCTTCGAGGAACCCAGCACTGAAGCGACTTCCATGCACACGCCGGTGTTACCATTGCCATCAGGAGGGACACTTCCAGGCTCAATGCCCACTTCTAGGGACTGCACTACCCAGAGTTGCGGGAGGGGGGAGGGGGAATGGGAACCCCGCGGTCCAAAAAAACTGACCCATGAACGCGCACTTGCCGCGCGTTCAGACAAAAATGAGGCAAGTTGCGGTGCTGCAAGAGGAGCCGCAATGCACCATCTAGTACCATCAGTAAGCGGCTGCCTCTCAACTACTGACAACCGGGAGCCTTATCGACTCCGACTCACTAACTCTGTTCATTTCCGTTCCCAGGACTGGCAGTTTTTCATAGCAGATGCAGAGCTTCTATCGCACATCTGCAGCTGTGAGACCAGGAAAAAGGAAGATCTCTTAAATTGCAGGTACCTCGTTGTAGGGGACACAAAGAGCACTCCACTGGAGATAGAAGTCCCTCCAGTAATCTCCACCCTCAATCCGAGGCTCTTCTATCTCGCAGCACGCTGTGTCCACCCCCCCCTCTTCCTGCCTAAGGGCCAGGTAATTGCACAAGCAATTCCCATTCCTCGTGCTCTGTGCAATGACCTGGAGCTCTCTGTGTTTTATGCTGGGAAGTTGGGAGAGGAGAAAACCCCTCATATGGTGCAAACTCAAATGCGAGGGGCGATCTGTATACCTACAGGGGATGTTGGACACAGGGGCAGACGTGACAGTCATCCCACCACACAAGTGGCCGTCACACTGGGAGCTGCAAAGCGTGGCCACACCAGTCTTAGGACTAAGTGGGCCACAGCCAGCAAGACAATCCAAAAACATTGTCCAAATTCAGGGTCCGAATGGGCTGCATCCGTTCGTGATCGACTGCAAATTTACATTATGGGGGAGGGATGCCATGTCGCAGTGGGGAGCCAAATTGGAATTTCCGGTCCCCCAGCATTTTTTGGTGCGGCCACTGAAGAGCGCCCCACACAGAAAGTAACATGGCTCACAGATAAGCCTATCTGGGGGGAGCAGTGGCCGCTGAGTAAGCAAAAGCTGCAGGCGCTCACCAAATTAGTTGACGAAGAGTTAGAAAAAGGACACCTTGTAGAAACAAACAGCCCCTGGAACTCTCCTGTGTTTGTAATAAAAAAACCGGGGAGAGACAAGTGGCGACTCCTCCACGATTTGAGGAAAATTAATGAGGCAGTGCAAGATATGGGCTCCCTCCAACCGGGTATGCCATCTCCATCTATGCTACCCCAGAATTACAATTTGGCTGTAATTGACATTAAAGATTGTTTCTTCCAAATCCCACTCCATCCGGATGATGCTCCCCGTTTCGCATTCTCTGTGCCTTCCATCAACAGAGAAGCCCCAATGAAGCGCTACCACTGGACGGTACTACCACAGGGTTTTAAATGTTCCCCTACTATATGCCAGTGGTATGTCGCTAGGGTTCTATCCCCAATGCGTGCCAATTGGACATCCTGTATTTTCTATCATTACATGGATGATGTGCTGATTTGTGCCCCTGACAGCGAGATCCTGCAAGTAGCACTGGAGGACACTGTTAGGGCCTTGTCGATGGCCGGATTTGAGTTACAGAAAGAAAAGGTACAGTTGTTGCCACCCTGGAAGTATCTGGGCTTGGAAATTAACAACCGGATGATCAGACCCCAACAGATACAGATAAATGATAACCCCAAGACGCTGAATGATCTCCAGTGCCTGTGTGGGTCATTAAATTGGATCAGGCCATGGCTAGGACTCACTACGGGGGAATTATCCCCCCTCTTTGATTTGTTAGCAGAAAGGGAGGGGGATGAGGGTTTAGGTTCCCCGAGAGTCCTGACCCGAGAGGCCAGAGCAGCGCTCGAGAAGGTCCAGAAAGCCATCACGAGCAGGCAGGCCCACCGTTGCCAACCTGGGCTGCCTTTCCGATTCATCGTCTTGGGTGAGTTGCCCCATTTGTATGGTGTGATATTTCAGTGGGACAAGGGTCAACGGGACCCCCTCTTAATAATAGAGTGGATGTTCCTTGGCCACAGGCAGTCCAAGAGTATCATCAGGCCACGGGAGCTGATGGCGCAGCTCATAATATGGGCCAGGGCTCGTCTGCAAGTACTAGCTGGCTCTGACTTTACATGTATCCATCTCCCCATCAAAACATCCACGGGGAAGATGACCAAAGAGGCTTTTGAACACCTGCTAAGGCAGAATGAGAATTTACAGTTCGCTCTAGACAGCTTCTCAGGCCAAATTAAGATCGGACATCCTGGCCATTATTTGTTCAATACTGAATTCAAATTGTTACCCAAAGAATTACAGAGCAAAAAACCCCTCCGAGCACTAACAGTATTCACGGACGGGTCAGGGAAGTCCCACAAGTCAGTGGTGACTTGGAGGGACCCAGAGACTCAGGTGTGGGAATCAGATATTAAGGTAGTAGAAGGTTCCCCACAGGTGGCTGAGTTGTATGCTGTAGTGAGAGCGTTTGAGAGGTTTGAACAACCGTTTAATTTGGTAACAGATTCGGCATACGTAGCTGGAGCAGTGTCTAGAGCTGAACATGCAGTTGTAAAAGAGGTGCCAAATCAGGTCATCTTCGGGTTGCTCTCAAAATTAGTACACCTGGTTTCTAACCGTGAGCATCCCTTTTATGTGGTACATGTGAGATCACACACAGATCTCTCAGGCTTTATTGCAGAGGGAAACCGCAGAGCAGACGCCTTGGCAGCCCCTGTACACCTAGGAGGCCAGCCTACCATAGTCGAGCAGGCCAAGCTGAGCCATCAGCAGTTCCATCAGAATGCCCCCGGGCTGGTACGCCAGTTTAATCTGCGGCGTGACCAAGCCAGGGAAATTGTGGCCTCATGCCCCAACTGTCAGGAGGCAGCTTTACCAACACTGGGAGCAGGTGTGAATCCCAGAGGTCTCCGCAGTTGTGAGGTGTGGCAAATGGATGTCACCAAGGTCCCTGAGTTCGGTAAGCTCAAGAATGTACATGTAACTGTAGACACCTTCTCGGGGGCAGTTTTTGCTTCAGCACACATAGGGGAAAGGGCCACAGACGTCAGGAAACATCTTGTCCAGGCCTTTGCCTCCTTAGGGGTCCCAACCACAATTAAAACAGACAATGGTCCAGCCTATACTTCCAAGGTGTTCCGCAACTTCCTGTGAGATTGGGGGGTTCAGCATAAGACCGGGATTCCTCACTCCCCCACCAGCCAGGCCATAATAGAGAGAACCCACCAGACTCTAAAGCAAGTCCTCAAAAAGCAGCGAAAGGATGTGCGAGTGCTGTCACCGCACGAGAGGCTCTGTAAAGCATTGTTTACCATCAATTTCCTGAACTGTTCCTTTGACAGACCAGAACCGCCAGCCCTGAGATATTTCAAACAACATCAGGAGCTCCAGCCAGAGGAGCAGCCTCCAGTGTTAGTGAGGGATCCGGACTCTGAAGAAATCCAGGGTCCATTTCCACTTTTGACTTGGGGACGGGGATACGCCTGCATGTCTACGCCTTCAGGAGTCAGGTGGATCCCCAGGAGGCATGTTAAACCTTATACACAGCAGAGCAGTCAGTGAGTCAGAGTGATACGGTGCCAGTGGATGCAACCTGTGATCCCACCAACCTAGGGGTTGCATCTAATCACAGACGCTGCAAGGAAGGAAAAGATTCTACCTCTCTCTAACCAATGCTTCCCTTACAGCTACCTCAGCCCAGTTACACCCCCAGTTCCTGTGTTTGTAATAAAGTTGTCCCAGCTTCCCTATCCCTAAACACCCTGAGAAGAACCAGCCCCAGCACCATCTCCAGGCCCTCTCCACCTGCGTAGCAGTCACCACAGTTGCAGCAGCAGAAGAAGCTGGGAGAAGAAGCCACCGCTTGAGAGACTGAATCCAACACCACTGCTTTCTTTTTATATTTTATTAAGCGGGGAGATGTTGCATCCCGGAGTTTGGGTTTAGATTAGGGTTTTTAATTTATGTTCAAATAAGTCAAGTTCTGTAATCCCGCGTTTCCCCCGCGTTGTTCCCCCCCTGCGGTTTCTGGCCCCCTGCTGCTGGCTCTTACCCCTGTGCCGCTCCTGTAACCACCCTGCCGTCTGGCCCCGGGAAACCCCGTGCTGGCCACCCCAAGCCACAGGATCCCGCTCAGCCCGCGGCTCGGAGCCCGCCCCTGCAGGGTTCTCTAATGGTCGCTGTTGCTGGTGTCACCGCCACGGCAGCCGCCCCTATTGGGCGGCAGGCTGTGGATCCTCTCACCCCGCCCCTCCATAAAGCCCTATCCCGCCGGCAGTCAGGCGCCATTTTCTCCCATGCGAGTGCCGGGAGCGGTCGCGTCTTTCCATCGAACTGCGCCATACGTGACCAATAAACCGTTCCTGCCAAGCACGGAGTAAATGGACAAATTCCTTACCTCTTTGCCGAGTCCTTAGCGCACGGTAACAGAGGCTGGCCAGCCCACGCGCCCGAGACACGGAGCCGTGTCCGGGAACCTGCGGCAGCAAACCCCGGCAGCACGTGGAAGCTGCGCCACAGCCGGGCTCCCAAGAGCCGCGTGCAGCCGGGAAGAGCAAAAACCCACGCCACAACAGAGAACCAAAGGAGAAGCCTTGTGTAGATAACAGAAAACTGCCAGACAGAAATTAGCTAATATGTTGATTACTTAAGCTGGTTGTGTAATTAGAACTTAGGCGCATATAACATATAACCTTATATGGAAAAGACCATTACAGGGTCGTGGACTTTCATCGAGGAAGAAGAGAGGAGCCTTCCTCAAATGGCCACCAGAGAGTAGAAGACGACCCCCTAGCAACAGAGGGCGCAAGCGCAGAGTACACCCAGAGATACCACAGACACGGAAGAAAGAGAGTATAAAAAGACTGTGGGAATGGGGAAAGAGTGTGAGCCGTTTGCAGAGCGGGGACTCCCCGGCTGCACCCAGCGCTGTTTGCTTGCCATCGCTTTCTGTAATCAATAAATTTCTAACTGACTCTTGAAAGGCTGAACAAATTATTCGCCTCTATTTATAACACCACTCATGCCTGCCCAGTACAAGGGGTTGGTCTTTGCTCCCAGTGTGTTTGTCCTGCCGTGGGACACAATGGACTGTTGCCCAGATCCCTGAATCGCGGCCCCACCCCCCTCCCCCCCAGCTTCGGGAGAAGCAGCAGTGAAGCTGCTGCGGACCAAGCCAGTGTTCCCTCCCGCTGCCTCTGCCTCAGAGGGACAGAGCGGGGAAGCGGAGGGAATGGTGGGCTGGATGCAGGCTCTGAAACAAACAGGCTGTCCAGCACTGGGGTCTCAGCCACTGGATCGCATGGCGGAGTCACTGCTGATGAGTCAGCATCAGGCGGTGCTGCGACAGGAGCCGCTGCGCCCTGTGGGTGCTCCCTGCCAGCAGCGAGCGGGGTGGAGGGTGCAGTTTCCCCCGCAGCGTGGCACGCCGCCAGCCCAAGCGGAGCGGGAGGCGCGGTTTCAGCGGCGTCTCTCGGCGCTGTCGGCCGCGGCGGTGGGGCGGCTTCTCTCTGCCCCAGCGGCAGCGGGCTCGCTCCAAGCGGAACGGAGGGTGGGGCGAGAAGCAAGGCTGCTGCTGCCACTGGGACAGCGGGCGGGGCGGCGAACCCCGCTGTCGGCAGAGACGGAGCCCCCACGGGCAGCGGGGGCCGTGCCAGGGGATGGATCAAAGGCTCCATCACTGATCCTGGCAGTACTTGGGTGCGGGACCCATACATCTGCGCAGGCTCCATAGTTGATAGCAAAGGAGCCAGGAGGGCTGCAGCCCCCACTGCATCACTTGCCGCAGGCTGCACCGCCCCTCCCCCCAACTGCAGTCCGGAAAGGGGGGCCAGCAACGGCTGAATCAGCGAAGCCGTCTGCTCCACCAACGGACGGGCTCCGGGCCGTCGCGGCGAAGACGGGACAGCCCCCAGCAGGTCGTGCAGTGTCAGGTGTGCCGAAACCGATAGCTGCGACAAAGGCACCCCCGCCGCCGCCTGAAAGGCAGACGACATCACTGGCACCGCGCTCAAGGTAGAGTGCACCTGCGCAGCCGGTCGCAGCGCGGACTGCTGCTCAACCAGCAGCTGATCCGTCGGCAAAGCATATAGTGGCTGAACGTAATCACAGGGATGGGAATACATGGGCTTAGCATGAGTTCCCGGCAACATGTAAAGTCCGCGGGGCGTCCCAGCGTCTCTCGCAGCCCCGCTCTGTGCCGGGGCGGGGCTGGGCACCGCCCTGCCCGCCTGTTGCCCACTGATTCCCGAACCACCGCTGCATACCGAAACAGCATCCTCATTTCCAGAGAGCTCCCATTTGGAGTCACTGCTCCTCAGTGAAATGAACAGGGCTAATGCCTTCATTAATGTTCATCTCTTTATTAAAAAGATCAGCTAGGCAGGGAGCTCGACGCAGAGCTCGCCCCCGCAGTCATAGCTTTCCCAGGCGGCCGAAAGGAAGGAGGCGTGCAGAGTCTGTCACTGAAGTCCAGAGCAGCAGCTGTCCCATCTTCTTTTCTTTTGGCACACTGGTGGCCAGAGGGTGAGGAGGCGTGGCGTGCAGAGTCTGTTGCTGAAGTCCAGAACAACAGCTGTCCCCGCTCCTTCCGTGGTGGCAGCACCAGGGCTCTCTCTGTCTCTCTGTCTCCCTGCTTCTCACAGCCTAACCTAGTCTATTCTTTCTTAGGTGATGGTGTGATAAGTTAGAAAAGACTCTTTGTTCATCAGGACAAAAAGGGGAAAGCCTTGTGTAAATAACAGGAAGCCAAAGGGGAAGCCTTGTGTAGGTAACAGGATTTGAGCTGAGATGCATATAACATATAATCTTATATGGAAAAGACCATTACAGGGTCGTGGACTTTCATCGAGGAAGAAGAGAGGAGCCTTCCTCCAGCGACCACCAGAG
The DNA here is from genome assembly GCF_026979565.1 of Vidua chalybeata. NCBI lineage: Eukaryota > Metazoa > Chordata > Aves > Passeriformes > Viduidae > Vidua > Vidua chalybeata. The sequence goes on from NW_026530321.1 coordinate 347,167, forward strand.
AGTAGAAGACGACCCCCTAGCAACAGAGGGCGCAAGCGCAGAGTACATCCAGAGATACCGCGGACACGGAAGGAAGAGAGTATAAAAAGACTCTGGGGAGGGGGAAACGAGGCGAGCCGTTGGCGGAGCACTGACTCCCCGGCTGCACTCAGCGCTGTCTGCTTGCCATCGCTTGCTGTAATCAATAAATTTCTTATTGACCCTCGAAAGGCTGAACAAATTATTCGCCTCTATTTATAACAATCTGGTGCCGTGACTCTGATAAGGGCTATCCGTTGGAAGCTCCTCCCGGGGAGGCGCCCTCACTGCCTTGGCAGCGAGCCCCGCTCAGGAGTCTTCCTTCTGGGACCCTTACCGACAAACCCAAATTCGGTGGCAAGCAAAGAATAGCCGGCAACCCCTTAATCTTTGTGCACGAAGTCCCGGGCGAAGACACAGGACTGTGTAAGTACCTTTCAGTGGTCCTTCGGGGCTACTGAGGTTGCTCCATTCAAAGGGGAGCGGGGCCCGCTCAGTCAGGGTTGAGATCCCGGAGTGTAATGGGTAAGACATTTCTGCGAGACGACGTGAGTGTGGACCTCATAATAGTGCGTTTCCCACACCCGGTGACGGGCTGGGCCACGAATTGAGGGAAGCGTGGAGGTGTGTGTGTGTGAAGGCACTCCGGAAGATGGGACAGAGGAAAAGCAAGCCCTCTGGTCCCATGGGTGGGGGAAACCCTGTAAAGCTTCCCCATATTCCTCCAGATAGCCCATTAGGACTAATGATTAAAAGTTGGGACGCCTTCCCCACCAGGAAAGGAAAAGACAAGGTGAAAATGGTGCACTACTGCATAGAGGTGTGGGGAGGGAAACAAATAAGAGGGGACCATTTGTACTGGCCAGTGTTTGGCTCATTTGAGGATTGGATATGTCAGGCTTTAAATATTTACGTGAATTCTAAAGAGCCATTTAACCTAGAGGAGAGCGAGTATGCCTCCCTCTGGATAATGGGGGAAACTTGCCTCCCTCTGGATAATGGGGGAAACTCGTACTAAGTTGTTTGCACTTAGTACTAGGGAGAAAAAGAAAAGAGTGAAAGAGGATACAGACCTACCCGATTCCACCCCTCCACCCTACATACCTCCTCCCCCTCCATCACCTCCTCTACCACCAACCCCTCCCCCCCGTTCTCCTCCTCAGAATCTTTACCCACCCCTGCCTCCACATTTACCACAACATCCTGACCCCTCTGCCCCGGCACAAAACGACTCGGCAAAAGATGACTCAGAGGGGGATGGGTTGAACGCTGAGCTCCAGGGAAATAACCAGCGGGTAACTAGAAGCCAGATTAGGAAAAGGCGAGAGGAAATGGGATTGTTCCCACTCCGAGAAGCAGGAATGGGGATGGTCCTTAACCCTAATGCAGGGCAACCGGGGCAACCTGCTCAAATCTTAGGAGTTGGATATGTGTCTGTACCCTTGAACTCGGGAGATGTGAGGGAGTTCAAAAAGGAAATGGGACATCTCTTAGAGGACCCCCTTGGAGTTGCCGAAAGATTAGACCAATTTCTGGGTCCGAACGTTTATACTTGGGATGAGATGCAATCTATTTTAGGTATATTATTTACCTCAGAGGAAAGGAGGATGATTAGAGATGTAGGGATGAGAATATGGGATGATGAACACCAACAAGGGCCCCTCGCAGACACCAAGTGGCCTATGCAACGCCCTGACTGGAACAACCAGGATCCGCAACACAGAGCCCATATGGTGGATTTGCGGAATATTATAATACAAGGAATAAGAAGATCTGTCCCTCGAGGACAGAATATTCACAGGGCTTTTCAAGAACAGCAAAAAAAGGATGAAGACCCCACAGAATGGTTGGAAAGACTGAGAAAAATCTTTCAGTTATACTCTGGAGTGGACCCTGATACCCCAGTAGGGGAGGCCCTGCTAAAGACACAGTTTGTAGCGAACTCATGGGTGGACATTCGGAAGAAGTTAGAAAAATTGGAGGATTGGCAAGGAAGAGGATTGGATGAATTATTGCGAGAGGCGCAGAAAGTTTATGTAAGGAGGGAGGATGAAGCTCATTAAAAGCAAGTTAGGATGATGGTAGCGGCAGTTCGGGAAGGGCAGAAAACTGCCCCCCCTTTACAGAAGGGGGCAGCCGTGCAGGGAAATAAGCGAATTCCAAAGCAGACTGATGGGATTGATGAGAGGAAGGAGGAGAGAGGAATTTCCTGCTTTTACTGTGGGAGGAGGGGTCACATTAGGCGGGAATGCCGACAAAGGACGGCTGATGAAAAACAGTTTCAGGAAGACTAGGGGTGTCAGGGGCTCTATCTGCTGGGGACAAGAGAAAGAACGGAGCCCCTGGTAAAGCTAAAAATAGGTCCCCAGCAGCAAGAATACGAGTTCCTTGTGGACTCGGGGGCGGAAAAATCAACCGTCCAGACCCTTCCCCGGGGGTGTAAAACTTCATCTGACACAGTACAGGTAATTGGGGCAAAAGGGGAGCCTTTTGGAGTACCTGTGATAAAAGATGTCTTTTTGGAGACTGATTATAAGTTGGGGGAGGGATCCTTTTTATTAGTTCCCGAGGCGGATTATAATCTACTCGGACGGGACTTGGTGATTGAATTAGGAATAGGAGTGGAAGTAATAGAAGAGAAATTGAGCGTAAAACTGTGTCCCCTGAGGACCGTGGATGAAGCTGAAATCAATCCGGAAGTGTGGTACACCCCCGATACTGTAGGAAGGTTGAATACTGAACCTTTTAAAGTAACCATCCGGGACCCTGAAAGACCCGTGAGAATAAAGCAATACCCTCTGTCTAAAGAAGGGAAACAAGGGTTAAAACCCGAAATTGAGAGACTCTTAAAACAAGGTCTCCTCGAACCATGTATGTCTCCTTTTAACACACCCATCTTACCCGTAAAGAAACCAAATGGTAGTTACAGGCTAGTTCATGACTTAAGAGAAATTAATAAAAGAACTGTTGAAAGATTTCCCGTAGTAGCTAACCCATATACACTTTTAAGTTAATTAGGCCCTGAAAATAAATGGTACAGTGTAATAGACTTAAAAGACGCCTTCTGGGCCTGCCCTCTTAAAGAAGCCTCCAGAGATTATTTTGCCTTTGAATGGGAAGACCTGGATAGACATTGAAAGCAACAATTAAGATGGACTGTCCTCCCTCAGGGGTTTACAGAATCCCCTAATTTATTTGGACAAGCATTAGAACAAATATTGGCAGATTATTCCTTAGGTGAAAGAACAGCATTGGTACAATATGTAGATGATTTATTAATCGCAGGCAAGGAGGAGGAAATAGTAAGAAAGGAAAGCATAAAGCTACTAAACTTCCTGAGTTTGAAAGGACTTAAGGTTTCAAAGTCTAAGCTACAGTTTGTAGAGGAAGAAGTTAAATACTTGGGACATATGTTAACCAAAGGAACTAAGAAATTGGATGCTGAAAGGGTCCAAGGTATACTCTCATTACAAGCCCCACAGAATAAGAGACAGATACGGCAGTTGTTAGGACTTTTTGGTTACTGTCGACAGTGGATAGTAAACTTTAGTGGGAAAGTTAAATTTCTGTATGAAAAATTAACTAAGAAAGGATTACTCAAGTGGACACCTGAGGATGAGGACCGACTAAAAGCCCTAAAGGTTGAATTGGTAAATGCACCAGTCCTCAGTCTCCCTGATCTAAAAAGACCATTTTTCCTATTTATTAATGTGGAAGAGGGAACTGCATATGGGGTGCTGGCCCAGGACTGGGCCGGGAACAAAAAACCAGTGTTGTATCTCCCAAAACTTTTAGACCCCGTTAGTAGAGGGTGGCCCACCTGCTTACAAGTAATAGTAGCTGCTGCACTCTTAGTAGAAGAAGCAGGGAAAATAACCTTTGGAAGTGAGCTGCGGGTCTTATCCCCTCATAACATTCGGGAAGTCTTGCAACAAAAAGCTGAAAAATGGATAACAGATGCCAGGCTGCTAAAATATGAGGGCATCCTAATATCATCCCCTAAATTAACTATAGAAACTCCCAGTTTAAAAAATCCTGCTCAATTCCTATATGGGGAACCAACTACTGAACTGGCACATGATTGCCTCCAACAAATTGAGGAACAAACCAAAATACGACCAGATTTGGAAGAAGAAGAACTAGCCTCAGGGGCCCGGTTATATGTGGATATATCCTCTCGGGTTGTTGAGGGGAAGAGGAAATCCGGATACGCTGTGGTGGATGGAAAAACCTTCAGGATAATAGAATCTGACCCCCTTAGCCCTAGCTGGTCAGCACAAGCATGTGAACTATATGCAGTACTCAGAGCATTAGAATTGTTAAAAGGAAAATCCAGAACCATCTACACTGATTCTAAATATGCTTATGGGGTAGTACACACTTTTGGTAAAATTTGGGAAGAGAGAGGATTAATTAACTCACAAGGAAAGGGGTTAATACATGAGGAGCTAATCCGACGAGTTTTACAAGCCCTCAGATATCCAGAAAATATAGCAGTTGTGCATGTCCGTGGCCATCAAACAGGAATAGGAGCCTCCATTAGGGGAAACAATTTAGCTGATCAAGAAGCCAAGAAAGCTGCGCTACTGACTTCAAAACATAAGATTAAAGTTACACAAAGGGAGGATTGCTCCGCTTGTGGGGATGATTTAGGAACAACACCACGTTGGTCAGGTTGGAAAACATTTGGAGATGATTCTATCAGATGTGTTTGTGGTAACCCCCAAAAGAAACATTGCTGGTATAATGGCTCAAAGAAATATTTATTAACATTCACAGTACAAGAAAAAGAAAAATTAGACCAATTGGGAATACGGGAAAAAGAGGAAGGCAAGTGGGTATTACCCGATGGTCGAGAAGTACTCCCGAAAGGAGTAGCCATGAGAATCCTGCAGGCTATACATGATAAAACCCATTGGGGCACCCAGGCCTTAGTCAATCAGTTTGCTATCAAATACATGTGTATAGGGATCTATACTCTGGCTAAACAGGTAACCCAACGCTGCCTGACCTGTCAAAAGGTAAACAAGCAGCAACAGAGAGACCAATGGGTGGGAGAGAGTTAGCACAAAGACCTTTCTCTCATATACAAGTGGACTTTACTGAAATACCCAAAACAGGGAGATACAAGTGTTGCTTTTCGTTCTTTTCTTCTCTCTCCGACTTCCTTGTTTTCGCCCGGCGACTATTTCCCGGAGCGCTGGCCAGGCGCTTCTGGGAGCCGCCGGAGAGAGAGAGAAGCAGCAAACACCTTTGTGGGTTCGTCTGATACGGACAGAGTTGTTTAGAGAGCGCGAGCAAGACCAGGATAAAGAGACTCAAGAGATTGGACACTTGTTGTGCAGTCCAAAGTAGGTTGTATTTGCCCGATCGCCGCACATACAAGTGACCCCGATCAGGGGTCCAGACAAAGGTTTTATAGGGGGAAAATAAGAGATAAGGTGAGACCAATAGAACAATGCCCAGTGTGAATACATTATAGGTAAAATCCAATGGGAATAACTTCAGGGGGAAGGATGAATGCACGTAAAAATACAGAATAGAAACTCCAGCTTTAGGTCTAGGAAATAGAAACTCCCATCTCAAATTCACAAAGCCCTTTTGCTCCGTTTGCGTAGCTGCGCACTGCAACATCTCCCTCTTTTTTTGTTTAATAAAATGAACGGAGCTTTGGGGGAAGGAGAAACTGTGGCTATCAAACTGCAGTGTTGTTTTGTTTTCCATCTTCCCACCATTCTCCTCCTGTGGAGGCACCAGCAACTACAACAGGTGCGGAGGCTGCAAACCTGGAGGAAGCAATGCTAAAAATGATTCGCTTGAGAATCCCAAATGATAGCAAAACTAAAAAGATTGCGACTACAAAAGAACAAATGTCCTTTAGAAGGGACAACACCCACCCAGAAAGATCCCAGCCCTTAAACATGCCCTTGAACCAGTCCTCATTCTCCTGCTTCACGCTGCCAATGAGGTTTCTCATCTCCTGGATGGACGATTGAACACTTTGGCCTTTTGATGACAAATTAAAGCCACACAATCCCTCAAATTCTTTGCATCCATGCCCATGTGCCAACAACAGGAAATCGATAGCTGCCCTGTTTTGCAGGGTGGCTTTCCTGGTAATTTCCTCGTCTGCAAGCAAGTCACTCAAGGCTGCCGATGTTAAACTTGCCTGCTTCGTCACCCAGCATTCCAAATTGCCTAATTCACTCAATGCTTTGTCTGCCGCTACCCATGGTAGGAACACAGAGACGGCAACCCTTTTCGATTTTGCCCAATGGTAAATTTCAGCATCACAATGTTCATCAAATTGACTTGCACTCCGTTTAGTAATTTTTGTTTCACCTTTTGTTTGCCCGATTGGAATTTGAGTCTTGTTGGGGGAAGCAAGGGAAAGACGCCCCAGAGTGCATGGACCTCCAACCAGACGAGAAGGGATTCCTGGATATGCTCTATCCCCACAGATGAAAAACATTCCCTTTCCCAGCTTGCGGGGATAGAAATCCGTGGTGCTAGGGACCTCTAAAACAGCAACAGCTGTGCACCATTGGCTTGCTCTGAATTCCATCTTGTATTGTCTGACCTGTGCATACTGTTTTATTTCTTTATCTGGTGAAAAATTAAATTGAACGCAAAATTCAGCTTTTGTGGAGCCCAGTAGTTCTAATTCCTGGGGCTCCCCATCAGCAGCGGGCAAGTCTAGAACAAACTTTTGCCACAGGAGCAGGGGATTCTGAACAGGTATTTTAACACGTTCTACAACATCCTTGTGCTTGTAGAACTCTGCCCAGATATTCAGGGGATTGTTTTCATTCAACTCAGTTTGCAAATGGATCAAAGACTTTGGAAATTCTTGCCCCTTGCTTGGAATCCCTACCAGGCATGTGGACATTGGATTTTCTGCTGAGGCAGTGGCTAAACACAGGTGTTCTTGTTTCAAGGCTTGGGCAAGGGTGACCCACACATTTTTTCGTGGCTGAGGGACGATCCATGCATCCCCTGTGGACAGGTAGAAGGTCATTTTCTGGAGCCAAACGAGGAGCAGGAACGTAGAAATTGACATCCTGCTAGTCTGAAAGAAAAATGAAACCATACAACAAGGTAAACTAACTATAAAAATTCTGCCAGTATAAAGGAAAAACAGGAATTAGGGTTCTCTTCCTCCCTTGCGGCGTTTCCTGTTTGACGCAACGGCGTCATCTGTGGGATCTTCTGAAGCATCGGGGGGGTTACTTTGTGTTGGACTCCCTCCCCGTCCAGGAGTGTAGGTTTTGACCCATTTCTTAGGAATCCACCTGAGACCGGAGGGTGTGGACACGCACGTATACCCCCGTCCCCAAGTGATGAGCTGGTGTGGACCCTGGATTTCTCCAGAGTCTGGATCCCTAATTATCACTGAAGGTCTCTCGTCAGGCTTGAGCTGTTGATGTTGTTTAAAATGTCGCAGGACTGGCGGCTCAGGACTATCAAAAGAACAATTTAAAAAGTTAATAGTAAAAAGAGCTTTACAGAGCCTGAGTTGTGGAGAAACCACTTGGATATCTCCCCGCTGGCGAAGGAGGACCTTTTTCAAGGTCTGATGTGTTCTTTCTATCACAGCCTGGCCTGTGGGGGAGTGTGGAATTCCAGTCCGATGATTCACCCCCCATTCCTGTAAAAACTCACCGAACGCCTTTGAAATATAAGCTGGGCCATTATCAGTTTTGATAGTGGTGGGGACCCCCAAGGTCGCAAATGCTTGCATGAGGTGTTTTTTTGCATCTGCGGCCTTTTGTCCTCCGTGGGCCGAGGCAAAAACTGCTCCGGAGAAGGTGTCTACTGAAACATGGACATGTTGAAATCTCCCGAACTCTGGAATGTGAGTAATGTCAGTTTGCCACAATTCACAACTGCGGAGTCCCCTTGGGTTCACTCCCGAACTCAGGGCTGGTAGAGTGGACTCCTGACACTCGGGGCAAGCAGCCACAATTGCCTTGGCTTGGTCACACCGCAGGTTGAATTGGCGGACCTGATCTGGTGCATTCTGATGGAACAATTGATGGCTTAGTTTGGCCTGTTCTAAAATGTTTGGCTGGCCAGCCAGCTGTACAGGAGCGGCCAAAGCATCTGCCCTGCGGTTGCCTTCTGCGATAAAACCTGGGAGGTCAGTGTGTGATCGCACGTGCATTATGAAAAAAGGCTGCTCTCAGTAGGAAACTAGATGGATCAATTTCGAGAGTAAACTAAATATTGCTGGATTGGAAACTTCCTTGAGCACTGCATGTTCTGCTCTGGACACAACACCTGCTACATATGCTGAATCTGTAACTATGTTAATTGGTTCTGAAAACCTCTCAAAGGCCCTGACTACAGCGTCCAGCTCAGCAACTTGTGGGGAACCTTCTACAACCTTTACATCAGCTTCCCACTGCTGAGTCTGTGGGTCCTTCCATATGATCACAGACTTGTGGGACCCTCCTGACGCGTCGGTAAAAATAGTCAGTGCCTTCAGTGGTTCACTGCTCTGAATGCTTTTTGGAATCAATTCAAACTGTATTTCAAACAGTCTGTGACCTGGATGGTTAATGGAAATTTGTCCGGTATAGCTGTCTAAGGAAAACTGTAAGTTTTCATTTATCTGGAGCAGATACTCAAGTGTTTCCTTTGAGAGTCTCCCCGTAGATATTCTAATAGGGAGATGAATGCACATGAAATCACACCCTGCCAACACCCGCAGGCGAGCCCTGGCCCTCATGATCAGCTGGGCCATCAACTCTTGTGGCTTGGTGATACTTTTGGACAACTGATGACCCAGGAACACCCACTCTATCATTAAGTGAGGATCCTTTTGGTCTGTGTCCCACTGGAAAATCAACCCATGCAGGTGTGGCAACTTACCAAGGATGATAAATCGAAAGGGCAGGCCCTCGCGGCATCTGTGGGCCTGTCTGTCTGCCAGGGTGGACTGAATTCTCTCCAAGGCAGCCCTGGCCTCTTGGGTCAGAGCTCTCGGGGAGTCTAACTCTTCTCCCCCTTTCAATAAATTGAAAATGGGGGATAAATCTCCCGTGGTGAGCCCCAACCAGGGTCTGACCCAGTTCAAAGACCGACACAACTGGTGGAGGTCCCGTAGTGTCTATGGGTTGTCATTTATCATTGGCCTTTGGGGCGTGATGGTCCTGTTGCTAATGTCAAGGCCCAGATATTTCCAAGGCGGCAGGTGTTGCACCTTTTCCTTCTGCAACTCAAATCCAACTTCCGACAAGGCTGTGATAGTGTCCTCCAATGCCTCTGCAAGTACATTGTCACTGTTAGCACAGACAAGGACATCATCCATGTAATGATAAAGAATGCAGTCTTCCCACTTGGCATGCACTGGGGATAGAACTTTGTCAACGTACCACTGGCAAATGGTAGGAGAGCATTTGAGGCCCTGAGGTAGGACTTTCCAGTGGTAGCGTTTCATGGGAGCCTCTCTGTTTATGGAAGGTACAGAGAAGGCGAAGCATGTTGCATCGTCTGGGTGCAGGGGAATTTGAAAGAAGCAATCTTTGATGTCTATCACTGCCAATTTCCAATCTTGGGGGAGCATAGATGGAGAAGGCATCCCTGGTTGAAGAGCTCCCAAATCTTCAATTACGTTATTAATTTTTCTGAGATCGTGGAGGAGTCGCCACTTGTCTGTCCCCGGTTTCTTAATCACAAAAAACGGCGAATTCCAAGGGCTGTTGGTTTCCACTATATGTCCCTTCACTAATTCATTCTTCACAATCTGAGTGAGCGCTCTTAGCTTTTCTGTATGCAACGGCCACTGCTCTACCCAAACGGGTGTATCTGTGAGCCACTTGAGTTTTTGGGTAGGGCGCTCTTCAGTGGCCGCACCTAAAAACCCTGGGGGGTTGGCAGTTCTAATTTTGCCCCCCATTGAGTCAGAGCATCCCTTCCCCAGAGAGTAAACTTTGAATCCAAAACGAACGGGCGCAGAGATGCTAACTGCCCATTCGGCCCCTCCATTTGGACTGTGTTCCTAGACTGCTGTGCCAATTGTGGACCTCCCACACCTAAAACTGGGTTGCCCACACTTTCAAGCTCCCATTGTTGAGGCCATTTGTGTGAGGGAATGACTGTTACATCTGCCCCCGTGTCCATCATCCCCTGAAGTTGGATGGAATGCCCCTCGCTCTTAAGGCCACACCACACGAGGGGCTTCTCCTCTCCCAGCGTCTCGGTGTAGAAGACTGACAGGTCTAGATCATCACACAAAAGCTGAGGCACTGGAATTGCCTGGGCAATGATCTGTCCCTGTGACAGGAAGAGAGGGGGGTGGACACAACGTGCCATGAGATAGAAGGTCCTAGGATCAAGTGAAAGGATGGCAGGAGGGATCTCTATCTCTTGTGGGGTGTACTTTGTGTCACCAATGACAAGGTACTTGCAGTTTAGTAGATCATTCCTTCTGCGAGTTTCGCAGTCCTGAATGCGGGGCAACAGTTCTGCTGTTGCTATGATGAAATGCCATTCCTGGTTAGAGAAATGAATGGGTTCAGTGAGTCACAACCAGTAAGGTTCAATTTTGTCAGTGGTGTAAACCTGGCTGCTGACACTAGGCACAATGCGGTGTACAGCTGCCTTAGCACAAACGCTTTGACCCACCCCATTTGTGTCATCGCGCGGGGTGGATCCGCGCTCCCCAATTAGTTTTTTTTCTGGTTGGAGACTTCTTCCCCTCCCACCCTCCCCCCCCGGGGAGGTGCTTTCCCCCGAAAAGGGCTTTGGCTGATGAAGTGGCCTTCCTGATTACAGTAAAAACACCTGCGTTTGGGTGGAGGAGGTCTCGATGGTAGAGTTTTTGGGGTTGCCGATGTTGGAGCAACCACCTTCTCTCGAGGCCTGTTCACTAAGTCCTCTGCTATCAGTGTGGCTTTTCCTGTGCACTCCTCGATGAGCTGATCCAGCGTAGGTGGAGGTGACGCTGGAAGAGCCATGATGACTCGCTGACAGGCATCATTGGCATTTGTGGTGACAATTTCAAACGTGAGTTCGTCTCGTGCTTCTTGCCCTTCCACCTTTTTCTCGACTGTGTCTCTCACTCGATCAACAAAATCCAGGAATGGCTCTGAAACAGACTGCTTGAGAGCAATATAAGGTATTATAGGTTCTTTTGAGGACATACTAATAAATGCCCGTTCTGCTGCGTCTTTTGTGAGATCTAACACTGGTTTTGGAATCCCTGCTGCCTGCTTTTGGGCTTGATTCCAATCTTTTTCACCCACAAGATGTTCGAGGGTGATCTCATCATCCTCTATATCTGTTGCATAATCGGGACTCTGCAAAATTTCTGGAAGAAGGTCTCCTGCAAACCTTTTCCAAGTTCTTTCCCACATTCTGTATTCTGATGGAGGGAGCAAGCAACTGAACAAGCGCTTTAAATCAGTGGGAACTAAGGTGTTAGAATTGAAAGTTGCTTTTAACATGCTCTTAAAAAACTCACTTTTTTGCCCAAATTCACATTTTGTTTTGCAGAGTTCCTTTATGCTTTCGTATGAAAGTGGTTCCCATCTGGGGTTTTGCCCTCTCGCGTTGTACAACACTGGCGCGAGAAACAAGGAGTTTGAATCTCTGCCTGCTTTCTGTTTCCCGGCTTCGGCCTCCCCACCTTTCCCTTCGCCATGGGAACCAGAGGCCGGGCCCTGGGAAACAGGAGGAGCAGGGGCAGGGTCCGGAGGCTCGGGGGTGGAGGTTTGTGGGGGAGTTTCTGAGGTGGGTGATGCTGTGTGGAGCGGGGCGGGATTGGGGGATGCAACCTCGAGGGGTGGAGCTGAAGGAACCACCTGGAGGGGCGGTGCTGTGGGCGGAGGCCTGCAGTAGCATTTTGGAGGGGTTTGGTCTGTCGCAAGAGAGGAGGAGGAGGGGTCAGGACAAAGGGAAGGAAGGTCAGGGACTGGTGGTGGGGGGGGGGTACCTGGGAAGAAGAAGTTCCCGCCGCGCTTCTTTGTCCATCTTGTGATGAGACAAAGACCCCCGCCACGCGGTCGCCGCCATCTTGTGGCCGTTCGTCCCGTGGGGGGTGAGGAAAGGGGTTAGAAGGAGTACAGAAGTTTTGGGAACAGCAACAACTCTGGAAAGAAGCAGAAGGTTTAGGAACAGAAGTATCAACAGAGCGATTAGCATTTTCAGACTGTGGGGGTCGGGGAGACGGGGGAACTAAAGCAGATGGACTCTTTTCAGTTTCCCATGTTTCCCGACTGTCTGCACCCTCTTTAACAATGTCATAAACTAACAAAAAGATCCTCATGAAACCTTTTTTCACTGAAGGATCCCCCTTCTTGGTGCCTTCTCTTAAAACTGTGCCAACCCCCTTCCAGAAGACTTTCTGCCTCACATCCTGAGCTGAGACGTTTGGAAACTTTAAAGTCAACCACTTTATAAACTTTTTCACAAATCTTTTAGAAAAACTTTCTCCTGACTCTGTCAGGGTTACTTTTACTTGGTAATAAATCTCTTTTTGCTGCTTGGACAACTTCCCACCCATGTTGCCCATCAGCAAGCCTCACCCACCTGCTGCTGAAAAAACAGAGAAAAAAAAACTAAAAAAGTCTAAAACCCGACGGCGGCTACCCCGCACGCAGCGCGCATGCGTGCCCTCTCCCTCCGCGGGAACAGGGGTTGCCTCCACCCAGATCCACTAACCGAGGCCTTCCCGCGTTAGTATAGAATCTTACCGATCCGTCGACCCTTAGAAAACAAAAAACAGCAGCGGTTCCCGGTCTGAAGACATCTTCTGGGGTGTGCAGAAGTTGCGTCCTCGGTCCGCTGGAAACCCGGAAGCCGGCAGGAGTCAGAGGAGTTTCTCAGCGGCGATAGGTCTGCGGAGCTGAGCGGAGGGAGCGGAAGCCGCCTCGGACTCGCTGGGGTCCAATCAGCTTTTCCCGCCGGGCGGACTCTGGCGGCTCAATGGTGGCGGCGCCAGTAGCTGTGTCTCCTGCGTCTGGAAAAGCCCCAAACCAGAGCGCTATCTGCCGCGCTATGAAAACAGTTCCCGCATCAAAGCCACACGTTCGGGCGCCACTTGTTGCTTTTCGTTCTTTTCTTCTCTCTCCGACTTCCTTGTTTTCGCCCGGATACTCTTTCTTGGAGCGCTGGCCAGGCGCTTCCGGGAGCCGCCGGAGAGAGAGAGAAGCAGCAAACACCTTTGTGGGTTCGTCTGATACGGACAGAGTTGTTTAGCGAGCGCGAGCAAGACCAGGATAAAGAGACTCAAGAGACTGGACACTTGTTGTGCAGTCCAAAGTAGGTTGCATTTGCCCGATCGCCGCACGTACAAGTGACCCCGATCAGGGGTCCAGACAAAGGTGTTATAGGGGGAAAATAAGAGATAAGGTGAGACCAATAGAACAATGCCCAGTGTGAATACATTATAGGTAAAATCCAATGGGAATAACTCCAGGGGGAAGGATGAATACATGTAAAAATACAGAATAGAAACTCCAGCTTTAGGTCTAGGAAATAGAAACTCCCATCTCAAATTCACAAAGCCCTTTTTCTCCGTTTGCATAGCTGCGCACTGCAACATACAAGTACTTGTTGGTATTAATAGATCATTTGACACACTATGTAGAAGCATCCCCCACCGCCAGAGCAACATCTCATGTGGTAGTTAAGATACTTTTAGAACAAATCATACCTAGATGCGGGATGATAGAGATCTTAGATTCTGATAAAGGCCCCCATTTCACTTCAAAAATAGCAAAAGATGTTCTCACCGCCCTCGGGACCCAGTGGAAGTACCATACCCCATGGCACCCGCAAAGTTCCGGGAGAGTGGAGCGGATGAATGGGGAAATTAAGAAACAGTTAACTAAATTAATGCTAGAGACAAAGATGTCCTGGGTTAAGTGTTTGCCCTTGGCTCTATTAAATATCCGCACTCAACCCCGCACTGATGTGGGCATATTCCCTTTTGAAATGCTATTCGGAATGCCCTATGACATGGAAGCCCCTGTAGATCACCCTTGTTTGAAAGATTCTCAGATCAATACCTATATTGTGCAAATTATGAACAGAAGGAGAGAATTGAGGGAAAAGGGGCTGTTAACTCAGAGACCTCCGTTAGACCTGACAATACATAAGATTAAACCTGGAGATCAAGTACTCATTAAATCGTGGAAAGAAAATTCTTTAACACCTCATTGGTAAGGCCCCTTTGTTGTTTTACTCACCACAGAGACTGCAATTCGGACCGCCGAGAAGGGATGGACCCACGCAAGCCGAGTTAAAGGACCGATCACTACGGCTGACCATTGGAGAGTAACGAGCCAACCCGAAAACCTGAAGGTCACCTTGAAGAAGAACTAACGGACTCAGTGTGGGTAATCCAAATAGACCAAGAAGGGGAACAGAAAGGAGACACTTACCCCTTGGCTGATGATTATAGAATAGTATGTAAAGAAATGTTATTCTTTTATGTGCCCTGTTTGTAAAACTTGCCAAGAACGGTGGTGGGTCCATTGTTGCAAAGGAAAGCCACCTACTGGGATCTGCTCCAGCCACTATGAGCTAGAGCGAGGATTAGCAAGAATCATATTAGAGTTAAGGGAATTGAAGAATAAGTGGGTGAGGCTCAAATTCAAGGGAGGTGGAAGGTTTACAGAGAAGGGGTTAACCCTGAGAACTCTTGTTTCCACCTGAATGAACCTGCCCCCTTTGTTGCCCATATTGTAAACCAGTGTTGTCGGAAAAAAAAAAAAAAAAAACCAAAAAAAAACTGAGAGAAGTCCCATGTGACTTATCCCCGGTCAAGGATAAGAACTGGGAGCAGTATAAAGTGAGAAGGGGAAAAGGGAATGGATGCGCTGGAGAGTACTGCTGCTGCCGAGAAGATGGTAATCCCTGCAGCTCGAAGCACCCGAGTCGGCAGGCGAGGCAGAGGGGAAAGAACCAGGCTCTTCCCAATCCCAAGTGGAATAATACAGAAATACTCCCGACTGGGTATTGATAATCTCCCCAAAGGTACCGACTCAACCACCCCAGGCAGACACAAAGGGCAACAAGCTAAAAGGGGAATAGTAGGGAATTATGAGTTAAGTGCAAAAACAGGACTCCATCCTCCTTGGCAAGTTATCATTATAGTAACTCTGATTATGTTATTGCCAGGAGGATATTCTCAATTTTCACATCAACCCTTTAAATGGATACTAACCCGAGTAGATGGGAAGGAAATTCAAACTCTGATTTCATCCGGATCTCCTAGTTTTACATCGTCACTATGTACGTTTGCCCCCATCGAACCATGTGTAAATAAAATAGGTTTCTATATGTGTCCAGCATCAAATCCAGGAAAGGGATATTGCAATTATCCCGGGGAATACTTCTGTGGGCATTGGGGCTATGAAACAATAGCATCAGATTGGTCAGTAGAAGGAGATCAATGGCTTACTGTTTCTTGGGGACCCTACGGCTGTAAAGCTCCACAGAAGGACTGGTCGGGCGGCATAGTCAATCAGGGGAATTGTCAAATTGTGTATCTGAATGTAACTAAACCATCAGATCCAGGATGGACAGTGGGACGGACGTGAGGTTTTCGGTACGTGGAACCCGGTAAGGACAGAGGCAACATGTTCACCATAAAGAAAGAGCCGATCTCACCAGATACCCGACCAGTAGGCCCTAACCCGGTAATAGCTAAAGATAGAGAGCCAAGTTATGTTGAAATAATCAGTAATCAGAATAACGCAGGAACAGGAAACTCAACGGTTGTTACCCAGACAATACCACCCCCTAGCGAGGATTCTCGATTTAACACCCTTTGGAAGCTGGTAGAAAGAGTGTACCGGGTCTTGAATGTAACTAACCCCCGGCTTACAGAGCATTGTTGGCTTTGTTTTGATGTTAAACCCCCATTTTATGAAGCTATTGGAATATCAGAAAAGGCAAGACATGCAAATGGCAGTAACCCCCCTTCATGTAATTGGAAAGATTCGCGGGGGCAAGGAATCACATTGGCTTCAATAACAGGGAAGGGGAGATGCATTGGCCAAGTGCCCCAGCACATGGAATTCCTGTGCGAAATAATAACTACAGCAAAACGAGAGGACAAGCCAGCCAAGTGGTTACTCCCTGCTAAGAACACAAAGTGGATCTGTGCAAAAGGAGGACTCACACCCTGCATCTCCCTGGAAATTTTCAATGAGACCTCAGATTACTGCATACAAGTTGTCATAATCCCAAAAATTATCTATCACCCCCAAGACTATGTATATAACCTACAAACTACCCCAGCACACCATCTACAAAAACGAGAACCTTTTACTGCACTTACAGTAGCTGCTTTAATACTCATGCGGGGAGCTGGTGTAAGCACGGGAGTGGCCTCCTTAGTAAAACAAACGAAAGAATTTCACTCTCTAAGAGTAGCAGTGGATGAGGACTTAGAGCGAATAGAGCAATCGATATCAGCCTTAGAGAAATCGGTGAGATCCCTATCAAAAGTGGTTTTGCAAAATAGGAGAGGATTGGACCTCCTGCTCCTACAGCAAGGGGGGCTATGTGCAGCGCTCAGAGAGGAGTGCTGTATCTATGCAGATCACACAGGGGTAGTCAGGGATACAATGACAAAACTAAGGGAAGGATTAGAGAAACGAAAAAGGGAAAGAGAAGCCCAACAAAGTTGGTATGACACCTGGTTCAACAGTTCCCCGTGGCTGACTACCCTATTGTCCACAATGGCAGGGCCCCTAATTTTACTGATTTTGGGACTAACCTTCGGCCCGTGTATTTTTAATAAGGTCATAGACATAGTAAAGGCGAGATTGGAGGCTGCTCACCTCATGTTGATAAGGGCCAAATATGAACCCATACCGGAGGACCCTGAGACTAATGAAACCTTAGCCCTCAGCTTACAAGAATTAAAAAGGTTTGATGAACAAAATAAAGAAAAAGAAAAGGGGGGATTGTGATAAGTTAGAAAAGACTCTTTGTTCATCAGGACAAAAAGGGGAAAGCCTTGTGTAAATAACAGGAAGCCAAAGGGGAAGTCTTGTGTAGGTAACAGGATTTGAGCTGAGATGCATATAACATATAACCTTATATGGAAAAGACCATTACAGGGTCGTGGACTTTCATCGAGGAAGAAGAGAGGAGCCTTCCTCCAGCGACCACCAGAGAGTAGAAGACGACCCCCTAGCAACAGAGGACGCAAGCGCAGAGTACATCCAGAGATACCGCGGACACGGAAGGAAGAGAGTACAAAAAGACTCTGGGGAGGGGGAAACGGGGCGAGCCGTTGGGGGAGCGCTAACTCCCCGGCTGCACTCAGTGCTGTCTGCTTGCCATCGCTTGCTGTAACCAATAAATTTCTTATTGACCCTCAAAAGGCTGAACAAATTATTCGCCTCTATTTATAACAATCGCGACAGGTAAAAGTCAGTCAGGGGATGTGTTTCCCTCTTCCTCAGCTAGGGCATTTGTCTAGACTCCTCTACTGTGTTCAGTTTTTGATTTATGGTCCTTTTTAACTCCTAAAAATACTCTCATGATCCTAAGGGTTTTTTTATTTGCATGTTAGTCCCAGAATGGCAGCGTGGAGGGGTGGGAGGCCAGTTATCTCCAGGTAGTTTAGGGAAAACAAACAGAGCAATTAGCTAATTAACATTTCAATATCAGTACTTAGCTAGAGTTAGTTGGTTTTTTTGTGTTGCCATGGGAACTAAGAAGGCCCTGCCCGCATCTCTGGGGAACACCTGGAAACTGTTCATTACACTCAAGGTCTTGGCACGCAGGGCCATGTAGATGCACCCCCAGACTGTGAACAGAGCGGACGCTGTAGCTTCCCCCTTGTCCACCTGCTTCACGAGGCAGCGACCCAAATCGCGCCAGACTCTACGATCAAAGGCGCATTCAGGGTCCACAGAAAATCCACGGTCCCGAGCCCAACCCAGGAGCCGGATGAGCTCATCATCGGAGACCTGGGCCCCCAGCTGAGGGGCACAGCTTTGCCAAGTGGTCAAGACCAACCGTTCAGCCGTAGATGGCTGGTTCCCCATTGTTAGGAAACCCTCCCTTAGCAGACGTCCACTTCAAGAGACAGACAGTCCACTACTTCAGGGAAAACCCATCCCACTCAGTTCTCGGCTTCTAAGAGCTGACCCGCAGTCCAGACAGGACCAAGACTTCTCCAGAAGGCATGCGGTTTCAGCGTGCCCTCTTCAAGAGGGCAAAGGTGTCCAGCCAAAGACTCCAGGCTACCGGCATGGAGCCGCGGCCGCAGAGTGTCGTGGGGACAGGACATTTTCATGCTCATTATCCCAATCGTGGTTTCTGTTCCCTGTCCTCAGTTTGCTTTGTCTTCCTTCCCCCCCCCCCCCCCCCCCGGCTGACTGCTGGCTTGCTTTTTTGCCATTTTTTTCCTTTTTCCCGGTTTCCGTTGTTCCCTTACCTACATTGTTCCAACATGCCAGAGGCTGTTCACCTTAGAGACCTGCTGCGGATATGGGTACGGCCCGGCGCGAGACTTACACAGAGCACTGGGCAGAAATCACATCGCGTCAACACCCGCCTTGGGCCTTCACGATGCTTTGTTTTAATTAAACAGTCGGATTCCCCTGGTCCGCACCAGTATCCACTAAAGCGTTATATTCTTGTGGCTCTGATGCGCCAGGCCATCGGATCCACACCGTCCAGAAAACACGGTTTTCCCATGCCTCTACCTGGCTAGAGGCAGGGCCCCTCTATGCCTGATTATCCTTCTTTCCTTGGGCATATGTCTTGTAAAGGGAACAACGGAAACCGGGAAAAAGGAAAAAAATGGCAAAAAAGCAAGCCAGCAGTCAGCGGAGGGGGGGGGGGAAGGAAGACAAAACAAACTGAGGACAGGGAACAGAAACCACGATTGGGATAATGAGCATGAAAATGTCCTGTCCCCACGACACAGAGACCCCCCAACAAGACGCTGGGGCTCGGGTTTTCAGCCGAGGCTGCAATTCCACGAGGGGTCACCAGATGTTGCCGATGAGGCAGGACGGGAACAGAATGACTCCAATTCAGAAGGCAAGAAATGAACTGATTTATTTCAAATGCACCGCTCTATATATAGAGAACATTGTGAGGTCTAATTTCATTGGTCTTAAAGTAAAAACATCTCACACCATTGGTGTGCAGTGAATGACGCATGGTAGCAGAACCTATCTTGTAAACAATGTGAACAACAAGAGAGAGAGATAGTGAATTATTTGCATTCGTTCCCAACTGTTTCCCAGGCTCTTGCCTGGTTAGAAAACCTCTCTTTTTCTGTGACTGAACTGAGAATACCCATATGGCAAGGGTGCAAAAGTAAAATTTTAGGATTCTAGATAAGGGGTTCAAAGGGGGCAAGTTGGAGGAAATTGGGCGTGCCTTGTCCTTTTCCTTCTTCTTCATGCCCTCCATGTTTCACTGTGGTGTTGGCATTTTTCTATTGGTTTAGGCTGGGGACACACTGTTCAACATAGGTGATAGATATTGGCACATTATTGTAAATATAGCACATGTAGTTTCTAGTATATAATATTTGTAACATCCCACTGAGGGGCAGAGCCCTGCACGCTGTCCTGCAAGACAGACCTGCTGCAGGTCAGAGAGAAAATATTTTAGATAAGAAGTGTTGTAGTGTACAGCTACGCAGATGGAGCAAAAAGCTTTGTGAATTTGAAATGGGAGTTTCTGTTTCCTAAACCTAAAGCTGGAGTTTCTATTCTGTATTTTTACATGTATTCATCCTTCCCCCTGAAGCTATTCCCATTGGATTTTACCTATAATGTATTCATACTGGGCATTGTTCTATTGGTTTCACCTTATCTCTTATTTTCCCCTATAAAACCTGTAACTCAAACCCAGACTGGCGTCACTTGTACGTGCGGCGTTTGAGCAAATGCAACCTACTTTGGACTGCACAACAAGTGTCCAATCTCTTGAGTCTCTTTATCCCGGTCATGATCGCGCTCTCTAAATAGCTCTGCTTGTATCAAACGAACCACAAAGGTGTTTGTCGCTTCTCTCCGGCTGCTCCTGGAAGCGCCTGGCCAGTGCCCCAGGAAAAAGGAGCCGGGCGAAAACAAGGAAGTCGGAGAGAGAAAAGCCACAAGAAGAAATAAACAACCTTGAAAACCAGCGCAGATGAATTACGACTCCTTCTTTGGCAGCGGGGCTGAAAGACAGAGACTTTCTACAATCTCGGGAACATTTAAATATCACAGATCCCGACAACCCCCCACTGATTTAAGAACTGCTTGAATTTTTGGGAGGTGTAAGCAGGACCATTGTCCATTTTTATAGCTTGGGGAATGCCCAGGGTGGAAAGTGCTAGGAGAAAATGCTTGGTAACATCTTTGGCCTTTTCTCCTGTGTGGGCTGATGCAAATACAGCTCTAGAGAATGCATCTATAGACACATGGATGTATTTAAGTGTCCTGAAGGGAGCATAATGGGTAGCATCTGTTTACCATAGTTGCAGACTCTTGAGGCCCCAGGGATTAACCCTGGTCCCTATAGATGGCATAGCAAAGTCCTGGCAATTGGGGCAGAAGCCTACAATTGCTCTCGCCTGTTCCCTTGTGATTTTGAACATACAAACAAGGGTCAGAACATTCTGGTGGAAAAACTGGTGGCTCAACTTTGCTTGATTGAAGATGTCTGGCAGGGTGGTCTGCACTGCCATGGCCAAAGCATCTGCCCTCTGGTTGCCCTCTGCAACTGGTCCTGGGAGGTCGGTGTGTGACCTCACATGCATAATGTGATATGGTTGCTCTCTGTGGGAGCGAAGATAGACTAGCTTATAGAACAAGCTATATAATTTTGGATTTGACACTTCTTTTAATAAAGAATGTTCTGCTCTTTCAGCTATTCCAGCAACATAGGCCAAATCAGTAACCAGAATCAAGGGATGTTTTAACTTCTCAAAGATTCTGACAATGGCTGTTAATTCTGCAATTTGTGGGGATCCCTGAACAATTGGAACATCCGACTCCCATTCCTGAGTGTCAGGATTTTTCCAAGTCATAACTGACTTTTGGGATCTTCTGGAGCCATCAGTAAAAACAGTCAGCGTCTTTAAAGGAGTTCGACTCTTTAATGATTTTGTGACTAAATTAAAACACGCATTAAATAGTTTATGTTTCTGCAAATGGATAGAGATTTGACCTGGGTAGCTGTCAAGAGCGAACTGGAGGTGTTCATTAGTCTGGAGCAAAGTTTCCAGATTACCTGATGTCAATGGAAGGTAAATGCATGTGCACTCACACCCTGCTAGGGTCTTGAGGCATGCTCTGTCTTTTATAATAAGCTGAGTCATCAGCTCCTGGAGTGTGGTATCGAGCTTGTGCTGGGCCTCGGGTCTTCAAAAAGGCAAGAGCAGTTGTTGGTTGCCATAAAGTTGTTTATTGCATGAATACATCATTCTCAGAGGCAAAGAGTGTAAGGTATTAAAGTCCGTGCTAAAGTATTGAAATCTGTGCTAAAAATCTTCTGGCATAGAGTCACAAGCAAAAGCTGCAGCTACAGCAACTGCTCTCTGGTATAGAGTCCAAGGTTCTGTGCAGGAACAGCAGCGGCAGCAGCAGCAGCAGCAGCAGCAACAGTTGTTCCCTGACATAGAGTCCAATGTTTCGAGCAGCAGCAGCAGGAACCACAGCCTTTTCTTCTTTTTTCTTCTTTTCTTCTTCTTCTTCTTGTTCCTTCTAATACAGGGGGATTTTTATACAAAAAAACAGACAATCAGCTAAAAGCACGATTCTAAAACATTCTTTCTAAACCAATCTAAACATTATTGTAATGTGCAAAAGTAGTACGAAAGTAGTGTCAGTTCTTACCTAAAAACTATGTATATAATATCTATTTACACAAGTATACTATGTGTTTTCTTACTTAAAATTTACGTATATAAGTTTATCTATTTACACATATAGTTCTATCTGTTCTAGAGATTTAAGCAAAGTTCTGTTATGTTTTTGTTATGTCTGGAACTAAGTTACTGAACTTTAAACTAAGTCTTAGGGCCTTTACTAGCTAACACAGTTTCTTAAAGCACTTAAAATGTGTTTCTACTTACTTAAAATTATAACTTACATTCCCACTTACTTAAAACTTAAACCTACGCATTCTACTTCATATCTTTGTGGCTTAATATATCTCAATTTCTTTAAAGGCTTTAATTCAACCCCTGCATTCATTTCTCTCTCTGAGGAACTCAGAAAGCCTTGCATTCCAACAGTGTGATAATAGTCTTATGTGGTTGGTGCGATTGGAACACCCACTCTATGATTAAAAGCTGGTCCCTCAGAGTGGGGTCCCACTGGAAAATAAGCCCATGAAACTTGGGTGACTTACCCAAGATGACAAATTGGAAAGGGCTAGTGAATGGTAATATGCAGCCCATGGAGACCTGCTCCTGTACTAGGGATTTGAGTGCCTTTACTTCTGAGAGGGGCCACTGATCAATCTACACTGGTTCACCAGTTTTCCATTTGAGTGGTGTGGTAGGGGTGAGTCAAGGGATTAAGTTAGAAATGTAGTTAGCAAAGAACAAGGAAATTAATTGATACCTGGTGGGGATAACTGAAACAAGGTTGGGAATGACAAGTGATATATGAAGCATTGTAAGAGTGCAGGAGCCATAAATACCACTGACTTCTAAGAATGAGAGGAGGTTTGGACTGCGACCAGCAAGTCAAGGAGCCCTGCCAACTTGATACGGGTGAAGGGTTTACCATGAGGAAAACATCTTACGTCCTCCCCAGAAGCCCACCGACCCAATTAAAGAGGACAATTGTGCAGCTGTAATGGATATTCAGCTAAATATAATACTAGGCAAGAGCTAATGTTTATGCAATAAGCATTGTAGAAACCGACCTGGAAACCATTTGAATATGTAAACCCTTTTTGGATAAATAGTTAGCAGGAATTTGTGACTTTTTTACACATGTCTTTGGGAGATTTCTCCCCACGTGTCCAGTACTGTAATAAATATATCCTCTTTTCAACTAAATTAGTTGAAGAGTCGTCCGTCCGTGCTTCATTTTAGCGACCATGGCAGGACTTCTCTGTCTCTCTGTGAGACCAGACCAGGCTGTGGACGCCTCTAGGTGCCACTAAGATATTCCTGGAGAGACCTCCACTCCCTGTCGACTCATTGCAGGGACAGACAAGACTGCTAGCATTACGGACAAAGTAATTGAATTTGAGATACAGGGGTTTTGTGTTTCTGGGCATATCAGAGTTTTTGCTGTAACAGGGACAGCCTTTTGTATGAACTGTGGCTATACAGATTAAAGGGGTCCCATTGCCTTAGTAGTTTGGACTTGATCTTTGGGAATTTGTGCAAGACGATATTATTGTTATTCTGCAAGGCAGCAAAATGAGTATGCCCTGTGTCAGTGAAAACAATGCTTTAATTGAGCTGATTTTGAACCAGAGGTTTGTTTTCACTGTATTCAATGTAAAAAGTTGTGGTATAGACAGACATTTAGGTAGAGAAAGCCGAGACAGGCACTTTGTCATTTTAACAAAACAAAGACTACTCAGAGAGCTATAAGGATTTTAGTAGCAACTGGTTGCAAGGAGCAAGGAAATAACAAGTTGTTTGAATTATTGGAAAAGGGAGTTTAAGATAATTTGAAAAAGCCAGGAGAAATAATTAGAGCTGGGTGTGCTCAGCCTATTTTTATATCCCAAGACTTTCAAAGTAAGGCAAAGAGTTGGAATAAAGTAAAAAAATGGAAACTAAGAAAATGGAATTTTTAGTAGACACGGGGGCAACCTACTCAGTGTTAAATAAAGCCTTGATGTTTATAACAGATGACCATGTTATGGTAAGGGGAGCAACTGGCCAATCTGAAAAGACATATTTTTGCAAACCATCAAAATATAAACTTGGAAAACAGATGGGGATTTATAGGTTTGTGTAGCAGTTAAAAGCAAAAGATGGGGAGATTGTTTTGGAGGTAAAAGATCAACAATATGTAGACATACAAAGCTTAGTGATAATTAAATGAACAAGAAAATAATAGATCAGGTGTTTCCTGGGGTATGGGCCTCTAACATACCAGGGAGGGCAAAGAATGCACCTCCTGTGCAAGTTAAGCTTACGGAAGGAAAACAACCAGTTAGGGTCAGGCAGTACCCTTTGAAAAAGGAAGATAGAGAAGGGATTAGGCCAGTAATTGAGAACTTTTTGCAGTTGGGCCTATTAAAAGAGTGTCTATCTGATTTTAATACTCCCATTTTACCTGATAAAAAGCCTGATGGATCATACTGAGTAGTACAGGACCTAAGAGCTGTTAACAAGATTACTGAGGATCTGCACCTGGTGGTGGCAAACCCATACACCCTGGTGACATGTTTGACACCTGAACTAACCTGTTTTGCCATTTTAGATTTGAAGGATGCCTTCTTTTGCCTCCCTCTCTATGAAGTCAGCCAGAAATTTTTTGCCTTCTGTAGGAATGTGCTCCCTGTTGATGGAGTGAACAAATTACCCTTTGTCTCCTTAAAAAGGAAAAAAGCCCAGAAGTTTGTCTCCTCAATTTGGTTAAAAGACACCTCATAGGACCTTGGAGACTTCACCTCAAACTTAAGGATAGCCAATTGGACAGAAGCCAAAAAGTCCCGCCTAAGCAATTCACTAGAAAAAGAAGAGAACAAAGGAAGTAATTGCTTTTGTGAAGTTGTTTTAGCAGGAGCAAAAACCTCTTGCCCTGGCTCAGGTTTTCTCTGTAAAGAGTTTTGTTATTTTGCCTTTTATTAAAACTTTTCTGTTCCCAACACTGTCACAGAAGCCATCCTGCTACTTTTATGCCATCTGAGGTAGCTGAGCTATCTCAGGTGTGGTACTTTTCTCTGAGAGCTTATGAGACCTGGCTTGAAGAGATGAAGTATCAGCCTTCAAATAGGAAGATTCAACCCCCCCCCCCCAAAAAAAAACCAAAACCAAACCAAACCAAAAAAACATCCCCGTGATATTTGGAAAACAACTTGCAAGAGATCTGGAATCCTGGGAAGCTCCATCAGAGGAAGGGCAGCTGCTGCAGTATGTAGACAACCTCCAGATAGCTACCCGAACCCAAGAGCCATGCATAGACTGGACGGTAAGCCTCCTGAACTTTTTGGGTTTAAAAGGGTACAGAGTATCTCAGAAAAAGGCTCAGGTAGTAAAGCAAACAGTTATCTTCCTGGACTATGAGGTCAGTGCTGGGCAAGGACTCTTGGGCAAGACTGCAAAGAAGCAATATGCCAGACCCCAAAACCTCAGACAATAAAGGAACTGAGGACCTTTTAGGGATGATGGATTGGTGCCAATTGTGGGTTCACAGTTACGGACTGTTGGTTAAACCCCCTGTATGCCCTAATCACAGAAGGGAACAGAGATCTTCAATGGACAGAAGAAGCCACGCAAGCCTTCGACCAGCTGAAGAAGGTCCTCATGTCAGCCCCAGCTCTGGGACTTCCAGTTGTGAGTAAACTATTTTTCCTATTCTCTCATGAGAAGCAGGGGATCGCCCTGGGAATGCTAGCACAGGACTTGGGCCCATATCAGAAGGCAGTTGCTTATTTTTCCAAACAACTAGATGCGGTAGCTAAAGGATGGCCAGGGTGTCTCAGAGCCAATGAAACAGTGGTGCTGAACACCCTGGGCCAGAAGATGACTGTGCTGGTATCCTACACAGTGTCTGCTGTACTGGAAGTAAAGGGGGGACATTGGGTCTCCCCACAGAGGTTCCTGAAATGCCAAGCTATAATGGTAGAGCAAGATGATGTTGATATTCTGGTCACTAACCTTGTGAACACAGCTTCCTTTCTCAGTGGGAATACAGTATGGATATTCTCAGTTCAGTCAGAGAGAAAAGGAGAGAGATTTCTACCAGGCTAAGCCCGGGAAAGAGTCCGAAAGGAATGTAAACAATTATTATCTCTCTCTCTGTTCATATTGTTTATAGATATGTTCTGCCACCGTGTGTCATTCACAGTGCACCAATGGTGTGAGATGTTTTTACTTTAAGACCAATGAAATTGGTCTTCACAATGTTCTCTATAAAAAGAGCGGTGTATTTGAAATAAATCAGTTCTCTTCTCGCCTTCTGACTTGGAATCTTCTTATTCCCATCCTGCCTCAACGGCGACAATACAGGAGAATCAGTGATCCATGATTGCTTGGAGACGATTGAAGCTACCTACTCCAGTCTCCTGGATCTAAAGGACACTCCTCTTGAGGACACTGTGATGTAGCAATGTATTTGAACAACTTAGGCCTCAGTGTGCACAAGCCATACCGTCTGAAACTGTTCTTATCAGAATTTTCTCAGGGCACTGTGGAATTCATCAAGGTTACTAAGACATAAACTGTGCTAAAATAAGAATGAAGAAGCTAAGAAACCGCATACCAGGATTGAAAGAACAGAGGACTGTAGAACACCTGCACAGTAACCAATCAGGGATGCTGAGAAATGAAGGCAGAGAACGAGGGAACAAGACAAAGGCACCAATCAAGAAGTGTGATCTTAGTAGTTTGTAGAATCTATAAAAGTGTGTGTAATGTAAACAATAAACAGCTTCTGCTTGATCATATTGGTCAGTTGTTCAGGAATCCCGGATTGCCCGCAATATATTGGTGACGCACAACGTGATAGTGAATGTGTTAATGAAGTAGATCGAAAATTTTGGACTCTAAAAGGGGAGTTCTTAGACCCTTGGGACTCTGAAAGTGATTCTGCTGAGTGAAAAGGCAGGGGCCCTGGTCGAAGACTGCCATGGCTGGACCGCGGGGGGGAGTCGGAGGACGACTCCAATGGAACCAGGAAAACGACTCTGAAAAAAATTCGTTTAAGCTGCAGCTGTTACACCAGGACAGGCAAACGACTGGGGGCTGGAAGATGGGGAAGGCGCTCTCAAAAGAGGAGCAGGCTGCTCTAAAAGTCCTCCAGCATATTCTCTCTGTGAAAAATGCATATTTTATGATTGGCTTTTCGCAAATGTTACAATGAATATTATATGTGTAATGTTGGAAAGTTATGCTGTATTAATTCTCTCAAGTAGTGTGTTAAATGTATTTTTAGGTTATAACACAATGTTAAAATAGAAACTATACTATGTAAGATACTTTTTAACTAGCTCAAGAAAGAGATGAGATAATCAAGAAATTCTTCACACAGAGATGGCAGTGATGGGGCCCATAAAGAGTTATGGCCTCCTTATCGGAAAAGACAAACATTCTTACACCTTCTCTCTGTCTTTATGGAACCACCAGGATTAAGGAGAAGAAGTTGACAAAAACCAGAAAAGCTCTTAATTTGCAAGGAATTTATGCATCATGTATGGGATGTATGAATATGCAACAGGCTATTGCTTTTAAGGTTATTCCTTTGTTCACAAGGCATGCTTATCAGGCTTAAGTGCCCGAGAGCATCCGGATGTCCGTAATTCTTTGCTTTTTATTGTCTTGTAATTGTCCTAACTCTACATTTTTATTACTCTAATTGTATTAGTATTTTTATAACTATTTTATTATTATTAAACTTTTAAAATTTTAAAAACCAAGTGATTGGCATTTTTCACAATTATGGTAGCAGAGGACGGTTTCTAACACCTCTCTGCCAGTGCCTTAGGAGAGTCAGAGGGAGGGAGACGTGTCCTGCCCTGATTAGGCAGCCTCACTGTGCTCCCCTGATGTTACCGACAGATGCAGGTTACGATCCCATGGACAAAAGGGTACAATAAAACAAAGAAAAGGGAAGGGGTTCCCTAAAACTGCGGTAATTAGCCCCGAAGACTAAAGTGTACACGAAGAACAAAGACCCAAGGACAAAGGATAGGTAAGTATTTGTTGGGACGGGGTGGATAATGGGGGAATGAATGTGTGTGAATGAGAGGCGGGCTGGTTACCCCAGACCTGCTAAGCGAGAGCGGTAGTCTCCCATGCTGCGTTTCCGTCTTTTTCGCGAGAAAAGCGGCCAGTAAAGAGACAAAGCGAGTGATAAAAAGAGTGAGAGAACCGCCCCCCCCGGGGAAACCAGGACTGGGTCTCAGGGAAAGAGTGGGACCCCTTGGTGGGGGGGAAAATAAAAGGTAATTAATTGGAGAAAAAAATAAAAGGTAAAAAGAGGCTTTTCCTGGCATAATCAATTAAAAAAAAAAGTAAAAATTAAAAGGTAAACTGTGTGCGAGGGGCCCCTGAAAATTCTGCTTAGGACAGCACAGCTAGTTTGAGGGATATCCTAGAATACCAGCACTGGACAGTAAATCCTAAAAGTGTAATGAGGTGAATTAAAAGGTACCTTCTTGTTGTGTATGCGAGGGTGGGTCCTGCGCCAACAAGTCCCTACGGGTGGGAGCTGAGGCAAAACCAGCAAACCTAGCCTTGTTCCCCCGGGCGTGAGGGGGAAGCTGTGACTCGCACCAAGTGTGAGTCGCATGCAGCCAGCCTCAAAGGTGAATTGGCACCAGAGGCAACCAAACTCAGGGCACTTCCCAGAGGCCTAGTGGTACTGAAACCCAGAGAGGCTGCCCCCAAAGCAAGGATGGCTCAGTATCGTAGAACCTTTTTGCACTGCGGCTGTGCAAAGTAGTCGTGTGACCCATTCCCCCGGGGGAGGGGGGGTGGGGAGTCCAGATCGGGCAAAGTAAGGAGGTCCGAACCCCTGATTCTGAGGCTATCTCTAGGGAAGAGGGATAGCCAAACCTTGGGGAGGTGGAAGGGGTCAGGGTGGGGCTTACATGATCCGCGATTCTCTGGTAACAGAAATCCCTTCGTGTAAGTCTAAGAGGTTTGCTAACGTTTCCTTCTTCTGTGCAATAAAATAAAGGGAAATGTAGAAGTGTGAATGAACAGGCCTGGGGGTGTGAATGTGTGTGCCAGAGTGAGTGGAAAATAAAGGTTAGTAAATGGAAATGAGTGGAAGACATGTAATGTAGATTGTTTATTTTGAGCTTTACTTTATTTCCTTGGAGGGAGGTGTATTGTGTCGAATGGTACTGTGAGAGAAAGGATTTTTGCATGAGTTATAAATTGAGGCGAATAATTTGTTCAGCCTTTCGAGAGTCAATCAGAAATTTATTGGTTACAGCAAGCAGTGGCAAGCAAACAGCGCTGGGTGCAGCTGGGGAGTCAGCGCTCCGCCAACGGCTCACACCGTTTCCCCCTTCCCACAGTCTTTTATACTCTTTCTTCTTCCGTGTTCGTGGTATTTCTGGGTGTACTCTGCGCTTGTGCCCTCTGTTGCTAGGGGGTCTTCTTCTACTCTCTAGTGGTCGTTTGAGGAAGGCTCCTCTCTTCCTCCTCGGTGAAAGTTCACGGCCCTGTAATGATCTTTTCCATATAAGGTTATATGTTATATGCGCCTAAGTTCTAGTTGCACAATCAGCTTAAGTAATCAACACACTATCTAATTTCTTTCTTGCGGTTTTCTGTTATCTACACAAGTCTTCTCCTTTCTGTCTTGCGGTTTCCTGTTATCTACACAAGTCTTCTCCTTTATTTGAATTTCCTTAATGATGAACAAAGAGTCCTTTCCAACTTATCACACGTGGGTAGTTGAAAGAAAGTGATATTCAAGTTGTTAAGAGAAAGTGGGAAATAGAGGCATGAGATAAATAGATAAGATCTTGAAAAATGGGAAAGAAAACCAGTTAAAAAAAAAAAAAAAAAGAAGGAAAAAAAAAAGGGAGTACAAGGGTACCAGGCGAGATACCTCAAGGTAGCCCTTGGCGGGGGTTATGTTAGCTAACAGATATATAAATCCCTGTACCAAGAGATATAGGGTATGCAGTAGTTGATGAGGAAAAACATGCAAACTATTGAAAAAGGGAAATTAACCTTAAACTGGTAAACTTAAACTTGTGAATTATATGCTCTAAAAAGAGCACTGGAGTATGTAACACACAAGAAAGGAGCTATGGATGCATTGGGATTTTTTTGGAGTAGCAAGGCAAGTGACTGAAAGTTATATAACTTGCCAAAGGATAAATAAAAAGGTGATGAGAAAAACAACATCAGGAGGCTGTGAGTTAGCTCTCCAATCATTTCAAAGCATCCAAGTAGAAGTTTAGATTTGTTAGGCTCTAAAATTTGTTTATAAATTCAAAAGAACCGTTCAATCCAGAAGAAAGAATATGCCATATGCTGGATGGGAGATTTTGGAAGAATAAAAATCTTTAAAGTATCAGAAACCACCATCAGAGACAACACAAGAGAGGAAAAAAGGGGGGCGGGGGGAAGAAAAAGGGCTGGGAACAGGAGGAAGGGAGGAAAGAAAGAGTGGGATCTTTTGCAAGTGTTGTCTCCTCCATTCCCACTCGCCCCCCCCACCACCACCCGCAGCTGCCCCGCCAGTCCCGGTACCCGTCGCAGCCCCGGTCTCGCCGCTCGGGACTGCACCGCCGGTCCCCGCCCCCATCCCGTCTCCGGCCCCGCCGGTGAATTTGCCCCGGTCCTGGCCGCCTGGCCTGCGGCCGCTCCACCGGCTCTGCCAGGGTCTGTCCTGCCGCGTGGTCTGAGGTCGCCGTTCTTCTAAGGTCGTCCTCCATCGACCGCGCCAGGGGAGTCCCATCGGTCCCATCCACGTCTGCCCTGCCCGTGCCGGCTGCGCTGGGCGCCGCCGCTACTGCCGGGGCCGTCCCGCCTGCTTTATCTCTGCCGGGAACTGCCGAATCAGCCGCCAACAGCCATGTGCGGCTCAGTCACCACCAGAAAACCCCCCTTTGACGGTTCCGGCAGCGGGCCCCGCCTGCGCTTTAGAGGACTAAGCCTCGGCGTGGATCCCTCCCCGAAACCCCCCTCCTGCCCTGCGTTCCGTTCCCTCGGTAACCACAACTCCAGCTGTTATAAATAGAGGCGAATAATTTGTTCAGCCTTTCGAGGGTCAATAAGAAATTTATTGATTACAGCAAGCGATGGCAGGCAGACAGCGCTGGGTGCAGCCGGGGAGTCAGTGCTCCGCCAACGGCTCACCCCGTTTCCCCCTCCCCAGAGTCTTTTTATACTCTCTTCCTTCCGTGTCCGTGGTATCTCTGGATGTACTCTGCGCTTGCGCCCTCTGTTGCTAGGGGGTCGTCTTCTACTCTCTGGTGGTCGCTGGAGGAAGGCTCCTCTCTTCTTCCTCGATGAAAGTCCACGACCCTGTAATGGTCTTTTCCATATAAGGTTATATGTTATATGCATCTCAGCTCAA
This sequence comes from Vidua chalybeata, assembly GCF_026979565.1. Classification (NCBI taxonomy): domain Eukaryota; kingdom Metazoa; phylum Chordata; class Aves; order Passeriformes; family Viduidae; genus Vidua; species Vidua chalybeata. Next base: position 378,348 of record NW_026530321.1, read on the forward strand.
ATCCTGTTACCTACGCAAGGCTTCCCCTTTGGCTTCATGTTATTTACACAAGGCTTTCCCCTTTTTGTCCTGATGAACTAAGAGTCTTTTCTAACTTATCACACAGCTGTTCAGGGAAACTCTCTCTAGAGGAAACGCCTCCTGAGCGGGAACAGGAATTTAATGATCAAGAGAATGGGGGGGGGCGGGGGGCAGCATCTCGAGGGCAAAATGCTGAAGGGGCTTTTGAGGGGCAGCAGGGGAAAGAGGAGGCTCCAACTGAAGATTGGCATGATAAATCATTAGATGGTTTATTAAAGGAGGCTCAGAAAGTCTGTGGCCAATGCCAAACTAAAAGCAAGGATTGTGGCAGTCACCATGCGAGAAAACAATTACAAAAAAAAAAAAATCAAAAACACACAAGTACTACTCCTAGATATGACGGTTGTAGAGGCAGGGGAACAGGAAAAAATAAAACCCCAATACAAACCAAGTCTCAGGAGCATTCCAGGAATGTCTGCTTTTACTGTAAGAGCAAAGGACAATATAGGAGAGATTGTCCTAAGAGAGTAACAGATCTGAAAATCTTCCGAGAGATGGGCACAAAAGAGGAATAGAAAAGTCATAAGCCCTATATTTTAGGGGACAAATACCATCTGGAGCTCATGATAACTTTAAAACTGAGTCCCCAAGGAGAAGAATTAGTTGTGGGAGACACAGGGGCAGAAAGAACCTGTCTGTTAAATATTCCAAAAAGTTATAGTGTGAGCAAAAATACTGTAAAGTAACAGGAGCAAAAGAAGAGAGTTTCACAGTTCCTGTCATTAAAAATGTGGCAACTGAGGCAGAAACTAAATTTTAAATAAGGGATGTCTTATTAGTCCCAGGGGAGGGTAGCAACTTATTAGGACGAGATTTACAAGTGAAATTAAGAATAGGGGTTATCCCAAAAGATGGGAAGATGACAGCTAGAGTTTTAAAATTAGGCCAAGAAGATAAAGAAAAATTAACAAGGAAGTTTGGGCTGGGGAAGGAAATAGGGGAGGATGCTTCATACTGAGCAGATGTCTTCATTGAGCTGTTGATTCAGCTAATTCTTTTCCCTTTGTTGTGTACAAGTAGTTTAAACTATTTATTCCAATTTGCATTGTGATTTTTCATCTTGAAATACGTAACTTGCCGTACTCTAGGACTGAAAAACTAGTTTACAGCTGTGACATAGCAAAACCTGGTTTTAATTTATTTTGAGTCGAGGCAAGGCTATTCAATCAAGTGAGTATGTAAAGTTAAAATAAAGGTAACACTAGCTGATTAGTAGGTCAATGAGAAACATTTTTCCTTCCAGCCAGTCCTTTCTCATGTACCCAAAGGTGTTTTTTGCTTTCTTATTTTTTGTTTTGTTTGTTTGTTAGTTCTTCTGGAAGCGCTGACTACTTGCAGTGCACCTAGAACAACAGCTAGAGTTGTACATGCATAGCACTTCTGCAAAAGTAGGGTGCATTTTTTGACCCAGAATTGGAGGTGGCTACATAATGTAAGCTGTTAATTTGTTACTTTCAGCAGCACTGTGGGTGTGTGACACATACACATGAAAAAGAGGGTGGGGGGGGGTCTCTGCTTGCTGTAATCTTATTTCTTAAATGAGTTATTCAAGAGTGCCTCTTCCTAGCAGTCAAAGAGAAAGTATTGCAGAGACAAATCCTGTTGCATCCTGGGTTTTAGGTTCAGATTTGGGGTTCTGGTCTTTATTAGCTTACCGGTTCCATGTATCCTCGTGCATCGCCCGTCTTTTCCCCCCCACAGAAGTTAGCCCCAGGCTGCCTGCCATTGGGTTTTCCCCCTGCCACTCCTGTGACCACTCCCCCGTCCAGCCCCAGGAGCCCCGTGTCCGCCCCCGTCGTGTTCCCATTGGCCGTTGTGGCACACGTTACCGCCATGGTGTCTGTATTCATTGGGCAGAGAGATCCCATCCTCCCCTATCCCACCCCTATATCCTTCCGCAGCTCCCCAGCCTCGGGGCCAGATTCGTCCGCGCTACATTGGGAGTGGCTGCGGCTTCTCCATCGCGGCTCCCGCGACCAATAAAGCATCCAGCCGCCACGCGGACGGATTTGGACGAATTTCATGCCTCTTCGTTTCCTTCCCTTGCGCTGACGGCAACGCGCGGCCAGCTCACCCCGGGGCGCAGCCGCAGAAGCACCCGGAAGTAGCGGCCAGCACCAACCCCAATGAGAAGTCGAGGTGCCCAAGCCGTGAGCTCGGGTGCTGACCGGGTCCGGGAAAAGCAACGCGCAGATGCTAGTGGCGCCCAACGTGGGTCCACAGCCAGCGCAGAGTCGTGGAGCAGGCAGACACTCACCACAGAGCACCCAGGAGCCGCGCGAAGAAAGCGCCGCCGACCAGCGAGCGCCGCTGCTGAGACAAGCGAGTGTAGTCCGCGCGGAAACCCGCCGCCACCACAGGGTCGCAGTCCACAGGAAAACTGCTCCGTGCCGGACTGAAAATAGGAAAAAAGCCCCCCGAAGTAAGTCAGTGACATCTCCGCCACCCACAGGGAAACACGCCGTGTTTTCCGCGTGGGACTGGAAGCATAACCATTCACGGCCACAGAAAGCTGAAGAACGGACGCTTCCCGGGAAAGATAACCCTGATAGCAGTTTTATTTGTGAAGATTTCGGTTTGGTGAGTACTTAGCGGCGGGAGGGTACCCGGGCTATACTCTCCTTCACTTGAGTGGGCTTTGCCGCGCTTCCGAGGGTACGGACACGCAGCGCGCAGCGTGAAGCGGTGGCTGCCTGGGTCTTTTGCGTTTTCTTTTGTTTTTTCCCCTCTTTTTCTGCACCAGGGGTGAGGTTGTGGGTAGAAATAGCATGGGGACCGTGCTATCTACCCAACAAAGGGAATTCTATACCCAAATTAAGGGGATTTTATCGGTAAAAGGCCCCTACCCCAAAAGTTCGGTAAAACAGTTTGTACGATGGCTGTGTTTCTCCTTCCCATGCTTAACCACGGAGGATGCCCACAAGGCAGAGTTCTGGGAGCGTGTAGGAGCCAGGCTAGCAGAGGGAATCGACAGAGATCCCTGCGTAAAAGACTGCTTCCCCAAGCTTCATTTGTTAATATCGGAGGTTGTAAAAACAGAGTCCATGTGGAACGCAAGCCGGGAAAGAAAAGAGCCATCGAGAACTGTTGCTTCCCCTGAACCCACTTCCCCATCCTCCTCTCCTACCCCTTCTTCCCCTAACCCGGGTAGGCAGGGGGGAGTGCTCCGCTGCTCTAATGCGGAGGGCTGCCTCACTACCTTGGGCCGTGCTCCTGGCTCCCCCAAGCCCCCCCGGGCGTCCCAACCTTAGCGAAACTAGCCACTTCGCTGAGGAACTGACCCCAAACCCCTTTCCCAATCCCTTTTTCCCAGCTAAGAATCCCAGTTCTGGAGCTACCCCGTGCAGTTCTGTTCCTGTGAACCCTTTTCTTTGTTCCCCTGAGGAGGCTGCGGCCACATGGTCAGGGTCTTTGTCTTCCCAAGATGGAGGGCAGCCACATGGAGGAGCACCTCCTTCCCACAACTCCTTCCTCTCCTTTGTCCCCTTTGTCCCTGACTTTGACCCCGCCCCCTCCTGCTTCCCTGTGGGCGTGGGCACCGCCTACTCAAGGCATCGGGTTGCCACCCCACCCCCTGTTCCCCCTCGGGTGGGCATTCCCTCCTTGCATGTCCTGCCTTCTGCAACATCAGCCCCACCCTCTCCCGACAGGGAGGGCTCTCTCACCTCCACCCCATTGTCCCAGGGAGAAGATTCTCCCCGCCCTGTCCGCCCTGTCCCTCATACCCCACCCCCACGTCCTCCTGCTCCTCCGATACCCCGGGGGGGGGGGGGGAGAGCGGGGAGGGAAGGAGACGGGGCCCAGTCTACGAAGTCGAGCAGCTGCTCTGCACTCCAGTCTCCTACGCCAGGGGAGAGGAGAACCCTACATGGGCACCCCTTCCCTATGAATCAGTGAAAGAGGTCTGCAAAGCATTGCGTGAATTCGGCAGGGCAAGCCCTTTCTTTAAGGGCACTCTAAAAGCGACTTTAACATCTAGAACTGTAGTGCCAGCAGACCTTAAGTGTCTGTTTAGCTGCCTGCTTGCCCAATTGGAATACAGCCTGTGGGAGAGGAGGTGGAAAAAACTGGCAACAGACCTGCTTCCCGTAATCCGAGAAGGGCCTTACAGCCTGGATTTTGTGGAAGAACCAATCACCCTAGACCATTTCGTGGGTGAGGGAGAATGGAGTGAAGGGCAACTACAGGCTTGGGGGATTCCAACGGCCATGCTGTACATGTCCAGGGGTGCAGCAGAGCGTGCATTCCTGGGCATGCCCACCAAGGATCCAGTGGTGCCCTACACTGCAATTAAACAAGGTGTTGCAGAGCCTTTTGTAGATTTCCTAGACAGAGCCCGGGCAGCGGTTGAGAGACGGGTGGAGAGACCTGAACACGGAGACGGACTGGTCCTAGAAGTGGTGCACATGAACGCTAATGCAATGTGCAAAAGAGTCATCCTGTCACTGCCAGCCTCACCACCGCCAACCCTCGACCAGATCATAGAGGAGTGCACCCTGAAAGCACACCTGATGGAGGAGGAGGCCCCAAAGAGACCAAGAGACAAGCTGGTCACATCAGCTGCTGCTCCTCCAAGGAACTCAGCTCCAAGGCGATTTCCATCCACGCGCCGGTGCTTCCACTGTCATCAGGAAGGACACTTTCAGGATCGCTGCCCACTTCTAAAGACTGCACCGCCTGGGACCACGGGAGGAGTGAAGTGGGACGGAAACCCCACCATTTCAAAAAACTAGGGAATGAACGCACACTTGCCTCGCGTGTTGATAAAAATGAGGCAAGTCGCAGTGCCGCGATTCACCATCTAGTTCCATCTGCAAGCGGCTGCCTCTCAACCACTGACATCAGGGAGCCTTATCGGCTCTGACTAACTAATTCTGTACACTTTCGTTCCCAGGACTGGAAGTTCTTCATAGCAGATGCAGAGCTTCTATCGCACATCTGCCGCTGTGAAACCAGGAGGAAGGAAGACCTTTTGAACTGCAGGTATCTCATTGTCGGAGACACAAAGCACACACCACTAGAGATAGAGGTTCCTCCGGTAATTTCCACCCTTATTCCGAGGCTCTTCTATCTCGTGGCACGCTGTGTCCGCCCCCCCCTCTTCCTGCCCAAGGACCAAATTATTGCACAGGCAATTCTTATTCCTCGTTCTCTGTGCAATGACTTGGAACTCTCAGTCTTTTATACTGGGAAATTGGGAGAGGAAAAACCCCTTGTGTGGTGTAAACTCAAGTGCGAGGGGCGTTCCATACATCTTCAGGGGCAGATGGACACAGGGGCAGATGTGACGGTCATCCCACTACACAAGTGGCCGTCACAGTGGGAGCTGCAGAGCGTGGCCACACCAGTCTTAGGACTAGGCAGGCCACAGCCTGCAAGACAATCCAAGAATATTATCCAAATTAAGGGTCCGAATGGGCTGCTGGCCTCAGTACATCCGTTCGTGATCGATTGCAAATTCACATTATGGGGAAGAGACACCACAGCTCAGTGGGGGGCCAAAATGGAATTTCCAGTCCCCCAACATTTTTAGGTGCGGCCACTGAGGAGTGCCCCACTCAAAAACTAATATGGCTCACAGATAAGCCCATCTGGGTGGAGCAGTGGCCGCTGAGTAAACAGAAACTACAGGCACTCACAAAATTAGTGGAGGAAGAATTGGCGAAGGGTCACATAGTAGAGACAAACAGCCCCTGGAACTCTCTGGTGTTTGTAATTAAAAAACCGGGGAAGGACAGGTGGCGACTCCTCCACGGTTTAAGAAAAATTAATGAAGCTATAGAAGATATGGGCTCTCTCCAACCAGATATGCTATCTCCATCCCAGAATTATAATTTGGCTGTGATTGATATTAAGGATTGCTTCTTTCAAATCCCATTACATCTGGATGATGCTCCCCGTTTTGCCTTCTCTGTAACCTTCATCAACAGAGAAGCTCCCATGAAGCGCTACCACTGGACGGCACTCCCTCAGGGGCTTAAATGTTCCCCTACTATATGCCGATGGTATGTCGCCAGGGTTCTGTCCCCAATGAGTGCCAAGTGGACATCCTGAATTTTCTATCACTACATGGATGACGTGCTAATTTGTGCCCCTGACAGCGAGGTCCTACAAGCAGCTCTGGAGGACACTGTTAGGGCTTGTCGGTGGCCGGATTTGAGTTGCAAAAAGAGAAGGTACAGTTGCTACCACCCTGGAAGTACCTGGGCATGGAAATTAATAATCGAACAATTAGGCCTCAACAAATTCAGATAAGTAACAACCCCAAGACACTGAATGACATCCAGCGCTTGTGCAGATCATTGAATTGGATCAGGCCCTGGCTGGGACTCACCATGAGGGATCTATCCCCCCTTTTTGAGTTATTAGCAGAAAGGGAGGGAGATGAGGGTTTAAGTTTCTTGAGAGTCCTGACCCAGGAGGCCAGAGCCACACTCGAGAAGGTCCAGACCATCATAGCGAGCAGGCAAGCCCATCGCTGTTGTGAAAAACGCCAATCACTTGTTTTTTAAATTTTTTAAAGTTTAATAATAGTAAAATGGTTATAAAAATAGTAATACAATTAGAGTAATAAAAATTTAGAGTTAGGACAATTACAAGACAATAAAAAGCAAAGAATTACAGACGTCCGGATGCTCTTGGGCACTTAAGCCACGACAAGCATGCCTTGTGAACAAAGGAATCACCTTAAAAGCAATAGCCTGTTGCATATACAAAACACTTCATGATTATGCATATATTTTATTTAAAACAAGAACTTCGTCTGGTACTTGTCAAAAAGTTTCTGTTAATTCCCAGGCGCCTTTGAGTCTAAGTCAGGCTTGAAGAAGTTTGTTTCTGTTGATAAGGAAAGCCATAAATTCCTCTCCTCTGGAAAATTTAGGGGTTTCTGTAATTGTTATCCTTGTGCGAAGAATTCCTTGATTATCTCATCTCTTTCTTGAGATAGTTAAAAAGTATCTTACATAGTATAGTTTCTATTTTAACATTGTGTTATAACCTAAAATACATTCAACACACTACTTGAGAGAATTAATACAGCATAACTTTCCAAAATTACACATATAATATTCATTGTAACTATTGCGTAAAGCCAATCGTAAAATGCATTTTTCGCAATCCCTCCTCTTATCCTTTACAAATCATTTGGCTTGAGCAATATTTCTTATCCACTTGGATTTTTTGGACTCTGTTGGTAATTAAATAAAACATGGAATTAAACAAGGAAGAAACATTAAAACAGTTGTAACACATAAAAGGAAGAATCTTAATCCACCATCCCATTCTCAATATATTACCCCACCAGTTAGTTTTTGACTTTGTTTTCCCATTTTTGGACTGATACCTGGCTTATAATTTTTTATGATATCCTTCGTTTTTCTCAGGATGACCTCCCTATTGTCATCTATTTTCAATGACCTGATATATTAAACTTTCTACAAACACCCTCTTCGACAGCTAATAAATAGTCTAAAGCTAACTTGTTCTGATACACTACAGTTTTTGTTTGGCTTTGCTGACTCGATATTAATTCTAATGCCTGAGCGGCTTTGTTTGTTATCATCTTTATAACTACTTGGAGTTCTAGAATACGATTCAGTATATAATTTGGGGTCAATATAGAGCTAGATTGCTGTGCTGGTATCACCTTTATGTTTACTAATTGCCTTTTTACTGAATCTTGGATTATATCTCTGAGATAAAATGTAAAACAAATCCATCTCTCTCCTTTTGGACATTCAATGCTCCATCTATTACCGCTTTTTCCTAAGTTCCTTGTAATCTTGTATTTTTCCCCATTTTGCTTGCAGGTACTTAATTTGGATGGGTTATAACAGTGGCTATTGACATGGGTGTGTGTAACAAAAAGGAACTTTGTTTTTTTCTATGTAAAAGACAACACGTGAGAGACAGAAACCGGAATAACAGAGGTCTGGTATGGCTTATACCCCCACCTCCCCTGCCTATGGAGTTGCTTCCCATAGCAGGTATGTGTGATCTTCTCGGTGGCGAGTACATTGGTCAATCCAGGCTTGCCCTCTGTTTCCCTTGTCACTCCTTTTTACTAATATTTTTTTTCTTTTTTTGGCAAGTCCTTTTTGACACTCCTTAACTGTGCTTTCCCACCGTTCCTCAGGTTTCTCTCAATCAACAGACACGGATAATTCCCATCCACAAAACATTTACTTCAGTTGTTTTGAGTTTTATCTGTATAGGGGATAGATTTAGTACTCAATACTTCTTGCAACAAGAACATAGATTTTGTGAGCTCTAATACCAATTATTCCCATAATTTGAACATTTACTTATAACCCAGGTAGCGTGTCCAGTATTGGGATGAATCAAATAAAGTATACAATATATCGCAATTTCTCTTCTTTCTTGTACAAGTCCCAGGCTAAGGCTGGAATATAAGAACTCTTTGATTAAAATAGTCCTGATCTTCCTGTTTGAAGTGGCAGTATTCCTCTCCCAAGGAAGTGTCGGAGACGTCTCAGGGCTTATTCAGGCAGTGCTTAAAACTAGTGATATAAGCTTTGCCTTATTTCTCAGTTAGGTGTTATTCTTTGTACCTTCCTTGGATCATTTGGGTCTTCCCAAACCGTTACCACCCAGTCGCAGTTGAAAGTTAATTTGGTATCACTTGGTTTAGATGTGATAGTCCATTCCTTAAGTTTCTTCACAAGTCCTTTGATTTTGCTGGCATGAATTCACCCTCTTTCTGTGATTCGGATTGCTGCTTTAGTAGTACCTGGAAAGGACTTCTTAATAACACAGTGTTAAAAGAAAGACAGTACTGCATTAACTTTTACTATTAGTTTTCTTCAAAACTTCTTGGGTTTAACTAAAACTGTTTTTCTACAGCTGCTTCTTGTATCCAGCTGTGTTAATAGCTGCAGAGGCTAATTAAACACTAGGCCAATTCTAACACGAGATGTATCACATCTCTTGCTTTTTACTTTTTGGGTGACATTTAACTGTTTTAGCCTTACAGACCCATTCTTTAGAACAAAAGCCTCCTCTTCTTAACAACAACAAAAAAAAAACAGAAAGAAAAAATCTTGTAAAAAAAACCCCTACTTTGTGAGATTTTGGAGTGCTAACTATTTTTGCTGTAATCCTTATCTCTTTTTTTTTCACAGCTTTGCGTTTAACTCTGTTCTTGGCCTCTCCCCCTACCCTGCTGTCACTCTACCTAGCGGGGGAGAACTTAAAGACAGCCACGGGCATGGTGACTTTGGGGGCTTATTTCACTATCCCCTTTGCTCTTTCTTTCTCTCTCTTTCTTGACTTACGTGCTGGGGCAGAAGCTTCTATCCTGGACTCGGGACCCTGGCAGGCTGGGAGCTGCCCCTGGCAGCTCCGCCACTGAGCCAGCCCACTCCTGGGCAGCAAACCCGCACAACCCATGCCCAGCCCCGCTACTGGGCCGGCGAGCGCATCTGGCAACTCCTCAATCTCTGGGACCCTGGCACAACCCAGCCAGCCCCAAACCCCAGTGGCACCTCGTGCTGTGCCACTTCTACCGGGTGGGCCAAACACTGGGAATTGCTGCGCTGGGTAAGCCCCATGAATCAGCTCCTGGCGCAGCCCCTGAGAGCAGCCAAACACTTCCTCTTCTAGCACTAGGACATCATCACTCCACATTCCAGCATCTACATTCTAACATTACTCCACATTTTAACATCCTGGAGAGATGAGTCTGCCAATCACCCCTCCCCCCCCCCTTTCAACTTCTTTACAAATTAAATTACCTTTGTTATGTGTGTTCTGCAAGCATGCAATTCACAGCACCCTCCACCAAGGCTACCAGGCACTCACAGCTGACACAGTGCCAAAACTAATGACTTGCTTTGCTATCACAATTTTTTCATTCACAAGCTTGAAAGGGTGCCAGGAACAAGGTAAACTACAACTTACTTTCAAAATGACCTTGCCTGCACAAAAAAATTTGAGGCAATGCTAGTTAGTGCAATGCAATTTGCAAACAGAGTTTTTCCATTCACAGATTTCTAGTCACAGCTCTCAAGAAATACCTCACTACCTCCATTTAACTGAAACAGAGGAATTCAAGGAACTCCATCAGTAACAGGCAAAAGAAATGGTCAAACATTAGAACAAGCACCTCTTCTATCACCAATTGCTCAGGACACTATGAACTCATCCCTGGGCAGAAACATTAGTTCTGATGACACCCTTGTATTAACATCCTAGGTCCTCTGAGGTAAAAAGGTATTGTGGCACCAAATTCAATGGATTGAAAACATCCCTCCATAAGGCATAGAGTGGAGTAATAAAGCTAAGGTTTGATTTGGGAAGGGCATCTGAGGACACAGGGCATGAGTTTTACAAATCCATATTTTGAAGAGGGAATGGACAAAATATGAGTACAGTGGGGGGACAGCAAGTAAGGAATTTGTCTCTGCAATACCCTCCCTTTGACTGCTAGGAAACACTGTCCAAAGAGGTTCCTGTGGTACAAACAATAACTGGATGGGAAGAGGCACTCTTGACTTTAAACCTTAATGTCATAATAGGAAATAGCACCTGAGTATTGCAGTGGTGAAGCACCTTGCCTGCAAACTCACCAGAGGCAAGCAACTGCTGCCACGCTGCAGGGCTACCTGCAGCACAGAGGGAATAATGGCCAAGCCCTCGGTGCAGGCCTGGATAAACCACACAAGGAACCCACAACTTCTTCACAGCTCTCTAACTCACTTAAGAAATAAAACTACAGCAAGCAGAGATATCCCCCCACTATTTTTTTTTTTTTTAATGTGTGTGTCACACACCCACAGTAATGCTGAAAGTAACAAATTAACAGGTTACATTAGAAGATACTGAAACCTTTTCTTCGTCTAGCTTTGTAGGTTCCCTTTTATATATGTAGTCACCTCCAATTCTGGGAAAAAAATGAGCCTTATTTTTCAGAAGGGCTATGCATGCACAACTCTAGCCGCTGTTCCAGGTGCACTGCAAGTAATCAGTACTTCTAGAAAAACTAACAAACAAACAAAACAAAAACTAAAAAAGCAAAAACACCTTTGGGTACCTGAAAAAGGATGGCTGGAAGGAAAAATGTTTCTCATTGACCTACTAATCAGCTGGTGCTACTTTTAGTTTAACTTTACACACTGAGAACCACTTGATTGAATAACCTGGCCTCGACTTAAAATAAATTAAGACTAGGTTTTGCTATGTCACAGCTGTAAACTAGTTTTTCAATCTTAGAGTACAGCAAGTTACGTATTTGAAGATGAAAAATCACAATGTAAATTGGAATAAATAGTTTAAACTACTTGTACACAACAAAGGGAAAAGAATTAGCTGAATCAACAGCTCAATGAAGACATCTGCTCAGTATGAAGCATCCTCCCCTATTTCCTTCCCCAGCCCAAACTTCCTTGTTAATTTTTCTTTATCTTCTTGGCTTAATTTTAAAACTCTGGCTGTCATCTTCCTATCTTTTAGGATAATCCCTATTCTTAATTTCACTTGTAAATCTTGTCCTAATAAGTTGCTACCCTCCCCTGGGATTAATAAGATATCCCTTATTTCAAATTTAGTTTTTCTCTTAATTGCTACATTTTTAATGATAGGAACTGTGAAACTCTTCTCTTGCTCTTGTTACTTTACAGTATTTTTGCTCATACTATAACTTTTTGGAATATTTAACAGACAGGTTCTTTCTGCCCCTGTGTTTACCACAAATTCCAATTCTTCTTCTTGGGGACCCACTTTTAAAGTAATCACAGGCTCTAGATGGTATTTGTCCCCTAAAAATAGAGCCTTTGACACCCCTATTCTTCTGTAGTGTTCATCACTTTGAAGATTTTCAGATCTTTTGCCCATTTAGGACAGTCCCTCTTATAATGTCCTTCGCCCTTACAGTAAAAACAGACATTCCTGGAATGCTCTTGAGGTTTGGTTTGTATTGAGGTTTTATTCTTTTCTTTCCCCCTGTCTCTACGACTGTCATATTTAGGAGTAGTGCCTGTGTGTTTTTGGTTTTTCTTGTAATTGTTTTCTCTCATGGTGTCTGCCATTCTAATATCTGGCCATGTATTTGTAACAAAGTTAATTCTTAACAAAGCTTTTCCCACATCAGTTTCAGGATCTATTCCGGAATATTGTTTTATATTTCTCCTAAGTCTTTCTAACCATTCGGCTGGGGTCTCTTCTTTCTCTTGCTGTGCCTCAAAAGCCTTTTTCATCGAGGTGCTGCCCTTTAGGGCCGGTCAGGCAGCCACGAGCAGCGAGGCGGGGGCCGGCACCGAAGCGGTGGGCGGCGAAAGCGAGAGCGGGGGGGCTGCTGCCGGCAGCGGGGCGGGAGCCTGCAGAGCCGCCGCGGGCAGCGAGCTCGCGCCTGGGACAGAAACTGGGGCATGAACACGGGGCAAGCCAGGACCTGGGGTAGGCGCTGGGACCGGGACAGGCACCGACACCGGGGCCGGCGGAGCTGAAGGGAGCAGCTCGCTGGGACTTGAAACCGGCGCTGGGGCCGCAGGTGGTGCAGGCGCGAATGGGAAGGGCGGGGGTAGAACTTGTAAAGGATCCCATCCTCTTTTTTCCTCTTGCTCCCCTCCCTTCTCCTTCCCTTTTTTCTTTTCTTGTTTTGTTTCAGGGATTTCTGATACCTTAAAGGTTTTTATTTTCCTAAAATCCTCTGTCCAACATGTGGCATATTCTCTTTCTTCTGGATTAGACGGTTCCTTTGAGTTTGCAAATACTTTTAGAGCTTGACAAATCCATCTTTCAAAAGAACCATATCTAGGCCAATAAACATGGTCCGATCTTATTTCCTTTGTTGTCCATTCAAGCGTACAAAATTGTATCATCTTTACTTTGTCCTTTTTTCTTGTACAAAGGTTATTCTCCCAGTTGGCTAACATAACTCCCAGGGGACTATCTTGGGGTATCTCGGTTGATAACTTCTTACTCCTGGATTTCTTTCCTGTATTCTCTTTACTGGATTTCTGTCCCATTTTTCAAGATTTTATCTATTCACCCCCTGCCTCTGTTTTTCACTTTCATCTGAGGAACTATAATAAAGCTTAACATGAACAATCTACATTACATATACTTTCATTTGTCCACATTTGCTCAACATTATTTGTCGCTTACTCTCATACACAACAAAACAACCACAACAACAAGGTCACTGGGCAGTCCCGGTGTTCTTGGATACCCCTCAATCCAGCTGTGTTGTAAAACAACCACAACAACAAGGTACCTTTACACCTTTCTCTGGCCAGTCCCGGTGTTCTTGGATACCCTTCAATCTAGCTGTGTTGTTCCCAACCCCAGACCCTCTCAGGTTTATACTCAATCCTGGGTGCTTTTGAATATTAATATCTCGACCCAGTAAGCTTGAGTCTGGGTGCTAACAAAACAACCACAACAACAAGGTACCTTTACACCTTTAGGTGTCCCTGGCCAGTCCTGGTGTTCTTGGATACCCCTCAATCTAGCTGTGTTGTTCCCAACCCCAGATACTCTCAGGCTTATCCTCAAACCGGCAAAATTTTTGTCTTCCACTCATTTCCATTTACTAACCTTTATTTTCCACTCACTCTGGCACACACATTCACACCCCCAGGCCTGTTCATTCACACTTCTACATTTCCCTTTATTTTATTGCACAGAGGAAGGAAACGTCAGCAAACCTCTTAGACTTACACGAAGGGATTTCTGTTACCAGAGAATCGCAGATCGTGTAAGCCCCACCCCGACCCCTTCCACCTCCCCGAGGTTTGGCTATCCCTCTTCCCTAGAGATAGCCTCAGAATCAGGGGTTCGGACCTCCGCACCTTGCCCGATCTGGACTCCCCACTCCCCCTCCCCCGGGGGAATGGGTTAAACAACTACTTTGCGCAGCCGCGGTGCAAAAAGGTCCTACGATACTGAGCCATCCTTGCTTTGGGGGCAGCCTCCCTGGGCTTCAGTACCGCCAGGCCTCTGGGAAGTGCCCTGAATTTAGTTGCCTCTGGTGCCAATTCACCTTTGAGGCTGGCTGCATGCGACTCACACCTGGTGCGAGTCACAGCTTCCCCCTCACACCCGGGGAACAAGGCTAGGTTTGCTGGTTTTGCCTAAGCTCCCACCCGCGGGGACTTGTTGGTGCGGGACCCACCCTCACGTACACAACAAGACAACAAGGTACCTTTCTCTGGCCAATCCCAGAGCTCTTGGATATCCCTCAATCCAGCTGTTTTCCAACGCCAGATCCTCTTGGGCTTATCCTCAAACCGGCAAAATTTTTATTCCATCCTGAGTACTCTCGAATTTTCCCCAATACCTTTTATTTTTCCCCAATAGATTATGCCAAGAAAACCCTCTTTTAACCTTTTATTAATTAATTTTTTTTCCCAATTACATACCTTTTTTTTTTCTCCCCCACCAAGGGGTCCCACTCTTTCCCTGAGACCCAGTCCCAATTTCCTGTGGGGGTTTCTCTCACTCTTTACCACTCGCTTAGTCTCTTTACTGGCCGCTTTTCTCGCGAAAAAGATGGAAACGCAGCATGGGGGACTACTGCTCTTGCTTAGCAGGTCTGGGGTAACCAGCCCGCCTCTCATTCACACACATTCATCCCCCCTTTATCCACCCCATCCCAACAAATACTTACCTATCCTTTGTCCTTGGTCTTTGTTCTTCGTGTACACTTTAGTCTTAGGGGCTAATTACCGCGGTTTTTAGGGAATCTCTTCCCTTTTCTTTGTTTTATCGGTCACACCAGGGGAACACAGTGAGGCTGCCTGACAAGGCAGGACACATACATATACTTTCACTCTGACTCTCCTAAGGCACCGGCAGAGAGGTGTTAAGAACCATCCTCTGCTACCATAATTGTGAAAAACGCCAATCACTTGGTTTTTAAAAGTTTTAAAGTTTAATAATAACAAAATGGTTATAAAAATAGTAATACAATTAGAGTAATAAAAATTTAGAGTTAGGACAATTACAAGACAATAAAAAGCAAAGGAGATTTTGGTTCAGTCCATGGCTAACAAGAAAAGTCCAGCCAAAAGCTACTTCATCATCTCCTCCCACCTAAATATTTCTTCTTCTAACATCTCAGGTCCCGGACTGTCTCTCTTCCACTGCAATAGAGACTGCATTTTAGGGGGATGCAGTGGTGACCCAAGGAGACCTGCTTCAGCTTCTAACAGCACAGGAATGGCAAGAACAGAAGAAAGCTGAGGAGGGAATGGTGATGCCCTCAGTCTTCGGGAAAGAAGATGATCTCTGTTCTTGGACCCTTGGCCCCAGGGGAAAATGGGGGGGACTGTAGTCCCAAGATGAGAAGCTGAACTGTTGTATCTTTGGGTCTGTGGCAAAGCATCCTTAAAGGAGCCCTATGAGCAGTCTGTCCATGCACGGTGGTGAGAGCACTGTGACATGGAAAGGAGAGTGTCACACTGGCAGATTTTCTCCGGGCGGTTGCCATGTGTGACAGGGAAACACAGGAGGTGGCAACTGTGTTTCCTGGGGGGGTCTGTGGTGCAAGAGAGACTTCTCTCTCCCTTGATAGCTTGAGTATTGATTATCTGAAGGGGGGTAATTTGATCAGGAATCTCGGGAGATGTTTCATGGTGGGTGTTTTAGGAATTGGGAGGAGGAGGGGTGTTTTAAAGGGTCTTCATCCTGGATTTAGTTTATGTGTTTTCTCTAGTAGTAGTAGTTTAATAAAGTTTTTTTTTTTTCCCTTTGTTATTAAGCTTGGGCCTGCTCTGCTCTGTTCCTGATAACATCTCACAGCATTTATTTGGGGAAGATGCATTTTCATGGGGGCGCTGGCATTGCGCCAGTGTCAAACCATGACAACAAGGCATGCTTGTCGTGGCTTAAGTGCCCGAGAGCATCCGGACGTCCGTAATTCTTTGCTTTTTATTGTCTTGTAATTGTCCTAACTCTAAATTTTTATTACTCTAATTGTATTACTATTTTTATAACCATTTTGTTATTATTAAACTTTAAAACTTTTAAAAACCAAGTGATTGGCGTTTTTCACAATTATGGTAGCAGAGGATGGTTCTTAACACCTCTCTGCCGGTGCCTTAGGAGAGTCAGAGTGAAAGTATATGTATGTGTCCTGCCTTGTCAGGCAGCCTCACTGTGTTCCCCTGGTGTGACCGATAAAACAAAGAAAAGGGAAGAGATTCCCTAAAAACCGCGGTAATTAGCCCCTAAGACTAAAGTGTACACGAAGAACAAAGACCAAGGACAAAGGATAGGTAAGTATTTGTTGGGATGGGGTGGATAAAGGGGGGATGAATGTGTGTGAATGAGAGGCGGGCTGGTTACCCCAGACCTGCTAAGCAAGAGCAGTAGTCCCCCATGCTGCGTTTCCATCTTTTTCGCGAGAAAAGCGGCCAGTAAAGAGACTAAGCGAGTGGTAAAGAGTGAGAGAAACCCCCACAGGAAATTGGGACTGGGTCTCAGGGAAAGAGTGGGACCCCTTGGTGGGGGAGAAAAAAAAAAAGGTATGTAATTGGGAAAAAAAATTAATTAATAAAAGGTTAAAAGAGGGTTTTCTTGGCATAATCTATTGGGGAAAAATAAAAGGTATTGGGGAAAATTCGAGAGTACTCAGGATGGAATAAAAATTTTGCCGGTTTGAGGATAAGCCCAAGAGGATCTGGCGTTGGAAAACAGCTGGATTGAGGGATATCCAAGAGCTCTGGGATTGGCCAGAGAAAGGTACCTTGTTGTCTTGTTGTGTACGTGAGGGTGGGTCCCGCACCAACAAGTCCCCGCGGGTGGGAGCTTAGGCAAAACCAGCAAACCTAGCCTTGTTCCCCCGGGTGTGAGGGGGAAGCTGTGACTCGCACCAGGTGTGAGTCGCATGCAGCCAGCCTCAAAGGTGAATTGGCACCAGAGGCAACTAAATTCAGGGCACTTCCCAGAGGCCTGGCGGTACTGAAGCCCAGGGAGGCTGCCCCCAAAGCAAGGATGGCTCAGTATCGTAGGACCTTTTTGCACCGCGGCTGCGCAAAGTAGTTGTTTAACCCATTCCCCCGGGGGAGGGGGAGTGGGGAGTCCAGATCGGGCAAGGTGCGGAGGTCCGAACCCCTGATTCTGAGGCTATCTCTAGGGAAGAGGGATAGCCAAACCTCGGGGAGGTGGAAGGGGTCGGGGTGGGGCTTACACGATCTGCGATTCTCTGGTAACAGAAATCCCTTCGTGTAAGTCTAAGAGGTTTGCTGACGTTTCCTTCCTCTGTGCAATAAAATAAAGGGAAATGTAGAAGTGTGAATGAACAGGCCTGGGGGTGTGAATGTGTGTGCCAGAGTGAGTGGAAAATAAAGGTTAGTAAATGGAAATGAGTGGAAGACAAAAATTTTGCCGGTTTGAGGATAAGCCTGAGAGTATCTGGGGTTGGGAACAACACAGCTAGATTGAGGGGTATCCAAGAACACCAGGACTGGCCAGGGACACCTAAAGGTGTAAAGGTACCTTGTTGTTGTGGTTGTTTTGTTAGCACCCAGACTCAAGCTTACTGGGTCGAGATATTAATATTCAAAAGCACCCAGGATTGAGTATAAACCTGAGAGGGTCTGGGGTTGGGAACAACACAGCTAGATTGAAGGGTATCCAAGAACACCGGGACTGGCCAGAGAAAGGTGTAAAGGTACCTTGTTGTTGTGGTTGTTTTACAACACAGCTGGATTGAGGGGTATCCAAGAACACCGGGACTGCCCAGTGACCTTGTTGTTGTGGTTGTTTTGTTGTGTATGAGAGTAAGCGACAAATAATGTTGAGCAAATGTGGACAAATGAAAGTATATGTAATGTAGATTGTTCATGTTAAGCTTTATTATAGTTCCTCAGATGAAAGTGAAAAACAGAGGCAGGGGGTGAATAGATAAAATCTTGAAAAATGGGACAGAAATCCAGTAAAGAGAATACAGGAAAGAAATCCAGGAGTAAGAAGTTATCAACCGAGATACCCCAAGATAGTCCCCTGGGAGTTATGTTAGCCAACTGGGAGAATAACCTTTGTACAAGAAAAAAGGACAAAGTAAAGATGATACAATTTTGTACGCTTGAATGGACAACAAAGGAAATAAGATCGGACCATGTTTATTGGCCTAGATATGGTTCTTTTGAAAGATGGATTTGTCAAGCTCTAAAAGTATTTGCAAACTCAAAGGAACCGTCTAATCCAGAAGAAAGAGAATATGCCACATGTTGGACAGAGGATTTTAGGAAAATAAAAACCTTTAAGGTATCAGAAATCCCTGAAACAAAACAAGAAAAGAAAAAAGGGAAGGAGAAGGGAGGGGAGCAAGAGGAAAAAAGAGGATGGGATCCTTTACAAGTTCTACCCCCGCCCTTCCCATTCGCGCCTGCACCACCTGCGGCCCCAGCGCCGGTTTCAAGTCCCAGCGAGCTGCTCCCTTCAGCTCCGCCGGCCCCGGTGTCGGTGCCTGTCCCGGTCCCAGCGCCTACCCCAGGTCCTGGCTTGCCCCGTGTTCATGCCCCAGTTTCTGTCCCAGGCGCGAGCTCGCTGCCCGCGGCGGCTCTGCAGGCTCCCGCCCCGCTGCCGGCAGCAGCCCCCCCGCTCTCGCTTTCGCCGCCCACCGCTTCGGTGCCGGCCCCCGCCTCGCTGCTCGTGGCTGCCTGACCGGCCCTAAAGGGCAGCACCTCGATGAAAAAGGCTTTTGAGGCACAGCAAGAGAAAGAAGAGACCCCAGCCGAATGGTTAGAAAGACTTAGGAGAAATATAAAACAATATTCCGGAATAGATCCTGAAACTGATGTGGGAAAAGCTTTGTTAAGAATTAACTTTGTTACAAATACATGGCCAGATATTAGAATGGCAGACACCATGAGAGAAAACAATTACAAGAAAAACCAAAAACACACAGGCACTACTCCTAAATATGACAGTCGTAGAGACAGGGGGAAAGAAAAGAATAAAACCTCAATACAAACCAAACCTCAAGAGCATTCCAGGAATGTCTGTTTTTACTGTAAGGGCGAAGGACATTATAAGAGGGACTGTCCTAAATGGGCAAAAGATCTGAAAATCTTCAAAGTGATGAACACTACAGAAGAATAGGGGTGTCAAAGGCTCTATTTTTAGGGGACAAATACCATCTAGAGCCTGTGATTACTTTAAAAGTGGGTCCCCAAGAAGAAGAATTGGAATTTGTGGTAAACACAGGGGCAGAAAGAACCTGTCTGTTAAATATTCCAAAAAGTTATAGTATGAGCAAAAATACTGTAAAGTAACAAGAGCAAGAGAAGAGAGTTTCACAGTTCCTATCATTAAAAATGTAGCAATTAAGAGAAAAACTAAATTTGAAATAAGGGATATCTTATTAATCCCAGGGGAGGGTAGCAACTTATTAGGACAAGATTTACAAGTGAAATTAAGAATAGGGATTATCCTAAAAGATAGGAAGATGACAGCCAGAGTTTTAAAATTAAGCCAAGAAGATAAAGAAAAATTAACAAGGAAGTTTGGGCTGGGGAAGGAAATAGGGGAGGATGCTTCATACTGAGCAGATGTCTTCATTGAGCTGTTGATTCAGCTAATTCTTTTCCCTTTGTTGTGTACAAGTAGTTTAAACTATTTATTCCAATTTACATTGTGATTTTTCATCTTCAAATACGTAACTTGCTGTACTCTAAGATTGAAAAACTAGTTTACAGCTGTGACATAGCAAAACCTAGTCTTAATTTATTTTAAGTCGAGGCCAGGTTATTCAATCAAGTGGTTCTCAGTGTGTAAAGTTAAACTAAAAGTAGCACCAGCTGATTAGTAGGTCAATGAGAAACATTTTTCCTTCCAGCCATCCTTTTTCAGGTACCCAAAGGTGTTTTTGCTTTTTTAGTTTTTGTTTTGTTTGTTTGTTAGTTTTTCTAGAAGTACTGATTACTTGCAGTGCACCTGGAACAGCGGCTAGAGTTGTGCATGCATAGCCCTTCTGAAAAATAAGGCTCATTTTTTTCCCAGAATTGGAGGTGACTACATATATAAAAGGGAACCTACAAAGCTAGACGAAGAAAAGGTTTCAGTATCTTCTAATGTAACCTGTTAATTTGTTACTTTCAGCATTACTGTGGGTGTGTGACACACACATTAAAAAAAAAAAAATAGTGGGGGGATATCTCTGCTTGCTGTAGTTTTATTTCTTAAGTGAGTTAGAGAGCTGTGAAGAAGTTGTGGGTTCCTTGTGTGGTTTATCCAGGCCTGCACCGAGGGCTTGGCCATTATTCCCTCTGTGCTGCAGGTAGCCCTGCAGCGTGGCAGCAGTTGCTTGCCTCTGGTGAGTTTGCAGGCAAGGTGCTTCACCACTGCAATACTCAGGTGCTATTTCCTATTATGACATTAAGGTTTAAAGTCAAGAGTGCCTCTTCCCATCCAGTTATTGTTTGTACCACAGGAACCTCTTTGGACAGTGTTTCCTAGCAGTCAAAGGGAGGGTATTGCAGAGACAAATTCCTTACTTGCTGTCCCCCCACTGTACTCATATTTTGTCCATTCCCTCTTCAAAATATGGATTTGTAAAACTCATGCCCTGTGTCCTCAGATGCCCTTCCCAAATCAAACCTTAGCTTTATTACTCCACTCTATGCCTTATGGAGGGATGTTTTCAATCCATTGAATTTGGTGCCACAATACCTTTTTACCTCAGAGGACCTAGGATGTTAATACAAGGGTGTCATCAGAACTAATGTTTCTGCCCAGGGATGAGTTCATAGTGTCCTGAGCAATTGGTGATAGAAGAGGTGCTTGTTCTAATGTTTGACCATTTCTTTTGCCTGTTACTGATGGAGTTCCTTGAATTCCTCTGTTTCAGTTAAATGGAGGTAGTGAGGTATTTCTTGAGAGCTGTGACTAGAAATCTGTGAATGGAAAAACTCTGTTTGCAAATTGCATTGCACTAACTAGCATTGCCTCAAATTTTTTTGTGCAGGCAAGGTCATTTTGAAAGTAAGTTGTAGTTTACCTTGTTCCTGGCACCCTTTCAAGCTTGTGAATGAAAAAATTGTGATAGCAAAGCAAGTCATTAGTTTTGGCACTGTGTCAGCTGTGAGTGCCTGGTAGCCTTGGTGGAGGGTGCTGTGAATTGCATGCTTGCAGAACACACATAACAAAGGT
Organism: Vidua chalybeata; assembly: GCF_026979565.1. Classification (NCBI taxonomy): domain Eukaryota; kingdom Metazoa; phylum Chordata; class Aves; order Passeriformes; family Viduidae; genus Vidua; species Vidua chalybeata. Next base: position 399,546 of record NW_026530321.1, read on the forward strand.
AATTTAATTTGTAAAGAAGTTGAAAGGGGGGGGGGAGGGGTGATTGGCAGACTCATCTCTCCAGGATGTTAAAATGTGGAGTAATGTTAGAATGTAGATGCTGGAATGTGGAGTGATGATGTCCTAGTGCTAGAAGAGGAAGTGTTTGGCTGCTCTCAGGGGCTGCGCCAGGAGCTGATTCATGGGGCTTACCCAGCGCAGCAATTCCCAGTGTTTGGCCCACCCGGTAGAAGTGGCACAGCACGAGGTGCCACTGGGGTTTGGGGCTGGCTGGGTTGTGCCAGGGTCCCAGAGATTGAGGAGTTGCCAGATGCGCTCGCCGGCCCAGTAGCGGGGCTGGGCATGGGTTGTGCGGGTTTGCTGCCCAGGAGTGGGCTGGCTCAGTGGCGGAGCTGCCAGGGGCAGCTCCCAGCCTGCCAGGGTCCCGAGTCCAGGATAGAAGCTTCTGCCCCAGCACGTAAGTCAAGAAAGAGAGAGAAAGAAAGAGCAAAGGGGATAGTGAAATAAGCCCCAAAGTCACCATGCCCGTGGCTGTCTTTAAGTTCTCCCCCGCTAGGTAGAGTGACAGCAGGGTAGGGGGAGAGGCCAAGAACAGAGTTAAACGCAAAGCTGTGAAAAAAAAAGAGATAAGGATTACAGCAAAAATAGTTAGCACTCCAAAATCTCACAAAGTAGGGGTTTTTTTTACAAGATTTTTTCTTTCTGTTTTTTTTTTTGTTGTTGTTAAGAAGAGGAGGCTTTTGTTCTAAAGAATGGGTCTGTAAGGCTAAAACAGTTAAATGTCACCCAAAAAGTAAAAAGCAAGAGATGTGATACATCTCGTGTTAGAATTGGCCTAGTGTTTAATTAGCCTCTGCAGCTATTAACACAGCTGGATACAAGAAGCAGCTGTAGAAAAACAGTTTTAGTTAAACCCAAGAAGTTTTGAAGAAAACTAATAGTAAAAGTTAATGCAGTACTGTCTTTCTTTTAACACTGTGTTATTAAGAAGTCCTTTCCAGGTACTACTAAAGCAGCAATCCGAATCACAGAAAGAGGGTGAATTCATGCCAGCAAAATCAAAGGACTTGTGAAGAAACTTAAGGAATGGACTATCACATCTAAACCAAGTGATACCAAATTAACTTTCAACTGCGACTGGGTGGTAACGGTTTGGGAAGACCCAAATGATCCAAGGAAGGTACAAAGAATAACACCTAACTGAGAAATAAGGCAAAGCTTATATCACTAGTTTTAAGCACTGCCTGAATAAGCCCTGAGACGTCTCCGACACTTCCTTGGGAGAGGAATACTGCCACTTCAAACAGGAAGATCAGGACTATTTTAATCAAAGAGTTCTTATATTCCAGCCTTAGCCTGGGACTTGTACAAGAAAGAAGAGAAATTGCGATATATTGTATACTTTATTTGATTCATCCCAATACTGGACACGCTACCTGGGTTATAAGTAAATGTTCAAATTATGGGAATAATTGGTATTAGAGCTCACAAAATCTATGTTCTTGTTGCAAGAAGTATTGAGTACTAAATCTATCCCCTATACAGATAAAACTCAAAACAACTGAAGTAAATGTTTTGTGGATGGGAATTATCCGTGTCTGTTGATTGAGAGAAACCTGAGGAACGGTGGGAAAGCACAGTTAAGGAGTGTCAAAAAGGACTTGCCAAAAAAAGAAAAAAAATATTAGTAAAAAGGAGTGACAAGGGAAACAGAGGGCAAGCCTGGATTGACCAATGTACTCGCCACCGAGAAGATCACACATACCTGCTATGGGAAGCAACTCCATAGGCAGGGGAGGTGGGGGTATAAGCCATACCAGACCTCTGTTATTCCGGTTTCTGTCTCTCACGTGTTGTCTTTTACATAGAAAAAAACAAAGTTCCTTTTTGTTACACACACCCATGTCAATAGCCACTGTTATAACCCATCCAAATTAAGTACCTGCAAGCAAAATGGGGAAAAATACAAGATTACAAGGAACTTAGGAAAAAGCGGTAATAGATGGAGCATTGAATGTCCAAAAGGAGAGAGATGGATTTGTTTTACATTTTATCTCAGAGATATAATCCAAGATTCAGTAAAAAGGCAATTAGTAAACATAAAGGTGATACCAGCACAGCAATCTAGCTCTATATTGACCCCAAATTATATACTGAATCGTATTCTAGAACTCCAAGTAGTTATAAAGATGATAACAAACAAAGCCGCTCAGGCATTAGAATTAATATCGAGTCAGCAAAGCCAAACAAAAACTGTAGTGTATCAGAACAAGTTAGCTTTAGACTATTTATTAGCTGTCGAAGAGGGTGTTTGTAGAAAGTTTAATATATCAGGTCATTGAAAATAGATGACAATAGGGAGGTCATCCTGAGAAAAACGAAGGATATCATAAAAAATTATAAGCCAGGTATCAGTCCAAAAATGGGAAAACAAAGTCAAAAACTAACTGGTGGGGTAATATATTGAGAATGGGATGGTGGATTAAGATTCTTCCTTTTATGTGTTACAACTGTTTTAATGTTTCTTCCTTGTTTAATTCCATGTTTTATTTAATTACCAACAGAGTCCAAAAAATCCAAGTGGATAAGAAATATTGCTCAAGCCAAATGATTTGTAAAGGATAAGAGGAGGGATTGCGAAAAATGCATTTTACGATTGGCTTTACGCAATAGTTACAATGAATATTATATGTGTAATTTTGGAAAGTTATGCTGTATTAATTCTCTCAAGTAGTGTGTTGAATGTATTTTAGGTTATAACACAATGTTAAAATAGAAACTATACTATGTAAGATACTTTTTAACTATCTCAAGAAAGAGATGAGATAATCAAGGAATTCTTCGCACAAGGATAACAATTACAGAAACCCCTAAATTTTCCAGAGGAGAGGAATTTATGGCTTTCCTTATCAACAGAAACAAACTTCTTCAAGCCTGACTTAGACTCAAAGGCGCCTGGGAATTAACAGAAACTTTTTGACAAGTACCAGACGAAGTTCTTGTTTTAAATAAAATATATGCATAATCATGAAGTGTTTTGTATATGCAACAGGCTATTGCTTTTAAGGTGATTCCTTTGTTCACAAGGCATGCTTGTCGTGGCTTAAGTGCCCAAGAGCATCCGGACGTCTGTAATTCTTTGCTTTTTATTGTCTTGTAATTGTCCTAACTCTAAATTTTTATTACTCTAATTGTATTACTATTTTTATAACCATTTTACTATTATTAAACTTTAAAAAATTTAAAAAACAAGTGATTGGCGTTTTTCACAACAGCGATGGGCTTGCCTGCTCGCTATGATGGTCTGGACCTTCTCGAGTGTGGCTCTGGCCTCCTGGGTCAGGACTCTCAAGAAACTTAAACCCTCATCTCCCTCCCTTTCTGCTAATAACTCAAAAAGGGGGGATAGATCCCTCATGGTGAGTCCCAGCCAGGGCCTGATCCAATTCAATGATCTGCACAAGCGCTGGATGTCATTCAGTGTCTTGGGGTTGTTACTTATCTGAATTTGTTGAGGCCTAATTGTTCGATTATTAATTTCCATGCCCAGGTACTTCCAGGGTGGTAGCAACTGTACCTTCTCTTTTTGCAACTCAAATCCGGCCACCGACAAGCCCTAACAGTGTCCTCCAGAGCTGCTTGTAGGACCTCGCTGTCAGGGGCACAAATTAGCACGTCATCCATGTAGTGATAGAAAATTCAGGATGTCCACTTGGCACTCATTGGGGACAGAACCCTGGCGACATACCATCGGCATATAGTAGGGGAACATTTAAGCCCCTGAGGGAGTGCCGTCCAGTGGTAGCGCTTCATGGGAGCTTCTCTGTTGATGAAGGTTACAGAGAAGGCAAAACGGGGAGCATCATCCAGATGTAATGGGATTTGAAAGAAGCAATCCTTAATATCAATCACAGCCAAATTATAATTCTGGGATGGAGATAGCATATCTGGTTGGAGAGAGCCCATATCTTCTATAGCTTCATTAATTTTTCTTAAACCGTGGAGGAGTCGCCACCTGTCCTTCCCCGGTTTTTTAATTACAAACACCAGAGAGTTCCAGGGGCTGTTTGTCTCTACTATGTGACCCTTCGCCAATTCTTCCTCCACTAATTTTGTGAGTGCCTGTAGTTTCTGTTTACTCAGCGGCCACTGCTCCACCCAGATGGGCTTATCTGTGAGCCATATTAGTTTTTGAGTGGGGCACTCCTCAGTGGCCGCACCTAAAAATGTTGGGGGACCGGAAATTCCATTTTGGCCCCCCACTGAGCTGTGGTGTCTCTTCCCCATAATGTGAATTTGCAATCGATCACGAACGGATGTACTGAGGCCAGCAGCCCATTCGGACCCTTAATTTGGATAATATTCTTGGATTGTCTTGCAGGCTGTGGCCTGCCTAGTCCTAAGACTGGTGTGGCCACGCTCTGCAGCTCCCACTGTGACGGCCACTTGTGTGGTGGGATGACCGTCACATCTGCCCCTGTGTCCATCATCCCCTGAAGATGTATGGAACGCCCCTCGCACTTGAGTTTACACCACACAAGGGGTTTTTCCTCTCCCAATTTCCCAGTATAAAAGACTGAGAGTTCCAAGTCATTGCACAGAGAACGAGGAATAGGAATTGCCTGTGCAATAATTTGGTCCTTGGGCAGGAAGGGGGGGGGGCGGACACAGCGTGCCACGAGATAGAAGAGCCTCGGAATAAGGGTGGAAATTACCGGAGGAACCTCTATCTCTAGTGGTGTGTGCTTTGTGTCTCCGACAATGAGATACCTGCAGTTCAAAAGGTCTTCCTTCCTCCTGGTTTCACAGCGGCAGATGTGCGATAGAAGCTCTGCATCTGCTATGAAGAACTTCCAGTCCTGGGAACGAAAGTGTACAGAATTAGTTAGTCAGAGCCGATAAGGCTCCCTGATGTCAGTGGTTGAGAGGCAGCCGCTTGCAGATGGAACTAGATGGTGAATCGCGGCACTGCGACTTGCCTCATTTTTATCAACACGCGAGGCAAGTGTGCGTTCATTCCCTAGTTTTTTGAAATGGTGGGGTTTCCGTCCCACTTCACTCCTCCCGTGGTCCCAGGCGGTGCAGTCTTTAGAAGTGGGCAGCGATCCTGAAAGTGTCCTTCCTGATGACAGTGGAAGCACCGGCGCGTGGATGGAAATCGCCTTGGAGCTGAGTTCCTTGGAGGAGCAGCAGCTGATGTGACCAGCTTGTCTCTTGGTCTCTTTGGGGCCTCCTCCTCCATCAGGTGTGCTTTCAGGGTGCACTCCTCTATGATCTGGTCGAGGGTTGGCGGTGGTGAGGCTGGCAGTGACAGGATGACTCTTTTGCACATTGCATTAGCGTTCATGTGCACCACTTCTAGGACCAGTCCGTCTCCGTGTTCAGGTCTCTCCACCCGTCTCTCAACCGCTGCCCGGGCTCTGTCTAGGAAATCTACAAAAGGCTCTGCAACACCTTGTTTAATTGCAGTGTAGGGCACCACTGGATCCTTGGTGGGCATGCCCAGGAATGCACGCTCTGCTGCACCCCTGGACATGTACAGCATGGCCGTTGGAATCCCCCAAGCCTGTAGTTGCCCTTCACTCCATTCTCCCTCACCCACGAAATGGTCTAGGGTGATTGGTTCTTCCACAAAATCCAGGCTGTAAGGCCCTTCTCGGATTACGGGAAGCAGGTCTGTTGCCAGTTTTTTCCACCTCCTCTCCCACAGGCTGTATTCCAATTGGGCAAGCAGGCAGCTAAACAGACACTTAAGGTCTGCTGGCACTACAGTTCTAGATGTTAAAGTCGCTTTTAGAGTGCCCTTAAAGAAAGGGCTTGCCCTGCCGAATTCACGCAATGCTTTGCAGACCTCTTTCACTGATTCATAGGGAAGGGGTGCCCATGTAGGGTTCTCCTCTCCCCTGGCGTAGGAGACTGGAGTGCAGAGCAGCTGCTCGACTTCGTAGACTGGGCCCCGTCTCCTTCCCTCCCCGCTCTCCCCCCCCCCCCCCGGGGTATCGGAGGAGCAGGAGGACGTGGGGGTGGGGTATGAGGGACAGGGCGGACAGGGCGGGGAGAATCTTCTCCCTGGGACAATGGGGTGGAGGTGAGAGAGCCCTCCCTGTCGGGAGAGGGTGGGGCTGATGTTGCAGAAGGCAGGACATGCAAGGAGGGAATGCCCACCCGAGGGGGAACAGGGGGTGGGGTGGCAACCCGATGCCTTGAGTAGGCGGTGCCCACGCCCACAGGGAAGCAGGAGGGGGCGGGGTCAAAGTCAGGGACAAAGGGGACAAAGGAGAGGAAGGAGTTGTGGGAAGGAGGTGCTCCTCCATGTGGCTGCCCTCCATCTTGGGAAGACAAAGACCCTGACCATGTGGCCGCAGCCTCCTCAGGGGAACAAAGAAAAGGGTTCACAGGAACAGAACTGCACGGGGTAGCTCCAGAACTGGGATTCTTAGCTGGGAAAAAGGGATTGGGAAAGGGGTTTGGGGTCAGTTCCTCAGCGAAGTGGCTAGTTTCGCTAAGGTTGGGACGCCCGGGGGGGCTTGGGGGAGCCAGGAGCACGGCCCAAGGTAGTGAGGCAGCCCTCCGCACCACTGGATCCTTGGTGGGCATGCCCAGGAATGCACGCTCTGCTGCACCCCTGGACATGTACAGCATGGCCGTTGGAATCCCCCAAGCCTGTAGTTGCCCTTCACTCCATTCTCCCTCACCCACGAAATGGTCTAGGGTGATTGGTTCTTCCACAAAATCCAGGCTGTAAGGCCCTTCTCGGATTACGGGAAGCAGGTCTGTTGCCAGTTTTTTCCACCTCCTCTCCCACAGGCTGTATTCCAATTGGGCAAGCAGGCAGCTAAACAGACACTTAAGGTCTGCTGGCACTACAGTTCTCAAAACATGAGAGACTATAGGTCCCTCATGATAAGAGGGATCAAAGAGTATCCCTAGGGGAAGCAACACGAAATTGGCCTTTGATGGTGCTCAGGAGAAGGATGAGACCCCGGCAATTTGGCTTAACCAACTAAAACGAAATTTCCAGTTATGTTCCAATATAGAACCAGATAGCCCAGAGAGTCAAGTCCTCTTAAAGGTCTAGTTTGTCACCAAATCCTGACCCGATATTAGACAAAAAAAACAGAAAAGATAGAGAACTGGCAAGCAAAGAACATCAATGAGTTGCTCAAAGAAGCCCTAAGAATGTATTTAAGTGGGAAAGTAATCACAGCAGCAGCAGCTATCCTGATAAAAGAAGCCCAAAAATTGATCCTGCAAGGGAAAATTAAAGTACAAACATATACTAGTGATCATAGATCACCTCACTCACTGGGTGGAGGCTTTCCCAACCAAAAAGGAAACTGTGCAGGAAGTTGCAAGAATAATCTTAGAAAACATCATACCACGATATGGGCTAGTCAATAACATTGACTTGGACCAAGGTCCACATTTTGTCGCTCAAACTTTACATCAAGTAACAAAAGCCCTGGGGATAAGGTGGAGATTGCACACCCCATGGCATCCTCAAAGCTCTAGAAGAGTGGAAAGGATGAATAGAACTCTTAAAAATGTGTTAACTAAATTAATTGAAGAAACAAAGATTAATTGGCTCAGGTGTTTACCTCTCGCTCTCTTGCGCATCAGAACCAGACCTTGGTCCGACACAGGGGTCTCTCCCTATGAAATAATGTTTGAACCCCCTTTTTTTTAATCACCCCTTTCAGTACAGCAGATTATCTGGAAGGGAAGGCAGCAACTCAGAAATATTTAGAGGTCATAGGAAAATCCCTAGAAGGCCTCTGAAAGAAGGGGTAACTCTCCCAAACTTCCCCTCTGGACGCCAATGCCCACATCAGTCCTGGGGATTGGGTGTTGATAAAGTCCTGGTACACTACCACTCCATTAACCCCCAAATTCGAAGGACCTTTCCAGGTACTACTCACCACACACACTGCGGTACGGACCCAAGAAAAAGGCTGGACCCACGTCACCAGAGTTAAAGGACCAGTGCCACCCCCAGATGCCAGACCAGACCCAACAGTGTCACCCACCTCCTCTTGTGCATGGACAGTAATTAAGAAACCAGAGGACTTAAAATTAACTTTAAAGAAGACTTGCTAGAGGCTGATATACAGTAAGGTGTTAATAACTGTTTCTGAGTTAAAGTACCATAGAAAAGGTTTAAGTACTTGGTAATTGTTTAATAAGACTAAGTGTCCTTTAGCCAAAAGGAGTTACCTAAAAAAAACTTGGTTTCTAAAGAACACTAGAATTACCCTCAGGCCTGAGTAAAAGCATACAAATGCCAAAAGAAGTTAGCCCTCAAAAGCCAAAGACTGTAAGTTGATGCGGGCTTAAGCCCGATCAAAAAAATAGAGGAGGGATTTGTTATGAACAGTTTCCAGGTGTTCCCCAGAGACGCGGGCAGGGCTTTTGTAGTTCCCATGGCAACACTAAAAGAAAACTACTAACTCTAGCTAAGTACCGATATTGAAATGCTAATTAGCTAATTGCTCTGTTTTCTCTAAACTACCTGGGGACAACCGGCCTCCCACCCCTCCACACTGCCACTCTGAGACTAACATGCAAATAGAAACCCCTTAGGATCATGGGAGTATTTTTAGGAGGAAAAAAGAATATAAATCAAAAACTGAACACAGTAGAGGAGTCTAGGCAAATGCCCTAGCTGAGGAAGAGGGAAACACATCCCCTGATTGACTTTTAACTGTCGCCATCACCTAAGAAGGAACAGACTATATTAGGCTCTGAGAAGCAGGGCAATAGAGAGACAGAGAGCCCTGGTGCTGCCACCACGGAAGGAGCGGGGACAGCTGTTGTTCTGGACTTCAGCAACAGACTCTGCACACCACGCCTCCTCATCCTCGGGCCACCAGTGTGCCACAAGGAAAGGAGAAAGGACAGCTGCTGCTCGGGACTCCAGTGACAGACTCTGCACGCCTCCTTCCTTTTGGCTGCCTGGGAAAGCTACGACCGCGGGGGTGAGCTGTGTGTCGAGCCCCCTGCCCAGCTGATCTTTTTAATAAAGAGCTGAAAATGAATAAAGGCATTAGCCCTGTTCATTTCAGTTAAAAAGTATCTTACATAGTATACTTTCTATTTTAACATTGTGTTATAACCTAAAAATACATTCAACACACTACTTGAGAGAATTAATACAGCAAAACTTTCCAACATTACACATATAATATTAATTGTAACTATTGCATAAAGCCAATCATAAAATATGCATTTTTCACACTACCTAGCTAACACCACCTTTGGGCGCTTGTAATATTACACCGGAGGAGAGGGAGGGAGACGTGTCCTGAGGGGGGAGGGTGACTCCCTCGACCTTATGCGCGAATATAACAGCGTCGGGAATAACAGTCCTGAAAAAAGCAGCAGCCTCCCTGAACTTTTAACTGAAAAATCGGGCGAAAACACGGGTGTCCCGGTCCCAAAACCCGGAGGCTGTGCCAAGATCTCTTACATCACTATTGTGCATGCTCTGTTGGGACAAAAAGGCGGCTCCTTACAGGGAATCGCCGTACAACAAAATGGCGGTGCCTTACAGGGAATTTCCGTACAAGATGGCGACCCCCCAGTGCTGAGCATGCGTAGTGCCGCAGACTCATTTTATAACCATCGAGGCTACCGACCTCCAAGTACAGTGCCACCTCTGGCCGCTTCTATTATTGCAAGGAAAAGGGACGACAAAAAGTTCTCTACAGAAGCACCAGCAGAAAAAACAAATCTATAGAATGCAGCTCAACCATATCTAAAGAAAGAAACCAATTTATTTCCTCCAGATACCAGTGACTTTTCGAATTTTTAATCAAGTGCTCATTCAGAAAAAGCAATCCTGCAAACCCAAACAGCAGGAAACCCAGAGGGCACAGATACAGAAATAAGACAAGGGATATCTGAGTCATTCATTTCATCCATAGACCACCTCACACAAGCCATTGCCGCAATGCGAACAGAAGCCATCAAAACATGCTTCAGAGATGAAGAAGCTTGGCAAATATCACTCAGAGCCCACGAAAAATATAAAGTAACCTAATCAATGTCTTAGATATAAAAAGGGAAAACACTATGCAAATCACTGCCGTTCTAAATATGACATAAATGGAAAACTTCTACCGGGAAAAGTATTTTCCAGTGACTCAACCATCTGAAATTTCTCCAAAGATAGAACATTTAGGGAACTTTAATGTTTATAGATTATAACTTTCAATAAGTTGAGTGTTGATAAGATCAAGCAAAGTTAAGCTTCACTACATTTAAGTCTAAGTACTCTTAAGTTGCATCTTGTCACTTTGATATTCTGTTAAAATTAAGTTTATTATTCCTTGCTATCAGAATTCATTCATTCCAAGTTTAAGTGTTGTTTAATATAGCTTAGGATAAGTTTTGCTAAAAGTTATTTGTCTAGATTGTAAAATATGCAGCTATTTTTCTAGAGAGATAAGACAGCTCTGATTGAAACAGCTGAGATGCTGACAAACACCTGTTTGTGAGTGGAAGAAGATGCAGTTTGTTATATCATCATTTTCATCTAAAGTTCTATTCTTAATTACAGTCTGCTGTTTTTGTCTTTTATAGGTGATTTTGATAAATAGTAACTTATTAATATTACATGAATGTTTAAAAAATGTTGTCTTAACTACTTCAAACATTTGCTGCTGATATATTGATTGTATAATGTGAATTCACTGACTTTTGTGATAAGAATTATTTACAAGGTATTGTTATAGTATTTACAGCCAGTTTCCATCAGCCAGCCGGCTTTGCCATCTCTTTGTGTGATCACCTATAAAACACGTGTCGTTTCAGGATCCTACCTTTTTGTTTGTTTGTTTGTTTTCTAGCTGTTAATGCATCTCTTAGACCAGGTTAAGTCTCTCTCTGGTCCCTACACTAACCTAATGGCTTGATCTAATGATGTCTCATAATTTTAAGTATTTTTCAGAGTTCTAAGAAAAGATATGTGAGCTTCATTGAAAGCCTCCTCCAGACTGCTAGTCTTGTAGTTTTCCTCAGTTATTATTATGGAAGTACTCCAGTAGAGAGTCCAGCTGTAACATTAACTTCTTTCTCTGGGTTTCGTACTGGGTAATCAGTCTCTCATGCAGCTGCATTTCCTCCACCTTCACACTCTTGGTATCCAGATCCAGATTTGCAGTCCTGTCTGTGACCACTTTCAGATCTTTGAAGAAGAGGTTTGCTGTGTTTGAAGCATCTTTATCCTGAAGGAAACTGCAGAGGGATTCAATTAAGGTCTTTACTCATAACTGTTTTTCTTAAGAGCCTTGTTTTAAAATGTGTTAAAAGACAGCCACCAATTAGAGTTTGGGCTGTGGCCAGGCCCTAATTCTACTTGGATGGGATGTTTGATGACAAACCCTGGTGTTTTCTGCATCAAAACTAGATTTAAGTTGATTTGACTTGACAATTTGACCTTGTTAATATGACAGCTGAACCTACTTTTAAAGTGAGCTTGGAGAATCATTATCCAGACATGATTTTCCAATTCTCCACTGATTTGAGGTTTATCAGCTGTTGCAGACTCTGGGATGAAGGTTCAGTGATATAATGCTTAGTAATTATATAATTTCATGTGTGTTATTGATTAGGTGTATTGTCTGATTAATTCATAATTGCTGTCAGCTTCTTCTTCACTACATGCATTGTTTTGCTCTAGTGTTTCCTCATGCTAATAATCAAAGAGTGTTAGTGGTGACAACTTATGTCATTATCTTACCTATCTCTATATAATTTTGCAAAGCAGAACTAATCAATATGCTGTTTCTTGTATTAGAGTCAATTTTTCACTTCTAAGATTTTAAGAAAACCCTCCAGTCCCTGCAGGGGCGTGGGTTTGCTTGTGTTTCAGCAGGTACAGCATCTGGGTAAATTTCCACGAAGAGTATGAGACCCTATCAAATGCATGAAAATGCTGACCACTCCATAAGCAGAGAGGAGAACACACGGACGTGAATTGCAAGGAGATTCTGACTTGTACCTGATGTCTTGTGCTTCACCCACAGAAAATTGTGGACTTTGGGCTTCTTTATGAGTGTGAGAATCAGTAGGGTTGTAGAATTTTTGTTAGTTGATAGCTTAAGGACAATATGGGATTCAATCAAATGTTAGATTTCTGCTTTTTTGCCTTATTTGCATTTAGTAGTGCAACTTTACCGGTTAGCCAGCCTAGAACAAATGTTTGGATAACTTTAGCTAATGTTTCAAGTTTAGATACTTTGTGTTTATCTACTGCTACTCCAGAAAATCCCTTCTCTACTTGCTTGCTCAGTGTACCAGTAGAAATTTGCCCTATACTAGAAAAGATCAACAAAGCTATGTAAGACACCTTGCAATGGGCATTGTTGAACTTTCCAGGTCATATCAGCACTCATTGGAGTATTGGAGGATGAAATTGCCACCTCTCCAACCACACTGGTCAAACCAACAGCCCATCAATTCTCTCCTTCCACAAAGAAGAATGCAAAACAATCATTATTTACATGACAGTGCATGAGAAACTCCAGTAGAAATATGTAAACATCAGAAGGCATAGAAAACTTTTAAAATAACTTTAAAACTTTTAAAAGAACAGGACGACACTCAGGCAAAACATTGTAGTAACTTCATAGGGACAAAATAAATTGGAGGTTAAATTTCAGTTTTTCTGGGTAACAAATAAATGCACAAATTGCATCATATGCCAAAACGTGAAGTATAGCATTTCTAAATGGTTCAGAAACTTATTGGAAAAACAAGCTAATGTTCAAATGGAAAATGGGGCTTGGAGAATGGATAGTTATAAGGCCTATCTTGTTGAGCCTTCCAGCATTTCTATGAACCTTAAATAGGTTACAGGATTTGATACTTTTATATTTTGTATGCATTAAATCCAAGACCACTATTACCAGTTAGCTGCAGTTACTGTGACAAAGTACAAAACTTAAAATTTTTCCTCTGAGGTTAGTTGGAATATATTTGGACTTCCTTGAATTGTGCTGTAATACTCAGATTTATCACTATCCTAATATTTTGTCTGAAGAGACCTCTATAATAAAAGTGCAAATCTTAAACAACCAATACCAAGTTTGTTCAAATTTCAGCTGGAATTCAAAGTTATTTAAATGAAGACGTTATTGAATATTATTTAAATGTGAATTTAAATTATTTACTGTGAATATTATTTAAATATTCACAGACAAATGAATTTAAACCAAAACAATGAACGCCCCCCACCTACATCCCACCCCCCCCCACCATCCCCAAGCCTGAACTAATTTATCTGGATCAACTCTAAACACATTTGTTCATAACTTAGGCAAAAATCTGTGGATAGGAAAAAACATCAGGATAACAAGTCCCATTACTAGAGTGAAAAAAGGAGGGTGAACTGGAGGAAGACAGAAATGTAGATTCTTTGTCAAAGCCATCTTTTCTTCAAAAAAATTCTCAGAAATTAGGTAGTGAGGAAAAAGCAAGACAAACATTAAAGTATTCTGAATAAAAACTAGTAACCTCTCAGTCAGGTTTTAGCTTTTTCTATTTCTGTGAGCTACTTTTTTTCCTAGTGCTGATAAAGCTCTCAAAGAAGCATTTGCCATCTGCTGCTTTAAAGGAACAAGTGAGCAAATACTTCTTTGAAGTTTCCATAATATATGTGGAAGTCAGGACTATGAAACTCTTTATGAGTCACTTTTGAACATATCAAGTAGTTGGAAAAAGCATTGCTCACCAAATATATCAATATGCTTCCTCTAGTTCCTGTGTCACCGCACATTTCAAAGACATTTACTGCTACATTTTAGTTTTTAAATAAGCCTCCGGACTCATGTAAGGATTAAATGAATCCAAAGCAAGATAATTTCCCACTCAAACTGCCGACCAGAAGGTCAACTATTCAGTTCTGTGGAACAATGAAGCAGCAATAGCCAGAAGCATTGATCTTAATGCCTTAATGTGTGATGTCTGAAGAATAAAAGAGTGTACGTACTTATCAAAAACTCTTTGAAGTTCAACCACACACAATCAATTACCTTTGCTGAATTATATAACTATAGCTCACTTTCAGTTACGAACTTTCAAAATAAATATCTATGGCAACAGAAACTCTGTCACTTAGCATTATTTTAAAGCTTTCTCCAGTAGCTAACATTCCTTTCTATCCTTCAGATTGCAATAATAGGTTACATCTAATCTACCTAATGAGCTTCTTGGGCCAAGTTCACAAGAAACTGCACTGTTTTATAATTTTCCTGTACGAAACATTAACCATGGATATCTAACTATAATTTATCTGTCTGTAACTTAAAGGCTGGCTTTATTAATTCCATTAATAATCATATATTTCAAAATAACAAAAAGTGGGACCAGTATTTCTGGACCCATCATATTTTGACATTCTATTGGCCTGAATGACATTTCCTAGGGATCTTTCAAGATCTGAATCTATAAAATCAAATATTCTTTAGGCCAATTCACACAGCTGAGCATTTGTCACCATTAGTTACAAAAAGATAGTGTGAAAACCAAAGCTTACAGTACCAGTAGCGCTAAAATACTATACTGCAATGAAACTGCAAGAATCATGCAAGGTGTTCTCAGATATCCCAAATGCATGCAGAAGGTAAAAGATGGTGTATATACATATTTTCTTTGTATCAGTAAGGGCAATTTAATAAATTAATAAATAGCTTTAAAACATTAAATATAACAAGACAGTTTATCACCACCTTAAATCTTTCATTTTCTGCATTCACTGACAGTTTGCTTTCCCATATAGTAGTTTGCAACGGATTAAATATTTGTTAAGCTTTACTATTTATAAATGCTTATTATATGCCAAAGCTTTACAGAAATTCATGAGTAAAAAACCAGTAACAAACCCCCAACTAATATTAAAGTGTGATATCTTTTTTATAAAGCTACTGCATATAAATTGCTATTCCTCTTTTCTGATTATACGAATTGTGAAAAATGTCATTCTTGTTTAAGATTGATCCTTCCAACTAAACAAAATGTGTAAAGTTAATGCTTTACTCCTCCTTACTAAATTTGCTTTATTATACAAAAATCTATTTCTGAAGCCAAGTTATTAATTATTACTATAAAGCCAAGTTAACACAGATTAGACTGACAAAAGATGATGATGTGAAAGAGCAGAAACATCAAGATTAACAAGTTTTTTAATATAGGTTAGTACCTTTATAGAGGCACCAAAATGAAATAGCATTTGAAGTGAATTGTCAAAAAAATTTAAAAGGGATCTTGAAATTACTAGATACATATATATCCCTGGCCTACTGCCTTGTAATAGACATTCAGCAATTTAAAATAAATATTCAATATTTAATAGATTTAATATCTAATATATATGTAATATATAATATATAATTAAATGTACATTATGCAGATACATCAATCAACAGAATTAAACCATTTTATTTTGAAATAATTGACTGGTGTCACTAATCTACTTCAATTATTTTGTTATTTCAATGGAATTTATCCATTACCTGAAAAGAAGAAATTTAAAAGACCCAGATGTCCCACATGGCCATTACTTCAAAATGACTGCTAGAACTGAAATAATATTTATAACACCCTTCTTACTGCACAAGCATTAATGCATACATTTAGGCAGCAATACCTGCCAGGTTCACACATTTATTCCTGTGTTAAATTTAAATTTTATACAACTTTTGTTACTGTAATATACAGTATCTCCCTTGTCCTGATGGATTATTCAGTTTTTTTATGGAGAAAGGTGATAAAGAGCTATGCAACATTTTTAAAAAAAAAAAAAACCCAGTGTTTTGCTGTATGGCTGTTTCAAGATTTTGTTTACTAGGCAGCCACCATTATCATATATGGTACCCTACTGACATAGTTCAGTCACTGACTCTTGATTCTTAAAATGCAAAATTTTGAGGGTGGCTTGCTGTTTATGGAAAATATACTCTGAAGTGCTATCTTTTCAACCTGCCCACTGTCGCCACAGGCCCCCAGACAGGTAATAATTAGTATTGACTCCATGCTTCAGAAAGCTGATCAATTGCCTTATTCTATCATCTTATACTATATTACACTAACAGGAACTATCACTAACTCACTAGAAAACCTGTGACTCTCCCCTGAGAGTCCCGACAGAGCTGTGGATCCAATTGGTCAATGAATCCAAACAAACATCACCAGAATCCAATCAAGCAATCACCTTGGGTAAACAATGTCCAGAACACATTCCACATGGGCCCAAACACCGAGCAGCAGCAAGTGAGATAAGAATTGTTTTGATCATTCTTTTCTCTGCTTCTCTCA
The DNA here is from genome assembly GCF_026979565.1 of Vidua chalybeata. Lineage (NCBI taxonomy): Eukaryota > Metazoa > Chordata > Aves > Passeriformes > Viduidae > Vidua > Vidua chalybeata. The sequence continues at coordinate 415,860 of NW_026530321.1, forward strand.
CAGCCTTCCCCAGGAAAATGCCTGGGAAAGTCTGTGCCTGCTCTCTGGCCAGAGAGCTGCTGCCATAGTCCACTAATACCTACCACACAATAATGTCAGTCAATCCCAGAACCATAATTCAATTAGTTACCTACCATTTCAGTAACAAAAAGTAACAAATCCAGTTGTGATTTTAAACATAAACAATATTCACCCTGAAAACACAGAGTAAGTGTTTAAGAATAAATGCTGATATGTTTTTTCTTAATATACAGTTTTTTCGTCATCTCCTCTTGGATACTTGGGTTTCTATCTAGAATTTGATCTCATACTTGCTCTGTCAGTTGATCGGTTTATGCGACAGTCAGGTACTGATAATAGAAAAGACCAAAGAGGCTTGTGGAAAAGAGACAAGCAGCAATCCACCAGGTGATAAAAGACAAGAGTCCTTGAAATAGGAGAGGAGTGAAAATATTCTTTAGGCCTCCCAAAGCCGTTGCTACTTGCACTACAGTTATTTTTGTCTTTCCATCTGTCATGGTTGGACATTGGCGCAATGCCAGTGTCCCCATGAAAATGCACCTTTTCTAAATAAATGCTGTGAGATGGTATCAGGAACAGAGCAGAGCAGGCCCAAGCTTAATAACAAAGGAAAAAAAAAAACTTTATTAAACTACTACTAATACAGAAAACACATAAACTAAATCCAGGATGAAGACCCTTTAAAACACCCCTCCTCCTCCCAATTTCCAAAAACACCCAGCATGAAACATCACCCGGGATTCCTGATCAAATTACCACCCTTTAGATAATCAATACTCAAACTATCAAGAGAGAGAGAAGTCTCTCTTGTACCACAGACCCCCCAGGAAACACAGCTGCCACCCTGTGTTTCCCTGTCACACATGGCAACCGCCCGGAGAAAATCTGCCAGTGTGACACTCTCCATTCCATGTCACAGTGCTCTCACCACCGTGCATGGACAGACTGCTCATAGGGCTCCTTTAAGGATGCTTTTCCACAGACCCAAAGATACAACAGTTCAGCTTCTCATCCTGGGACTACAGTCCCCCCCATTTTCCCCTGGGGCCGAGGGGTCCAAACAGGACTCATCTTCTTCCCGAAGACAGAGGGTATCACCATTCCCTCTTCAGCTTTCTTCGTTTCTCGCCATTCTTGTGCTGTTCAAAGCTGAAACAGGTCTCCCTGGGTCACCACTGCATCCCCCTAAAATGCAGTCTCCATTGCAGGAGATTTTGGTTCAGTCCATGGCTAACAAGAAAAGTCCAGCCAAAAGCTACTTCATCATCTCCTCCCACCTAAATATTTCTTCTTCTAACATCTCAGGTCCCGGACTATCTCTCTTCCACTACAAATCAAGGAGGAGTAATACTTTTAAAAAGCCCTCATTTCCTGGAAAGGGTTAAACGTTCAGACTCCTTGGACGGCTGATATCTCGGTCCGGTGTTCCGCCTCCCACGCTGGGCACCATCCCCCCCCCCTTCTCCTTCTCCTCTGCCGGCAAATTTCCAGGTGCCGCCAGGCTCTCTGTCTCTTTCCCTCTTGGGGGGGGGGGGGCAAAGGCGTCTCCGCTTCTCTCCACCCTTCCGTCCACAGGAGCTGGCTCGGTTCCAGACCCTTAGCCCCTCGGCCTACCTGGACAAGGCCGCGTGGCTTCCCCTCCCCCACCCAGCCCATGGCTGGGCAGGGGAGGTCTGCACTCTCTGACGACCGGAACCAAAAGAGAGAGTTCTCCTGGGAGTTCTTGCTTTTAATCCCCTGTGTTCTCAGAGGCGTGTCCATACTTTCAGTGGTCACTCCAGGTGCCAATATCCAAACCTGACCACTGATTGGTTTGACTCAACTTCCTGGAAAAAATTCACTTCCATGTCAAACCACGACACCATCAATAGATGGAGACTCAGAAAAAACTGAACTGAGAAGCAGATTGTTTTCTACTGCAGTGTCAAAATTAGATTCCGGGTAGATGCCCCAAGAATAAATACCTGTTAAAAAACAGAGTAACATATAAGAAACTTGTTGAATTAGATGTTATGTTATTTCTAGCAACTCAATAATTGGTTTATATATATTTGTCAAAAAAAAAAAAGCCACAATTTTACTTATAAATTAGTAAATGCTAATTGTGTCCATCCTCATAGCTTCCTGATAATACTAGTAAGCTATCAGGGTAGGATTCACCTTACCTTTTAACATCTTAATTTTTACATATGAATCAGTTACCTTGGGACCCTATCAGTGCTGGGTGTGACTCATCTCACCAGATGTAGATGTCTGTTTTACGATGGTATGAATCACAGACTAATAATGCCTATTTCTTTCTGTTCACATTTGGCAAAATGAATGCTGGTATTGCATGGTAAACTGTAAATGACATCCCTCAAAAGAAAGAAAAAAACAGTGACATCAGATTTCCCAGTAATGAAATAAACCCCACACCTTAAAATTTCTGTCCAAAAAGTTCACTAAAGTTTGAAGTATTGAAAAAAAATTGTCAGATATCCATAAAGTTAAATAAACAATGTTTTATACAGCTCATTGTTGAAAGATGTCAAAAGTAGCAAGAGAAGAGCACAGCTTAAAATCTGTTTATCCGCTGTTTGCCAACAGGTCAAGGTGAGACTTCCTGTGTATTCAGCACTGGTGCGGCCATATCTGGAATCCTGTGTACAGTTCTGGGTTTCCCAGTACATGGACACACTGCAGACAGTCCATATCAGGCCCAAAAACATAATGAAGGGACTGGAGCATCTTTCATATGAGAAGAGGTTGAGAGAGCTGGGACTGTTGAGCCTGGAGGAGAGAAGGCTTGGGGGGGGGGGGGGGTGTGAATCTTATACCTTACACCATATAAATACATGATGGGAGGGAATGAAGAAGAGGGACCCAGGCTCTTCTACTGCCCATTGATGGGACAAGAGGCAATGGGCACAAATTAAAGCACAGGATATTCCATGAGAACACAAGAAAACACTTTTTTTACTGTGAGGATGGTCAAACACTGGAACAGGTTGCCCAGAGAGGTTGTAGATTCTCCCTCTTTGGAGATACTCAAAACCCAACTGGACACAGTCCTGGGCAACCTGCTGTAGCTGACTTTGCTTGAGCAGAAGGGTTAGACTAGATTCTAATTTTCTTCAGGAGACTGAAAATATAAATGTCCTATATTGAATAGAACTCAGTTTGTTCATCAAATGTTGCCTACCTAGTGTTTTCAAAAGTAGAGTTGAATGAAGTACCATTACCAGTGGTGCAATATACTGCAGTGCAATTACACAAAGATAACAGAATACCTGAGCCACCTGGGAAAATAGAAAAGAGTAATCCATGAGTTCTGGGTGATCAAAACAAACCTTTATGTGTCTATTCAGGAAAAACAAGCAATTAATAAAAAAACCCCAGTTCTTATGCAAACCTCCCCCCTATTTTACAAGTTTTATAGCATGTTTTAGTATGTGATATATTGTCTTCAAAAGACCTAATGAAGGTCCCTATAATGAATTCTAGTTTAAGGACACAATCCCAAAAGGAAATGCTGAAAGAAAATAATTAAAAGTAGTGGTTCTATTAACACAAACAAGAGCAATTTTGCTTATCCAAACTGAATGTTATAATTCAAATATTAATATTTCAATACACTAGAATTTTGTGAGCCATCTCAAAACTAAATATATGATTATGCTAAGTTATTTACAAACTAAATCCCATTTCAAAAATGAAGTATTGTGACTGTAGAAACAGTCCAAAGCCTGATCAATGGTTAATGAAACTTTGGCCAGTATTGTAGTCCCTTTTCAAAGTGAGATATTTGCAAGATCTCCAAATGGATAAAACCAGTACTTTAAAAACAATGACAAGAGGAATTTTCATTAGCAGTTCATCAATAAAAAAGCATTTAAATGATCTTCATTTCAGGTTCATTGAGAACCACTCAGATCCCAATCTGTTCCAGCTTTCTCAAGATTGCTACATTACATGTTTTACATAAGCTGTTGACCTAAAAGGCTAGATCAAATCAAGAAGGTATAAAAGTAATTAAATCAATAGAATCATAAAGGTTGGAAAAGACCTCTAAGGTCATTGAATCCAACTGTTAACCCAATACCACTGTGCTCACCCCTAAAACATACATATCCTCAATAAATAGCAAATAGCAAACAAGCAGTAAAAGTTCACTGGGTTTTAGAAAATAACACAATACAGGGTGGCAAAAAAAGATGCAGGCACACCTGACATTTTTTAAAAAATAGCTTTGAAGCCTCAAAGGGCTTTGAGGTGATCAAGCATCAGAAAACTGAAATGCAAAAAAAAGCAGCAAAACATTGACAGAAGAAAAAGTATGAGACAAAATATTTAAAGATAATTGGTGGTGTATGATGAAAAGAGCAAAATAAGAAAAAAAGTAATGATCATTGTAGGAAAACAGGTAGGAAAGACTTTACTGGCGAAAGTACCAGGAGTAAAGAAAGCAGGCATGGCTAGTAAAACCAGATAAGATTTTATTTAGTGGCCCTAAGCTTCTTAAATTTTTTCAAAGTACTGGATAAATGGATTTAGGAAGCACCACGTACATTTAATCAATGAGATGAAAACTCCCAAAACTAAAACTATGCATTCACAACAACTAGAACAGTTCTCTCATAAACAATTACTGATAGTTGTACTTCCTAACTTTTTTTGAAGTCCAGTGCCAGTCACTTGGTAGGTTACTACTGAATTGCGGTGAAAAATCAAGACCCCACAATTCCAATAAAAATTTGTAGGGAACAGTATGTTTTATTACAGCGCTAGATGCATGTAGGGATTATTTCCCTTCAAAGGACATGCACACCCCTGAGGATTCCCTGAATCAGGGACTCATAAATTCTGGGAGGCTGGACAGGACAAATGCAGATCTGCACCAATGTGGTGAAACGTACGTTCTCTGTTTATTGTTTGTAAGATGGCAGTTTATATACACTTCAATATAGTTTACAATCATGAACACACTCTCATTGGCAAGCAAACATTGTTTGTCTTTGTCTTAAGGTGGCTAGAGTTTCACACTGCAGACCTATACTAATTCACACCCAGAAAGCTCAATTACACTGTGGTTACCTTAACATAATTTCTAACTGCACCACAGACTGAACTTCCAACTGTGTCATAGGCTTCAAGGCCTCACCAAGGCCTGCATCTGAGGCCTAGGCGGGGGTAGCTCAACCTTCTAAATATGAATCATGCCATCTCTCTCTCAGAAAGTCTGCTACAATTCCCGATCCTTTTTTTATTACCCCGTACTAATTTACATAGACATAGAATCTCACAATAGGTTTATGCATATTCATTCTGCTGATTTTGCGTTACAATTTGCAGTTGGCCCTTTGTACAGAAAACTCTCTAATCCCTTTGTCCATTTCTTGCAGACTTAGCTTTGGTTTTTTTCTTCTCTGTTTCAGAGTTCAAGGGGCCCCTCTTATCTCTTCACCTTGGAGATTGCATTCTTTCTCCTTGGCTGGGATAGTTTTACAAACACAGCATAATTAACAGACTAAACAGCATATTTTACCCATGTTAGCAAGCTACTACAGAGCACATTTCACCTAAATCCGAATGGATTTCTACCCTGTTAAATTTTTACTCTGTTTCACTGCATATATGAAATAACAAAGATAAGATTATAGTAGCGATGATCTATAAACCAGGAGGAAGCTTTGTCCTATGGCATACTGCAATATTCCTTCTGGAATACATCCTGACTCAGAAAGATTATCAGGCACTGCTATCATGCAACACTAGAAATAAGTTTATTTTACAGGAAACACATCTTGATTCCATATCAAGCTTACTATTTTCTATCTATCTGTGTTGGTGCGTGGCTACGCAGAAGGAGCAGAAAGCTTTGTGAATTTGAAATGGGAGTTTCTGTTTCATAAATATGAAGTTGGAGTTTCTATTCTGTATTTTTATGTGTATTTACCCTTCCCCCTGAAGCTATTCCCATTGGATTTAACCTGTAATGTATTCATACTGGGCATTGTTTTATTGGTCTCACCTTATCTCTTATTTTCCCCTATAAAACCTGTTACCCAACCCTAGAGCAGGGTCACTTGTACGTGCTGCGTTTGAGCAAATACAACCTACTTCGGACTGCACAAGTGTCCAATCTCTTTTGAGTCTCTTTATCTCGGTCATGGACGCGCTCTTGAAATAGCTCTGTCTGTATCAAATGGACCCCAAAGGTTGGTTGTTGCTTCTCTCCGACTGCTCCCGGAAGCGCCTGGCCAGCGCCTTGGGAAAAAGGAGCCGGGCGGAAACAAAGAAATCGGAGAGAGAAAGCGACAAGTGGCGCCGCAACGTGTGGCTCTGATACGGCAGCTGTTTTTAAAGTGCGACAGATAGTGCTCCACTCGGAGCTTCTCCAGACGCTGCTTTCCACCGCCGTCACCACCGAAGACACAGCCACCAATGCCGCCACTGTTGAGCCGTCAGCGCCACAGTCAAACTGGAGGGGGAGAAGTTCCCGGACCACGCCGGTCCTGGGGGTTCACGTCTCTCACGCCCGGTCGGCAGCTCTATCGCCGCTGAGAAACTGTTCCGGTTTCTGTCCGGTTCTGTTTTTAGCGGGGAGAAGACGCAGCTTACGCACACCCCGGAAGATGGCTTCAGACCGGGAACCGCTGCTGTTCTTTTGTTTGCTGTTTTCTAAGGGTCGACGGTTTGGTAAGTTTCAATACTAGCGCAGGAGGGCCCCAGCTAGTGAAAGTGGGTGGAGGCAACCCCCATTCCCGCGGAGGGAAAGGGCACATGTGTGCGCAGCGTGCGGGGTGCTGCCGTCGGTTTTTAGACCTTTTCAGTTTTTTTTCTTTGTTTTTTTTCTGGCAGCAGGCGGGTGAGGCTTGCTGATGGGCAGAATGGGTGGAAAAGTGTCCACACATCAGAAAGAGATTTATAACCAAGTAAAACTAACCCTGAGAGAGTCAGGAGAAAGTTTTTCTAAAAGTTTTGTGAAAAAGTTTATTAAGTGGTTGGTTTTAACTTTTCCAAACGTCTCAGCTCAGGATGTGAGGAAAAACGTTTTTTTGGAAGTGGGTTGGCACAGTTTTAAGAGAAGGCACCAAGAAGGGGGATCCTTCAGTGAAGGAAGGCTTCATGAGGATCTTTTTGTTAGTTTATGACATGGTTAAAGAGGGTGCGGACAGTCGGGAAATGTGGGAAACTGAAAAGAGCCCATCTGCTTTATTTCCCCCGTCTCCCTGACCCCCACGGTCTGAAAATGCTGATCACTCTGTTGAAACCTCCTTTTCTAACCCCTTTCCTGATCCTCCTCACACGGATTTCAGTTGTGGCTGATCCCAAAAATGCTGTACCCCTTCTAACCCCTTCCCTCAACCCCCACGGGATGAACCGCCACAAGATGGCGGTGGCCGCGTGGCGGGGGTCTTTGTCTCATCACAAGATAGACAAAGAAGCGCGGCGGGAACTCCTCCTTCCAAGATACCATCCCCCACGTCAGTCCCTGACCCACCTTCCCTTTGTCCTGACCCCTCCTCGTCCTCTCTTGCAGCAGACAAAACCCCTCCCAGGTGCTGTTGCAGGCCTCCACCCACAGCACCGCCCCTCCAGGTTGTTCCTTCAGCTCCACCCCTCGAGGTCGCATCACCCAATCCCGCCCCGCTTCACACAGCATCACCAACCTCAGCCACTCCCACACAAGCCTCCACCCCCGAGCCTCCGGACCCTGCCCCTGCTCCTCCTGTTTCCCAAGCTCCGGCCTCTGGTTCCCATGGCGACGTGAAAGGTGGGGAAGCCGAAGCAGGGAAACAGAAAGCAAGCAGAGATTCAAATTCTCTGTTCATAGCCCTGGTGTTATACAATGCAAGAGGACAAAACCCCAGATGGGAACCACTTTCATACGAATGCAAAAAGGAACTCTGCAAAACAAAACGTGAATTTGGGAAAAAAAGTGAATTTTTTCGGAGCATGTTAAATGCAACTTTCAATTCTAACACCTTAGTTCCCACTGATTTAAAGCGCTTGTTCAGTTGCTTGCTCCCTCCATCAGAATACAGAATGTGGGAAAGAACTTGGAAAAGGTTTGCAGGAGACCTTCTTCCAGGAATTTTGCAGAGTCACAATTATGCAAAAGATATAGAGGATGATGAGATCACCCTCGAACATCTTGTGGGTGAGGGCGATTGGAACCAAGCCCAAAACCAAGCAGAAGGGATTCCCAAGCCAGTGTTAGACCTTACAAAAGACGCAGCAGAGTGGGCATTTCTTAGTATGCCCTCAAAGGGACCTATAATACCTTATATCGCTCTCAAGCAATCTGTTTCAGAGCCATTCATGGATTTTGTTGATTGAGTGAGAGACACGGTCGAGAAAAAGGTGGAAGGGCAAGAAGCACGAGACGAAATCACCTTAGAAATTGTTACCACAAATGCAAATGATGCCTGCCAGCGAGTCATCATGGCACTTCCGGCATCCTCTCATCCACCTACGCTGGATCGGCTCATTTTGGAGTGCACAAGAAAAGCGACACTGATGGCAGAGGACTTGGTGAAAAGTCCTCAGGAAAAAGTGGTTGCTCCGACATCAGCAACCCCAAAAACTCCAACTTCGCGATCTCCTCCTCCCAAACGCAGGTGTTATTACTGCAATGAGGAAGGCCATTTCACCAGCCAGTGCCCCTTTCGGGGGACAGCGCCTCCTCAGGGGGGGAGGGAGGGGGAGGGAGAATTCTTCAACCGGCAAAAAAACTAATCGGGGAGCGTGGATCCACCCCACGTGATAATACAAATGGGGTGAGTCAGGGGGTTGTTGGAGACCCCACAGATGACGCAGTTGCGTCAAACAGGAAACGCCGCAGGGGAGGAAGAGAACCCTAATTCCTGTTTTTCCTTTATACTGGCAGAATTTTTTACAGTGGGTTTACCTTGTTGTGTGATTTCATTTTTCTTTCAGACTAGCAGGATGTCAATGCCTACGTTCCTGCTCCTCATTTGGCTCCAGAAAAGCAGGAGAATGAGGACTGGTTCAAGGGCATGTTTAAGGGCTGGGATCTTTCTGGGTGGATGTTGTCCCTTCTTAAGGACATTTGTTATTTTGTAGTTGCAATTTTTTTAGTTTTGCTATCATTTGGGATTCTTAAGCGGATCATTTCTAGCATTGCTTCCTCCACGTTTGCAGCCTCTGTACCTGATGTTGCTGCTGCCACCACAGGAGGAGAATGGTGGGAGAATGGCAAACAGGACGACACTGCAGTTTGATAGCCACAGTTTCTCCTTCCCCCAAAGCTACGTTCGTTTTATTAAACAAAAGAGAGGGAGATGTGGTGGTGCGTGGCTACGCAGAAGGAGCAGAAAGCTTTGTGAATTTGAAATGGGAGTTTCTGTTTCGTAAATATGAAGTTGGAGTTTCTATTCTGTATTTTTATGTGTATTTACCCTTCCCCCTGAAGCTATTCCCATTGGATTTAACCTGTAATGTATTCATACTGGGCATTGTTTTATTGGTCTCACCTTATCTCTTATTTTCCCCTATAAAAATGTAATCCAACCCCAGAGCAGGGTCACTTGTACGTGCTGCATTTGAGCAAATACAACCTACTTTGGACTGCAGAACAAGTGTCCAATCTCTTTTGAGTCTCTTTATCTCGGTCATGGACGCGCTCTTGAAATAGCTCTGTCTGTATCAAATGGACCCCAAAGGTTGGTTGTTGCTTCTCTCCGACTGCTCCCGGAAGTGCCTGGCCAGCGCCTTGGGAAAAAGGAGCCGGGCGGAAACAAAGAAGTCGGAGAGAGAAAGCAACATCTATCAATTTCCTGTTTGCAGACGTTATTACTTTGCTTTAAAAAAAAGCCCCTCAAGTAAATATTTCCCTTTTATCACTTGCTTCAGTAACAAGATGAGCAGATGGTTTCATATCTAGGCTAATGCATTTGAGAGTGGTCTCACAGAATTAAACATGTCTTTTTTTATCCGAACATATAACTGTTCTATCTTAAATTTTGCCAAATTTAACAATTACATTTGGGATTAGGTAACAGCACTTTGCCCTTCTATCTAAATTTTACTTCCTTTTCCGTGCTGTAGCTAAGAAAACACCATTTATCCTATACACTCCTAAGTTTCATAGAATCATAGAATTATCAAGGTTGGAAGAGACCTTCAAGATCAAGTCCAACTGTCCATCTAGCACTGCCACTATAACCCTTAAACCACTAAACCACATCACCTAGTGCCAGGTCCAGATGGCTCTTGAACACCTCCAGGGATGGTGACTCCACCACCTCCCTGGGCAACCAATGCCTGACTATGCTAACAGTGAATTTTTTTTTCAAATGTAAAATCTTGTGGGAATCCAGGGCATCCCTCTGGCTGCCCGGGACGGTCTGGAACCCTGGCAGGGGGTCAGGAACCCCCCTGTACAGAGCCCCGAGAGACACTGTCTCTGATCTTTGTCCATGGAAAAGAGTTTTCAATCTTACAGGATGAATTACAAGCTCTGAGTGTTTGATATAAGTAGCAATTAGTGTGGCACAGGTGCAAAAGTAGAATTTTAGGATTCTAGATAAGGGGTTCAAAGGGGGCAAGATGGAGGAAATTGGGCATGCCTTGTCCTTTTTCTTCTTCTTCTTCATGCCCTCCATGTTTCACTGTAGTGTTGGCCTTTTTTTATTGGTTTAGACTGGGGACACACTGTTCAACATGGGTGATAGATATTGGCACGTTATTGTAAATATAGCACATGTAGTTTCTAGTATATAATGGTTGCAACATCCCACTGAGGGGCAGAGCCCCGCACGCTGTCCTGCAAGACAGACCTGCTGCAGGTCAGAGAGAACATGTTATAAATAAGAAGAAATAAACAACCTTGAAAACCAGCACAGACTGTCACCAGATGACACAAGGAAAAACGACGCACCACAGCTATGGTCATGATGAAGATACTAATTTATTTCCTCTGACTCCAATCATTCATAGTTCTCAAAAGGTGCCAGTGGATTGGAGGGTGAATGTGCCACCTCTCCAACGACACTGGACAAACTACCAGTACATCAAATTTCTCCGCCTCTGTGAAAGAATGCAAAACAATAGGTTGTTTACAGAAAGTTGTGTGAGAAAGTTCTCTACAAGAATGTAAACTCAGAAGGCTTTAGAAAAATCTTAAAAATCAGGGCAACATCTCACCCTTTTCAGTTTAAAAAAAAAATTTAAAAAGGAAAAAGAAAAATGAACAATGTTCAGTGTCCATTCATGGAGGAATCATCAGAGTGATCAATCGCGTCGTCTGCATCCGAGTCATCACTCAATGATTCACCCACTTGATGCCTTTCAGGTTGGTCACGGTTTCTATGTTGCCCGTCGGCCAGATTCTGTCTCTGCGGTTGCAGGTCCGGGCGAACACACTTCGAAGTTACCCAGCATGCCCCAGTATCTGTGGACACACAAGCATACCCGCGCCCCGAAACAATAAGGTCATAGGGACCTTCCCACTGTTTGGTGACTAAATTCCGCACTCGAACCTTCGCTCGAGGCTGATGTGCCTCGTCCTCAGCCTGCAACGAGAAATGATGATTCAAAATGACAGGGTTATTTGAGGTCTGCTGCACTGTAAGATGATTGATGGTGTACAATGCTTTTTCCAAATGACCGTGCGGGATTTCACCCTGCTTTCCCCATTTTTGTTTTTGAAGAACCCTCTTCAGAGTACCATGAGCACGTTCTACAATAGCTTGACCAGTTGGGGAATGAGGGATACCAAACTTGTGTGACACACCCCACAACTGCAGGAACTGCCGCACCTTTTGCGATGCATAAGCAGGACCATTGTTGGTTTTCACGGCAGAAGGTACAGCCAGAACGGCAAAGGCCTGCCTCCAGTGGGAAATGACATCGTGGGCCTTCTCTCCAGTGTGAGCAGAAGCCCACATCGCAGAGGAGAACGTGTCCACCGTGACATGCACATATTTGAGCCGGCCAAACTCGGCAATCTGGGTGACATCGGTCTGCCAAAGCTCCAAGGCCCTAAGGCCTCTGGGGTTTACCCCTGCTGGTAAAGGCGAAGCAAGCGCATGGCAGTCGTCACAAGACTTGACAATGTCATGAGCCTCAGTTGGCGTCATCTGAAACTGCTTCTGCAAGGTATGTGCGTTCTGATGGAAAAACCCATGCGATGCCTTGGCCTGTGTGAGTGTATCAGGCTGAGGTGCTACCCATGCTGGGTTAGCCAACTTGTCAGCCCTCGCGTTACCTTCTGCCACAAACCCTGGCAAATTGGTGTGACTCCTCATATGCAGAACGTAAAATGAATCAACCCAGGCCTGAATGGCACACCACAAGGTCTTCAGTAAATGAAACAAGGCAGGATTACTGACCTCCTTCAAAACTGAATAACCCAGCCGCTGTGCGATGTTGGCCACATAGGCGGAATCCGTGACCAAATTGAAAGGTTCCTGGGAAAATCTCTCAAATGCCATGACAGCAGCCCTCAATTCAACCAATTGGGCTGACCCATCCTGATGACCTTCCAGAACCTGCCACTCAGATCCGTCCTTCCAAGTAGCAATGGCCTTTCCTGTCTTCCCCGAACCATCAGTAAAGATGGTGGGCCCTTGCACGGGTTCCTGACTATTTTTGGACTGCAAAGAAATTAGTGTGGATTTCGCCACCTGCAGTAGCTTGTGGCTGGGCAGATGATAAGTGATCTGCCCTGAAAAAATTTCCAGAGCACATTGCAGGGACACGCTGTGTGCAAAGCTCCAGTCAAAGTCCTCCTGGGATACCGGGAGTATGATCTTTGCGGGATCCGCACCCAACAATTGCAAACACCGTTGCCAGCATTTGATTATCAAGCGAGCAAGCAACTCAGCCAATTCAGTCACCGTCTTCTGAGGCTGATGGAGCAGGAAAACCCATTCCAAGATGTGCAAGGGATCGGACCATTTGTCACTCCATTGGCCAATGATACCTGTGGGATGCGAATCTGGAGTGGTAACGAATACAGTGACATCAACGGAGAGACCAATGCGATAAACTTGGCAGGCAGAAACAGCTCGCTGAACCTCCTCCACCACCTGACGTGCCTCAGGGGTCAATGTGCGAGGCGACTTTAGATCAGAGTCTCCTTTCAACAAATCATACAGAGGAGACAGCTGTGCGTCAGTTAGTCCCAGGTACGGACGTAACCAAGTGATGACACCCATCAATTTCTGGGCATCATTCAGTGTCTTCACCGAATGCACAAATTGCACCTCCTGGTGTCAGATTATCCGTTCCAGAATTTTGACCCCCAAATACTTCCAAGGAGGTTGTTGTTGAACCTTTTCTGGAGCCACCTGCAGTCCATGCGCATGCAAAACATCGAGCAACCGAGGCTGAATCCTCAGCAGCTCATCCTGGGTGGAAGCAGCCACCAAAATGTTGTCCATATAATGATACAGACGTGCACCAGGAAACTGCTTGTGAACTCCAGACAAGGCACGAGCCACATACCATTGGCATATGGCCGAGGAATTGCACATCCCCTGGGGCAAAACTCTCCATTGATATCGCTGTGCAGGCTCAGCATTGTCGATTGCTGGCACCGAGAAGGCAAATTTCGGTCTGTCATTGGGATGCAAAGGAATTGTAAAGAAACAATCCTTCAAATCCACGATGAAGATCGGCCAATCTGCAGGAAGCATGGTAGGCGATGGCATGCCCGCCTGCAATTTTCCCATGCTTTCCATCACGGTATTGACCTTTCGGAGGTCTTGTAACAACCTCCATTTCCCAGATTTCTTCTTGATGCAGAAGACAGGAGTGTTCCAGGGACTGGTAGAAGGCTCCAGATGACCCTGGTCCAACTGCCTCTGCACTAGATCTTGAAGGCTGCTCAATTTATCTTGAGGGAGGGGCCACTGGTTCTCCCAAACAGGTGTGTCCACCAGCCACCGTATAGGAGGCGTAGGACACTCTGTGCCCTTCGTCGCAGTGGCACCCATCAAAAACCCATCCCGATGCGCACCCCCCACGCAGACAGAACATCCCTCCCCCAGAGATTAGCAGGAGTAGAAGTAACATGCAGCCTAACCCAGGCCACCTGTCCCTCTGGGTTTGCAATCAGCACGGACCGCTGGCTCACATAACATTGCGCCGTTCCCCCCAGTCCTGTGACAGACGTCTCCACTGGATTCAGGGGCCAGTCTGGAGGCCAGGTGGCAAGGGAGAGAACCGTGATGTCAGCGCCGCTGTCGAGAAGCCTGCGGAGGCGGATCTCTGACGGCATCGCACCAGGGATGGACAGAGTACACGACATCTTGGGACGGTCTTTGGTCAGGAGAGCGGTCCAGTGAACTTGAGGTGGCCCAGTGGACCCAAAACCGCCGGCCCCACGTGGCTGGTCAGCCATCCTGCGAACAGAAGACTTAAAAGGTACAAGTTGAGCAAGCCGTGTCCCCTTCAGGATCGTGATGGGGGGGTGGGTGTGGAAACCATGGCACAAATCTGCCCTGTGAAGTCTGCATCAATGAGACCCAGGCGCACAATGATGCCCTGAAGGGTGGCACTAGACCTCCCCAAAAGGAAAGGCATCCAGGGGAACCTTGTGTATTTTAGAAGATTCTAAAACAACTGTTGCTGCTGTGCAGACATCCACACCTGCTGAGCCGCGGGTGCTGGCTGCAAGCTGCCTGAGCAAACCTCCATGGGCTCTGGGGTCTGGAGAGGAACTTGTGTCTGGGCGCGCTTCCCCTTCGCGCTCCGCTTCCTGTTTCCCGGGCCTGGCAGTGCCTGGCCATTAACATGAACAGTTGCCTTGCAGGCGTATGACATATGGTCAGGCCTTCCACACCGGCCACACAAGAACAGGGGAAATTTTCCCTTCTGCACTTTCTTCCCCTGTTTGGTGCTGGCCCGAGCATTCCCCTGCTGCTGCTGCCAGCCCTGCGGCACTGCCCAGACCGGCTGCGCAGCACTAGCCCAGGCAGCCATCTTTTGAAGCAAGGGGCTGAGGTCTGCACAGGCGTCTGCCATCTGCAAGACAGTAGCTGCACCAGGAGGAGCCCGTATGACTCTCTTACAGTCCGTGTTACAGTTGCTCCTGGCCGGGTTCACAAGCACAATTCTCCTTGCCTCAGGATCTGCCAACTGCCTCACCACAGAGGCAGTCAGCCTCCCTGCAAATTTCATGAAAGGTTCATCGATCCCCTGAACAATAGTAGCAAACGGCTCCAGCAGAGCAGCCATTTCCAGGGTCTGAACCAGTGCTGCCAAGCCTAGCGTCTGGCACTGGTCAAGCAGAAGGGGACCGTATCCGGCTTGTCCCTGAGGATCAGCATAATTGACTGTGCCCAGCAACATGTCAGTGCCAACCGCACTCCTGGGATCCTGCGGCCCCCGCGTAGCATTCTTTTCCACTGCGCTGGCCACCAAACGAGCCCACTTGTCCTCAAAAACGTCAAATTGCACAGGGTCAAAAAGAGCATGTGCCACAGAACAGATGTCAGAAGGTGTCAGCATGTCAGCAACAAGCATTCGGAGCGTCTGCATAACTTCAGCAGACCCAACACCATGCTGGGCAACGTTATCACAGATTTCTTTCAGTATCTTAAACGATAAGGGCTGATGGGTGTTGTGAGTAACACCCCTGAGCACAGGGAAAGCCTGGGGACCCCCTGGTAAGGTTGCATCATCCGCCGTGTCCCATCCCGTGGGTTCCACAGGGACAGCGGCAGCCACCTGACTGTGGGGCAGTGCAACATTACTTGACACCACGCCCCCCGCGGCATCAACAGAGCCAGAGGAGCCTCCTCCGCGATCCTGCAGACGCTGCGAGAAAGCAGAGTCGCACATCTCCTCAGCCTTATCTAGGATGTCCTACCAAAACTGCCCGTGGTCCCTCGGACGCACGGTCACCTGGCAGGCGGGGAGGGTCCACAAAGCTGATGGGGAGGATCCATGGCCACAGGAAACTACCGGTCTCCCGTCGCTCTAAAGGTAAACACCTCAGCGCCCCGCTGCGCCGCAGCGTCAGCCCCCGTGGCAGGCGGGGAAGGCGGAGCCAAACCAGCCGGCAGCTCGGCAGTGCTGTCCACCGCAGCACTGGAAGAGGGCACCGTGGCAGACACAGACACCGGCCCAGACCGCAAACCCAGCGCGGCGCCCCCCTCCCCCAGCGCGGAAGAGGGGTGGGGCGCAGAGAGAGACGCAGCGCGCGGAGTCACATCATCGCGAGATGACACAAGGGAGTCCAGCACGCCCCCAAGGAGCGTCGGACCCGTGGTGGAGCGGGGCGGGCTGCCTGCCTGCTGGGGCGGGGCCTGACGGAACACTGACCAACGCCCTGCCTTTGGCGGCTTCCACTGCCGGCGCATGTCCAGCAGGCTGCGCAGGCTCGGAAATGGGAGACTACCTCCCCCCAGAAGATGAATCCAAGATTCAAGCGGGTGAGCCTGCTCTCGCCGCCCCCAGGGGGTATGTCGTAGAAACACTGCAATTTGGACAAAGCGTTGTCACCGAATCAGACGCAATCAGAGGCAGGGGCTGATCCACGGGCCCCGCTTCGCCCCCAAGTGCCGGGAAGGCACAAAGAAAGGGCCGTTTTCCCCCTGGCTCACTGTGTCTGCGGCGCGGGGCGGGGCGAGGCGGCCGAGCTGGCTCCACTGGTTCACTGCATCTGCAGCACGGGGCAGGGAGAAGCGGCCAAGCCGGCTCCACCAACCGCTTGCTCAAGGCCAGCAGGCTGGGAGCCCGATCCACCTCAGAGGAGAAGCTGTCTTCCGGCTCACCGTCCTGGGGAGAAGGGGAAGTGCCTGCATCCTGCAGAAACTCAGATTCCCCGTCGTCCACATCCGAGATGGACGGTTCCCCCAAAGAGCTCTGAGAGCTACCAAACTCAGATCCCGGCCAAGCCACGTCTAACATTTTCCATTGCACCAGCAATGGCCCAACGTCCACAGAGCAATCATCAAACAGGGCGTCCATGAGACTGCCCCCCACTTGAGACCACATCTCTTGGGACATCGCCTCCCTAGGGTTGGAAAAGAACCCCTGCTGCCTCGCCCACAAAAACAGCCTTTCAAAATTACTCCAGGAGACAGAAACACGTTTCCTCTCCAGGACATCCCTCCAGAGATCCAAAATCAGAGATTCCGTCCCGAAACCGATAGACGTTTCCCTCACTAAAACATCAGGCAAAACACCAAAGAGGGGGGGGGGTAAGCACACTCTCACCCGACCTAAGCTGTAGTACACGCCGGCGGCCACCAGATGTCACCAGATGACACAAGGAAAAACGACACACCACAGCTATGGTCACGATGAAGACACTAATTTATTTCCTCTGACTCCAATCATTTCTAGTTCTCAAAAGGTGCCAGTGGATTGGAGGGTGAACGTGCCACCTCTCCAACGACACTGGACAAACTACCAGTACATCAAATTTCTCCACCTCTATGAAGGAATGCAAAACAATAGGTTGTTTACAGAAAGTTGTGTGAGAAAGTTCTCTACAAGAATGTAAACTCAGAAGGCTTTAGAAAAATCTTAAAAATCAGGGTGACAACAGACGAATTGCGACTCCTTCTTTGGCAGCAGGGCTGAAAGGCAGAGACTTTCTAATATCTCGGGATCATTTAAATATCACAGATTCTGACAAAATCTGACTCTCCCCTGTCTCAGCTTAAGGTCATTTCCCCTTGTTCTCTCACTGCAGGCACAATAGAAGACACCAGCCCCCACATCACTACAACCTCCTTTCAGGTAGTTGTAGAGAGCAATGAGGTTCTGCCTGAGCCTCTTCTAAACAAACCCAGCTCCCTCAGCCACTGTTCCTCATAAGATGTTTTCTAGACCTTTCACAAGCCTTGTTGCCCTTCTCTGGGCACACTCCAGCACCTCAATGTCCTTTATGAAGTGAGTGGCCAAAACTGAGGGCTGTACTCAAGTTGTGGCCTCACCAGTGCCGAGTACAAGGGGACAGTCACTTCCCTGGTCCTGCTGGCTACATTATTCTTTATAGAGGCCAAGATGCCATTGACTTTCTTGGCCACCTGGGCAGACACTGGCTCATAGTAAGCTGGCTGTCAACCAGCACCCCCAAACCCTTTCTACCCAACAGCCCTCAAACCACTTCTCCCCGCTGCCTGTAACGCTGCATGGGTTTGCTGTGACCCAAGTACAGTAACGCCGTTGAGCAGGACGGGAACAAAGAACTCCAGATCAGAAGGCTAAGAAAATGAACTCTGATTTATTTCAAATGTACCGCTCTATATATAGAGAACATCGAGAAGACTAATTTCATTGGTCTTAGAGTAAAAACATCCCACACCATTGGTGGGCAATGAATGACGAACAGTGGCAGAGCATATCTATATCTATATCTATATCTATAAACAATATGAACAACAAGATAGATTGGAGAATTATTTACATTCTTTTCCAACTGCTTTCCAGGCTCTCGCCTGGTTAGAAAACCTTTTTCTTTTTCTCTCTGACTGACCTGAGAATATCCACAGTACAGGACCTGGTACTTTGCCTTATTGAACCTCATGCAGTTGTCCTCAGCCCATTGATTGAGTCTGTCTTAACCTCAAGCAGATCAACACTCCCACCTAACTTGATGTAATCTGCAAATTTACTGCACTCAATCCACACATCCAGATGATCAATAAAGATGTTAAATAGGACTGGCCCCAAATATGAGCCCTGAGGAACATTACTAGCTATTGGCCCTAACTGGATTTAGCTCCATTCACCTCAACTCTCTGGGGCTAGCCATACAGCCAGTTTTTTACCCATCAAAAAGTCCACCCATCCAAGCTGCGAGCAGACAGCTTTTCTAGGAGGATGCTGTGGGAGATGGTGTCAAATGCTTTACTGAAGTCTAGATAGACAACATCCACAGCCTTTCCCTCACCTACTAAGCTGGTCACTTTGTCCTAGAAGGAGATCAGGTTGGTCATGCAGGACCTTCCTTTCATAAATCCATGTTGGCTGGATTTAATCCCCTGGTTGTCCTGCATATACCATGCAATGGAACTCAGGATGATTTCTTCCATAACCTTGCCCAGAATCAAGCTTAGGCTGGCAGGCCTGTAGTTTCCTGGATCATCCTTCTGACAAAGTCAAACTCAATTCATGCTGGACAGAAACACTCATCAAGACAAACATAAGACTTGCCAAGATATTTGTAAAGAATTCCTCATGGTTGGATCTTTTAGAATAAAGGAGGAACAACTTAAGACAAAACATCTGAATAATATGGATTATGTATCTTTGCATATTTTGCATTGCAGAATTTTGTTGTAATGGTACTATTTTTTTAAAGGATAGAGTTTGGGAAGCTTCATTCAAATTTTAGTTCTGGTACCAAGGAAGACAACAAACCAGACATTTATGTTTTTCTATGAAAAGCATTTGCACAGAGCACCCAAACATATATAACCTTAGTGCAGTTATACTTACCATTTTTTTGTAAATCAATTGTACTTATTCTACCGGCTTCCTTTTTCATCTGATCCATGCATTTCTGGGCTAAATTCAGATAGGCCTGTAAGTGACTGCGCATCATAACCAACCATAAAGCACACAACAGGATTATAATCCACAACTGCATGCTGTCAAATGTATCTTCTGACATTCTGTGGATAAAAAAGGTAATGTTTTTTTCTAAAGGTCACCTACCCCTACAGACTTATTTGTTTGCATCATCTGTAAGGAAAATGAGAAGATTGCGAAGGATCGTCTCTGTGTGTCATATCCCACATTGAATCTGGGGAAGAGTGTGAGGAGGAAGAAGTGGCAGAGAGGAAATGTTATGAACTGACTGCAACCCTCATTCCATGTCCCTCTGTCTTTCCTGGGAAAGGAGGTAGAGACTTTGGGAGTGAAGTTGAGCCTGGGAAGAAGGGAGGAGCAGAGGGAAGGTGGTTTTAGATTTGTTCATATTTCTCATTATCCTGCTCTTTGTTTAATTGGCAATAAATTAAATTAATTTCCTTGAGTTGAGTCTGTTTTGCCCATGATGGTAATTGCTGAGTGATCTCCCTGTCCTTATCTCAACCCATGAGTCTTTCATCATATTTTTCTTCCCCTGTCTAGTTGAGGAGGGGGAGTGATAGAGCAGCTTGGTCAGCCCTATTACAGCATTAGATCCAAATTAGAATCTATTTGTTCGCAAACAACAACTCTTAAATGCTTGAATTTTGAGTAACAAAAAGAGGACACTAAAAAGCAGGCTCTTACAGATAATTACAAGTTTTGTGATATATAGTTCTAGATAACATCTCCAATTGCCTTAGATACATTGCACAACTTCGATTAACCGAGGAGTAAAATGGAAACAGAAATTATATACTTGCAATGTTTTATGCAATACTTTAGTGATCACAGGTATCTTAGAAGCATCTTTTAGATATAGAAAGCAAGAAAAGTGACAGTAAATCATATCAGTTTCAGCTCAATTTGAGTACAACTTTGAATTATGTTAATAAAGTGACAATGACAATTAC
Organism: Vidua chalybeata; assembly: GCF_026979565.1. Lineage (NCBI taxonomy): Eukaryota > Metazoa > Chordata > Aves > Passeriformes > Viduidae > Vidua > Vidua chalybeata. Next base: position 436,337 of record NW_026530321.1, read on the forward strand.
CTATGCTACTTACACAATACTAATTTCAGATACAGTTATTCCTGAAAATTCTTTCCATTTTTGTTCTTTCAAATATTTTAGCTAGTGAATGTGATATGCACTTCATCTTCACACAGATTTTAAGACAAGTTTCATACTACTAAAGACCTTAGGTCAGTTTGCATACCAATGTATCTCAATTATCTTCAGCGAAATTACTTCTGTCTTAGACCAATAAGTAAGACACAAGGTATTAGAGGCTGGCAATGACATGGTGTTCTGTCCCTAGGAAGAACAATGCAGAACTCTGATGCAGACATGCCAGAAGATAGCATCTCTTTGGAAACAATTGCCTTACCATTCTTCATTGGATTCAATACTCTGCAACTAATTCTCATTCTTCCTAAACAACAGAAGACCTTTACAGCTAAGATAGAACTTCTACAATACCTTTCATGATAGATGCTAGTCACAGCCACAGTTTTAAGTTTTCCATGTTGCTATGACTTTTACAGGGCACTACTTTGACTTAAGGTTTTATCCTCAATACCCCAGAAAGACTTTTTAAAGAGAATCTTACAAAGGTACGCTCTCTTTGTCCAAAGGTGGGTTCATTATGTAGTCCTTATGGATTGGTTTTACTCACAGTAGAACCATAAGTAAAGGAGACAAGAAGTTTATACGTAGCAATGTTCTGGAAGAGGAAGAAAAAAGGAAGTGAGTTATTAAATACAGTCACTGTATGTTTAGGTTTGGAAAGACAGGTGTTTGCTAAGGAAGGCAGGAGCGTCCCCTAAAACAGAAAAATGTAGAACCCTTCCCTCCGAATTGTTATAAATTTCAAATTAAGGGGGGCTCTCAGGCAAAAATATGGGAGCAGGAATAACAGTTCTTTATTAGGGAAGAAAATAAAAAGATAAAATAAACAATGCAGTGAACTAAAACAACACTGATAGAGTCAGAATACAACTTGACACCCTGTTGGACAGGGTGTTGGTAGCAGTCCAATTGGAATTGTGGCTGCAGTCCTCCTGGAGTGTCAGGTGTGGTTCTGTTGGAGTAGTGATCTTGTAGAAAAAGGGTGTAGTCTTTCTCTGAGGAGGCAGTGGAAGAGGTAGCTGTTCTTCTGGGAAAATCCAGCGCAGAAAAAGCTGTGCTGGTGGGCCAGAATCTCACGACTATATGCAGGTAGGAATTCTTGGCTCCTCCCTCTGGGCAGAGCATGTCACAATGAGATGTTATAGTTCTTATCAGTCATACAGTGACACTCAATGTCCCATTATCAGCAGATGTCTCCCTGGAGGGAGGATTGATTGTGGAAGAGATAACAAAAAACTGCCCACTTAACACAAGACAACTGCCATACAGATGGCAAATAGAATACATCTTGCTTTTCAATCTGAGACACTGTACTGTTGAAACTAGTGGTACAGAAGAGTAATGCAAGTTTTACAATAGGGGAGAAAAGGTAATTTAAGAGAATTACTTCCTTTTTTTAAAGTATGGCTTAAGTCTCAACAAAACAGTAATATTGCATACTGTGAAATCATACTGGTTGTGTTTTTTTAAAAAATTAAGTTTTTAGATATTTGAACAAAGTAACCAAAATAACTACATGCATTTTACCACACTATAGTAAAAGATAGTTGTTTAAAATTTCCATACAATGTCATAATACCGAACTGCAGTGGCCATTACTGTTTTAGTCTTGAGTAGGTATCTTAGATGGATAATTATGGAAACTATGTTGCTATAATGCGACTTTTTTTTTGTTTTTTGCTTTATTAAAAATGTACTCAGATTATTTTCAATTATCTAAACCAACTAGAAGAAACACTTTTCACAGGTCAGACCGTCCAGTTTAATGAAGATTTTTACTTAGGAAGCTTAAGGAGCAGTCCAAAGCATTTCAGTAACTTGTGAAATAAACTTCTACTTATTTAAGACAGCCTATTGCATTAGTGGAGTGGAATGTGCCAAACAGTGGCAAGAACCACTTTGTGTTTATTTGAGTAAAGGTAGAAAGGCTGAAAGATTCTTGAAGGAGGCTCTGGAAATTGAGTGAATATGTAGGAAAATTGTACGAATTAATTAAGAGGATTCCAAAATATATATGTAAAAGGATGCTGCTAAAGGAAAAACAAACAGGCAGTCAAAATTAAAATTGACATCAGAATATCTTAATTCTATTCTACCCAAAATTTTATTCCCTATTTATATATGCAAGATTCATGTTAGTAATTTTGACCATATTACTGAGGTGGTAATTCATCATTTGCCTAATCTCAAATTATTTTAAGACACTGGTCCCTATAAGTCTCCCCTTCTGCAATTATAGAATCATAGAATATGCGGAGTTGGAAGGGACCCATCAGGATCCTCAAGTTCAACTTCTGGCCTTTCACAGGACACCCCCAAGAATCCAACCATGTGCCTGAGAGCACTGTCCAAATGCTTCTTGAACTCTGGCAGGCTTAGCGCTGTGACCACTTCCCTGAGAACCTTGTTCCAGTGCTCAACCACCCTCTGGGTGAAGAATGTTTTTCTAATAGCCAACCTAAACCTCCCCTGACTCAGCTTCATGCCATTCCCTCGAGTCCCGTCACTGGTCATGAGAGTGAAGAGATTGGCACCTGCCCCTCCACTTCCCCTCATGAGGTTGTTGAAGACCACAATGATGTCTCCCCTCAGTCTCTCCAGGGTGAACAAACCAAGTGAAGCTCAGCTACTCCTCATATGACTTCCCCTCCAGACCCTTCACCACCCTCATGGCCCTCCATTGGATGCTCCTTAATATCTTAATGTCTTTCTTATATTGTGATGACCAAAACTGCACACAGGACTTGAGGTGAGACCACACCAGTGCAGAGCAGAGCAGGACAATCACCTCCCTTGACCAGCTGGTGATGCTGTGCTTGATGCACCACAGGAGAGGACATGGCTAGCCCTCCTGGCTGCCAAGACACTACTGACTTATATTCAACTTGCCATCAACCAGGAGCCTCAGGTCCCGTTCTGCAGCTGCTCTCCAGTGTCTTGTTCCGCAGTCTATACACACAGCCAGGGTTGCCCCATCTCAGCAGTAGTTCCTGGCACTTTCTTTTGTTAAAATTCATATAGCTGGTGATTGCCCAGCCCTCTAATTTATCGAGGTCTCTCTGCAAGGCTTCTGTGCGCTCAAGGGAGTCGACAACTCCTCCCAGTTTAGTGTCATCAGCAAACTTACTTAGTATTTCTCGGGGTCTGAGGATCGGGGTGACCCCGAGAATGTAAAAGTCTTTGTTTCCCAGCTCGCGCACCCTAAGAAGGAGTCTGAATGCATAGGGTCGGCTTCTAAAGGTTGTTTATTTTTTCTTATCTATAACATTCTTTCTCTGACCTGCTAAGCTCTGTCTAGCAAGTCAGCCATCACATTCTGTCTGCGCTCTAGAGCAGTGTTTACATTTTATACTAAAAACTACGTGTACTATGTTTACAATAATGTGCCAATATCTATCATTTATGTTGGACAGTGTGTCTCTACCTTAAATCAATAGAAAAGTGTCACCATCACAGCAAGACATGGAGGGCAAGAAGAAGGAGAAGAAGGTCAGGACACGCCCAAATCCCTCCATCTTGTCCCCTCGAACGCCATTCTAAAAAGCCCCAAAATTCTACTTTTTCACTCTGTGTTAATTCAACTACCACACTACTCAAACCCTTGTGGCTTGTAATTCCTCATACAAAGTTGGCAGTTTTTTCTACGGGCTAAAATCGAAGCCACAGGTGTTTTTGACTTCGTGCCAAGGTCTCCGAGCCCCCTGCCAGGATCTCAAGACAGCTAGGGCAGTCAGAGGGATGTCCTGGGTTCCCACAAGTATTCTTTCAAGACCTGTGTCCAATTCATTGATGAAGATGTTGAAAAGAACTGGGCTTAAGATGGAGCCCTGCAGAACCCCACTCGTGACTGGTACCAGCCTGATGTAACCCCACTTGCTATAACTCTTTTTGCTGACCCGTGAGCCAGTTGCTGACCCATTGTGTAATACAGTTATTCATCTGTGTGCTGGACATTTTGTCCAGAAGGATCCTGTGAGAGACAGCATCAAAATTTTTCCTCAAGTCCAAAAAGATTACATCTACTGGCTTTCCTAGATCAACTAGGTGGGTTACCCTGTCATAAAAGGAAATCAGGTTCGACAAGCAGAACTTTCCCATCATGAAGTTGTGCTGGCTATGACTGATGACTGCGCTGTCCTCCATGTGATTTCAGTACTTCCCAGAATAATCTTTCCCATGATTTTACTAGGCACTGAAGTGAGACTGATAGGCCTGCAGTTTCCGGGGGGCTCCTTCTTGAAAACAGGGACAATGTTCGCCATCTTCCAGTCAGCTGAGACCTCTCTGGATTTCCATGACCTCTCAAAAAATGATCAAGAGAGGTTTTGTGATAACATCAGCTAGGTCTTTGAGGATTGTCTTTCCTGGGTTTTATTTTTCTCTCTCTTTGTTTTTTTTTTTTTTTTCCTCTCTTTTTCTTAAGAAAATAAGAGCAGCAGATCCCATACAAGTTCAGAGTCAACTGGGAGTTGATCATTCTCACAGTCATGGTCCTCCAGCTCAGTGCTCTGGGGGTCCCAGAGCCCATCATCCATGTTGTAGACCAAAGTGAAGAAAGCATGAAAGATCTCAGCCTTGCCCATGTCCTTGTTTGTGAGGTGACCATCCTCATCCTGTAATGGGCCAATGTTATTTGGCATTGCTTTTAATTATTAAGATATTCTTAAAAATTCTTTTTATTTGATATTTCTGCCTGAGATCTCATGTGCCCAGATCAAGACAGATGTTGGAAAATTAGAGGATAGCTACAGAAAAGGCACAAGAAATTCTAAAATACTAAAAACCATAAAAATGAAAAAAACAGGAGTTTAAGAGGTGACTCAATAATCTACACAGACTGATGCTTAATAGCAGATACAACAGCCAATAGCTTGCAGCTGTAATTGGATGTATTAATCTAGAATGATAGTCCAAATCTAATACAAAGTAATTAGGTAACAATTTACCAGGAGTAAAGGATCAATTTTAAACATAGTTAAATTTTTTAAACAAGGCATTTTTTTTTGGAAAAAATACACTACAGTTTGAGGAGAAATAATTTACATATGAGAAAATCTAATGGGTCTCTTATGAAAGTGACCAACCTAAATTATCACAATGGCCTATACTGCAGAATTTGTCATTATTCTGCATTAAATATTCAGAGGTTATGATCTCTGAAAGACATTTAGAGTTATTTCCTCAACCAAAGAATGCTGAAGAGAAATAGTCAAATATAAGTGAACATTTTACTTCAAAATTCAACAACAACTGAAAATGAAAATGTTCCTTTAACTTGTACTAACCTTTGCAACTTTGTAAAAGAATTTACTATATTTTTAAGAAAAGGGGGGACTGAAAGAGAGATTTTTGGAATTCACTTAAGTTAACAAAATTAATTAAGCATTCATATTTTAGCTTGTAGGGTTATGTGTTGAATTTTAACCTTTTACTTAAGAAACCTCTGCCATGGTTCAAAGGGCAAAAGAAAATGCAAACTTCTGAAGCTTCTTGCATAAAAGAACAATGCCCAGGGATGCAAAGAACCCAGATAAAGAAGCCCCTCTGTCTCTAAGCCTATCAAGACTGACAGACGTTCACAGATAAGCACTGAAGGACCGAAAGCGCACGTGCAGAGAGGAAAAGTTCAAATGTTCAGTAATGAAGAAGTCCAAAATCTTAACCCTCAGAAGACCCCCGAGACCCCCGTGCGACCACCACAGCAAACTATGCGTGCCCAGAAGGGCGTGGACCTATTTAGCATGAGAGGCGAGGACAGGCGGGGCCAGGGGTTGAATATGCATGAAGAAGTTGTGTAATGTGTTACATATGGAACACCTTTGGGAATAAAGGTGTGGGTCAGTGCGGGGATTGCTGGGCTCCAGGACGGTTTGGATGGGTGGTAACGAAGGATCTCTGAAGCCCGGTCTTTAGAGCATATGGTTTACTGTCAAGGATGAAGGGCCCTGCTTGGAGTTGCTAGCCACACCTCGTGGCAGGCCCAGGGAGAGCGGGGGGAGGAGAGAGAGAGAGAGAGAGGGTGCCAGGTGGGCGTCCCAGCAGGAGGGTCCAAGAGAGAGCGTCCGGTCCCTCGGCCACACCTTATCAGGGGCCTTCAAGGTGGGCTGGGACAGGACTTGGGCCAATGGGGTTGCAGATACCTGATACTTCAGGGGAGGGTTACAGGTATGGGATGAACCACACATTGGGGGGTGAGACAGGACATTCCATTTGACCTTAGGATCTATCAGAAGGGGGGATTGCTTTCAGCTTGGCTGTATTATTGTTTTCGAGATGCTCAGTGATTAAGGTTTGGTATTTCAAACCCTGTTTTCATCTCAATATCTGTATTCTCTGATTCTTTTGCCAGGCCATCATATTTATAGGGCTTTGCTATTTCATCTTCCCCAACATCTCCCCCGTTCTGATGAACAACTAAGATGTTAGATACTGTCTTACTCATTATGTTCTGCACACACTGAAGTATACAGGGTACTGCTACTAAAACTACAATTATCACTATCAGAATAATCAAACCTACTTTACAGAGTTCCTTTAGCCAAGGTGCAAAGCTCCAACCATCAAACAAATTGTCTAGCCAGGATGGATAGACAGATGGTATCAGAGCCTGAAGACTTGGCTAAAGCAATCCAGACATTCGTCTTTGGTTGACTTACAGGTAAAGCTTCACTACAAAAACTAAAACAAAAGAACAAAAGCAACATGCACGCGCGCAAATGATAAAACTTCATTCTTTTCTTGAGCTGTTCCTGGCAGATCACTTTCTCTTGATGATTCTGCGCAGCTCAGGTCTGGGTGCTTGCTTCTTGGTTTGTACTTGTGGAAGTACTGGATGATGTGAGGGTGTCAGCGGGCTTCACGTTCTTTGCTGGGACATTAGATGCAAGGCAGTAAGGATTTCAGTAAGTTTTTGGTCTCGTGCTTCTGCTTGTGCTGCCTGTGCTTTTGCTTGCGCTACCTGTGCTGTAAGAGCCCTTTCAATTTTCTCTCCTAGAGTTTCTCCAAGTTCATTTACTCGAACTGTTGCTACATGCTGTGGGCTCCCAATTTTGCTGCAGGCATCAATCATTTCAGGCACTGTAGGTCTTTCTTTTCCCAGGGCTTTGATGACTCTCTTGCATTCCGTGTTTGCATTATTTTCAATGATGTCCCGTATCACTATTGGACGGGCTATATCATCACCGCATTGTCTTTCTGCTGCTTGGATCACCCGGTCCACAAATGAGGTGAATGGTTCAGATGACTCTTGACTAATTAGATTGTAGGCTTTTTCAAAAGTTCCTGCAGGCTGAACTTGCAAAAAAGCTTTGCGAGCCATCTTTTTGATGTCATCTAACACCATTCTGGGTAAATTCACTTGATTTTCATTCTGGTCATCAGGTGGGTCACCTATTAGCTTAGACAGGGTGAGGGCACGGAGGTCTGGATCAGTACATTGTCTATAAGTGTTTAGTACCCCTGTAAGCAGTCTCTTCCATTTAAGTTCCCATAGTATATACTGTGAGTCTGTAAGAATTATACCAGCAAGATTTTTACAGTCATTTGGTGTGAGTGTATGTCCTTCCAGGGTACTTTTCAGCAGTTGTCTAAAATATGGAGAGGAGATACCATTGTCCTTTATTGCTTTTCGCAATTCTTTCACCTCATGAGATGGGATAGCTGTCCAAGTTCTGGGCCCCCGGCTTGCTGGCTGAATATTACAGGCAGTGCTATAGGGTTTAGGCTTTCCTCTTTGCAAATGTCACGTGTGATTTTATGCCAGTCTGTCAGTTGAAGATTGTCAAAACTTTTCTGGGGATTTTCTGAATTTGCGATTGATGCTGGTGACTTTTCAGCATTAAGAGGGTTGGCATTTGGAAATGCAATACAGTTCTCTATGTGTCCTGTATTTGTCAAAGTGGCTGTCACATTCAACCCTCCCCCTTCTCGTTGCACGGTTTGTGTGCTTGGCTGTAGTCCAGTCCTGCTTGGGTCAGGTGCAGGATGCAGTGGCAGCGGCAGGGACGCGGTGGGAAGAGGCACGGTACCCAGTGGCGATGGAGGCAGGTGAAGGGCGGCTGGAAGCTGCGGCTGCACAGGAAGTGCTGGTAGCTGTAGCGTTGGGGTTTCCAGAGGCTGTGCGAGGCGCGCTGCAGTGGGGGCTACTTGTGATGAGGCTGTAGCAGACTCCGGCTGGGCTGGTGGTGTGGGCGGAGACACTTGTAGATGGGGTAAACCCGGAAGTTCTGGCGGCGCGGGCTGGTGTCCTGCAGCTGGAATTGGGAGCGGTGGTGCTGGTGTGGGAGGGCACAGTGATGTCGGCTGGGGGTAGACTGCAGCATGGAGCGTGTGGGAACCGGGAGGCTGGATCAAAGGCGTGGCGGAGGCGGTGTGGGGGGGTGGCGGTGTCGCGGCGTGAGGCAGGTCTTCCGAGGGTCGCAGGGACTGCGCATGCGGGGGGCGTGTCACGGGGTCCGCGTGGTGAGGCATCATGGCGGCCGCCTCGGGGAGCGCAGCAGGGGCCGCGTCTGGGGCCACAGAAGGGAACGCCAGGGCGTCGCCGCCCGCAGGGGGTGGCAGCGCCGTGGCGTGTAGCCCCGGAGCGCCACTGCGCGATGGGGGCGGGTCAGGCCACGGCGGCGCTGCGGCGCTCCGAGCCGGCAGCGGCGCAGCAGACAGGGGTGCACTGGGGGGTGCAGGGGCAGAGGGTTGGGCTGCTGTCGTGATCCCGGTGGTGGCCGTGGTCCCCGGAGTAGCTGCAGCGGTGGCAGGAACGGGAGGGCTGGCTAGGGATCGCCGCAGAGCGGGGACAGGGTGCGGAGGGCCAGCCGGCGTCTGTGCCGTGGAGCTGAGCCGCTGGTAGCTTGCAAGCTGGGCTGGGGCAGGGACCGGGCAGTCGGGGAGGCACGGGACCACAGCAGTGGGCATGTCGGAGGGGGGCAGTGACAACGGTGGGGGAGCCACAGCGCGGGAGGCACGGGGCGGCTTGGTGGGCTGGACCGCTCCGTCCCGCGGCACAAAGGACGCTGTCGTGGTCAGCACGGTAGATCCGGAATCGGCAAAAGGCAGCGGCAGCGAAGAGACAGCGGATGTATGCGGGATGTCAGGCAGCGCCAGCGCCGCGGCAGCGAGGGGAACCTGCGCTGCTTGCAAACGCGTGGTCGCGTGACTCTGCAGGAGGCTGGTGATGGCGGCAGCCACAGACGCACAGCACATGGCTGGGGGAGCGGCGGGACTCGCGGGGGGAGGGGGGGTACAGCCGGAGCCCGCGGGGGAAGGGGGGGGCGGGGCCGGTGCAGTGCCAGCAGCGGGAGTTACCGCGATTACATTGCTGGGCGGGCTCGCTGGGGCGGAGGCGGTGGAGGGGCCCGACATGACGGCTCTGGAGCAGGGGGGGCGAACCTCGGCAACCGGAACGGCAGGGGTGAGCGGAGTGGGGGGTGCGGGGATGGAGGGAGCGGCGGGAGGGGCCGCGGGGTCCGGTGGGGGTGCTGGGGCAATGGACGCCACGATCAAGAGGGCGGGGGGAGGGGCCGCGGACGCCGCAGCTGCGTGGTGCGGGGGGGAGGCAGGGGGTGTGCCCCGCTGCGGACTCGCGGCAGCGTGGAGGGGATTTTCAGGGACAGCATGGTCCGGCTGAGCGGCTGCCGCGGGCTTCTGCTGTGCAGCAAACAGCTCAACCAAGGCTCTGCATGCCGGGAGCAGGTTAACGCCAGTCAAATCCCGGCGTGAAATATCATTAAAGAGTCTATTTCCAACTGAGTCCCAAAAGTCTCTGGTAAAGACGGCTGAACGGTTCGCATTCGGGAAATTAACTAGAGTCCATTCTAAAAGGTTTTTTAGCTCTTGCTTAGGTAAAGTCTATTACTGCAGCGTAAAGAATGCTTAAGTTCCTTATAGAGATCCCGATCAGGGGCAGAGTGGGATTGTCCCATTTTTACACCAGTGTAGCTCACCTCGATATCGCAGGGGCAGGGTCCTCACTCAGAACTCCGACGTGGGGGGCTGGCCAGGCACTCCAGTCGGCGCTCAGGACTCTGCTTGAGGTCCCCCTCAGAGCTCCGGTTTCAGGCGTCGCTCAGGAACGTCTTTCCGTGCTCGGGGCCTCCAGACTCCACTCAGAGCTTCAGTGCGGGCAGTGCAGAGCAGTGCTCGCCTGTGCTCGGTGCACGTGGCGGGGTGCCACGGCGAGGTTCCTCAGAGAGCTCTAGGTAGCTGCAACGCAGCAGTGGCCGCCTATGCTCGAGGATTGCCAGGCGAATTCCTCCGAGAGCTGCAGGTACTCGCTACCTTGTAACGAATCCCCGTGCTCGAGGATTGCCTCAGCAAAGTTATAGAGCTCCAGCTTTCACGCTGCCCAGCAACGATACGCCGTGCTCACGACACCGATTAGGAGGCTACAACTGGTTATTTAGTTACCGTCCATGGAGAAGTTTCCCACAGGTAGAAAAGCTGAAGAGGTCTTCAGACACGTGGGGTTGCCGGTCTGTGGGGGTCGGTCTTCCTCGTTGGGCGCCAATCTGCGGGGATTGCTGGGCTCCAGGATGGTTTGGATGGGTGGTAACGAAGGATCTCTGAAGCCCGGTCTTTAGAGCATATGGTTTATTGTAAAGGATGAAGGGCCCTGCTTGGAGTTGCTAGCCGCAACTCGTGGCAGGCCCAGGGAGAGCAGGGGGAGGAGAGAGAGAGAGAGAGAGTGCCAGGTGGGCGTCCCAGCAGGAGGGTCCAAGAGAGAGCATCCGGTCCCTCGGCCACGCCTTATCAGGGGGCTTCAAGGTGGGCTGGGACAGGACTTGGGCCAATGGGGTTGCAGATACCTGATACTTCAGGGGAGGGTTACAGGTATGGGATGAACCACACATTGGGGGGTGAGACAGGACATTCCATTTGACCTTAGGATCTATCAGAAGGGGGGATTGCTTTCAGCTTGGCTGTATTATTGTTTTCGGGATGCTCAGTGATTAAGGTTTGGTATTTCAAACCTTGTTTTCATCTCAATATCTGTATTCTCTGATTCTTTTGCCAGGCCATCATATTTATAGGGCCTTGCTATTTCATCTTCCCCAACAGGTCAGACCGAGGCTCGGCACACAAGTTTTTGGAGAGGTATCTCACTTGTGTCGGGCGCTGACATACATACCCACTTCATAACTACCCCAGGTTGTGGAGTCTATTTACTTATTCCACGCATCGCTTCAGTTGGCGACCACGAAGGGACGACTCTGCTCACCCGCGGTTCCGGTTGGGGGCAGATGCCCTCAGGTGCCGCGGGGCTTTTTCCCGGAGGGACTCTGCACCTTGGCTGTACACTGCAGGGAGCAGAACACAGCCCTTCGACAAGCAGATGGAAGTGGTATGTATTAATTTCTTTTCTTAAGGTTGGCATTGGTAAGTCGCATTAAGACGTTTTTGCGCGCAGTTTTGCCCAGGGCTTGCAAGCAGAACGCCACTGGGGGAGAAACCAACAGCGGGAGAACGCCCCCCCCCCCCCCCCCCCCCCCCAGCTGATAGTGCTGCTCGGGGAGGGAGAAATCACAATTTCAGTGTGTTGTGTCCTGATTTCAGTGTGTTGTGTCCCAATTTCAGTGTGGTGTGTCTGTTACGTCTGGACGTGCGTGCTTGTGTGTGTGTGTGTATGTGTGAGTGAAACGGTGAAGCACGGTGTGGCGTTACTAAGATACAGAGATGCGGTGCGGTGGTGCTGGAGAGCGCAGGCGCAGGGCAGGTCTCAGCCCACACTGCCCGATAGAGCGGGCAGAGCGCAGCGCGGGGCAGCTCCCAGCTGACACTGCCTGATAGAGCGGGCAGAGCGCAGGCGCAGGGCAGCTCTCAGCCCGCACTGCCTGATAGAGCAGGCAGTGCACATGCGCGGCACGGGCTGTCTCTGGCGAGCGGGGGGAACGCAGCGCGGGGCTTAAGTCAGGTCTTGCAAAAGAGCTCTAGGCGGAGCCTAGATGATAGCGCAGCGGGCACGCAGGCACAAGCCATGGTTTGAGGAGTTGCTTTGAACGCTGCTAGCTGATAGCGCAGCTAGTGGGAGCGTGGTACAAGTTGGGACTTGCAAGCACCACTTACAAGCATCGCTGGCTGGTAAGGGGTTTGCAAAAGTAGCCAGCGAACCCGGCTGGGCTAAGAGTTAAGTGTTTGTTGTGCGATAACACTGCCCTTTAGTGTTAAAAGCTGTCACTGGGAGATTCTTTGCATTACGGGGTTTGCTGCTTGGTTCTTGTTACAAGTGAGAGGCAATCTGCCCACAGTGGCTGCAGAACTTCGAGCTCGGGCCGAGAGAGCCCAGCCGCCCAGACAGGCTCTCCACAGGTGGTTTCAGCTTGAACCAAGTCAGTCTCTTCATCCATCAGGGGACTGGGTAGTCATAGAACGGGAGGACGGAGGGAGAGACAGAGTGTTCTTGGGAGGGATATACTAAAGTTCAACAAGTTGCTACCTAGTCTTTGACTGGGAACAACTGCCAGTTGAATGGGCGCTTAGGATCCCCTCCAGGTGGTGTCTGGAAGGGGTAATCCACTGTTTTGTGTGCGGATTGACAACCTTTTTCTAGAAGCCAGACTGGTACACAGCTTGGGTTCTCCTCCGATGCTTGAAATATCAGAGGAGGTGTTATTGTATTTCATATAGACGGAGATCCACATGTCGTGCATGTACCCCTGAATTACCGAGATACTATAACCCAGGGGTTGAACAAGCAAGGTGTGAAATAGTGAATTTAATCTGTGGGAAAAGCCACCTAGTCCCTGAAACCTGGGACGTGTTTGAAGAAGACTGGGAAAGGATAAAGGAGTGGCACAGCCTTAGTATTAAAAGGAAGAACTAAGGAAATTTTTTTCTCCTTTTCTTTCCTCCCCAGTGGTTTGAATTGAACCCTTAGGAGTTCGTAAATTTATGTGGGACTGGACAAACAACTAATTAACAACAATTAATGGTTAATTAATTAATACAATAATATTTAAATATTAAAAGCATTATTGATTATTAATTTGGCTATTAATATTTTAATTTGGTTATTTGAATAACTATAAATTTTATTAAAATTTTTAACAACAACAAAAAAAAAGGTTTTCTTTTCCTTTTATCTGTGACTTATATTTGAACACTCAGAACTGAATAAGTTAAATTTGCTCTAAAAGACATAATGGGAGCAAAACAGAATAATCCGAGAAGAAGATGCACGGAATTTAGAAAATTTACTGGGGGAGGCTTGGAGGGTCTTTAGCAACAGGGAAGAGGGGTATAAATGAGGGATGAAAAACTTAATAGCAATAGTGCAGGAGGAGTGGAGAGAAAAGTGTGAAAGCGGGCAGGGGCTATCCAAGCAAGGCCCTCCTCGATTAGGCAGAAATCAATGTGCAAACTGCAAGAAACAGGGCCATTAGAAGAAGGACTGTCCAGAACTGAAACAGAATGGCCAAGGGAATCAAAGGAGGGGGGCGGTTGCCCATGTGCAGGAGGATTAGTGGGGACTGGAGGAGACTACCCCAGCAGGCCCTCTGGTGGTAAATCTGAAGCTGGGGGAAATGGAGAAAGAAGTAAAATTCCTAGTAGATACTGGGGCAATGTACTCGGTTCTAAATACAGCTTTGATGCCCATAGGGGATGATTATGCTATAGTTACAGGAGCGACTGGCCAAACTGAAAAGGCTTTTTTCTTTAGGCCACAGAAATACAAACGGGGAAAGCAGTGGGGGATCCACAAATTTCTATATATGCCCAATTCCCCTGAGCCACTTTCGGGCAGAGATTTGCTGGGACAGTTACAGGCAACTATTACATTTTAAAATGGGGAGATGACTCTGGAGGTAAATGATCAAAAGTATGGAGAAGTATTGAGCTTGATATTAGCCACTAGTGAAGTCACAAGAGAAACTGAAATTGATGAAGAGATAATGAATCAGGTATTCCCTGGGGTATGGGCCTCTGATGTACCAGGGAGAGCGAAAAACGCCCCCCCTATACAGATCAGGCTAAAAGAGGGAAAGCAACCTGTCAGGGTTAAACAGTATCCCTTGAGGAGGGAGGATAGGGAAGGGATTAGCCCAGTAACTGAGAACTCTTTGTGTCTAGGATTATTAAAAGAATGTCAATCTGATTTAAATACCCCTATCCTACCAGTTTGCAAACCTGATGGGTCATACCAGTTAGTACAGGATCTGCGAGCCACAAACAAGGTAATTGAGTATCTGTATCCTGTGGTGGCCAATCCCTACATGTTATTAACTTGCTTAACACCCGAAGTAACTTGGTTTACCATTTTAGATTTAAAAGATGCCTTCTTTTGCCTTCCTATCCACGAAGCCAGCTAGAAAATTTTTGCATTTGAATGGGAAAGTCCTAAAAGCAAGCAAAGAACTCAATTAACATGGACCAGACTCCCACAAGGATTTAAAAAGTCACCCACTTTGTTTGAAGAACAACTTGCAAAGGAATTAGAGACCTGGGAAGCCCCTCCAGAGGAAGGGAAGCTGACGTAGATGACATCCTGATAGCCACACGGACAAGGGAAGCATGCATGGCCTGGACGATAAGCCTCTTGAACTTTTTGGGGCTCCAAGGGTACCGGGTATCAAAGAAAAAAGACCAATTAGTAAAACAGAAATTAACTTATATGAGTTACAAAGTCAGTGCTGGACAACGTACCTTGGGCCAAAGCCGGAAGGAGGCAATATGCCAGACCCCAAAACCTCAGACTGTAAAGGAACTACGAAATTTCCTGGGGATGACAGGGTGGTGCAGGTTATGGATCTATAACTATGGACTGTTTGTTAAGCCCTTATATGAACTGATTGCAACTGAAAGCAGGGACATCCAATGGACAAAGGAAGCTACGCAGGCTTTCAACCAACTGAAAAAAAGCCCTCATGTCAGCTCCAGCCCTGCGATTGCTGGATGTGAGTAAGCCTTTCCTTTTGCTCTCCCATGAGAAGCAAGGAATCACCTTGGGAATATTAGCACAGGACCTCGGCCCATACCAGAGGGCAGTGGCTTACTTTTGTAATCAATTGGATACAGCAGCTAAAGGGTGGCCTAGATGCCTCAGAACTGTTGCAGCAGTCGTACTGAACATCCAAGAGGCATGCAAATTCACCCTGGGCATGAAAATGACTGTGCGAGTGTCTCACACAGTATCTTCAGTGCTAGAGGAGAAAGGCGGGCATTGACTTTCCCCACAACGGTTCCTGAGATACCAAGCTATTATGGTAGAGCAAGATGATGTAGAGATAGAAGTGACTAACATTATCAATCCAGCCTCTTTCCTCAGTGAAAACCAAGGGGAACCAGTGGAACACGACTGCCTGGAGACCATTGAAGCCACCCATTCCAGCCGCCCTGATTTGAAGGACACCCCTCTCGAGAATGCAGAAGTCTGGTTTACTGATGGAAGCACTTATATCATCAGTGGAAAACGGCATGCCGGGTACGCAATTACTACCTGCAAGGAGGTAATAGAATCTGAGCCCCTACCAACAAATACCTCTGCGCAAAAGGCCGAGATAGTTGCTCTAACTCGGGCCTTAGAATTGTCTAAAAGGAAAGAAATAAACATATACACGGACTCAAAGTATGCATTTGGAGTAGTGCATGCTCATGAAGCCATTTGGAAAGACAGAGGACTGCTGAACTCTCAAGGGAAAAATATTAAACATGCATCAGAAATACTGCGACTTCTGGAAGCAGTCTAGTCGCCAGAAAAAGTAGCAATCATGCACATTAAGGCACGTCAGAAGATAAACTCAGAATTGGAAGAAAGGAACGAGCTGGCAGGTAGGGAAGCAAAAGAAGCAGCAAAAATTGAGGTCATAACTGAGGTGGCCCTGATCCCAGACGGGCAAATTTCCCTCGAAGGTAAGCCAAAATACAACAAATTAGATGAAAAATTGATCCATGAGCAAAAAGGAGTCTATAACCAAGAGGGATGGGCCATCATAGAAGGAAAATTAGTTATACCCTCCTATTTATTATGGTCCCTAATAAGGGAAGAACACGAGAAAACCCATTGGGGTATTGATGCCCTATATAACTATCTAAACGAAAGGATCTTTGCCTCCAGACCAACCCCAAAAATATTCCCAAACTAAAACTTGGCCATATTGGGCAGGGTCATGGGCCAGGGCAGCAATGGCAAATCGATTTCACAGAATTGCCAAGAAAAGGGGGGTATAAGTTTTTACTGGTGCTAACAGATACCTTTTCAGGATGGCCAGAAGCATTCCCCACCAGGACTTCTAAAGCTCAAGAAGTAACTAAGGTATTGGTACAAGAAATCATACCACGCTTTGGAGTCCCGGCCACAATCTCCTCAGATAGAGGACCACATTTTATCGCAAAATTGGTGCAACAAGTTAGCCAATACTTGGGCATAGACTAAGAACTTCACACCCCATATAACCCACAATCAAGTGGTCAAGTACAGAAAATAAATCATTTGATCAAACAATAAATTATACGATTGGGGCAATAGGCTAATTTGTCACGGCCTCAATCCCTCCCATTAGCACTACTGCGGATTTGAACCAAACACAGTACTAAAGAAAAGCTGAGTCCCTTTAAATTGCTTTATGGGAGACCATATGGGGTGCAGAAGGGAATGTCTACGCAAGATGTGTCACTAACCTCCTATATTATAGCTCTAAATAAACAACTTAGAGCAATTGAAAAATATGTAGCCAGAACCCGGAGTACAGGGCTCGATGCACCAGTACATGACATACAACCTGGACACTATGTATATGTTAAGTCTCTTACAGAGAAAGCCCTGGAACCACAATGGGAGGGACCATACCAAGTACTCCTTACTACCTTCACTGCAATCAAGATGAAAGGACAAAATGCTTAAATCCACCACAGCCATGTTAAGAAAGCTCCAGAAGCCACTTAGAGAATAACGCCGAGTAATAGTGAATTGAAACTGAAACTTACCCAGACAAAATAAATGTATCATAGTGGGTAAGGATTTTTGCTGATCTGTTAAAAATCATTCCAATTTTTTATTTACAACTTTATTAAAGTTACTAAGTGTGACTTTGTATATTCAGCACCAATCGTATCCCACTAGTTAATAAACACAAGTCATAACTGGTGAGATACACTATTTAGATAGTTGCCAACTGCAACTAAGATCATGAACACTTTATGTCTCCCCATTATAGCTTTATTAATTTTAGTTACTATAAGTTTATTGATGTCTATTTTAACACACATGTAGAATTAGAGGATGTTAAAATGCGTAAGCATTCTATCTTCACTCTCTAGAACTCATAGGATCCTGCTAAAGGAGAACTGTCATGATAGTAAATCAGAATTTAGATCAAGACCCCTGTAGTAAAAGAATTTACTATATTTTAAGAAAACGGGGGGCTGAAATAGAGGTTTTTGGAGTTCACTTAAGTTAACAAAATTAATTAAGCATTTATACTTTAGCTTGTAGAGTTATGTGTTGAATTTTAACCTTTTACTTAAGAAACCTCTGCCTGGTACAAAGGGCATAGGAAAATGCAAATTTCTTGCATAAAGAACAATACTAAGGGATGCAAAGAACCTAGATAAAGAAGCTCCTCTGTCTCTAAGTCTATCAAGACTGACAGACGTACTCAGATAAGCACCAAAGGACTGAAAGCGCATGCGCAGAGAGGAAAAGTTCAAAAGTTCAGTCATGAGGAAGACCATGATCTTCAGCCTCAGGACCCCCGAGAGACCCCCGTATGACCACCACAGCAAACCACGCATGCCTAGAAGGGCGTGGACCTATTTAGCATAAGAAGCAAGGGCAGGCGGGGCCAGGGGTTGAATATGCATGAAGAAGTTGTGTAATGTGTTGCATATGGAACACCTCTGGGAATAAAGGTGTGGGTCAGACTGAGGCTCGGCACACAAGTTTTTGGAGAGGTATCTCACTTGTGCCGGGTGCTGACAATACATACCCACTTCATAACTACCCCAGGTTGTGGAGTCTATTTATTTATTCCGCATATCGCTTCAATATGATGTTACTCTGTATGGGCAGAGACCTGAAGCCTTCTGATGTGGTATGGTGTTACTCTATATGGGTTGAAGCTTTCTGAAGTTGTATGATGATACTCTGTGTATCGTGGCTGTCTCATCTGTGACATATGCTGTGGCATATGCTGTGACAGACACCCCTCAAAATTACTCCTTGAGGCTGAGCAAAAGAGATTTGCCCATGGTCGTTGGTATGGGTAAGTAACATCAATCTCTACTTCATAATTATTTTGCTAGCTTTAATATAGCTGTTTCAATATTACTTCAATAAATGGTGCATTATACTAGTCGTTATAGCTACCTATGCTGCATAGTAAATACTTCTGATTAAGATGTTTTAGTTTGATCATTATCATCATCAATTTAAATAAATGATTTATCATACTGTCATGGTTTAACATAGCTTGGTAGTTAGTTAAGGACAAATCCATCAGCTATGGAAGTAATTCTCTGTGAGGAGCTGCTAACACCTTCCTCTGGATCCAACAGAACCAATCAGCTGGCTAGTTTTGAATACTGACATCCTGTTCAACCACTTTACAAAAACTGAACGTGCCTCTGTGAAATCGCATTTAAAAACTAACAAACTCCAGGAAAAACTCTCTTGCTTCCAGCTTTTGAACAGGTAACTGGGAGCCCGCGTGCTCCGCCGGCTGGGCCGGGCCCTGCTCCACCATGCAGCCCGGCCGGGTTGGCCCGTGGCATGACTCAGCAGAGATTCTGCTCCTGCCAAGTTCCAACCACGGAACACGCTCAGCTTCGGGCGGAGCTGAGCTGGGCCCTGTAGTGGGTTAATTTGTTCATCGAATTGAAATAAAAAAAAAAAAGGGAAAAAAAAGGTGGAAAAGAGCACAAAGGGTACAGAAATTTCCCAGGCAGACAGGAAACTGGAGGCATCCGGCCCAACAAGGCCAGTTGCAGAACTACGCCGATATCACTTGCTTTAGCAGATTTGTGGGACCATATATGTAAATTTAATTCTCAGGGCACTGCAGAATCCAAGGAAGAGGAGGTACCTTCGTCCCAGCGACCACCGGAGAGCAGAACAATGACCCCCTAGCAACAGGCTGCGCAGACGCAGAGTACCTCAGAACCCCTAGCAACAGGCTGCGCAGACGCAGAGCAACTCAGACCCCCTAGCAACAGGCTACGCAGACGCAGAGCAACTCAGAACCGACACGTCCGCCGGAAACAGAGAAGCAATAAAAACCTAAGGACTGTAAAAGAGAATTGTGAACCGATGGTGAGTAAGGACTCCCCGGTCACCCAGCGCTGTTTTGCTTGCTGTCGCTTGCTTTAATAAATTAGCCTGATCCAATTGTCACTTTGGTCAATTATAATCGCTCTAAACTTATAAGAGGCCCCGCTCCAGCCGCAAGCTGCCGAGCTGCTGGAGATCATGTGGCTAGGAACAGAGGTGGTTCTGCAGCCCCTGCGGCTGGAATTTAATGCTGCAGGTGCCGGAAAACAGCCATGCAGCCCGAGCGGCCGCCACCATTGTGACCCAGCACCTGAGATCTTGGCACAGCGCCCCCCAGCGCAGCCTGAAATCCTATACCGCGACTACCCCAGCTGCTGCTGGGCAGAGATTACAAAACCATCCACAGCAATAGCAACTTACCTATTGGTTTGTTAAACACACATAAGCACACGCGCGCTCACACATCTATCGGAGGCTGCACTGAGCTGGAAGCGGTAACAGTTGTCGGGAAATTGGTATTCACACCATTTCGGGTCGAGCTGATACGCGTAAGGCAATACATACACACACACACGCTCGTATCAGAAGGAGAGCAAATTGTCATGTTCCCATCTGGCTGCCTTTTAACAAATAAAATAAATAAGACCTTGCTGCTGGTTAGGGTGAGGTGGAAGGGTTTGGTTTTTTGATTGCTCTGGGTGTATAAAGCTAACAATTACTTTTCCCAGGACCGTCTGTCCATTAGTTGGGAAAAAAAAAAAAAAAAAAAGAAATGCTATTGGGAAACTGTCTATGTGAGGGAGACAAGTGGAAGAAAATAAATAAAACTTCTGCTTAGTTATGTTGGCAAAGTAGGTTAGCTTCAGAAAGCCTTTTATAATGACTATGCAGGTTTTAAAGTCCATATACACTTCTTTCTACTCTCACTGAGTTCAGTTTTTGGGATGTGAGTGGAGGTGCCCTGGAAAGGTAGGTGACCGTTTTATCCCACTCTATGAGTCTGTTAATCGGCTGCAAACGGCACTCCTTTGCCAACCATTCCCAGGTTTTCTGCAATATGCCTACTACTTATAGGCTGCTGTCTCAGCTGTGATGATTCTTCAGTTTGACGATTGAAGATGATATGTTCTGACTCATTTGTATTTGAATATGCTACTCTAGTTCTTGATTCATTCATTGCTACTGAAAAGCTGGGAAAGAAAAGGGAAGGGGGGGTCAGAAGCACACACTTGTAAGGCAAAGGACTATAATGATTTTGTGCATTTGGACTATCAATACCTTGTGGTGTTTTATTAAATAAGTAGTCCTAGTGTTATCAGACACGAGAGAAAAATATATTAAGAGATTTCTGACACTTTTTGCCAAATAGGCATGCACAGAGCTCTCAACAAAATGGCAAAGTTTTAATGAAGGTGCTGTAATTCTCTTCCAGGGGGTTCTGAAAGCTTGGGAATATGTCAGAGCAGCGGCGTCGGTCAGCCGCAGGGCCGACACCCCGTCGATCTGCTCGTGCATCCTGACAGCACGGTATGGAGGTGCGCGACTGCCAGCCCTGGCCGCTGCTCTCTCTGGGTTTGGGGGATGAGTCAGGATGGGATGGGAGGATGTCGGCGTATCTAGGGCAAAATGAGAGACACCCGTTACTATTATTTTTAGTGTAAAAATTATTATCAGCAGTTCCTGGAGTTAGTAAAAGAAGAGAACAATGTTCTTCTGGAGAAAAAGAGCCAGGAAAATGTTGGCGCTTGTTCTTGATTTTGGACTAGTTATGATCAACCAATATTTAGAGAACTCTTCAGTACTTGAAGATACAAACAGATTTTTCGTTGATTTTAATGTTACGTTTGTTCCTTTAAGTAGACATACATTTTCTGACTGAATGCTCCTCGGTCTTGTGATGCTACTAGTGACGAACTCAATCTCAGGACTAGGATTATTCAGCAAAATTTTTCTCCTGCAGGTGCAGAAAAATGTAATTCAAAACAGGCAAGCTATTATTTTATCCAACTATAGCCCGTTGAGGAAAGCCTATTGATATACGAAACAACCAAAATTCCTTGAATGAGAGCTCAGAAATTAATTATCAAAGTACACCTGGCTAATGAATTACTAGAATAAAAACAGCAGAAAGAGGCAGTTAATCCAATCAAATATAGCCTCCAGCTTCTCAGATGCATCTCACTCTCCTAAAAACAACACAATTAGTGCTCCTTCATTGCCATTTGTACTTCTAAAAACTGCCTTTTAGTAACATAAATCTGTCCTTTCCATTTTAATATTTTTAATTATTAAGAAGAGGAAAAGAGAATATGGATAAGGTAAAGAGTAATACGATCAGATAGAAAGTATTTCCAATAAAAAGTTATTTCCCCACAGCATCAGCACAAAAATTAAATAAAGAATAGGGCCATTCTGCTGGGCCACATAGTAAAATTTTACTCTTGCTTTGGATAATATTGTCATTCCCCTTCTCACAGTTTATAAGCCATGCTTTTCTTCAAACAGGAATACATAAAGTGATCCCATTTTTTTATCCTGGCAATTAAAATGCAAAGCACTGAGAAGACAGCGATTGTTCCTGCTGAAATGTGTTTGTGGAATATTGCCTTTCAGTGTGTATATAAGACAATACAAGTAAGGGGAGAGATACTGGGATGAGATAGCAGTGGCAGGGAGAACACATGGGTGCTGCCCTTCCCTCTACCCTCAGTGCGTCGTTCTCGAGCTTCTCTGGGAAAACTTTGCTCGCAGTGAGACATTTATCATCCCGATCAGGTCTCTAATTTTTGTGGGATACAGCCCAGATCTGGAGTCATGAGTGCATGTATGCGGAGGTGTGCCTAATGAAACAGTTGCTCTAGTAGGGCTGAATTCTTGCTTTGCAGCGGGTCACGCAGACACGATCGTAGCCTTGATGTCTTCTCCCCAGGCTGCACTAGGTTGGGCAAAGGAGCGGTATGGCCTCTCCTCTCACCCTTAACCCGCCGGTCGACCGCGCTCGCCAGGGCCGTGCGGAACATCGGTAGATGTCGCTGTCTCTCTGCCGGACGCAGCCTCCGCTGGGGCTGGAAAGCTGCACCTACTGGGACACCCCGACCTAGCTCAGGTCTCCTGGACTGCAAGCAGTCGGGCTCGAGCAGCGGCATCTCCCTCCTGATCTCACTGGCGTGCAAGGAGCCCGCCACAGAGCGAAGCCAAAGAGAGGACTTTGGGTAGGAAACAGTCTTTCGAGGAGTCATGGAGCTGAGGGATACCCACACCCTGACAACCTTTTCCACTTGGTTCGAAGCTGATGTAAAGGAAAAAATTATCCAAACAGAAACAAAATCAGGTTTAGTCCTCTCTGTGAGTCAGTTATGGAAAACAGAAAAATAACTATTCATTTCAAACCTTAATTTATTGATTGCTTATTTTATGCCAAATTATAAACTGATTACAAAAATAGAACAACAGAAAAGGCATCAAGACAATTTAGCTATTAGTACTAAAAAATAGAAATCTATCATGTATGGGAACTCAACTGCATTGGATCCTTATCCTAGACTGATGCTGAAGTTAATGTTTTGAATGCTCACCAAAAAACGTATTTAGTAGAGTTTACTCTACATCACCGCTTCACTCTCCTGCCTGGAAATCTAACAATTTAGTGATTATTTGAAATATGCATGAAAAGAATGAATATTAAAATTCTCACTCCCTCTTCCCCTGCCACTCCTGTTGTCTCTCTACCTCTAATCGGGGGAGACATTATTAAATAAAGAGACATTAGAATGCCTTTGGGTTTTTTTTTCTAAAGAATGTGTATTATTAGGTGCATTCACACAGGACGTATAAAGATGTCCAAATTATGAATTTTTGTGAGAGCAAAAGCCACTAAATCCAGCCTTTTCCTTGCTAAAAAAAATAATTAAAAATTTCATTTTAAGGTTTGGTTATTCTACCTAAAATTACATGGCTGTCATTTTTCAAATTTTCCTTCAAAGGTTTAAATTTAGCAAAAAATAAAAAAAAAGACTTTTTGTTTACCTATGTCTCCCTTCTTCTAACCCAATCTGTAAATAATGCCTAAACATGAATGTTCACACATAGAGCATATCAGCGCAGATCTGATTACGTTTAAAAGATAGAGAGACATGGCTGAAGAGAAAGAAAATACAAGTTTAAAATATTGAATATTTAGATGATTTTAGCCATTAAAAGTATTGCAAAAAAGACGAGGGAGGGGATCTATTTCATCAATATCCATCGCGTCAACCTGACACCCTCTCTCGTCTGTAATGATCAGCTGTAATGATTACCTGAAATTTGAATATTATCAATGCTGCATTTTTTTTCTATTTGAAATCCATCAAATCGTCACTTCGGTGGCATTTTGAAATAATATGTGAGTTTTACGCGCCTTTATTTTTAGCTTTAAAAGGCTAAGTATCAGGTAACAAGTTAGGGGAGTATTTATTGTTCATATTCTACCCGTGAAATTATCGCTAAAGTGGCAAGTGACTGAGGCAAGACAACTGTCCCCACCATGTCTGTGGCACATGCAGGGGCGGGAGAGGAGCGGACGGGCTGAAGTAACTGCCCGTGCAGAGCGCTGTCGTTGTAGGAGCCGGTGCTGCTGCCGGCTGCGGGGCTTATTCAAATGTCGCCCGCTGCCTCTGTGATTCGCGGGGACCCAGCCTCCGTTTGGTAATTGGGGGGGGGGGGGGGGGGGGTGGCACGTGTGTGGCTATAGCGATGAGGGTAAAAACTGTGATAAACTGTGGTAACTTGTTTGTTCATCAAAGAAATTGGAATATTAAAGGAGGAAATATAAAATTAAAGTATGAGGGACTAGCTTGCCTGTTAGGAGATAGGGGAAGCATCTGTGAAGTTGGGAAACAGGAAGCAACTGCTACAAACCGCAAGGCTATAGGCATATTACAAGGCTATAGACATATTGCAAAACGCAAGACCACAAGTATGATTAATCATTATTTAGGGAGCTTTTCTTAGCTTCTCTTGCAGACACAGGCTAAGGATGTTGGGGGATGGCCGGAGCTGACTATGAAATCAGCGACCACCAGGCAACGGCCACCGGACTAGACAACGCGGGAGTGCTCCGGGTACGCCCATCACTGTCCGGAACCGATTGTGAAACCAACGATCACCTGCCTCGACACAATGCAGAGAGATGCTCAAGCTACGCCCACCGCTATCGCAAGAGACGCGAATGAAGGAACCTCCAAGAAAACTATAAAAAGAGACTGAATAAGGGAGTGGGGCGTGGGGCACTGCAGTGTGGGACACTGCAGGAGGGGCGGTTAGGAGACCCCTACCCACCCAGCGCTGTTTTGCTTGCTACTGCTTGCTGTAATTAATAAAATGCTAATTGACCTTAAAAAGGCTGAATCAAATTATTCGCCTCAATTTATCACAATTTGGTGCCGTGACTCGGATAAAGGAAATCCGGGAGGGAGGCCCCACTAGGGTGAGGCGCCCCACTGCCTTTTGCGGTGGCCCTAAGGGGGGGCTTCCTCCTTGGGCCTTTACCGACGAACCTAAAACTCAGTAGCAAGCAAAGGTACCCCCGTTAATCTTTGTGCACGAAGAACCGCGGAAGAGTGAACACACAGGAAGCGTAAGTAGCCCCCGGTGGGCCTCTTTTTCCCGGTGGGTGGTGGGCCTCTTTTTTCCAGGGTTGGGTGACGTAGGAGGGGGAGAGCTGCACCCCCTCGGCGTCGAGTTACCCTCGGTCGGGAGGCTCCTGGGTTAGGAGGAGAGCAAGCGGGCCTAACCCAGACGTGGAGGTGGACTGCGTCAAAGTTCATGGGGCAGGGGATCCCCGGAGAAACTTCCCCAAGTTTTCGCTTACTAATTTAATATAAGTGTATGTGTTCAGTGGGCCCCGTACAAGCGGGCTCCGGAATGCGTGTGAAAGGGACAAAGCCTCGACCCCGGAAACGGGGTCTTTAAGTGTCGTTTAGGGGTGTGTAGTCCCGGGGTGATTGAGGTGAGTAAAGAAGACACACAGGGCGAAGCCCCGGTCGAGAAACGGAGGCGCCGGAAAGACGTGAGTAGTCCGGTCCGCTCGGTCGCTCGGTCAGGGGTGGGAGTCCTGGAGTGTAGCGAATGTGAACGTGTGTGTGAGAGGGGAGCTGGCAGCTCAGATTCCCCAAGTGAGTGTGGACCCCATAGTAGTGCGTTTCCCATATCCGGCGACGGAGTGGGCCACGAATTGGGGGAAGCGACTGTCGTATTGTTTGTGTTGAGTGTGAGAAGGCACTCTAGAAGATGGGTCAGAGAAAAAGTAAATCTGCTGAACCCATGGGTGGGAGAATCTCGGTAAAACTTCCTCAGATCCCAGAGGAGAGTCCACTAGGCTTAATGGTAAAGTATTGGGATGCCTTTCCTTCTAGAAAAGGAAAAGATAGGGTTAAAATGATCCATTATTGTATGGAAATTTGGGGAGGTAAACAAATAAGGGGAGACCAACTATATTGGCCCGTATTTGGGTCGTTTGAGGATTGGATCTGTCAAGCTCTAAATATATATGTTAACTCCAAAGAGCCCTTTAACCAAGAGGAGAGCGAATATGCAGCTCTTTGGATAATGGGGGAGACAAGAACAAAGCTATTTGCTCTCAATAGTAAAAGGAAAAAGAAAAGCATGCAGGAGGAGGAAATACCCCCAGTTATTCCTCCTCCCTATATACCACCACCTCCTCCAGTACCTCCACCCCTGCTACAATACCCTGACCCCTCAGCCCCCGTTCAAGAATTATCTGATGACGAGGGATCAGAGGTTAGGGGGTCGGAGGGGAATACCCCCAGGATGTCCCGGAGAGTCACTAGGAGTCAAACCCGACAAAGGGAGAAACAAGAACTGGGCATATTTCCTCTTAGAGAACATGGGATGGGAATGGTACCCAACCCAAATGCAGCACAACCAGGGCAGCCAGCCCAAATTTTTGGAGTGGGATATATATCTGTCCCACTAAGTCCGGGAGATGTCCGGGATTTTAAAAAGGAAATGGGACATCTGTTGGAAGACCCCCTGGGGGTGGCGGAGCTATTAGACCAATTTTTAGGACCTAACATTTACACTTGGGAGGAGCTGCAATCTATCTTGGGAATCCTATTTTCTGTGGAGGAAAGGAGAATGATTAGGGAGACGGGTATGAGGATCTGGGACGATGAACACCAGCAAGGACCATTAGCAGACACCAAATGGCCCCTCCAGAATCCTCAGTGGAATAACCAAGACCCGGTACATCGCATACACATGAGCGATTTGCGGAATATAATATTACAGGGAATAAGGAGGGCTGTTCCTCGTGGACAGAATGTACAAAAGGCATTTAAAGAGCACCAGAAAAAAGATGAAGATCCAACAGAATGGTTGGAGAGATTGAAGAAAGCTTTCCAGTTGTATTCAGGGGTGGACCCCAATACCCCAGAAGGGGAGACACTTTTGAAGGTGCATTTTGTAGTCAATTCATGGGTAGACATTCGGAAGAAGTTGGAGAAATTAGAAGGATGGCAAACGAAAGGATTGGATGAGTTGTTGCGAGAGGCTCAAAAGGTGTATGTTAGGAGAGAAGATGAGAGTTTTAAAAAGCAGTCTAAAATCATGTTGGCAGCAGTAAGGGAGGGACAACGGAATCCCCAGAGAAGAACTGGAGGTCAGTCTAGAGGTCAGACTGATGTCCCGAGAAGTCGGTTTGAGGGGAAGTTGAGAGGTGGAGAGAGCATTGTTTGTTTCTATTGTGGGAAGAAGGGACACATAAGGAAAGAGTGTCGGCAGAAGATTGCTGATGAGGAACAGTTCAAAGAAGATTAGGGGGGTCGGGGGCTCTATCTGCTGGGGACAAGGGAAAGAACAGAGCCACTGGTAAAATTAAAGATAGGTCCCCAGCAACAAGAATATGAGTTCCTTGTGGACTCAGGGGCGGAGAGATCAACTGTCCAGACCCTTCCCCAAGGGTGTAAGATTTCACCTGAGATAATACAGGTGACTGGGGCCAAAGGGGAACCCTTTGGAGTACCTGTAATTAAGGATGTACTCTTAGAAAGTGATTCTAAATTAGGAATTGGGTCATTTTTACTAGTTCCAGAAGCAGATTATAATCTATTAGGGAGAGATTTGATGGTCGAGTTGGGGATAGGGATAGAGGCAAAAAAGGGAGAACTAACAGTAAAACTATATCCTCTCCGGGCTGAAGACGAGAAAAAGATTAACCCAGAAGTTTGGTATACCCCCAACAGTGTGGGGAAATTAAATATTGAACCCTTTGAGGTAACTATCAGAAACCCAGAAATCCCTGTCAGGATTCGGCAATATCCCATACCCAAAGAGGGGAGGGAAGGACTAAAAACAGAAATAAAGAGACTTTTGGAAAAGGGACTTTTAGAACCCTGTATGTCCCCTTTCAATACCCCCATCCTGCCGGTAAAGAAACCAAATGGCAGTTACAGATTGGTGCATGACTTGCGGGAAATTAATAAAAGAACAGTTGAAAGATTCCCGGTCGTAGCCAATCCACATACTATTTTAAGCCAACTTGGCCCAGAAAACCAGTGGTATAGTGTAATAGATCTTAAAGATGCTTTTTGGGCCTGTCCCCTTAAGGAAACCTCTAGAGATTATTTTGCTTTTGAATGGGAAGACCCGGATACACATAGAAAACAACAATTGAGGTGGACAGTCCTTCCCCAGGGGTTTACCGAATCCCCAAATTTGTTTGGGCAAGCTCTGGAACAAATATTGGCAGAATATTCACAGGGGGAGGGGATTGTGCTTCTACAATATGTAGATGATTTATTAATTGCAGGGAAAGAAGAAGAAAGAGTAAGGGAAGAAACTATAAAACTCCTAAATTATTTAAGCCTTAAGGGACTCAAAGTTTCAAAGTCGAAATTACAATTCGTGGAAGAGGAAGTTAAATACCTCGGACACTGGCTGACTCAGGGGACTAAGAAATTGGATACTGATAGAGTCCAAGGAATACTTTCCCTGGAAGCCCCAAAAACTAAAAGGCAGGTTCGGCAGTTACTGGGACTTTTTGGGTATTGCAGACAATGGATTGAAAATTTTAGTGGGAAAGTTAAATTTCTGTATGAAAAATTAACAACAGACGGGCTATTAAAATGGAGCTCCGAGGATGAGACCCGGTTAAAATCATTAAAAACTGAACTGGTCAATGCCCTGGTTCTCAGCCTCCCGGATCTAAAAAGACCATTCTTTTTATTCATTAATGTCAAGGAAGGGGTGGCGTACGGGGTGTTAGCCCAGGAATGGGCTGGAGGAAAAAAAACGGTGGCATATCTTTCAAAGCTTCTCGATCCCGTTAGTCGAGGGTGGCCTGCCTGTCTGCAATTGATAGTGGCTGCTGCCCTTTTGGTAGAAGAAGCAGGAAAGATAACTTTTGGGAGTGAACTGAAGGTTCTATCTCCTCATAACATTCGTGGAGTACTACAACAAAAAGCGGATAAATGGATAACAGATGCCAGACTCCTAAAGTATGAAGGCATCCTAATTTCCTCCTAGGTTAAGTATTGAAACCACAAGCTTACAAAATCCAGCCCAGTTTCTATATGGGGAACCAGTTGTGGGACTAACTCATGATTGTCTTTTGCAAATAGAGGAACAAACAAAAATAAGACCAGACCTTGAAGAGGAGGAATTAGAGGAAGGATATCGATATTATGTAGATGGGTCCTCTCGGGTCCTTGAAGGGAAAAGGAAATCTGGGTATGCTATTGTGGATGGGAAGATTTTTAAGAAAATAGAATCTGGTCCTCTTAGCCCCAGCTGGTCAGCACAAGCATGTGAATTGTATGCAGTACTCAGAGCTTTAGAACTACTAAAAGGAAAAGTTGGGACCATTTATACTGATTAAAAAAATATGCTTATGGGGTGGTTCATACATTTGGTAAAATCTGGGAAGAAAGGGGTCTTATCAATTCACAGGGAAGGGGGTTGATACATGGGGAATTAATTCTGAAAGTGCTCCAGGCCTTGAGAGGTCCGGAAAGAATAGCTATTGTTCATGTAAAAGGACATCAAGTGGGGATGGGAAACTCAGTACGGGGAAATAACTTAGCCGACCAGGAGGCGAGAAAGGCAGCTCTAATGAGTTTAAAACCATATAAGTGGGGGGGGTCACACAAAGGGAAGATTGCTCCACTTGTGGAGCTGACTTAGAGGAAGAACCATGTTGGGCTTGTTGGGATGCATACGGGATTGATTCGATACAGTGTGCCTGTGATAACCCCCAAGACAAACATTGCCGGTTCCATGAACCCATTAACCATGTGTTAGCCTTCATGGTACAGAAAAAACAAAAATTAAACCAAATGGGGGTGAAGGAAAAAGAGGGAGGCAAGTGGATACTACCGGACGGGCGGGAGGTACTCCCAAAAGGAATAGCAATGAGGTTCCTGCAAGCAATCCATAGGAAAACCCACTGGGGAACTCAAGCCCTGGTTGACCAATTTGCAATTAAATATATGTGCATAGGGGTCTATAATCTTGCAAAACAGGTAACCCAACAATGTTTAACCTGTCAAAGAATAAATAAACAACAATTAAGAGAAAAGACCAATGGGCGGAAGGGAACTGGCACAACGACCCTTTTCACATATACAAATCGATTTTACAGAATTACCAAAAGTGGGGAGGTATAAATATTTATTGGTACTGGTAGACCACTTAACCCATTACGTGGAAGCTTATCCTACGGCCCGAGCTACTTCGAACACTGTGGTAAAAGTATTATTAGAGCAAATTATCCCCCGGTATGGATTAATTGAGTGTTTAGACTCGGACCGGGGACCCCCATTTCACCTCTAAAATTGCAAAAGATGTCCTGACAGCTTTGGGAACTCAATGGAAATATCACACCCCATGGCATCCACAGAGCTCGGGGAGGGTGGAAAGGATGAATGGAGAAATAAAAAAACAACTCACAAAGTTAATGCTGGAAACAAAAATGTCATGGGTTAAGTGTCTACCTCTTGCCTTATTGAACATTCGAACTCAACCCTGAACTAATGTGGGAATCTCTCCATTTGAAATGTTATTTAGAATGCCCAAAGATCACCCCTGCCTAAAAGATTCTCATATTAAATTTTACATCACCCAAATTATGAGCAGAAGGCAGGAATTGAGGAAGAAAAGAGTGTTAGCACAGAGACCACCTCTGGATATCACAATCCATAAGATAAAACCAGAGGATCAAGTATCACAGAAACGGCAGTCAAGACGGCTGAA
Source organism: Vidua chalybeata (assembly GCF_026979565.1). NCBI lineage: Eukaryota > Metazoa > Chordata > Aves > Passeriformes > Viduidae > Vidua > Vidua chalybeata. The sequence goes on from NW_026530321.1 coordinate 466,857, forward strand.
AAGGGGTGGACTCACGCCAGCCGAGTGAAAGGCCCGGTTGCTACAAATAACCAGTGGAGAGTGACTAGCCAGCCTGGGAACTTGAAAGTGACTCTTAAGAAAAACTAATGAACTCTGTGGACATTATCCAAATCAACCATAAGGGGAAGCAAAGGGATACAATTACAAACTAGCTAAAGACTATATAGTGATTTGTAACAAGGAAGGTTGTGGAGATTGTTATCCTTTTGTGTGCTTTATATGTAAAATTTGCCAAGAACGGTGGTGGGTCCATTGCCAGAGGGGAAGACCACCAATTGGGGTTTGTACTGAGTGCTATAAAACTCAGCGAAAACTAACTGAAACTGTGCTAAGGATAGGAGAATTGGAAAATCGGTGGGTCAGTTTTGGATCTGAGTGGTGGGAAATATTTACCAAGGGAGTATACCCTGAGTATTCTTGTTTTCATACTAACGAGCCCACTCCATTTGCTGCTCAGATAATAAAAGGGTGTTGTCGAAAGGAACTGAAGGGGATTCCTTGCAACCCACTTCTGGTCAAAGATAAGAACTGGGAACAGTACAAGGCTAGGCAGGAGCGGAAAAGGGGACGCTCAGGCGAGTACTGCTGCTGCCGAGAAGATGGTTTACCTCGCGGCTCGAAGCACCCGAGTCGGCGAGCGAGGCAGAGAGGAAAAGGCCAAGCCCCCTCTAAGTGGAACAATGCTGAAATGCTCCAACTATTGCCAGCCGAGTACTAGGATCCCTCAAAGGACCAGTCTAAGTGCCTCTGAAACACCAAGGGACCAGCAAGCCAAAAAGGGGAAAACAGGATATTACAAAACAAAAACAAGGCTAGGACTCCACCCTTATTAGCAAATTATTAGTTTTCTATTGCTCTGTCCTAGTGGTGTTTCTAGTCAGGACAATGCTGAACACTTTACTTCTAGCCTACGAAGCAGCAAAGCAATTTGATGAACAAAATGGTAAAAGAGAAAATGGGGGATTGTGATAAACTGTGGTAACTTGTTTGTTCATCAAAGAAATTGGAATATTAAAGGAGGAAATATAAAATTAAAGTATGAGGGACTAGCTTGCCTGTTAGGAGATAGGGGAAGCATCTGTGAAGTTGGGAAACAGGAAGCAACTGCTACAAACTGCAAGGCTATAGGCATATTACAAGGCTATAGACATATTGCAAAACGCAAGACCACAAGTATGATTAATCATTATTTAGGGAGCTTTTCTTAGCTTCTCTTGCAGACACAGGCTAAGGATGTTGGGGGATGGCCGGAGCTGACTATGAAATCAGCGACCACCAGGCAACGGCCACCGGACTAGACAACGCAGGAGTGCTCCGGGTACGCCCATCACTGTCCGGAACCGATTGTGAAACCAACGATCACCTGCCTCGACACAATGCAGAGAGATGCTCAAGCTACGCCCACCGCTATCGCAAGAGACGCGAATGAAGGAACCTCCAAGAAAACTATAAAAAGAGACTGAATAAGGGAGTGGGGTGTGGGGCACTGCAGTGTGGGACACTGCAGGAGGGGCGGTTAGGAGACCCCTACCCACCCAGCGCTGTTTTGCTTGCTACTGCTTGCTGTAATTAATAAAATGCTAATTGACATTAAAAAGGCTGAATCAAATTATTCGCCTCAATTTATCACAGAAACGAAGGGGAGCTGGAGGGGAGGTGGCTCAGGCACTGCTCCTGAGGCAGCCCAACTGGGGCAGAGCACTGGCATCGGCGCCTTACGTCCCGTCCCGCCGGGTGCGGTGCCGTCAGGGGCAACGGCTGTGCACAGAGAGGCGACGGAGGGGGTAAGCAGCAGCAGCAGCAGCACGGGGCGTGGGGTCACTGCCCTTCGCCACCGAGGCAGCCGGGGGGCAGGGAGGTGGCCAGGGCCACGTTTCCGCAGGAGACAGACGCACCGCGGCACATTTGTGCCGTGGGCAGAGGGGATGTAAAATACCAATATACCCCCGCTCACCAAAACCTACATACACTCCCTGCTCTTCCTCTGTGCCATCTGCTACCTGTGCACACACCCGAAACTGGGCTAGACACTCACTTCTGTGGGTCTGTCTGTATGTTACTACAAATTTATAGGGGAACATGATTCATGTGAGCTAATTAAAAGCAGTGAAAATCATAAATTTTGCAGACTGAGTCCCCAACATCACTTGTAAATGAGCACTTCTAGATACATGTGTTGCCCTACCATTATTCATAAAAATGTGCAAAAAAAAAAAAAGTACCTACTTATATAAATTATTGCTCTATATGGTAAGAACTAATATAATGGATTATAGTATCTGTTTCTGTGATTTTAAAATGTTTTACAGGTAGGCATCTGACCACTTTTTCTTGGGTGACATATGAGCATTTTAGTGTAGGTCTCGTGCAACTGGAGCTAGAGGTAGTGCTGGAAATACCATAAGAAATCCAAAGAAAGCACACATGTTATGAAATAGGTACTGAGCAATACAAATAGAGTATGACATTCTGATCTTTATTTTTTTAAAAAATATATTCATGGCAGTCTTGAAGGGGAGGTAATTTTCACCTTATACATTTATGCAGGTAAATAATCCATAGTGTAAGTAATTATCTATGCATGTACTTAGATTTTATTTTTTTAAGAAAAAATGTGTATATGGTTGGGCATTGTTCTTATGGAAAACCTTACCCATTTAAAATATAATATTTCTGGAATTTAAAAATAGAGTAATCTTCTGGTTTTAATCATGTTTAAACTACTCTCTTTTTTAAAATAATATTTTCCCCATAAAGGTAAATAGAAATGAGCTAATATTGTTTTTAAATGTAATTCAAGACCTGTGGATTTTCAGATATTGTAATGATAACAGCAATATTTAAAAAGAAACTTTAAAAATGCATTTTCAGTAAAGACTTAGGTAGTTCCTTTAAAACTATCCATGTTAACATGAATTGTAATACATTTAATAAAGTAAGCAGTTAAGAGAGAACATACAAAATGTCTTCCTTAGAAAAAGCACTCCATACCTGGGTCTATACATTTTAAGATAATATTCTGAAATAAAACATTCCTGAAATCCAGAGATATAGAAGTGTGTTTACAGGTCGCAATTCTGCAATGAAATATTATAAATCATTTGAATCAGTTTCCATTACATGCATTATCTATATTGCCTCATACTTTAAAACAGTAATATTTTTTTTCCTAATATGAAATTAATTAGCTGGTCAAATTTCCAGGTTCAACCTATTGGTATTATTGCTGAACATGGCAATGATATGTGTTTCTCCTTTTAAGACCCGATAAGCATGTTGTGGACCTTTATTTGCTTTATTAGATTTTGCATATTTTGTAACCTTATACAAACAGAAGCGGGGAGGAAACTACATATAAAGGCACATACACATCAGAATCATGCCAAAAGGGGAAGGGGAGGGGAGAAAAGAAGGGACAAAAAAGGAAGGAAAGATCAGAGAAAAAGCGATAACTTTTAACTTTCAATTAAATAAAAAATGCAACTATAACTATACATGAGCATCAATATTAAAAATAATACACAGTGGAACCAACAGGATGAGGAGGAGGAGAGGGGAGGGGAATGGTGGAGAATGGTGGAGAACGGCGCAGCGGTGAAGCCCTGATTATGCATAGGGAGCCGTCTGGTGCAGCTTACTCTGAGACGGGCTCTTTTCCTTGCCGGGTTGCCTCCGGTCCCAGCCAGTGCACCCCAGGCTTCTATGCCTAACTGATATTTGTTACTTCAGGGTTTTTATTGTTGTTGTTTATGATGTTCGGCGGAGGGGAGGATGGGAGAACAGATTGTTTGTTTCATTAATTGAGATCTTCATTAATAGGGATGATCGCTCCAGGAATCTTCAGTGTCTTCTCCAAGTAGTAGGATTTGCATATTTATTTAATGTCCTAATTTCTTTGATGTATGCAAATGTAGCCAGACGTACAGTAAACTTCAAGCTGACGTCAATGAATATGACCTCGCTGTTAAACCTTGAATGTGAAGTGAGGGTGGGAGACGGGACGGCGGTGCATAGCTGGAGCTACTCCTAACCAAGCCTCATCAGACAGTGCCGGGCCAGTCCAGACTGGCGGACATAGTGGGGAGGTGGCTGGACTGCCAGTAGGCACCGTCGACAACAGCAGTGGCTGTTTGGCTCCGCTCGTCGCTTTGCCGTACTGATCAGAGCCTCTGCCCAATAAAATAAATATATAAAAAAAATTAACCTGGCTGGCCTGCCCTCTCTCCCTACATGGAGGCAAAATAAAGCCCACCCTCTCGGTGCCCTATCACCGTCTCCGGGAACGCCGCCACTCCTCTTCATCAGGTGATGAGCGGGAGATAGAGAAAAACGATCAAGACACAAAAACTTCCGCCCTCCCAGTATTGCACAACACACGCAGTGCAGGTAGATCATAATTTCGAATTACTGTATCCATACAGTGTTAGTAGTTTTGTGTAAGGGATTCACTGATATCAGTGCTGGTTTAATGAAGAGGCAGAAAATGAAAAAAGTTGCTAGGCTCTGGGCAAGCTATTCACTCCTCCAGCTGATCTGATCTGCAAGTCAAAACTACTCTCCCCTGTTTGTACTGATTTCTCCCATTTGGCAAGAGAAGTGGTATTAAAGGGCTCTCGGATATCTGACTGTAGAAAGTTGGCTTTGTTACCAAGGTAGAAAAGGGTAGATGTGAGCAATTTTCTAAAGATGTCTTCTCTATACCTTTCCCTGCACTCTTTTCCCCTTTAGAAACACCTTGGTTTATAATGATTTGAGAAATTTTAGCTCTAGGGGAATTTTCACTGGTGAGGCTGTAGAATTAAATGCAATCGATGTTTTGAAAATGAATGGTAGTCTTTAATAGGATCTAAGTTTTTTCGTGTTTGCTTGTCTGTTTTATTATGTTCCAGAGCATCTCTTTAGAACTTGACACAGTCACACTTAGAGCAAAACAGCTGTAAGCCAGTTGCTGCATGCATGCACACACACTCATGAACTGTTTCTCTATTCAAACATCTTGACTAAACTTAAATGGCCAAGTCAGGGAATGGAAAGATGAATGTATTTCTGATTGAGAGACTGATCCAGGCTTTTATAAGTCCTCTCAGCAGTTTTGTGTAGCCAGGGTTTGCCCTGAATTTTGTTACTTTAGTCTGAGATTACATTTTTATTCTTAGAGAGTTCTGTTGGTCTGCATTGTCCCCAGGGGCTGTGTTGGCAAGAGAATCCATGGGTGCTGTGTGTGTCTGGGCTGTGACAGGGGCTATGAAGGGCCATGGCCAGGACAGGAGGGCTGGACTGCTGTCCTTGGCAGTAGCTGGCAGGAAATATGTGCCTCTGCAGACTGACTACTCTCTCCTTGGACTCGCACTCTGGGTGGGATTCCCATATAACATATATTTTTATATATGCACCATACACATATGACATTATATATATATATATATATGCACATTTTTTAGCATTGTCCCTGCCCCAATACCTCCCCATACATATTCTTCACACATGCTCACACTCCTTGAGACCTGCCCATGACTACAACACAGCACATGGGAAAAACACCATGTGTGGATGCCATGCATCACCCCAGGCAGGGACAGGCTGTCTGGCAGACTCCCAATCCCCTGACCCTCCCTAAATCCCCTCTGAGGCTCGTCCGTCGGCACCTCTGCCCTGTAACCACCCCTGCCTACCCATTTCCTGCCCACTGCAAATGTTGAGCACAACCCCATTGCTGCATCCTCCTGGGCGCATACCAGAGAGCTGTCCTGCCTCCCTCTCTTGTGGTGCACCCTCTCCCTCTCCCATTACCTTCTGTGATCAGACACACCCAAACTTCTCTGAAGGCACCATGCAGCTCTTTGCCCAGTTCCTGCACTCTAAAAAGAGCTGGCGTTTTCATGGGCAAGGTATTGGCTCTGTGCCACTGCTTTTGAACCTGAAGCATTGAATGAGAAGGAAAAGAAGGAAACCACAAAAAAAATTAAGAAAGCCTCCTTCCAGTAATCATTGTGTTGACGAGAGGTCACTACAAGTTTCATGATAACAAATTGAAAGGCATTCTTTTTGTGGTTGTTATTATTGTTGTTGTTGACTGGTTGATAAATTTTGACAAGCTACACAAAATGGTAATATTTCCCAAAATCAGGACCCAGAAGAATAATTTCTTCAGAAATTAGCCAAAGGAGACCGCCTTAGAAAAACTCAACCATTTGGTGTTTCCAAAGAAATGTGTGTTCCTTCCCTAGGAATATGTAGCCATTGCTCTTCTTTAGATGAGGCATTTCTAATTTTTTCTGTCTGTCAAAATGGGACTATGAGAGGTTTTGGTGTAAATTCATTATCTCTGGAAATGCATAAACATATAGTAGGAACAGGAAAAGACCATGGTAATGGATTAACAAAAGGACTTCAGTTAATCAGCAACAAAAGTGTTGGGAAAACTGGTTGAATTTCAGAGCACGTCCTCCTCAGCAGAGAGGGCTGGACTAGACCTTGGCCAATCTGTCTCCCCTCCACCAAAAAAAAAAACAAACCTTGTAGAGTCTCACATGCAGCACTTCACTTTCTACTCTGGGGCTTAGGAAAAAATATGGAAAAAAAAAAGAAAAAAACAAAAAAACACCCCAAAACCACACCCTTTTGCCGACCATCCCTTTTTCTTTATGGAAGCTTTCTAATTATTTTAGAACCAATCGTGCAAGAATTACAGTATGGAAATAAGTGACACTTTTAAATAGAGATCACAAAGAGAAAGATCTGAATTTCTGGAGATATGAGAGGACCTGCTTTCTGTGCTTTAAAGGGGTCTTTACCATTATGGGAATTTTTGTTTTCTACTAGAGATTCATTTAGATCTGGGGTTAAATATTTTATAAAGAACAAATGTAAGTATTGTGAGGGGGATTTACAGAACCTGAATTCCTTATAGACGGGAGAGAGATCAACTTCACTGCACTTCCACATTTTCCAATTGAGGGAATGGGTATATGGGAACCTGAGCTCAGCTGGCAGCTCTGTGACAGGTTCAGGGGTAGGGGCTGCCTCACTCAGTGTCAGACAAAACAGGTTATCTTGAGTAGGGCTCCAGGAACTTCCACTGGCGACCACAAGAGAAATTTGATTAACAAGGCATGGTTTTATGAGTTAACACAGTGGCTTATATTGGTTAGCTGATTTTGTATATCTTACGCTAAACTTGTTAGTCATGTGTGTGGTTAGGTGTGGGAACTCTTAATTATCAAGCATATTTCCAGTAAAAGCAGAGTTATAATGTTTAAGTATGCAGAGAAGAAGCTTTTTAGCAGTACCCGGGTACCTTTTAAGGTGTATAGACATAGGAATAATTGTTCACTGGGTTTTAAACTAGAATAATAGAACTAACTTCTGTTGACTCTACATTTTCAAAGGGTTTTCTAAAAAATGAAATTAAAAAAAATTAAAAGTTGAACTCATATTTTTGAGATCGTCAAAGTGGTGGACATTATGCACTGTAGTTAATAAATCCACTTAATTGCAAGCAGGCATTAATGGGTTGTCCAAAATGTAGCTTCATTAAAATATGTATCCCTTTGAACAGGGGGGATTTAATAAATGTTTCATGAGGTTATAATCTCATCTTGTCTGGGGTGTCAGGGGCAGGTACGATGTGTCCGGCATAGCTCAGCCTGACTAAAACGTACACCTTTTTGACGGGGGGAGGCGGCAGCGGTGGCCGCCTGCACCATGCTGCGGCTCTAGGTGCCGCTGTCCCGAGAGTCCGGGAAAGGCTGCTGGGGCACGGCACAGTCCTGGCCGCCGCTGCCTCCAGCCCTGGCATGGGCCCTTCGGGACGCCAGTAGGCAGAAAGCGTAATTGAAGAAAGCGATTTATACAATGGTACTTTTAGTCCTCCATCTCACCCACCCATCAAAACACCCATCCACCAATTAGCATACCTCTCCAAGAACAATTCTAGCCCAGGATTTATGAAATGGGGGAAAAAAATTACCATAAAATAGAAGAACTCAGTTACTTTGTAATAAATAATATGCTTTAAATCTAGAGCTGATGTAATCAATATGATGCAAAAACAGTGTTATAATTATTTACACATACAACACTTTATATGCTAACAGTTTTGTAAATATATGTCATGCCTTTCTAATGATACTGATTTCAGGACACTGGTGATGTGAAAGACATGGAAATTCTATCAAGAACATACTGGCTTAAATGTGTTTCACATGTTTTGAACTGAAGGGTAGATGGAACCTCCATCTCCTCCTTTTCATGAGACTGAAGTATTAAAGTAACTGGCAGCTTACAGTATGCAAATATATACACCTCTGAAGCTTTCAGCATCTCTATTCAGCAGTCCCAAATATTCTTAAATTATTTTCTTTTTCATGATAGGTCTCCACAAATAATTATGGAATTGGGTTTTTTTTTGTTAATAATTAGGCCCTGAAAATATTAATTATCACATTTAACCCTGCAGATACTGGAGTACATTACTTGTATCTGGTTTATGTCATATTAGATCATTTGCAGGAAATGTGGCTAGCTATTTCCCTGTTTAATCTAGAGGCAAGTGTTTTAGCAATTTATTCAATAATCTCCAAATATTGATATACACACCACCTCCTGAAAACACATGCATTTATATATTTGCATACATTTCATGAACAAGAACAGTGAATCCATTTAAATTATGAACCTTTGCCTTTTTCATAGCTATTTTTCAGATTTAATCAATGCAGGAAGACCACAGGAAATTACAATCAGGACAAGGAATGTTTTTCTTGTTTTTTTTTTTTTTTTGTTTAATAATAAAAGTCAGGTGATACAACATGTTTTTTAACAGAGCATAGTGTATTCATGTGAAATTACTGAGTGGGTTTTTTTTTTCTTTTCCAAAATTTTGCATTCTTGATAGTCTGCTTAATCTTATTTTGTACTATGGATATCCCTTTGCATACCATATCTTCAACAAAACAGAAATGTAGTCTGGTGCCTGTAAAATTCAGCTGTGGTCACAAAAGAAATTATAAGACACTTTTATTAGAAGGCAAGCCAGTCAAGTGACTTACCTGGCTGAAAGGAAAGGGATATTATGCAGAAAATTCTTGCCTGTATTGTATTGGTGCGACATTTTAAATTTATGAGTCCAATTCTAATTTAGTAGGAAAAGAGTATTCATATAATGCTATACAGTTATGTGTGGATATTCTCAGCTCAGTCAGAGATAAAGAGAAAGGTTTTCTAACCAGGCAAGAGCCTGGGAAACAGTTGGGAAAGAATGTAAATAATTCTCTAATCTATCTTGTTATTCACATTGTTTATAGATATGCTCTGCCACTGTGCGTCATTCACTGCACACCAATGGTGTGGGATGTTTTTACTCTAAGACCAATGAAATTAGTCTTCTCAATGTTCTCTATATATAGAGCGGTATATTTGAAATAAATCAGAGCTCATTTTCTTTGCCTTCTGATCTGGAGTTCTCTGTTCCCATCCTGCTTGACAGCGACAGTTATGTACTTCATAGAAATTTAAATAGGGTTCCCATGAATATTACATACAGAAGATGGGGATACCGCCATTGGAACAAGTCTCTGTAGTAATTACAGAATCATAACTATTCCTCTTTAAAATAAATAGAGACTGTTTGTTCTTTAAAAATACATGGAGGATGTTTCTTCTTTACATCACAGCCATGTGGAGACCTATAAAAATTAGAAAAGCATGGCAATCGCATGCCAATTTAAAGGCCACTAATGGGCATTTATTAGGAAGGCAGGAGGAAAAAAGAATTTGAATTCCATATCTTCCAATATGCAGATCACTCTTAAAGTGATTTTGGAAAAAAATAGCAATTTCTGTATGGATTTTTTTTTAATATTCACAATAAGCAAATTTTTTTTGTGCAGTCTTACTGGGCATCCTTTGATCTCAAGGCCCTTCTATATGACTGAAAGTTAGGAAATTTAATTGGCAATACAGCTAATGAACAGTTAGGTTATAGTTTTCATGTTGGCTCTTTTGATTTTCTGAGGCTCTAATGATTATTCAACAAAATGTGTATTGCAGTTACTTCTTAAGTCAGTATGTGAGTAAGGTCGTCTTGAGAACAGAGCTTGATATTTTAAAGGCATATTTTGCATCTTTGAAACATAGCGATGCCTTGCATTTAACTGCAAATCCTTTGACATGGTAAAATGTTTTAATGTATGCATTTATGTGTACATGTGCCTGTGTTTCTATGTATTATATATAGAAATATCGGTATAAGCATAGACATACACACACATATACACAAGGAATACCTGAATTTTCATGCCTCTGACAATGGAATGCATAATTTCATAATCCTATTGGATGCAACACATGCCTAAACCACTAATACTGCTGCCTTTAGCTATTGCAAGAAAAAAAACATCTTTCAAAAAAACAACTTCCAATTTAAAGAAGCTCATTAGAATTTTACATATCAAAATGATCATGTGCCTTTAGATATATCATATGTCTAATTGTCAAGCACAGTAACAAATAGTATAGTGTTAAAAGAATTCTAACCATTTTATGCCAAACTGTATAATCTGAAAAGACCACTGGCATAATTAGCTCATACATCTCACAAATACCAAGCACAGGTGGCAAATTGTAGTGTTTCCTTACACCAGAGTATCTAACACACATTTAAAAAATGCTCAATTTCAGAGGCTGATAATCTGAAAGTACAAATTAATGGTCTTATTAGTAATATGACCACTGAATTCAGGATTTGGCACATTAGTAATATTTATGCGTTACTTCTTGGTAGCCTTGTCTGATAAATTAAATTGTTTTCCCTTTTTCATGCTTTTGTATTATTAATCTATGATAAAAAATGGACTGGTTTATACAGATGTAATTTTACAGTGTAGCCACATATTATATGCATATATATGTATTTAAATGTAAATACCTATACACACATACTTAGTCCTACACATGTATACACAGTTCCCCTGTGTACATACAAGCACATATATGCTTTATTATGTGAACAGGCTATACAGTCAGTACAGAACAAGAATTTCAGTTCAACTTCATGCATTTAAATATTTCTCCTTAAAAATAGTAGTAATGCAAAGAGGTTAATTTACAAAGAAATCTATTTAAATGCAGTGAAATGTATTCACTATACCTGTACAGGAACATAAAGCATGATGCATTATGCTTTATTTTACACCTTAAAAGAATAGTAGCAGCATGAATTTCAAGCAAGAATTCCTTTAGAAGTGTAAAGCAGTTCATATTCTCTGTGCTGAATTCTTCAATATGCATCTTATACTGACCAAAGTACATATGAGCTTCTGAAATACATTTATTAATTTCAACAGTAAATACTGTAGATCTCAGTCCAGAGTTTCATAGACTTGCTTTCATCAATTTCTTGAGTACTATAAGCAGCATTCCAAATTAACACATAGAGGAAAATGTGTTGCACAGTCATCCTGGTTTAAATCACTATAGACACAAAACATAACCGAGTTGTGAAGCCATTAAAAACACATCACATCAGGGCAAATTGTCAAAGTAGTTATACATTGACTACTGTGTAATGCACATCTGATCCCCAGTCTCAGAAAGCAAGGCACCATTTTAAGATATAGCAAAGTGCCTCACATCTCTCTGCACAAGTAGAGGCTGCCAAAAGAGAAATGCAGGAAAAGACGTTCCACAGATCTGAAGTGCTTTTATCTATCCTTAGAGAATTCTTCCAGTCTTTGGATATTAGAGCAATCTATGCTAACAAGAAGGAAGGTAAAGGCAGCAGGTGGATTTTCCTGCAGTCAGGAGCAACAGAGGGCTTAGTCCTGGGCTGCTGCTGCTGTTGGTGTGGCTGGCAGGGGCAGATCGCTGATCACTCATGCATATCAGTAACCATGCGTACTTGAAATTTCTCATGATATCATCATTATCATGATATTATCATTATATTATCATGATATTATATCATTATCATGATATCATCATTACCTTTGTCTCCTTGTCCAGGACCTCTGATCTTGCTGGGCTGTGCGAGGATGCAACAGGGCTGGTTCACATTTTGGCACTAAAGCTCCTCCAATGATGCCACTTTTCTCCTTCTTTCAGATCAGGGGCAGCAGCAAGCCAGCAAGACTGCTTCTTCCTAGTTCTAGGAGTCCTGAGAAAGCAAGGATCTCCCTCCCGTATGCACACATACATGCAAGATTTTTACAGTCAAGTTGCCACCATTTGGTAAAAATCTCTATACCATGCATAATCTAAAGGGATCAGGAGCTGGATCCTCAAATCATCTTGTCAATTTTTACTGAAATGTGATTTTTTTTTTCCTTCCTTACACTATGCTGGAAATTGCCAATGGTTTTGCATCTTTATAGAGTCTAGAGTCTTTCATGAGGCTGAAGCAATTTATAATGCAAATAGAAGCTTGTGAAGGGATGATTACTTTTTCAGTCTTACCACATCTTGATACAACTTAATAGCTGTTTTTTTTCTGATATTAACAGATGAATTGTTTGCTATCCCTGCTGGAAATTACTGACTGAAAGAAAAAGTTGGGAATAAACTTTGAAGACAACACCTCTTTTGGATGTTATTAGCTGAGCATGCGCACATGCACACACACACACATCAGGTCACAATTGCATAAAAGGATGACTACTTTAAAGCAGCACTGGTACTATTGGAGGAAACAGCACATCTATTAAAAAAAAAAGGATTCTAGCAAGGAAAGCTAGAGGGAAGTGAGTTGCTATCTTTGGTTAGCTAGCTGTATGAGTGTTTTGGCCTTCATAAAGCTAGATAACTGAAAGTAAAAACTCCTTCAAGATCATCGTACACCATGTGAAAATGAAAGACTACTGCAAGAGACAGTAAAAAATAACCCAAACAAACAAAAAAAAAAACAACCATGAAAGGTCAGTAATTCTATTGAATCAACATTTTTATATCTGAAGGTGGGAGTGGAGGGAATTAAATAGCATACTTAGTCCAAAATATGAAATTGTCTGATGCTAAATGCTGCAACAAGGAAATGGTACCAATGGTAAACATTGTATGTGCAACTATTTATGTTAAATAAATTAATAAATAAAGAGAAACCTAGACCAGTTAATGTTTAACTGAGCTGAGATTAATTTTTTTAGGAAGTTACTTGGAAATGCTGTTTAATTTTGCAAAATTATTCATTGCAATGAAATGGCTTTAAAAATAAAGCTGGTAGTTAGTTAGGGTGATGATGATAGTTGCTGTTGGTGGTGATGATACAGTGTGGACTGAACTGGCAAAAAATCAGTCTGCATTAATCTTAGACAAAGCATTGAGGGATTTATTTCAAATAACATGAAACCAGGCTTTCAAAAAAAGTTTACATTGAAGTGTAGGCAAGCTTAACAATTCATAGCTACTGAGAACTTGGTGCAAGTGCACAAGGATGAAAAGAGTGATAGACGTTTTTTATTTTTCTGTTCCAAATGCAAGCACAGATGCTTCTTGGTTCTGAGAAGGTTTGCTTAGGGAGGCTATTGAAGCAGAAGGACATGATGCAGATGAGATTGCCTCCTCCCTTGTCAAAGTGTTAAAAATGTTCTGTCTTACTCTGTGCCTAGCACTGGAAATGAAAGTGACATTTACTCAAAAAATCCACATGTACCTCCTCACTTTTTGTTTAAGGATGACCAGATCTATCTAGGAAACAGTTGTGGCATCCCAAACTGAAATAATTAGGATGTATATAGACCTGACAGAAATGGGAAGGGGGTGGGGAAGCTGATGGTCTGTCTTGCCTAATTGATTCCATTAAATGACCTTCAGGAGATGTGAAATGCTGGGCACTCCCATTCCCACGCTCAGGGCAAGTGGCAATTCCATGCCGCGGCAGCCCATGACAGACAGCACTGCTAGGGGCTGCAGAATGAAAAAACCCTTAAGTGCACTATACCATACTCATCTCCATTGCCTCCATAAGTGGAGGTATTTCCCATCCACAGCCATCTGCAGGCTCCCAAGTGAGAACACCAACTGCTCTGTGGCTGCACACTGTCTCTTTCTGTTAATTCTGGAACCTCAGTACAAGCTCCTTGGGAGCAAGTTTCACTTTTCTTCCTTGGCCCAAGTATTGCAGATGATTTAGGAGAGGCAAGGCAGAGGCAAGGCAACCTGGGAGGTGCAGCTATGGAGACTGTGCCTCTCTTCCCTGATGGAAAAAAATAGCAGACATAATGTGTTGACCTTGCAAACATCTGATGGGTTTTAATAAACACTTGTTTGGATACTATTCACACTTACTGTTATTGCAGTTTAGGCACCTTTTACAGTGAAATTGAGAAGGTTTAATTTTTAAGGGCAACATTTTCCTTTGAATTCAACCTAAACATCTTTCCAGAGGCAGACTCGTGTCTAATACTATCTTAGAAATTGAACATCTCTAAGGTAGATTAAAATAAGATCAGGAAATAATTCTCAATGTTTTTCATAAATTAAAGGGTTGACTTTGTACAGGCTGTTTGTTTGTGGGTTTGGTGTTTTGAGAGGTTTTTTTTTTATTTTTTCAATTTTTACTTATGAATAGGATGACACATAAAATACTGTTCCAGTGTTTATAATGGAAATATTTACCTTTACATCACATACTCTGAGAGGAAAGAAGCAGAGAACCATCAAACAGGTCCTAGAAACAAGACATGCACTGTTGATTTAAAATAAATAATTAGCCTCCAGTCATCTCATCTTCCCTGTAGTTCCAAATATATTCTATAGGATTTTTAAGGCTTACTCAGTGGCTTTTTTACTGAGATTCAGCTAGTATCCCAGCCAATCTGTATTTACATTAATTCCCCCTTTAGCTGCTGTACACATGCCCAAGTTTTACTACTGTAGTGACCAATGAGAAGCCCCTTGTTTATTTACATTTGAAGCACTGTATGTGCAACCAGTCTTTCATTTTGAGTTCCTGTATGCCTTTATTTTACTCCTATCCAGAGCTGCTATTTACCTAGAGCGATTGTCTATGACAATTAATATTTACATTACAAAGTATGTGGTTTTCTTTCTGAAAGACCTTCAGTTAAGTCAATAAACTGTTTTCTGGGGAAACCTATTGCTTACTCAGGCATCCAATGGAGTCAATTAACTTAAGCTTTTGCTTGCATCTCGGTATTTTATGCAAATTTTCTAAGAAAAATACCCAGAAGAAACACAAATATTATAATTGTGTTGCTCATTGTAATATTAAATTGATTTGTACCATATTGAAGTTACATGACTATAAATTAATTAATCACTACTACTACTACTGCTACTATTACTACTACTAATTATATTATTGTTATTGTTGATATTATTTTTCCTTCATTGCTTAGAAGCAAAATGCCCCATCAGCAAATCTGACTTGGGAAATGAGAGCATGTTAAAATGTAGAATGCGCTCCAAGTTTATGCTTGCCTCATGTAGCAAATAATGTTATACAAAATTATCTATCTGTAAATTACTGTTTCCTTAGAACTTGTAAAAAAACTCCAAACAATATACATCTTTAAATAAAAAGAAGTGTAAATATTAGTTGAGCAGTCCTTTGAAGGCTAGTTTTAGCACTAGGAAAAACCAGATCAAATTTATTTAGCATTCCACTCTGTCGTAAAACAGTTGGAGTGAAGTTGCAGATTGTATGAGTATGCATGTTAACTAGCAGGAATCCAGGCTTATTCTCGGTGAAAAGGGAGCAGCAGTTGCTGTGCAAGGCCAATGTTGAAAAGGCAGCTGAATTTAACACCATCTGGAAGAAAAGATCAATTCACAACTTTCTCACACCATCAGACAAAACTAGCATCTCCTGTTCTGGGCCCTTGTCTTTGCAACCATACAATACTGAGTCATTATACTTTTTCTGAGAGAAAATTTGAGAACACAATATGAGTAACCAGTGAATGACCAACTTTCATTGTGCCTGCTTAAGTCAATTGAAATCTAGGTCTAGAGCTATGAATGGCAGTATTGTTTTCCTCACCGGGGCTGTACTAAGTGTCAGCACAGTGTAAAGAAAAACTTGAAATATGCAAATAACTTACCAGATTTCAGTTATAATATTTTCCCACACTAGAACTAATACCATTGTTAAGATCTACAATGCCCAAAATACAAAAAGAATAAGAGAAAAATGAGTAAATTTACAAGTTATTTTATTCAGATAAACTTATTCATTTTCTTATGGGAATGTGAATTCAGCATACAGAGATGGCTTATTGTTTTCTGAGAAGTTCAAGTTATAAACCAGCTTTTTATGTAATTAAGAAAATAAACTCTATCAGCAAGCCTGTATCTTGCAACTATTCCAACTCTAACTTGGAACTGATAAAACATAAGTATAATCCATATTACACAGGTTGTTTCTGAGTTGAGTCTAGGGAAAGATTTATGCTTGAATAATTAGAAGAAATAAGGCTGTTGTCAATAAACAAAGTAATAGGCAATATATTTCTGTAGGTGTTAATGAAATATGTTAATAGACCTCAATGTAGAAATGTTTTCAGTTCTCTCAGTTTTTATTACCTTTTTGTTCCCGCTTGATAATAGTTTCTATTATAGATGCTATTCAGTTCAGTCCTTTGTTTAGGATTCATATATCAATTGGCACAATGCAGACTAAGAAAAGGAAAGAGTTCAAATACATTACAAGGAGTTCGTTACATATTTTATTAGAACATCTGTGCCTTTAATGTAATTGACTGTGATTTTGTTAGTTTCATTAAATGTCATACGGTTCTTAGCATAAAAGTGCAAAGCAATAAGCAACTACACTTTTGATGAATAATTCATCTGTGCCAACCACATTAACTAGTAAATTTCTAAGCAGGAACAACATCTGCAGCATTTGTCATTTGTAGTTCTATTGTGTAATACTGACAGAGACCACTCTGAGTGGCTTGTGAAAAATTAGTGCTAGAAAAAGTGTATTTTCTTAAAATCTTTTGCAACAAATTGGAAGTTAAGAATAATAATAGGAATTAGGATAATCCAGACTTGAAGTATAAAGAGCAGAATGACACTAGCACACATTTAAATTCCATTTATAGCAGGTTGAAAGAAAAGGCCAAACTCTGAAGCCATAGTGCTAGTGGGGCTGTTGCATTGACAATAACAAAAGCTGGATATTGTACAAAATTTGGCAGTGAGGGAAACTGTATTTGCCCGTCCAGAAATTGATTGTATGAATGGACATATTAATGAGGGCGTCTTTGCCTTCCTAAAGTTTTCATTAATATGCATTAACATAGAAAAAAATTAATTATTTGTTTCAATTGAAATGTAAATACTTCAATTTCAATATGTGGAATATTTCGCTTTATAAAGAACTTGAGTGTGCTGTCTTTTAGGGCAGATTTGGCCTTTCCTGTGTGAATTAGAAGTTGTTTTCTCATTACTGTTGACTAGCTCCAGAAGTGATGGTGAAGTAGCAGTCCCACAGAGACACAATGAAAAATTCCAATTAGGTTTTTAAAATGCACAACACTTGCATAGATTGCATACTCTAGGAGGAGCCAAATAATTAGCTCTTACCTCCTTCATTATTTTTAATTTAAAGGAAAGAAAATGCCAGGCTTCTGAAAAGTAAATTTCCTCACTAAATGGTAAATGCATGTGTCATGGTTTGACACTGGCCCAAAGCCAGGCACCCACGAGAGTTGCTTGCTCAACCTCCCCTGCTACAGCTGGACAGCAGAGAGGGAAAAAAATTAACAAAGGGTTTGTGAGTAAGATAAGGACCAGGACAAAACACTTCAAGGGCAAAACAGGCTTAACTTAGGGTTGCAAAGTGAATTTATTCTAACAGAATTGAAATGAACAGGGCTAATGCCTTTATTAATGTTCAGCTCTTTATTAAAAAGATCAGCTGGGCAGGGGGCTCGATGTAGAGCTCGCCCCCGCGGTCGTAGCTTTCCCAGGCAGCCGGAAGGAAGGCGGCATGCAGAGTCGGTCACTGGAGTCCCGAGCAGCAGCTGTCCTTTCTCCTTTCCTTATGGCACACCGGTGGCCCGAGGATGAGGAGGTGTGGTGTGCAGAGTCTGTTGCTGAAGTCCAGAACAACAGCTGTCCCTGCTCCTTCCGTGGTGGCAGCACCAGGGCTCTCTGTCTCTATCTCCCGGCTTCTCAGAGCCTAATATAGTCTGTTCTTTCTTAGGTGATGGCGACGGTTAAAAGCCAGTCAGGGGATGTGTTTCCCTCTTCCTCAGCTAGGGCATTTGTCTGGACTCCTCTATTGTGTTCAGTTTTTGATTTATATTCATTTTTATCTCCTAAAAATACTCCCATGATCCTAAGGGGTTTTTATTTGCATGTTAGTCCCAGAGTGGCAGCGTGGAGGGGTGGGAGGCCAGGTAGTTTAGAGAAAACAAACAGAGCAATTAGCTAATTAGCATTTCAATATCGGTACTTAGCTAGAGTTAGTAGTTTTCTTTTAGTGTTGCCATGGGAACTAGGAAAGCCCTGCCCGAGTCTCTGGGGAACACCTGGAAACTGTTCATAACAGAATCAGAGGAGGTTAATGAGAAGTAAAAGGAGCCCTTAAAACACCTTTTCTTCCCCCAGCCCCTCCCTCCTTCCCACCAACAGTGCAGGGAGACAGGGCATGGGAGTTTTGGTCAGTTTGAGATTTTCTTCTGCTTCTCTGGGAGAGGAGTCCTTCCCCTGTGAGGCCGTAGGGTCCCTCCCACAGGAGACAGTTCTCCATGAGCTTCTCCAGTATGAGTTTGCGGGCCCCACGTCGGGCAACTTCCTGAGGGCTCCCCTGGCAGGATGAAACCCCCTTGAAGCAGTTCTTTGTTAGGAAAAGCAGATGCACAGGATTTTTTCGGTCTTCAGGTTCTTGTTTTATTGTTATCTTATCAAGACTTCAGCACACTGTCTGCACTCAGACCTTACATGCGTGAAAACAGCACAAAATGGTTAACAAACTCACGCCGCAAGGTCTTTTTAGGTCTAATCTAAAACTAAACTACCCAATTAAGAAGTGACACCTAGATTATTTCCCTTTCTAACCCAATAACTGACCCCTAAAGGCCCACAATGCGGATTTTTCTGTCCAATTACAAGATACCACCCAAACTCAAGAAGAAGGAAGAAGAAGGAAGAAGAAGGAAGAAGAAGAAAGAAGAAGAAAGAAGAAAGGAACTCAAGACAACACCCTGCATCCTCCATATTGCATCTAACTACAATATGCTAAAAATCCTAAAATCTAAATTTCTCACCCATGTGACATACTAAACTACTCTCTACAATCTCTACAATCTATTTCACACTTTTGTGGTCTCTGGTTTACTTTGAGTCTTAGGAGGCCTTCTCCATGAATGAGGGTCAAAGTCAGTGTTTTCCTGGGAGTCAGAGCACCCCAGGACAGACAGGGGGATATCCCCCTTGCCCTGGGTTTCCACACTCCACCGTGGGTCCGCTCTCATGAGCAGCAGCCCTACTGCACCTGCTGCAACTTGAACTCCCCCCACGGGCAGACAGTCCTCCCAAAACTGCTGTGACATGGGTCTCTCTTTCTGCGGGGTACAGTCCTCTAAGGACAGGCTGCTCCAGGCTGGAAGCAGGGTCCCTCTCTCTCCACCGGGTCTTCCACTGGATCACAGCATCCTCCAGGCATCCACCTGTTCCGCGTGGGCATCTCACCCTTGGGCTGCAGGTGGATCTCTGCATCCCCCATGGATCCATGGGCTGTAGGGGAACAACCTGCTTCACCATGGTCTTCACCACTGTCTTCACCATGGCCTGCAGTGGAATCTCGGCTCTGGCACCTGGAGCACCTCCTCCCCCTCCTTCTCCACTGACCTTGGAGTCTCCATGTTGTTTCCTTCACATATTCCTCACCTCCTCCTCTTCTCTGACTAGAAGCAAAAACTGTGCCCCACTTTTTTTTTTTTTTTTTTTTTTCTTCTTAAATATGTAATCACAGAGGTGTTACCAACCTCTCTCATTGGCCCAGTTTTGGCCAGCAGCATGTCCATCTTCAGAGCCATCCGGGATTGGGTCTGATGGACATGGTGGAAGCTTACAGCAGTTTTTCACAGGAGCCACCTTTGTGCCCCCCTGCTATCAAAAACCAGGCCGTGCCAAAGTAATACAGCATGAGATAAAAATGAATACATTTTTATGGACTTCTCTTGAGGGAATGAGAAAGAAGACAGAGAAAGGACCCCTTTGGATTTGTAGTTGTCTACTAACAATAGCCTATTTTGTTATTCTTGAACCTCTTGTATGTATTTAGCTATGTACATATGTACATGTACATATAGACCTATAGATTTATAGTGTGTGGTGTAAAGAAGGTGTGAAGATTATCTGCAAGGTCCAGAGTCTAATCTGGATGAAATTGCTGTTAGCTTTGCTGGGAGCAGGACTGAGTCTCATACCAGTGTTGTTGATTTATATACATAAATATACTAGGAGAAAGGAGGGGGAGTGTGGTGTCCAGTCTGTCATTAAAGGCAATACAATTACCCCCCTAATTCAATATGATTAAGACTAAGCTATTAATGAGCCAAATTTTGCAGTCCTTGTTCTTAGAACTACCATTGAAAGATTGGATTAATGGCTGCCCATACCCATACATGTTGAAGACCGTGTGATTTGCTTTTGGATAAGATGGAAAATAGGTCAGTGAAATAGCTATCATTAGTCTTTATAGATTTGAATCTTGATCTTGTGTCATATTTGACAGTATTAATTGGGGAAATCTATTAATAAAGTGTAGCTTGCCAAGGAAGGAGCTCTGGCTGTCTACAGTGAACAAACATATAGGTCAGGGGACAAGAAAGATTCTTTGGGACTGACCCCAATGAAGGAAAGGCTCTGTGCTTTGTCCCTGTAGGGTCCATGCATGAGGATTCCTTTTAGAAAATGATAAAGCCACAGGCTGAGCTAACAGGGGCCTGTGGCTGCTGCCCTCCCACCCGAGCTAACCCAGTGTGGGTCCTGGCCATCCTTGGCAAGCTTGAGGGTTACCCAGGCTCCTGGCTTCCCAGAGAAGGGACATGTCACCCTTTAACAGCTTTTTCAACTGAATTCAACTGAATTAAACCAAAGATGAGCAGAAACCTTGGTGTTAGAAGCCGCTTACTGCCCTGGTCTCAGCCTGAAGCAAGGGACTCACAGGAGGCACCCCTGCAAGACCTAACCCCCATGACCTCCCACTACTGAAGGCCGCTGCTATGCCAAGGTGGCAGTGGAGCCATTCCCTACTGGTGGAGCGTTGACTGCCGCCTGCAACTAGGGTGCTGACTAGCATTTCCTCGGAGACCAGCAGCTGCAGCAGGACTCTCCCTGCTGGGGAGGGTGCTGCTGGGCCAGGTTAATCGTGCTGGGGATCACCCCCCCCGCCCCCACCACCACCCTCTTGGCTGCCTACCTTTTTCTCCCCTATAGTCTTATATATAGTTACATGCATATGTATTTAGCTTGTATACTTATACTTATAGACACTTGCAATTAATAATTTAGGTTCTTCTATCTGCTGGGCTACAAAGTGTGGATTATTAGTTACAGCTATTAATGGTTGCTAGTGATTGTTATTAATTAGCACTTTCTTAGTAAGAAGCAGTCATTTGTGTCCACAGGCTCACACAAGCTATAAAAGCAGAGTCCCCTCCCAGCAGGTATTGCAAAGTAATTGAGTTATTATTATACTGGTTTGTCATTATTGTTATGAACAGTTTCCACGTGTTCCCCAGAGACGTGGGCAGGGCCTTCCTAGTTCCCATGGCAACACTAAAAAAACTACTAACTCTAGCTAAGTACCGATATTAAAATGATAATTAGCTAATTGCTCTGTTTGTTTTCTCTAAACTACCTGGAGGTAACTGGCCTCCCACCCCTCCACGCTGCCACTCTGGGACTAACATGCAAATAAAAACCCCTTAGGATCATGGGAGTATTTTTAGGAGATAAAAATGAATATAAATCAAAAACTGAACACAATAGAGGACTCCAGACAAATGCCCTAGCTGAAGAAGAGGGAAACACATCCCCTGATTGACTTTTAACCGTCGCCATCACCTAAGAAAGAACAGACTATATTAGGCTCTGAGAAGCAGGGAGATAGGGACAGAGAGCCCTGGTGCTGCCACCATGGAAGGAGCGGGGACAGCTGTTGTTCTGGACTTCAGCAACAGACTCTGCACGCCACGCCTCCTCATCCTTGGGCCACCGGTGTGCCACAAGGAAGGGAGAAAGGACAGCTGCTGCTCGGGACTCCAGTGACCAACTCTGCACGCCGCCTTCCTTTCGGCTGCCTGGGAAAGCTACGACCGCAGGGGTGAGCGCTGCGTCGAGCCCCCTGCCCAGCTGATCTTTTTAATAAAGAGCTGAACATTAATAAAGGCATTAGCCCTGTTCATTTCAATTATCTCAAGGGCTTTTACTTGCATGCTTAAAAGCTCCTTCTGTGAATAAAGTGAAAACTCTCCAGGTGAGCTGTCCCTGGCTTGAGGGTTGCCTTGTGGCTCCTTGCCTGGCACACCCTGCTGCCTGGCCATGAGTGAAGCGCGGAATAGAACTCCCTAACTAGTTAAAGTTAGAAAGTGGCACGTTTATTACAGCACTGGGCACAAGTGGAATAATTTCTAAAGGCATGTACAAAGAATCACAGACTCTGGCTCTCTATTTATCTAAAACAGTCTTACATATTCATATAATTCCCAAAATGCCTAATACATATTCATTACCTAACTCTGCCTACCCCCACTTCATATTAAAATGTATTATAATTGAGTCCAAAGTTCCTTCATGCTTGAGCAGTCTTTCACTTCAAATGGGTCGGTGGGTTTTAAAATGGGGAGTGGTCTCCTTCTGATGGAGGCAAAGGTCTTCTTCAGTTTGACCTCCTTACTTATGACCTGTTGGCAGGCTTTCTGACCCCTTGGCTATAGCTCAAGTTTCAGGGCCCAGGTGCAGGCCACAGTCCTCTTCTTTTTCACAATTAGATTCACATCCCATCCTGCTTCTTTAAACACAGTAAAGACAAATACATGATTTATATCTTAGCCTTAACTATTCCATCTGCTAATAATTAACTATGCCTTATTATTTCTACTCTTCTTGCTATACTCCTAATTGTTTCTATCCCCCCTAACTAAATCTAGCTAAACTTTTAACTCTTTCAGTTTCTTTAAACCCTTGATTCATAAGGACTGCATGTCAAGGGAGACAATGGCAGCCAATAATGGCTCTAGCATGCCTTTGTGAAAGTTTACATCATCACAACATGGCAGTAAGGGTGGTGGTGACAGTGGTACTGGGAGCTGCTCCCTGCTCCCTTTCCCTCCTTGCACCTCAGGAAAGCCTTCTGTGCAGTGGAGTGACCTCCTGACCAACGTGTTCTCAGAAGGCTCTGCTTTTCCCTCTAGGTAGAAAGAAGTTGACAAAAGGTTGTTTACAAAAAAATTATGAGTCTTAAATACTTGCTAAAGCCACTTAATCACATCATGCGTGGACATTTCAACTTGTTGGAAAGATTAGAAAAAAATTATGCTGTCTGCAGCTAATGATACCATCTTAACATTTCAATTTTTTAAGATGTAGCTAAATCCACCTCAGTATGGTACATGACCACTTTCTTTTTGGCCTGCACGGAGGCTGAGGAGGATGAGGAGTAAGGGCAAATACAATACAAGGACACCTGGTCAGACAGGGACATTCCTCAGTTCCAGCTGCCTGCTATTGCCTTTTCTAGTTCAATGTTCTATCAACAGTCAGGGTAAAGCTGCATTTCTAAAATGCACCCTAATGACTAATGTTGCCTCCCCAGTATCAAGGCCTTGCTAAGTTTTTTATTTCATAGGTAAACAGCAGTGGTTCCAACAGATCTCAGAGTTGCTCTTTCCTAGGGCTCTGCCATAGGCTAATAATGAGGGCTAATTTCTCCATGCTAGATTTTTTTTCTTTAATTACCTCTGAAGCAATATTTGATACAATGGAAATGCTGCTGATTAGTTGCTGCATCAATAGTAGATGTACAGCATCTTCTAAGAAGCAGTATTTTGAAAATGATGGCTTGTTTGTAATGTTATTCAGTTTTATTTTTTAAAAATCTGGGATACACCTAAATAGAGGTATTTGTAAAATAGCTTATAGTAGAATGGCAAACACACATGTAATGTAGACATAATCACAGGATGCATAGAGTTCTGGGCAGCATCAAGCTTGTTCCTCCAGGTGTAGGCGGCCTGATGTGAGAACATAATTTTCGGTTCCTTGATTTGTTACAAAAAAGCTGAGGTAGCATACCTAACATTGGAAGGCAATGATGAACTGATATTTATTCACTTATCCTAAATAATGATTATTTAAATATCTATGCTAAAGTGCAATGTGATAAGAACACAGGTTATCTTCATTTGCTTAATGTTTTGTAGACCATTATGGCTTTGATGATGCTGAAAACCATGTGACTAAGGGCACAGCAGTGAGCAGGATCACCAGCCTCCTCTGATACAGAAAAACTAAGGAAACTGCCAATATAAAAGATTTCGGTAAGGAACTGCCTTTTGTTTAGCCTTTCCACTTGCAGTTTGTGTATCAGTATGGAGAAAATAGAAACTAAATCAAAATGAAATTTATAAATTAATGACTATGAGAAATGATCAATATTTTGTCCTGTTTAAAGTCTAAGAGGTGTTTGGGGGAAAATATTTCATGCTTTGGGTCAAAGTTTGGTCAGTGTATCTTTGGGCTTGAATAGTATCAGCATTTAGCCCTTTGTAAAGGACCTGTATGGTCTGATCAGGATCATTTTAATTACAAAATAAACTTTATGCAAAGACAAAGTGGCTTACATTTGTTTTTTAAAATCAGAATTTTTAAGAGACATTTTTTCAAATTAGTTACATTTATTCTGTTATTAATGTCAGTTCTCTGAAAGGGATGTTAACATTAAAATACTCTGCTGTCATTGCCATATAGAATATTATCTTTAGGAAACAGAGTTGGGGGTGTTATAAAATAATATCATCATTATAATATCAGTAATAGTTTAATGTAATTGGAATGTCATACTCTAACCTTGTAAGAGAAAGCTGAAGTCAGTAACAAAAAACCTGCACAATAAGGATAAAATGTATGTGTGATTTTTTTTCTCACCTAAATCAGCAGCAGTTGTGGTATATCAAAAATGTAAAATTAGCACTCTTTTGTAGAAATATAAATTATTGGTTTTAGATGTTTTCTGTCACAGAAAGCAATTTCTGTTAAAGCACTGTAGAATTCTCTGTAGGTGCATAGAAAAGTATAACCTTGGGGTGCTACCAACTGAAATGGAAGTGAAGCAAATTCTTCACCTTTTTTCTGTATTAAATATTTGCTTCAAAAAAGACCATTAAAACCCAATTTTCTATGACTATAATTGGTATAGGCATACATTATATAGGTTATTGTTTAGTTAATTAGTAAGGATTTTATGAGCTACCAATATTTTACCAGTAGCCATAAATATATTGTTGGAGATATACAAATAATAATTTATATCTTCCTCTAAATCCACATAATTCTTACACGGCATGAATCAGTTTCATATGACAGCTATGTAGATTATCTTTTTACTTTAGAAACACATGAATAGAATTGACATGACCTCAAACTTGATTGTGAATGTGTATGCATATGTAAGTTTAAATCCTTAAAAAACTATAAACAATATGTGCATGTGCACTTTCATTAAATAAGTTCACTACACTCCCAGCAACCATAAGCTTTATCACATTTGCCTCAAAAAGACTTGATGTGCTAAAAGAATATTCATAGTATGACTAAATTAACAAGAGTGAGTTACCTCTGTCACTGGTGTGTCTACACTGACAAGTCAGAAATCTTCTATTTCTTTCCTGCATTGTTGTTTACCATTGATTGCCAATGCAATAATCTAAAAGAGAGACTCAAGGATTTTATTGTAAATTATACTTAAATTTGCTTACATTCTACTAAGAATAATATTTTATTTGCTATGGAATATTCTAAGCCTATACTGTAGTTAAAAGTCATATTTTTCATAAAAAGAAACTAAAAAGAAAATCAGTATTTATGCTTTCATAATTTAAAAATTATTAATCACATATAGTCATGTTAGATATTGGAACATATAAATATATACAAATTACTATAATTTTAGTTGAAATACAATGCAAATTCTTAAGAGCATTGCATCTAAATATTGTCTTGGTTTGAGACAATTTTAAGAGGTGGGCACTCTAAAATGAGTTTCCTCCCCTTATAGTTTTAACCAATCCCTTTTCATCAATAAGGAGAAACAATTACGAGTAGATATAAGTAAAAAAAAAAATCAGTTTAATAAAAAACCCAAAATAGCAACAGACAAAAAAAAAATAGTAATAGTCACTAGTTACAAAGTTGCTGAAATCTCATGGACTCCCCAGGAACAAAGAGAAACTCAAAATAGTGGAGTGACCCCTTCCTCAAGATGGCACCTGCCATAGGTTACCACGTAGTCTAAGAGACAAAAGGGAGATGGCAGAATAACCCTACTTGGCTCAACCTTCCCCCACGAACAAAAAAATTGCAAGGCAGGAGCTAACGAAGCAGTTCTAGTGGCAAATGGTAATTGCTGGTGTGTGTGAGGTCAGTGTTGCCGCTTTCTGCAGCCTCCTGCCATCCACTGGACTCCACCGGTGTTAGTGCTGCTGTCTCCAATCCCTGTTCTGATGGGGAGAGAAAGAAAAAAGACTTTCAAGAACCGATGAGCAGTGGCCCGAATCCAGACCAGCTCTGGCTCTGCGCTGCCAATAGGTGTTGGAAATTTCACTCTGAAACAGTTTTTGATTGTGAAATGCAGCTTCTCAGGTTGTTGCTACTGTTGCAAGTAGAGCCAGGAGACAAGAGAGGCAAGCCAAATGGCAAGAGAGGGAGCTCTCCCTGCATTCTCTGACTTTAAAAAGCCTGGAGCACCCTCCAACCCTTACCCCGCCATTCCATTTTCTGGCTGCAGGGTCTTAAAGAGACAATAACAATTCAAGGCACAGATAGATAGGACATACAATAACATTTTGGGTTACCCAGGACAAATATGTTATGTATTACATAATTATTTATCAAAACTAATTAAAATAATTGTAGGCCAAAGCATAAATTTATTTTCAAATAGTCCTTTTGTTTTGCACCAGGTACAAAAATGTTCCCGATGTGAAAAAAAAACCCAAATAATCTCCCCTCAAAAAAATATCCAAACATCCAATATTCCTTCATTAAATGCAATATTTTTGTTTGGAGTAATAAAACTTTTACAGTGATGCCATTCTTATCATGATCACGCTATAAATTAAAATGTATGTCAGTTGATATGTATGATTTGTGGAAAAAAAACTTACTCCACAACTTCTAAAAGTTGTAACGCCGGTATGTTTATTTCAGCACTGGGTGCTGGGCATATGTGGAGATTGTTCCCCTCAAAGGACATGCACGCTCCTGAGAATTCCCATACCTTTTATTATTCCCCTTGTACATATGCATAGAGTTTCACAATAGGTTCATGCATATTCATTTTACTGGTTTCGCATTACAACTTGCAATTAGTCCTTCTCAGTTCTTGTACAGAGAGAACTCTCTGGTCATCTTGTGCTTCACTTGAAGCCTCAGCTTTAGGCTCTTGTCTTTCAAAGTTCAAGGGGCTCTCCTTATCTTGGAAATTTGCATTCTTTTCCTTGGCTTCGGCAGTTTCACAACCACAAGCTTTTTGCGAAAACACGGAGCCTTGAGCACAGCAGAGTTACCAGACTTCAAAACAGCACATTTCACCTAAATCTGAAATGGACTTCTGCCCTGTTAAATTTCCACTCTGATTCATGTATATATAATTTCTATTAGCAGGAATAAAAAAAATGAAGCAATTAATGTGGGTGGGAGTGAAACCCAAAACTGGACAAGAAAATAAAACTCTATAGTCAGACGGGTACAGGGCAGGTATTTGTTTATTCAGCACTGGGAGTAAGGGAGATCTTTCCGCCAAAAACTTACTCAATCCTCTTGTCACGATCTGCCCATAGGGGCAAAGGAATCATGATGGTTCTTTTCACCGATCCCAAAAGTGCAAAAGACAAACAGCAGGGGACTATCAGGTAATCATAACAAATGCACCTTTATTAGGGGCCAAAATAGTAAATGTGATAGTGGGGTCAGAAAGGAGATAAAAGGATAGAGAGAGAGAGAAAAGGGGGGGATGGGAATAGCTACCAACACAGGCAAGATCCTCACTGGTCCGAACTATGGGGATCTGTCTTGTGGTGTCGGGGAGAGTCTCCAAAGTTCTGGTCAACTCAGGGGTCCAGTTATAGTCCACCGAGGAAAAAAGGGGGAACATGCAGAACAATGAGAGTCTATTGTAGTTGCTGAGGGGGAACAGGTTAGTCCACTGAAACCACCAAGGCAGGATGAACACAATGAAGAATAAGTCCATTGCAGCTACTGAAGGAGAACAGGTCATCTCATTAGTGGTCACACCATCCTTTTCCCCACTCCCTGTGGTAAGGGTCTCAGTCTCAGTCCTTGGGAGGGGGGTTTTTCGATCTCCGTCTGTCACAGTGGTAACGAGGCAGATGAGAGGTCTTCAGTGAGAGACCACTAGAGTCACCCCAAAAATTCATTTGGCTTAAAGGTGGGGAAACCGTTGTAGTGAGCAGGTATTGCAGCAGGCCGTTCCTTGCTGGGTCTATGCCAGGTCCTTGCCAATTCCTTGCCAAGTCCTGTCCAGGCCTTGTTCGGAACAGCTAGCGTGACGGTGCAGCAACTGCACCTGCACTGCCGTCTTCTCCAAGCCGGAACTGCAGTGGGGGAGAGGTTCCCCCTCGTGGCAATCGGGAGGCAAAAAGAAAATGAGGGTGGCTTCAGACTGCCTCTTACACCTCTTTAGCTTTCTGGTACATTTTAAAAGTCCTTCCGTGCAATGTCACAATTACAATATATCATTAGCATGCTCATATGTGCATAAAGCTGTATCATGGTTTTACAATAGTTTGTTGCTTTTGCACATCTGTTAGTTTCTTCTGTGGTGGTCATCAGTCTTCTGGTGGTCTTTTGATGAACTTCTGTAGTCTTCCTCATCTTTGAACTTTTTACCTCTATCTTCAGCGCATGCCTCATGCTTCTTGTTTTTCAGTCTAACTTGTTTTTAGCTAATTTTGCAGTTTGCAAGTTCCATAAAAACTTGCTATCTTGCTCTTGATGGTGCTTGTTATCTCACTTATATTTGGACCACTACCCACCATACCATAGGGGCTTCACTTGCTGGCCTGCTTGATCACAACACACGTCTCACAGTCATGGATTGACGCTGTTGAGCAGGACGGGAACAAAGAACTCCAGATCAGATGGCTAAGAAAATGAACTCTCTCCTTTATTTCAAATGTACCACTCTATATATAGAGAACATCTAGAAGACTAATTTCATTGGTCTTAGAGTAAAAACATCCCACACCATTGGTGGGCAGTGAATGACGCACAGTGGCAGGACATATCTATAAACAATATGAATAACAAGATAGATTAGAGAATTATTTACATTCTTTCCCAACTGCTTCCCAGGCTCTTGCCTGGTTAGAAAACCTTTCTCTTTATCTCTGACTGAGCTGAGAATACCCACAATGGATAACCTGAGAAATACTGTCCATGGTATAGGGTATGGTCCCCCCTTACCCGCCCCTCCTGGGAGCTGGGGAGGAGCAGGTGGCCCCGTTGGTTCTGGGCATGGCGGAGGGGCGGGTGGCCCCCCCACACCTGGGCACTGCACAGCTGCAGAGATAACATCCGTATTGAGGCACTGCACATGCGCAGGATCATGTCCATCAAACAACATGATACGCCCCTACAGGGGAACTGCACATGGGCAGGGGTGATGCCCATACAGGCACTCTGTGCGTATGTGGATGGCACACTCTGTTCTGCAGCCGGCTCTGCACATGCCCCCAGCAGCTCCAAGGTTGCTTTTTCTCCCAGGACCACTCCACTGCTCCTGCCACTCCCCCTGGGTCCCCCTCCAGCTTTTGGTTCTAGGGGAGCTCCCATTTCTGCATCCTTTCTGCCTTTAACAGTTTCAGAGTATCCAAAAGTAATCTCCAGGTAGTAAGGATGTGCCCTGCTGACTCGCCACCCTGAGAGGTGGAGTCCACGATTGTGGCATTAGCATTAATCAAGTTATAATAAACAGCCCAGCTCAGCTCCATGAACCGGCCTCTGGGCTTACTGACAGAAGCTCACAGCCCATGGGAGCTCTCCTAGGATGCAGGCATCTTATTGGTTCATAGTCTGGGGGCACAAAGATAGACCAATGACCTGTCTCGATCCGGGAGTTTTGAATTGTCTATAAAAGGTGTCAGAGACAATAAACAAGGCTGTTTGTCTGAGGAAACACACGTGAGTCTGTCTTATGTTATGTCTCAAGCATAGGAACTGTACCCCACACATGATTACTACTCCCGCCTTCTCCCAATGTTTAACGCATTTTCCAGATTGATATATAAGCCTTGCTTATAACACCATAATATCAGAGCTTGTAGCATATGCTTAGCATGTTCTTTGCCTTTTCTGCCCAACATGGCCATCCAGATATTAACTATGTTTTTTTTCTTGGGCTGATAAATGCTGACCCATTTTTCCTCTCCTGTATCACCCTCTATTCAACTTACAGTTTAGACTTCTGCTGCTTGTCCTTTCACGGTTCATCAACTGTACCCCCACGCTCAGCGGCATGATATTTTCTCTGGTTCAGGACTTTTCTCCCCCACCTCGGTGGATGGAATGCTGTCTCCGATCCACAACCTGTTTCCCATGCCTTGATGGACGGCATCTCTTTACCTGTCTGTGTCTTGGTCACTCACCGTGGCTTTTGTCCGCTGTTCTTCCACATCTCAGAGGACTCGCGTAAAGTGACTATATTTGTGTGTCATGTCCTGCTCGCCAAAGGCAAACGTTGTCCCAGCAATTCATGCCTGCTGCCCAGGGTCCACGCTGCCCACCCGCAGGTATGGGAGACTGCGGCACAGCCTCCCGTTCTGCACGTCAGGGTCACCAGATGTCTCTCTGGTGCTCGATAAAGAAAGATGCAGGACACACTTTATGGTGCAAAAGAAAAGGATCCATCCCGGGTTATTTTGCATGTCTCTTTTTATAGCGTTTTTAAAAAACATCCCCTTTCTATCCCCAGTTGATCAGTAACAAGTTGCTACCCTGTATTGACTGGTCACTCAAACCCCTGTTGCGTATGTGCAGGAAAAGTTGTTTGTGAGAGATAGTTTTCATTTTTCTATCTAATGGTGTAAAAACAGTTTATACAGGTGGCTAGTGTTTATCACAGTCTTAGAGTTCATTCTCAGGGAAAGGTGGTTGTTTTCCACAGTTTTAGAGCTCTTTCTCAGGCAAAACAAGTTGCTTCTCACTGCTGCAGAATTCTGTTCTCACAAAGAGCTGTCAGCTTTCTCATGGGTTCTGTCAACTCGAGTCAGGATTCAGTTTGTAGGCCTTTGGCCTGCTGTTTCACCACCACACAGCACAGCACCTCTCCTGTCTTAGGTTGGGAATGCAAGAGGTGGCTAGGGGTGTGTATTCTATTGCCATCTGTTAGAGGTGGGGCAGTTGTCTTCTGTTAATTAGGCCACCTGTTAAAACCAGATGGGGCAGTTTTCTTTATCTCTTCCACAACCAATCCTCCCTCTGGGAAATATCTTCTGTTAATGGGCCATTGAGCCTCACTGCATGACTGATAAAATTACATCATCCCATTGTGAGATGCTCTGCCCAGAGGGAGGAGCCAAGCATTCCTAACTGGATATAATCTGAGATTTTGGGACACCAGAACAGTCTTTCCACTGGATTCCCAGAGGAGACCAGGCCCATCTACACTACCACTGGACGTTCAGAGGAAAACTACATCCTTCTACAGGATCACTGCTTCAACAGAACCACATTTGTCACTCCAGGAGGACTTCAGCCACCATTTAATTCGATCGCTACCAACACCCTGACCAATAGGGTGTCAGGTCGTATTCTGACTCTGTGAGTGTTATTTTGTATTACTGAATTTTTATTTTTATATTTTCTTTTAATTTTTTTTCCTAATAAAGAACTGTTATTCCTACTCCCATATCTTTGACTGAGACCTCCTTAATTTCAAAAATATAATAACTCAGAGGGAGGGGGTTTGCATTTTCTGTTTCAAGGGAGGCTCTTGCCTTCCTTAGCAGGCACCTGTCTTTTCAAACCAAGACAGCTCCTCTATCATTTGTTAAGGAACTTGTCATCAATGCTTTCTGGATTGCTTATGCCCATGCTGTGCTGTCCCTCCACAGATATCGGGGTTTTGAAGTCCCATATGAGGACGAGGGCCTGAAAATGTGACTGATTCTATCTGTCTTTGGAAGGCCTCATTCAGTTTCTGATCAGGTAGCCTATAGGAGATGGCATCTACAATTTCCTTCATACAGGTCTACTTTTTAATCCTTACCCATAAGCTTTCAAGAAGCTCCTCATTCATCCCCAGGCACAGCTCCATGCATTCTGGAGTTTCTCTCACTTAAAGGGCTAATTCACATAAAGGGCCTTGTCTTCCCAATTTGTTCTTCCTAAAGACCCTGTATCCATCCATTGCAACACTCCAGTCATGCAAGCCACTACAACACATCTCTGTGATCCCAAGATCGTAGCTCTGCAATGGCACACAGTTCTTTAATTTCTTATGTTTATTCCCCATGCAGTGTGTGTTAGTGTACAGGCACTTGAGAGAGGCTCCTGAGCATGCTGATTTCCCAGAAAGAAAGTGCAGAACTATAAAGAAAATATACAATTATATGCAACATATACAATTATACAAAGATATATGTAAAAGAGTGTACAAATATATATATATATTATTTATTAATGGTACACTCATATAAATATATATATATGTACATGGGTAAATATATATATGTCCATGGTTATGTGGGTTGTCTAAGACTATTGTGTGGGTCAGGCTGCTGCTCTATGTGTTTCCTTATCTTTGGGGGAATGCTGCAGAGGCAGAGGACCAAGCATGCAGTCAAGACTGTCCTGATAGACAATGAGTACTGCAAAAGCAGCAAGATGCAGGCTTTGGGAAACAGGCTGCAGCCCCATGGTCTTACTGCAGAAAGAACAAGCAGATTAGTAAGAGCAATGG
This sequence comes from Vidua chalybeata, assembly GCF_026979565.1. Taxonomy (NCBI): domain Eukaryota; kingdom Metazoa; phylum Chordata; class Aves; order Passeriformes; family Viduidae; genus Vidua; species Vidua chalybeata. Next base: position 500,053 of record NW_026530321.1, read on the forward strand.
AGGTATTGCAGAGCTGAAAGACAATTACTATCTTTTGGGTACAAAGGGGTGGCAGGCAGGATGGTGGTGATAAAAGGGCTAGTGGGACTATTAATTCTGGGTCTTTGACTTATAGGCTAGCAAAGTAAAAAAAAGTTGCAAGAAAGTGCTAATTAGGAAAATTAAACAAATTTTGCATTGTTGCAAGTGTTGTGTTGTCAAGGGGTTACCATAAGGCCCCTTCAATACAAACTGCTTTTTTGAACCTGATGGACCAGTGACCATATTGCCTACCAGAGTAGAAAATCTCCCCCTTCACTATATGAAGCTTACAAAACATTTGTTTGGAGTGTAGAGCAAGCTTTTGACCATTTAAGCCAGCTATTTTAACCTGGCAATTATGCTCAGTTCTGTCTTGAAGCTGTCAGCATGCACAACTCTATATTATCCCACTATTAATTTAAGCAATATGAATGCAGAGACAATTTTAGACTGATCTAGTACTCTCCTGCAAATTAAGAGAGCTATGTTTTGACCAGATGTTCCACCTGGACGTCATTACTGTAAAAGCTGTTGGGGGTGGAGTTCACAGAATCCTACAGTCTATCCTACATTCCAAAATTATAGACAAAATCCCAGAGCTATTGAATCAATCGAAATAAGAGTGTCAGTAATCTCTGTTTTGCTGGGAGTCTTACAGCACTTTGAGGACTGAGGGATCTGACATGCAGAACTGTAAAGCAGAGCAAAAGAGCTACATGACAAACTGAGGTGGCCTGTGCCACCCCATGCTGAGTGTCATGTTGAGTGACATCCCCTTGCTTGAGGATCTGCTATATGTTACTATATGCATAATATCTGTTTATACATACTTGAATGCTCCTTTATATATATTTCTATACAGATAATGAATATAAATATATATATTTTTTATAGCCATGTGCTCCCTGGACCAAATGAAATGGACAACCAGTTGAAGGGTGATTTGAGACCCTGTGAGTGACAGTGTCAAAAAATGGCAACCAGCCAATCACAAAACACATGGAGAATGGCACTGTCAAAACTGGTGGTCTCCCTGTATGTAGCGAGATGGGGCTTCCTTTTGAATCATGATTTTAAAAAATTAAGATTTTAGCTGAGGAATAGAAACAATTTACATTGATAAGGACGTAAGTTAGGTAGGTAGGTGATAGGTTAATGATTGTTAGATGCTTATGCTAAAACTGATTGTTCCATTATGAGCTTGCTTATAGAAGGGAGTCGAGTAAGTGAACTGTTATAAGAACATGTTGAAACCAGTGGAACAATGGTTACTACGTGGGCTTTACATCAATCAATTACAAAGCAGGGGGCCTTGAATCATGCCAGAGGGTCACGGACACCTGATGAAGACTTTCCTGACTTCATCCTTCAAGACCACTGACCCAATTCAAGAGAAGAATTGCACACGAGTGAAGGACTAATAACCTCATTTTAATACAGAGTGGGGATGGGAGGTGCTGAGGTTATGCATATGTATTGTATGTAAGATCTCGGGAAATAAATAGAAGGCAAAGAACCTTGTACAGCACGGTCACACCTTTGGGGGACGACCCCTGTGCCACCCGCCAGTGTAATAAACATACCACTTTCTAACTTTGACTAGTTAGAGTCTTTGTCCGTGATCTTCGGTTTTAAGGACTCAATTGGCGAGCCAGCCAGGAGGAGACTCTGCTTGGCTGTGAGACCAGCCAGGGATTTGGACCCCCTCAGGGCACCCCCAGGATATTTCTGGAAGAGTGGGCTCTGCTGCCCAGACTGTTCATCCAGGAGCAGACAAGGATCCCTGACTACTAAAACTCCAGACAAAATGGTATGTTTAAAAACTGAAACAGTTATAAATAGTGACCTGTAAAGCGTACGTGTGGTCAGGAAAGGCTGTTTGGTAAATCGTGGGAGACGTCCCACACGCAGCTTGTGCCTCTGTAGTGTGCTTGCAAGCTGAAGTTGCAGTTGAAATCTGGTTGCAAGCAAAAAGAGTTGTTGAACTGTTGTACCAAGGTCGGGCTTTTGTTGCTGGCAGAAGGGGATTTTGCCATTTGTTCCACCATAGAGGGCTCAGTTTGCTAGCAATTTGGGGCTAGCAGTCGTAAGGGCAAATCCTGGTCTAAGATTGTTATAACTGTGTTGTGTGTGTGGAAAGAGATACCCCATTCCTGGTGAGTTTATGTGTTTGGAAAGAAATACCCCTTTCCCAGTGAGTTGGTGTGTGTGAACTTTCTAGTTGCAGGGAACAGTATTCCCTGTGACACCTAGTATTTGAGTATAACCAGTCTTTGATAGTGCTTTGTGTTCGGGTATTAACCAATCCTTTGCCTGTGGGACCTGGGAGGCAAGGGTCGAACGCTGTAACACAGTGCCTTTGTGTTCCCTCTCCTTGTGGAGTTTGCAAAGTTGCAACTTTGGATTCATCTGGTGTAGTGTGAGATTTTGCTGGTTATTGTGTAAAAAATATAATTGTAACAAACTGGTAATTTTTGGTTTGTGTCAGCTGTGTTGTTAAGCTGCACATTAAGCTTAAGCCTGAGTTAAAAGGGTTAAGTGATGCCACGCCTCAGTTGCAGGAGAAGGGGGTGACGCTGGCTGCCGGGTAGCTCTGACCCACTTTCCCCTAGGCATGCGCCACCAGCGGCCGCTCCCCACCTCAGCCACCGGCAGGCAAAGGGTAGCGGTTTGGCCGCAGGCTGTGGTCCCTTACTGACAGAAGCGGTTGATAAGAGTGGACCCACGTCGAAGGATTGAGGCAAAGGAAAGAGGGAAGGACCCTTGCTTGCGTCTCCGAGCAGTCTTTATTTTTCCCCCCGCAGGGAGCAGTACAGGTAACAACTCAAAGGGAAGGCAGAGGCAAAAGGCATGAAGTAGAGAAAACCGGCAACTATTAAAGGGGGGCTGTCCCCAGGGAGGAGGCAGCCTAACAACAAATCAAGGGCTAGATAAGAGGAGTATGGGGTGGATATAGGTAAACATAAAACCAATAGGGATGGAGAAGGGGAGAGTGCATACTTAATACACCGATGAATGAAAGGAAATATCATAACTGACAACGAAGCTTGTAGATAAATGGGTGTAGCAAATAATGACAGACAAGCTGCAGGGGGAGGATTTGGAGGATGGCCAGGTGTTCTGGTATGAAAGCAAAACCAGTGAGAGACTCCAAGTCAGAAATACAATTTATTGGGAAAAGGAAAAAAAAAAAAACCCAAAAATACATGCAATGATACAAAAGGAAGACCACTGGCAAAGTCAGAATACAACCTGACACCCCTTTGGCCAGCGTGCTGGTAGCAGTCCAAATTGGAGTGGCAGATGTGGTTGCTGTGTCTTCTCGGAAACCTGTGGAAAGGCTGCTTTTCTGTCTAGAAATGCCTGGATTTATCCAGGTGGGAATGCCTAGCTTCTCCCCCTGGGAGGAGCATCTCACAATGGGCTGATGTTTTTTTTTGATTCACAAGGTGTGTTCTTAATCACCTGTTAAACAGAACTGGCTCCTGGAGAGTGTTATCTCTGAGTCATGTGGCAAGACATTGATGGGCCCATTAACAGGAGATAGAGAAAACTGTCCAGATGCAACTGCTACTCGGATGGTAATAGGAAACATCTTGGTGCTCAGTCTTGGACACCAGGGAAGGATCTGGAAATAAGGGAGGTATACACCAGGAGTGACATGGGGAAAGGTGGGAAAACCGGTGGAAAACAACTTTGGGGAGAGACTATTAGGAAAACTGGACAGGGGTGAATAGGAACAAACCATTACAATATTTTAAATAACTTCTTAAGCAAATAAACTTCAAAATCCCACTACCACAGTTAAGCAACCCTTTTAGAAGGTTTTTTGCCTGAACCAGTGTTTGTGGGCTGTTAGAGCTGTAGTAGAGACAGCTTGTTATAAGTTGATTCCTGGGATTTGAGGTACAGGGAGTTGTGTGGTTTTTCCCCCACATTGTTGTTATTTGATTGTCGGGACTATATGGTTGTGTTTGTGGAGATTTAAGGATTTTGTTTGCAACAAGTGCAGCATTTTATGTAGAATAAACTACAGTGTGGTGATTTATGTACATTTAAAACAAACTAAAAGAATTCCAGGTATTTACCCCCCCCCCCCCGTTTGTGTTTGTGGGCATATCAGAGCTTTTGCTGTAACGGGGACAGCCTTTTTATTTGTTTTAATCATAGCTAGACAGATTAAAGGAATTCCTTTACCTCAGTAGTTTGGATTTGATCCTTGGGAATTTGTGTAAGATTATATTATTGTTATTCTGCAAGGCAGCAAAGTGAGTGTGCCCTGTATCAGTAGAAACAACACTTTAATCTATCTTATTTTGAAACAGAGATTTTAAAGTTCCTGCGTTCAAAGTCACACTTAGTACTTGAAGATTGGATTGTGCAGGGAAAAACTAGGAAAGGGCTGCAAAATTTTGGGAAACAAAGTTTAGGTAGAGTGAGTAAAAATAAGTAACTGAGGTGTCCTATAAATAAAATTAGAAATCAGAGGAGACCAAGTTTAGTAGAGGTTGCTTGTCTGAAGGGCTGCCCTTGTGAACCCTGAGTTTGTTTTTGCTGAATTCAGTGTAAAAAGCTGTGGTACAGAGAGACATTTAGGTAGAGAAGGCCGAGACAGGCACTTTGTAATTTTAAAGAAACAGAAGCTACTCAGAGAGCTATAAGGATTTTAGTAGCAACTAGTCATGAGGAGCAAGGAAATAACAAGTTGATTGAGAAAAATGGAAACTAAGAAAATGGAATTTTTAGTAGACATGGGAGCAACCTACTCAGTGTTAAATAAAGCCTTGATGTCTATAACAGATGAGTATGTTATGGTAAGGGGAGCAACTGGCCAATCTGAAAAAGCATATTTTTGCAAACCATCAAAATATAAACTTGGAAAACAAGTGGGGATTTATAGGTTTGTGTAGCAGTTAAAAGCAAAAGATGAGAAGATTATTTTGGAGGTAAAGGATCAACAATATGTAGACATACTAAGCTTAATGTTAATGAAATTAACAAGAAAATAATAGATCAAGTATATCCTGAGGTGTGGGCTTCTAACATACCAGGGAGAGCAAAGAATGCACCCCCAGTGCAACTTAAGCTTAAAGAAAGAAAACAACCAGTTAGCGTTAGACAATATCCCTTAAAGAAGGAAGACAGAGAAGATATTAGCCCAGTAATTGATATTTTTTTACAGATAGGGCTATTAAAAGAGTGTCAGTCTGAGTGCAATACTCCTATTTTGCCTGTTAAAAAGCCTGATGGATCATACCAAACAGTACAAGATTTAAGAGCTGTTAATAAGATAACTGAGGATTTATACCCAGTGGTTACCAACCCCTGCACTTTGTTAACCTGTTATACACCTGAATTAACCTAGTTTACCGTTTTAGATTTGAAGGATACCTTCTTTTGCCTCCCTCTCCATGAAGCCAGCCAGAAAATTTTTGCCTTCAAATGGGAGAATCCCAAGAGTGGGCGTAAGACTCAGCTCACATGGACAATATTACCCCAAGGTTTAAGAGATCTAGAGTCCTGGGAAGCTCCATCAGAGGAAGGATAGCTGCTGCAGCATGTAGACGGCCTCCAGATAGCTACCTGAACCTAAGACACATGTGTGGACTGGACGGTAAGCCTCCTGAACTTTTTTGGTTTACAAGAGTATAGAGTATCACAGAAAAAGGCTCAGGTAGTAAAAGAAACAGTTATCTATCTACCTGAGCTATGAGGTCAGTGCTGGGCAAGTGTGGGAATTGAAAAGATAGAAATCTTCACAGACTCAAGAGGGTTTGATTTACAGCCTTAGAAGAAGCCTAGATTGATGTGAAAGCAAGGTGCACAGACACTGAACAGAAAAATCATAAACTTATGTTTCTATAGTTATAAGTAAGAATATGCCTTAAGTAAGAAACTGTATTAGATAAGATGATGAAGGGTTTTATAGTGTAGTAATGCGATTGCAATAGAATAAGCTAAGAGTTTAGATGTTATAATAGAGATGTGGGTACATGTAATAAGACCTTATTGGACAAAAGTATCTGCATTGCAGTAGAAGGAAGTAAAGGAGATAGGTTAGAAAAGCAAAACATACTCTGTGGTGACTGTCCATTGGATTAGAAAGTTATATACTGTCTTGCAACAAAGAACTTGTGACCATCTTAGACTGTGGCCAACTGCTTACTGTCTTATAAATCTCATGGCCTTTGAGACTGATGTCATCTAAGCAATAAATTGTTCTTAGTCGGATCGTGGTCCCATCCCTTTGATTAATGCGATGACAGCTACATATGGTGCTCTCCATGAGAGGTGAATCTTTAAAAGTGGAATTCGTGAAATCCATCGCAGGTCTGGTCAATGCATGTTTGTTTGGTTTTTTTTTAACAAAAGGAGCTCTAGACAAAAGCTGATCCGTTGACAGTTAGCAGTCTCAACGAAACTGGAACGGGTCTCCACTGGTTCGGAACCTGAATGGTCACAGTACTACAATTACCTACAAGGAAGAGGTAGGTGAGGACAGGACTACTAAACACAGGTTGAGATGTGTCAGAACAAAGGGATGTTTTTACTAGACTGAAGACTCTAACAGGATTAGATTCTCCATTTGAGGATTTACTACTTTAGGTGATTACGAACTTCTCTGAACTTGTGGGACTCTGTTGATATTCGGGTTTTCTACCTTCCTACTAAGAGAGATAAGGTCGTAGGTGGTTTGTTTTCAACACACCCTGTAATTAATGAGATTCTGTCAAACTGCAAAGCTAGCAAAATTATGTCTGGAATTTCTCCTGTGTAAGAGCAGGTGCCATCTTTGACCCCCACTGTGATAAGTTAGAGAAGACTCTTTGTTCATCAAGACAGAAAGGAGAAGCCTTGTGTAAGATAACAGAGAGCCAAAGGAGAAGCCTTGTGTAGATAACAGAAAACTGCCAGACAGAAACTAGCTATTATGTTGATTACTTAAGCTAGTTGTGTAATTAGAACTTAGGTGCATATAACATATAACCTTATATGGAAAAGACCATTACAGGGCCGTGGACTTTCACCAAGGAAGAAGAGAGGAGCCTTTGTCAAACGACCACCAGAGAGTAGAAGACGACCCCCTAGCAACAGAGGGCGCAAGCGCAGAGTACACCCAGAGATACAGCAGACACGGAAGAAAGAGAGTATAAAAAGACTGTGGGAAGGGGGAAAACGGGGTGTGAGCCGTAGGCGGAGCAGAGACTCCCTGGCTGCACCCAGCGCTGTTTGCTTGCCATCGCTTGGTGTAATCAATTAATTTCTAATTGACCCTTGAAAGGCTGAACAAATTATTCGCCTCTATTTATAACACCCACTGTCAAGCTCACACCACTTTCGGCCACTTGCAACATTGCACCGAGGGAGCGGGAGGGAGAAGCCCTGCCCGGACGGGGTAGAAAGATACCTCCATCGTGCTCGTAGCCAATGATATGGAGCCCTCGGGTAACTCCCTCGACCCCATGCGCGAGCTCCACACCATCGGTGAAATGAACAGGGCTAATGCCTTTATTAATGTTCAGCTCTTTATTAAAAGATCAGCTGGGCAGGGGGCTTGACGCAGAGCTCACCCCCGCGGTCGTAGCTTTCCCAGGCAGCCGAAAGGAAGGCGGCGTGCAGAGTTGGTCACTGGAGTCCCGAGCAGCAGCTGTCCTTTCTCCCTTCCTTGTGGCACACCGGTGGCCCGAGGATGAGGAGGCGTGGCGTGCAGAGTCTGTTGCTGAAGTCCAGAACAACAGCTGTCCCCGCTCCTTCCGTGGTGGCAGCACCAGGGCTCTCTGTCTCTCTATCTCCCTGCTTCTCAGAGCCTAATATAGTCTGTTCTTTCTTAGGTGATGGCGATGGGTAAAAGTCAGTCAGGGGATGTGTTTCCCTCTTCCTCAGCTAGGGCATTTGCCTAGACTCCTCTACTGTGTTCAGTTTTTGATTTATATTCTTTTATTCCTCCTAAAAATACTCCCATGATCCTAAGGGGTTTTTATTTGCATGTTAGTCCCAGAATGGCAGCGTGGAGGGGTGGGAGGCTGGTTGTCCCCAGGTAGTTTAGAGAAAACAAACAGAGCAATTAGCTAATTAGCATTTCAATATCGGTACTTAGCTAGAGTTAGTAGTTTTCTTTTAGTGTTGCCATGGGAACTAGGAAAGCCCTGCCCGCGTCTCTGGGGAACACGTGGAAACTGTTCATAACAATCGGGACTGACAGTCCTGAAAAAGGCAGCAGTCCCCCATAACTTTTAACTGTAAATTTAAGTGAAAACTTGGCCCTCTCAATCCCATCCCAGAAGGCTGTGCAGATCTCTTGCATTATCACCAGGCATGATCTGTTGGAGCAAAATGGCGGCGCCCTAAAAGAAGTTGCCGTACAACAAGATGGCCGCCCCTAAAGCCGAGCATGCGCAGTGTAGCAGACGACATTTTAGAACCATGAGACTGCCGACCTCCCGCTGCAGCGCCACCTCTGGCCGCTTCTGTTATTGCAGGTAAAAACTAATTAGAGTTTTACACAGAAACACAGGCAGAAAAAATATATCTACAGAATAGCAGCTCAAGTATATCGAAAGAAAGACTCAAATTTATTTCCTCCAGATACCAGAGACTTTTCAAATTTTAAATCAAATGCTCATTCAGAAGAAGCAGTCCTGCAAACCCAATCAGCAGGAAGTCCAGAGGGCACATATACTGAAATAAGACAAGGGATATCTGAGTCATTCATTTAATCTATAGACCACCTCACACAAGCCATTGCCACAATGCGAACAGAAGCCATCAAAACATGCTTCCGATGTGGTAAGCTTGGACATATAAGCAAATATTGCTTATAGCCCTCAAAAAATAGAAAGCAACCTAATTGATGTCCCAGATGTAAAAAGGGAAGACACTATGCAAATCAGTGTCATTCTAAATACGACACAGATGGAAATCTTTTACTAGGAAAAGTGTTTCCCAGCAAATGAAACCACTGTGTGAAGATACGAGTGGTGGTGATGGTGGTTCAACTGTCCAAAATTTTTGTAGCAATTGAAATCTAAGCACTTACCTATGCCCAAAACTACATCACATAAAATTACAATGGCCCTACCACACCCTCTTGGTAGTTCCTTCAGCAAAAATAAGTCTGGTTTTGTTTAAGTATATATTATTCAAATACTCAGTATATTTTATATATGATATCAATTGTATCAAAATAAGTTAAAACATTTATAGATATTAAACCTTAATAAAGTTTCACTATGTTTGAGTCCAGATATTCTTAAATTAGATTTTATCACCTTAGTATTCTGTTAAAGTTAAGTTTATTATTTCTTTCTGTCAAAGGTCATTAATTTCAAATTTTAGTGTTGCCTAATATAAGTTATCCTAAGTTTCGTTAAAAGTAATTTGCCTAAACTGTAAGATATTAAGTTATTTTCCTGGAGAGATAAGACAACTCCAATTAAAACAGCTGAGAGGAGACTCTGACAAACATCTGTTTGGGAGTGAAAGAAGATGCAGTTCGTTACATCGTCAGTTTCATCAAAAGTTGTTTATTACAGTCTCTGCTGTTTTTGTCTTCTATAGGTAACACAAAAGAGCAATGATTGCTATTAATATCAAACTCTTTTAAGGTTTTTGCTCTGTTTCCGTGGTACATGAATGTTTAAAAAAAGTTAACTTCCTCAAACACTTACTGCTGATAAATTGATTGTACAATGTGGACTCACCGATTTTTGTGATAAGAATACTTTATAAGGTATTGTTATAGGATTTACAGCCGGCTTTCATATGTTTTGCCATCTCTTTGTGTGATCCCCTATAAGACACGTGTCTCTTCAGGATCCTGCTTTTTTTGTTCTTAGTAGTTTACATGTCTTTTTTATCGACTACCTCTCTAACCTATTGTTCCAACAGAATCCTAAGAAAAGGTATTTGAGCTTCAGTGAGAGCCTCCTCCAGACTGCTAGTCTTGTGATTTTCTTCAGTTATTATTACAGAAGCACTCCAGTAGAGAGTCCAGCTGTAATATTAACTTCTTTCTTTTTGGGTTTTGTACTCAGTAAACAGTCTCTCATTCAGCTGCACTTCCTCCACTTTCACATTTTCAGCATCAAGATCCAGATTCGCAATCCTGTTTGTGACCACTTATCCCAGACTGAGAAGCAAGATGTATTCCATTTCCCATCTGTATGGCAGTTGTTTTCTGTTAAGTGGGCAGTTTTCCTTATCTCTTTCACAACCAATACTCTCTCAGGGGACACACCTCCTGATAATGGGCTATTGAATGTCACTGCGTGACTGATAAGAACGATAGCATCCCATTGTGAGATGCTCCGCCCAGAGGGAGGAGCCAAACATTCCTAACTGGATATAATCTGGGTATTGGGGACATCAGAGCCAGCCTTTCCACAGGTTCCCAAGAGGAACAGCTGGGGTTTTCCACTGGACCTTCAGAGGAAGAATACACCTTTCTACAGGATCACTGCTCCGACAGAACCACATCTGCCACTCCAGGAAGACTGCAGCCATTCCAATTTGGACTGCTACCAACATGCAGGCCAAAGGGGTGTCAGGTTGTATTCTGACTCTGACAGTGGTTTTCTTTTTAAATTACGTCTGGGGCCTTGACAATCACACCCAGACACTGGAGGGAGGGGTAAAGAAGTATTTTTCCCAACCTTTCAGGCTTGACACAGCAGTTTTTGAAAATGCTGAGCTCCCTCTAGATGCCAAGGACAGCATAATGTTGTTGTTAGTTCTGCTTTGTCTTCTCTGCACAGTCTGCAACATGCTTAGAAACAAAACACTACATAGTGTGATGCAGCGTGCACTTGAGGAAGAAGGAACAAGAAGCAAAGCAACAACGTCCGTGTCCACACAGAATACCACAGAGGAGAAAAGAATCAAATGTAAAACAACAGCATCCATGTCTATGCAGACTGTCACAGAGGAGGAAGGAACCAAAAGCAAAACAACAGTGTCCGTGTCTACGCAGTCTGTCACAGAAGAGGAAGGAACCAAAAGTGCCATCAGCATCTCCACACAAACCGTCACTGAACCAGAACAGCCTGAACCAGTAGTAGTTGCCCCCATTCAGAAGAAGAAATCAAAGAGCAAATCAGTCCACATAGTGACTGATGAGGATGTGGCAGGACCGCCGCACCCAGTGGAAGACACAGAGCCAGAAATCATCACTCATTCTCTATCCCTGGGTGGGCTGCATGACCTGCGGAAGGAATTCACCCGCCAGACAAACGAGTGCATCCTGACCTGTCTGCTCCGCATCTGGGACACTGCAGCAAATGACACCATTCTGGATGGAAGTGAGGCCAGGCAACTGGGATTGCTGTCCCGCGATGTGGTCATTGACCAGGGGATCGGGAGAACCCAAGAAACTCTCAGCCTCTGGCGGTGACTGCTGACAAGTGTGAGGGACAGATACCTTTGTAAAGAAGACCTCCAGGTGCACCAAGGAAAATGGAACACCATGGAACAAGGTATCTGATGCCTGAGGGAATTGGCTGTGTTGGAAATAATTTTCTCAGAAGATGAGAGATTTCCTAAGAGTCCAGATTGTGTCCAATGCACATTGCAAATGTGGTTGAGATTTGCACGGCTTGGACCAGAGAGGTACTCCCATTACCTGGCAACACTGCAATGGAGGGAAGGCGAGGACAGGGTGGGCATCTTGGTCAATAAACTAAAAGAATTTATGAGGACACTGTCACAGCCCCATTTCGTACCCATGTCTCATCTGTGGAAACAAGGTTGGCTGAGCAAGTCTGGAGCTTGATTGAAGAGGGCCCTCAGAAACTAAAAAAGGAACTTAAGGAAGAAGTCTACCACATCTCACCAGAACCAACAAGAGTCTCTGCCATTAAGAGGCGGCATTCTCCAGTCAAGGAGAAAGGATACACTCCACGAGGAAACCTCTGTTTTTTTCTTCAGGAGCATGGAGAAGACATGAGGAAGTGGGATGGAAAACCCACCTCCTCCTTAGCAGCCCGAGTACGTGAACTAAAAAGAGGAACACCTAACACAAAAAGCTCATCTAGAGTCAATGCTGCTCCAGTCTCTCACACACGGAATTCCAGACAATATAGGAATGATGATATGACTGATCCTCTTGAAGAAACCTCAGGAACCTATTTACAGAAGGAGAGCAACATGTACCATGACCAGGAATAGAGGGGCCCTACCTCTAGCCAGGTAGAGGACAGGGACAATTGGATCTATTGGACTGTGTGGATTCGATGCCCTGGCACATCTGAACCACAAAAATATATGGCTTTGGTTGACATCGGTGCCCAATGTACCCTGATGACATCAAGGTATGTAGGAACAGAATCTATTTCTATTTCTGGGGTAACAGAAGGATCGCAGCAGCTGACTGTATTGGAGGCTGAAGTGAGTTTAACTGGGAATGCGTGGCAGAAACATCCCATCGTGACTGGCCCAGAGGCCCCATGCATCCTTGGCATAGACTATCTCAGAAATTGATATTTCAAAGACCCAAAAGAACATCATTGGGCTTTCAGGATAGCTGCTGTAGAGACAGAAGACATCAGAAAACTGAATACCTTACCTGGTCTCTCAGATGACCCCTGTGCTGTGGGACTGCTGAGAGTTGAAGAACAGGTACCAAATGCCACAACAACAGTACACCGTCACCAATACCATATCAGCAGAGACTCTCTGCTTCCCATCCATGAGATGATTCATAAACTGGAGAGCCAAGGGGTGGTCAGCAAGGCCCATTCACCTTTCAACAGCCCTATATGGCCAGTGAACAAGTCCAGCGGAGAATGGAGACTGACGGTGGATTACCGTGGCCTGAATGAGGTTACACGACCGCTGAGCGCTGCCGTGCTGAACATGGTGAACCTTCAGTACGAGCTGGAGTCCAAGGCAGCAAAGTGGTATGCGACCATCAATATTGCCAATGGCTTCTTCTCCATTCCTCTGGCAGCAGAATGCAGGCCTCAGTTTACTTTCACCTGAAGGGGAGTGCAGTACACCTGGAACTGACTGCCCCAGGAGTGGAAGCACAGTCCCACCATCTGCCATGGACTGATCCAGATTGCACTGCAAGGCTCCCGAACATCTACAGTATATCAATGACATCACTGTATGGGGGAGCACAGCAGGGGAAGTCGTCGAAAAAGGAGAGAAGATTATCCAGATTCTGCTGAAAGCTGGTTTTGCCATTAAGCGAAGGAAGGTTAAGGGACCAGCTCAAGAAATTCAGTTTCCAGGAGTCAAGTGGCAAGATGGACGTCGTCAGATCCCGACAGAAGTAATCGACAAGATCACCGCTATGTCTCCACCTACCAACAAGAAGGAGACACAACCTTTCCTAGGTGCCATAAGCTTTTGGAGAATGCGCATTCCCGAGTACAGCCAGATTGTGACCCCTCTCTACCTGGTCACCTGCAATAAGAATGAGTTCCACTGGGGCCATGAACAGCAACAAGCTTTCACCCAGATCAAGCAGGAAATTGCTCATGCGGTAGCCTTTGGCCCAGTCAGGACAGGACCAGAGGTGAAGAACGTGCTTTACTCTGCAGCTGGGAACCATGGTCTGTCCTGGAGCCTTTGGCAGAATGTGCCTGGGGAGACTCGGGTTTGACCACTTGGATTCTGGAGCTGGAACTACAAAGGCTCTGATGCAAACTAGACTCCCACTGAGAAGGAAATCTTGGCCACCTATTCCCATGGATAAGCATATGTTATCCTGTTTTAATGTCTTTGCTAATGTTACCTAAACATTATGGCTAGGCTGTGAGCTAATCCAGCCAAAATCATACAGTACCATGAGGAGCATCCAGGCAGTAGTGAGGACAGCACCAATGGAGATAATTTTAATCTGTGGACAAGGATGGGGCTTGTTTCTTTCCTTCTTTCCTTTCCCCCTCTGCCTTTTTTTTTTTTTTTTTTTCCTATAAGCTAAGGACGAGGGAGTGGATATAAGGTTAGGGGGTTTTGATAGGAGTTGAGAAAGGGCAATAATAGAGTTTTTTAGGGTAAAAAGGAGTAACAACATGTAAGTCAGACAACAATTTGTGTTCAGGCTGTGTCTGGCTTATGGCTTGACTGATGCAGTAGAATGTTGTTCAGCTTTCTGTTTTGTCTGCTGTCGCATGATGAGACGGTCTTTTCTTCAGTATGTGGACATTCGGCGATGCCTTCGTCTCCTGGCAGAACTTGTCTGGTTTTGAGGAGGTCTTGTATCTTACTCAGGGGAATTCTTGTCACTGTTTGTGGGAGTAGTGTTTGCAGTGCCTAGGTATGGTTTTCTGTTTTTTCCTGGGTACCACCTTGGGCCAGATGGTTGCAGAACACATGCATACCCTCTACCCCAAGTAATCAACTGGAAAGGCCCAGAAATCTGATGTGTTTCTGGGTCCTTCACTAGCACAGGTGGTTTCGCAGTGAGCTTTGCTTGGGTGGTATTTGTGAAGTGGCGAAGTATTGGCGGGTCAGGCTCTGATGTTGTACATTTTAAGAAGCTGATGATGTAGAGAGCCTTGCAAAGTCTTTCAGCTGGAGATATGGTTTTTGTTTCTCTTCCCTGCTGATTGAGGACTCTTTTGAGGGTTTGATGTGTCCTCTCTACAATGGATTGTCCTGTGGGATTTGCTGGTATGCCTTTCTTGTGTTCTATTCCCCATTCACTGAAGAATTCTCTTAATTTTCGAGAGGTATAGGCAGGTCCATTGTCTGTTTTGATTTGTTTTGGTACTCCCAGGGTAGCGAATGCAAGGAGGAAGTGCTTTATGGTGTGCTGTGTAGTTTCTCCTGGATGAGCTGATGCAAATATTGCTCCCGAAAACGTGTCGACCTATACATGCACGTATTTTGACCTTCCAAAAGGTGGGAAGTGAGTTACGTCCATCTGCCACAGGTGGCAGCTGTTCAGTCCTCGGGGATTGACTCCTGTCCCCATAGAGGGTATCTGGTAATTTTGACAGTTTGGGCATGTGGCGACAATAGTTTTTGCTTGATCTTTTGAAAGCTTGAACATTCTAATAAGGGCAGGTACATTTTGATGGTAAAATGTGTGTGACAACTTTGCCTGGGCAAAGATGTCAGGGACATTAGCAGTTTCTATTGCCATGGCCAATGCGTCCGCTTTCCTGTTTCCTTCTGTGATGAAACCTAGATCAGTGTGCGACCTCACATGCATTATATGGTAAGGTTTCTTTCTGTGAGAGATTAAGCGTGTTAATGCCAAAATCAATTGCTGTAACTTTGGATTGGAAACCTCTTTGAGAAGAGTGTGTTCTGCTCTCATAGCTACATCTGCAACATATGCAGAATCTGTGACGAGATTAAAGGGTTCGTCTTTGAATTTCTCAAAGGCTCTGACGACAGCTGCTAATTCTGCAATCTGTGGAGATCCCTCCACTATTTGGATATCAGACTCCCAATTTTGAGTCTTAGGGTCCTTCCAAGTAATTACAGATTTGTGGGATGACCCTGAGCCATCTGTAAAAATTGTTAGAGCTTTGAGTGGTGTTTTACTTTGGACTAATTTTGGGGTCAGATTAAAGACTGCATTAAAATTTTATGGTTTGGGATATGAATGGAAATTTGGCCTGTATAGCTGTCTAGGGCAAATTGGAGGTTTTCATTGGTCTGGAGCAAATGTTCCAGGTCCCCAGTGGTCAGTGGAAAGTATATGCATGTGAACTCACACACCCAGCAAGGGAGCGGAGGCGAGTTCTGGCCTTTTTTA
Organism: Vidua chalybeata; assembly: GCF_026979565.1. NCBI lineage: Eukaryota > Metazoa > Chordata > Aves > Passeriformes > Viduidae > Vidua > Vidua chalybeata. The sequence goes on from NW_026530321.1 coordinate 515,786, forward strand.
TTAAATGTCCCATGATTTCCTGGAAGGTGGTATTTGTCTTTGAAGGTTGGTTGTTTGTAAAGATCCATTCCAGTATCAATAAAGGGTCTCGGAGTTGAAGATCCCATTGGAAAATCAATCCATAGATCCGAGGTGCTTTTCCGAGGATGACGAACTGGAAAGGCAGCTTGGGCTCAAAGCGATGGGCTTGGCGTGAAGACAGGGCTTCTTGGACTTTGGCAATGGTGTCTCGGGCTTCTGTTGTGAGTGTGCGTGGAGAGTCTAGGTCCTCGTTGCCACGGAGAAGGTTGAACAGGGGAGCAAGATCCTCTGTTGTAATTCCTAGCAGGGGACGTACCCAGTTGATGGATCCGCACAGACTGTGTAAGTCTCTCAGGGTTTTTGGGTCGTCTCGGATAGCAAGCTGCTGGGGTACAATTGTCCTTTCTCGGATCAGGAATCCAAGATAAGTTCATGGGTTGGTGTACAGTATTTTGTCCTCACAGATCTCGAACCCTGCTTTTTCTATGGTTTTGATTGTCCCTTTAACTGCTTTTTCTAAGTAAGTTTTTTCTGATGCACAGACCAGGATATCATCCATATAGTGGTAGATGATTGCCTCTGGAAATAGGTTCCAAACAGGAGACAGGATGTGAGCGACGTACCACTGACATATGGTAGGTGAGACTTTTAGTCCTTGGGGGAGATACAACCAATGGTATCTTTTAAGTGGAGCTTCTCTGTTAAGAGAGGGAATGGAGAAAGCGAACCGTGGAGCATCCTGGGGGTGCAGCGGAATGCTGAAGAAGCAGTCCTTAATGTCTATGATGGCAAGTGTCCAGTCTCGAGGCAGCATCGATGGTGAAGGCAGGCCAGGCTGGAGGGGGCCCATGTCCTCAACGACCGCATTAATTTTGTGAAGGTCATGGAGGAGCCTCCACCTGTCTGTCCCAGGTTTTTGCAGTATGAAGACTGGAGAATTCCAAGGGCTGGTGGTCTCGATGTGACCGTTGGCAAGCTGTTCTTCCACAAGGGCTTTTAGTGCATGCAGTTTTACTTTAGAGAGGGGCCACTGGTCAGTCTAGATTGGGTCTTGGCATTTCCAGGTGAGCCGAGGGGTATCTGGTAGTGTGCGCTCCTCAGTGGCCCCAGTCAGAAATCCTGACTGGGAATACATAGGGAAGCCCCCCACTGGGATAGAACATCCCTGCCCCAAAGGGTGATGGGGGCTCTTACCACGAATGGGCAGATGGTTGCCAGCTTGCCTTCAGGCCCTTCGACGAGGATGTTGTGCTTGCTTCGCATGGACACTGTGGCTCCACCAATCCCTGAAATCATTCCTGCTACCGGTTGTAGTTCCCAGTGTGCTGGCCATTCCGAGTGAGTGATGATGGTCACACCTGCACCGGTGTCCAGCATCCCTGGTAAGTGGAGCTTTTCTCCTCTGTAGGATAGACCGCACTCGATGGTAGGCTTACTTGGTCCCACAACTTGTGCCCACATTGCTGTCGGATTGAGAGGAAGCTGTTCCCTGTGATTCTTTGGGAGTAGAAAGGCTTGTGTGATAGGAGTTCTCTTTGAAAGAAAAAATGGTAAGTCCGTGCAACACAGCTGAACAGAGATTTCTTGTCCTGGGTGCACTGTTTGTACCTCTGGAATGACCAAGATTTCCTCGGGGCCATGGAGAGTGTCCCCTATAATTAAAATGTTAAAAGGACCACCTTTTGGCCCATGCTTGCCTGAGGAACCTGATAAACATCCTTATTATTAAAGTCAATAGACAAAGCAGTTACCAACTGGCAGCGTGTTCCCATCTCTCTCTCTCCGTGGGTTGGATCCTCTCCATGTGGCCTGGAATCTGCTGGGATGACGCGTGACTGGATCTGGGCGGCTTTTGATTTGTTGCCTTTACGCGGGGCCTGGCCGCGCTCCACTGGAAGTTTCCCGAACGCTGTTGGTAGCGCTGCTGGTTCTGGGGTCTTTGGTAGGTGTTACGGGGGTTTCGAGTAGGTGACCTGTCTGGACAGTCCTTCATGAAATGTCCAAATTCCCCACAGTAATAGCAGCGGTCCTGGTCTTTGGAAGTTACTACTGCATACGCACCAGAAACTCCTTCTGCAATACCCTTAGAAACTGCTTGGGCCACTGTTTTTTCAGTGGACAGATGACGTGTGCAGCTTTCCACCATTTGCTCTATGGTGGGTTCTGTATCCAAGGGTAAAGCCCTCAGAATTGTTTTACATTGTTCGTTTGCATTTGACAAAGGAAGCTTACACAACAGTTCTTTTCTTGCTTCTGTGCTCTCTATCTGTTTTTCCAGAGCATCTTTAATTCTGTCTACAAACTTGATAAAATTTTCATCTATTCCTTGTTTAATACTAGAGAAGTGCTGGGTAGGGATAGAGTCATCTGGGGTAAGAAGCAATGAGCTTTTTGCTGCAATAGCCAAATCTTGTACTGCTGCCTTAGGTAAGGTTTCAGCTTGGTCAGAGGGTTTCTGTAAATCCCCTTCTCCGGCCAGCTGTTGGACTGTAAAATCTGGCCTATTTGCATCTTGAGCATAGGTGTCTGATAATGTTTTTAATTGCCTTTTCCACTGTCTTTCCCATAGCATATATTCTGCCGGGGAAAGAAGGCAGTTGGCAATGTTTTAAGGTCATGAGGGACCAGAATATGTGCCGAAAAAAGCGCTTCACGGAAGTTTATGAAAATATGTGAACTTCTACCATGTTCTTTGGCTATATTTCGTAGTTGTATCAGTTCTTTATTTGTATTGGGTTCCCACGTTGTTCTTGTAGTGTCCCCCCCCTCTTTTCCCCTTTATATAATTTACTGGGAAGGCAGTAATTCTCTGAGCTAGTTCCCAATCCCCTGCCCAAGTCACTTCCATTTTAATGCCCATGGATCAATTTCATCTATGTCAGATTCGGACTCACTGTCCTCCGATGAGGTGTGGTCAGAAGGTGCTCTATGCTTTTTTGGGCGTGTTGGAGTGACATTTTGCAGGGGTGTGGGGGACTGGACAGAGTGTGGGGGGGCAGCTGGCTGGACTTGGCTAGAGAGATACAGCAGTGGGAGGGTAATGGCAGCACCACATGTGGCACAGCCTGTGCAGGGCTGCGGCACTTGGAGTAGTAGGTGCCACCGTGCAGGGTGTTGGGGGTGCCGTTAGGGGGGCGTTGAGGGTGGGTGGGTGGATGCAGCGCTTGGGAATGCAGGCAAGGGAGAAGTGGGGGAGAGGAGGCAGTGGGGTTGGGGGAAGCTGATTATGCCCGAGCATGGCGGAGGGAGCAGTGTGAGCACCGTGCTGTGCATTGCGTAACCGAGGGAGCTGAGTCCTGGCTTGCTGCGTCCAGCGGGGGGGGTGGCGGAGGGATGGGCGGGCTCCGCGGACCCCACGGGTGCAGGAAGGGTGGGTGGGGGCAGTGCGGTTCCCCTGCTCCCCATCCCAGGAAGAAGTGTGCCGACTGAGAGGGGAGTGTTATCTGAGAGATTAGCATTTGGAGGGTCTGCTATAGAAGGTAAGTTTGGAATTTCCTCAGCTGCTGTTAAGCTGCTTGTGTTAGCTTTTTCCACCACTTTTGCCATATAGTGAAAGAGAGGCAAGAATTTAGTAACAGAAAAATCTTCTTTGGTTTGGAAAACATATTCTTGTCCCTACTAAATCCCAAAAAGAGTCTGAACCAATCATGCTTATGTTAAAGTCTGGATACTGAGAAAGGATCCATGTTATAAATTTTTTCAAGTTAGTTTTTGAAAGATTGCCTTTAGAGAAAGAAAAGTTGTTAGCGTTTAGGATTTCTAGGATTTGTAAATATAAATCTCTCTCATTCTGGGATTGTTTTAATTTACTAGAGTTTGATCCCATTGCTGTAAGTTCCCTTGCCCCCCCCCCCCAGCAGTGAAAAAGGAGAAAAAAAAGAAAAAAAAAAAAAGGGGACCCAAGTTAAAAGCACGCAGAAAGGCTGTTTTTAACTTACACTTTTTTCAGCCGAGACTGGGTCTGAGACTGCTGGATGGGTGGTCTGCTTGTCCAACTCCTGAGGACCTGGTCCCAGATGGTGATATTCAGGTTCGTTGGACACCTCTTCCAGATAACTTCTTCTATAATGGAGAAGTTACCCTCAGAGGGTCGTGGTGGGCCGAGGCAGTAACGATCCACGAAGAAATGCTGCTCTCAGGAGTACCAGGATGCCAGTTCTCCCGTTTGGGCGCCACGTATGATGGCCTGGGGTCCTGGGGGTCCGTCCGGCCCCCGGCAGAAGCCGCATAGGTGTCCCAGATAGCACTGTGCTGATGAGGCGCAGCCTGTCTGGGCCCCCCGGCTAGCTCCCAGCCGCAGGCAACTTTAGCGAGCACTTGTGGACTGATTTCAGCTCTAGTGAGTTCAGCTCTCAGTAATTTCAGCTCTGTGCTTGCAAAGTGCCTCAGCAGACGCAGGGATGGAGAGAGGTGAAGGCTGTGTGGAGTTCTGCGGAGATGTCTTTATTGGCAGCTTCTGCCAAGGGTTCCAGTGACAGCTCTTCTACTGAACTGGGCAGAGGTGAGGGTTTAAGTAGGGTACTGGGGGATTGGAAATTGTCCAATGGCTAGGGTTGAGGAGAATACAACCTATAGCCTTACAGAGAGATAACCGGGGTCGGATGTGCGGAAGAGGGGCAGCTCTGGTCCATTCATCATGACTCTGCATTTCTTATCTTAGGCTAGTGACCGCCATGGAGGCCTTTCAGGGCCTCTGACTGCTACAGTAAGGGCGATGGGTTTCTTAATAAATATAGTATAATAATGCGATGGATCAGCCTTCTGGAATCATGGAGTCAATGCTAATTATTACCCAGCTGAGGATGCGTGCTATGACAGAACTGGACTGGCAGCATAAGGGGGAATTATTTCTGGCTTGGTGGGCCCATGATGCCTCAGGTCATCAGGAAAGAGATGCAACATACAGATGGGCTTGTGATTGAGTCGTGGACTTAACCACTGACACTATCTCTCAGATTATCCATGACTGTGAAACATGCACTGCAATCAAGCAGATGGGGATGATGGTCAAAATATAAATATGGGGAGATCTGGCAGATCAATTACTTCACACTCCTGCAAATGCACCAAGGCAAGCGCTACATGCTTACAATGGTGGAAACAACCACTGGATGTCTGGAGACAACTTGTGCCTCATGCTGCCACCTGGAACAACATCTTGGGCCTTGAAAAACAAGTCCTGTGGCAACACTGCACCCCAGAAAAAATTGAGTGGGTGTATCATATTCCCTATCATGCACCAGTCTCTGGGAAAGTTGAACTATGTAATGGACTGTTGAAAAATACATGTAAAGCAATGGGCTGTGGGACCTTCAAATATTAGGATCTACATTTAGCAAAGAACACCTAATTAGTTAACACTAGAGGCTTTTCCAACCCAGTTGGCCCTGCTCAGTCAAAACCTCCACATACTGTAGAAGGGGATGAAGCCTCTGTGGTGCATATGAGAAATATGTGAGGGAAGACAGTTTGAATTAGGTCATCTTCAAGCAAAGGCAAAACCATGCATGGGATTGTTTTTGCTCAAGGACCCAGGTGCACTTGGTGGGTAATGCAGGGAGATGGGGAAACATGTGTACCTCAATAGGATTTGAATTTTGGGTCTGTAATGTTGAATTCGATAATATTGTTTGCTGAATGACACTCCTATGGCCAATGAGGATGGACTGCTCTAACTACACCAGTCATGAGCTCCTGATGCAGCAACCAGCCAACAGCACAGCAACCCTCCTGCCCTGGCAGACATCTAGGACAGATAGAACCCACAGTCATGGACTAAATGAACCCAACAGACATCTTGGAGGGACAACCATTGACTATAGCAATGATACCTGTACTTGTATATATCTGTGTGTGTGTGTATGTATGTATATATATATATATACACATATATATGTAGTTGGAAGGTGTAGGATCTGGGCGTGAGTAGATGGTATAGAATAAAGGGTGGATAATGTTCTGATTCCAGTCAGGACGGAGTTAATTTTTGCAGCAGCCAGGAGGGGGCATGGCTAGGACATGGAGGTTAGTCTATACCACATCATGTCATTGCTGAGGCAGGGGGAAGGGAGTTTCTTCCAAGGAGAAGGGTTTTTTTTCAGGTCAAGTAAGCGTGGCAGAGGAAGCAGTGGGGTGGCCCCAGTTCCGAGCTGGAGGGAGAGGTTGGGTAACACCAGCTCTGAGCTGGAGGGAGCACTGTGAGCAATAACATTTCTTTTCTTGTACCCTCTGTCATTAATATTGTTGCTGTTACTGTTTGTTTTCTTATCTCATTGCTGTTTCCAGTAAATTGTTCTTATCTCGACCCATGATCTTTGCCTTTTGTGCCTCCAATTCTCCTCTCCAGTCTGCTGCAGGGGGAAGGGGGGAAGGGTGGGGGGGGAGACTGAGAGAGCATTAGCATGGTTAGCATGGTTTAGAGTTTCAGTGGAAACACTAAATTGGGGAGTACCATTGTTAAACTATGACAATCCTCAGCAAGTTTGCTAATGACACAAAACTGGGAGGAATGGCTGATACACTGGGAGTTATGCCACTCAGAGGGACCTCAACAGTCTGGAGAAATGGACTGACAGGAACCTCATGAAGTTCAACAAGGGAAGTGCAAATTTCTGTGCACCTGGGGAGGAACAACCTCAGACCCCAATATATGCTGGGGGCCACCCAGCTAGAAAGCAGCTTGGCAAAAAAGGACCTGGGTGTCCTAGTAGGCACTGAGTTGAACATGAGCCAGCAGTGTGTCTACTGCAAATAGGTGAATTCTATCCTGTGCTGCACTAGACAAAGTATTGCCAACAAGTTGAGGGAGGGTGAACTTTCCCCTCAGTGCTGGTGAAGCCCCACCTGGAATTCTGTGTCCAGTTTTGGGTTCCCCAGTACAAGAGAGGCCTGGACATATTGGAGAGAGTCTAGAGAAAGGCCATGATGATGATTAAGGGACTGGACCACCTCACATATGAGGAAACACTGAGAGATCTGGAACTGTTTAGCCAAGAAAAGGCTCAGAGGGATCTTATCAATGTATATAAATACCCAAAAGAAGTGTGCAAAGACAGAATCTTTTCATTAGTGTCCAGTGACAGGACAAAAAGCAATGGACACAAAAAACACAGGAGGTTCTGGCTGAACATCAGAAAACATTGTTTTACTGTAAGGGTGACTGAGCAATGGATCAGCTTGCCCAGAGAGGTTGTAGAGTCACCCTCCTTGGAGATATTCAAAACCACCTGGACATGGTCCTAGGCAACTGGTTCTAGGTGTCTCTGCTTGAGCAGGGGGATTGGACAATGATCTCCAGAGGTCTCTTCCAACATCAACCCATGTGTGACTCTTTGACCTGTACAGCAGTTGCATATATATAGATTAAATTAGGAAAATACTGGAATAAGTTTACTCATTTTTAGTGGGGAAAAAAAGTTAAATTCTGTCATGTTTATTCATGTTCAATAGAAACTTAGCTTAAGATTTTAATGTAAATGCTGTTTGTGTGAGTTACTATTCATCAGGAGTAAGTCAGAATCTAGTTTTTTCTTATTTTGAGAGACAAAAAAGCATTCATATTGTATTGTTCCAAGTAACTCTCATTTGTACTTGAGAAATTTATTCCTTGCCTCTTTTCACTACCTGTTTTTCTTCCTTGAAACCTGTTTTTTCACATGATTATGCTCTTTACTTCAAGTATATTTTTCCTGGAATTCAGAAAAATATCTTTATTGTTCTCTGTGTGTTGTCACCTGTGCTCCTGGGATATCTTCTTCCATACTCCTTGAAAGTTTTTTTCATTTGAGTTCCGTGCCTTTGGTTGGTCATGACTCAGTCCCTTTTTTGCTTTGGTTCTTTAGAGCAGACTTGCAAATAATTTCTTCTTTTTGAGTTTGGGGATGACATACAGGCCCACATGTCCTCCATTTTCATTCGCTTTTATAATTTCTTTAGGGTTACAATGATAAGTAGCTATCTCACACTGCATCAAAGTTCTCAAACTTGATGTGCCTTGTTGAAGTCCTTCCTCTACAGACTCATTTTTATAAGAAAGAAGTGTCTCTATAGTCCTTTAGTTCTTTTTATCTTAAGCAAAAATTTCTCATTTCAGATCTACACATTCACACCGTGTCCTGGTTTAGGATAATTTTGAGAGAAAACCTCCAAAAGGGCCCCCTCCTGAAAGTCACCCCACACAGCCCCTACCCCCAACTGGTTCGGGAAAATTTCCTCAGAGAGAAGTGGGAAAAAAACTGTTTATTTAACAGGCAAAGTACTCCCCAGCACAAAAAATGAACAATACCAGGTGACAAAACTCATTCACCGCTCTGAAGAGATGACAAATTCAGAAAGTCTCTCCTGGAAATGGTCTCTCTGTTATCAGTCCCTCCGGCACAGGGAAAGGTTGCTTGCCCAGAGTAGGCCCGGTAGGCTGCAAAGTGCAAGCTCCCGGTGTTTCCCCAGGTCCCAGTCCGGAGCAGATTGGAATGCACCCGAGAAAAGGGAAAGAAAACCAGTCCAGGGAAAACTTGGACTGCCTCAGCTAGTTAAACTAACTAAAAACCAAAGGAGTGCGGTGTTCTGCCCCGTCCATGCCCAGACAACACAGTGGAGTTCTGTGTTCCAGCAGACTGTGGAGCAGTGAGTGCAGGCTGATAACAAAATTCTGTGCTTCTTCTTCTCCCTGCCTTCGCTCTCAGAGCCTGTCTTGAATGCACAGAATATAATATTCAGCATAAACAGAACACACGACTGGGGATAGAAGCACCATAATGTCACTCTAGGACACACCTTTCCAATGTATTCTATTTTATTATCCATTTACAGATTACTTCTTGTTTCATTTGTGGGCTGTCAACCTTCTGATGAACCTAGATTAAATATCTGGACTAAAATTTTGCCAAAGCTGGTAAACAAATGCATTTCATTTTCTTAGGAAAGACCATTGTGAAAGTGTTGGCATTACATTTTGTGCTTTGTTTCAATTGCAACAGCCTCTGTTGAACAAAGAAGCCAAATGCTATGAAGGAAACCCATTTCATTTCATTTCATTTCATCGATCTGGATGCTGGAGGTGAATGCACCAGCAAGTTTGCTGAGGATACTAAACTGGGAGATGCTGTTGACTCTCTTGAAGGACAGGATGCCTTGTAGAGGGATCTAGACAGATTGGTACATTGGGCAGTCATCAATGGCATGAAATTTCACAAGTCCACCCTTATGAGGTTCCTATGGGGCCACCTCTCAAGCTTTTCCAGGTCCCTCTGGATGGCATCTTGTCCTTCAGGCATGTCAGTCACATCACTCAGCTTGGTATATCATTTGCAAGCTTACTGAGGGTGAACTCAATCCCTTTGTCTCTGTCATTGATGAAGATATTGAATAGCACTTGTCCCAATACAGACCCCCAAGGAACACCACTTGTCACTGATGTCTATCGTGACACTAAACCATTGGCCACTACCATTTGAATGTGACTGAACAGTCCAGCCAGTGAACCCATCTGTCTCCAACTTAGAGAGAAGGATGTTGTTGGGGGACCATGTCAAAGGCCTTACAGAAGTCCAGATTAGATGACATCTGTAGCCCTTCCCTTGTTCACGGATGTAGTCACTCCATCATAGAAGGCCACTAAGTCGGTCAAGCAGGACTTGTGGATGTGACAGCCTGGTCAGAGAGCAAGAAAACAAGATAAGTTTTCTCACAGCAGATGTGTGAGACTTTTAGGGAGTTGTAGAGAAGCTATGATAACTTGTTATTGTAAACAACCTGCAGGTGGTTCTTTCTACTCTTTATTTTCCTGTTCTTTTCAAGGATTGTTTGTGAGAAAAGTGTTTTTGTTAATTAGTCAATCAGGTAGAATGTGTCGAGTCACTCTATAAAGAGGAGAGTTTTTCGCATTAAAGTGGTTGTTGTGCAAACCAGCCTTCTTGGAAGTCTGTGCCGCTTTCTTACTCAACAGCGACATCTGGTGACCAACGCCGTAAATTGCACCGTTCAGCTCCTCGGGGATCGCAGAATGACTGGGGGACGCTTGGGAGCCCCAGCGAAACCCCGCTGTGGCCCCGCGGCTCCTGCGCAGTCCGCCCGTGCCTGGACACCCTTTGTTCCCCCGGAGAGGTGGCGACTTCTCCCCGCACCCGTTTGGTAGGGACTGGGACTGCGGTTTTGCCCTGACAACTTGGGACAGAGTTTTCCCAGCGCAGAGGACAGTCCGTGCTTTGCTGGGGTTGGGTGCCAGTGTTTTCACGATGGGGAATCCTGATTCTAAGGAAGAGGACACAGTTGTTTCTGTGTGGAGGGACAAAATTTCCTTTAGGGGACTCTCTGTGTCAGATGACTCCCTCTGTGATTTATTGGCATGGGCCAAGTCCCCTGATTTCCCAGTGGATATGGACACTGCTTTTAGTCCAGTCCTGTGGGAGGCATTGGGCTATGGGCTTACGGAGGAGTTTTTTGGAGGGGATTTTGCCGCGCCTCGGCTAATGCCTGTGTAGAGATGTCTCTTCGTGCCATCTTGACCCCGGTCAGTGGGTCGGAGATGGGGAGTTCGGAGGGCGGAGGTGGCGGCAGCACCCCAGGGGGAAGAGCGCCGGATCGGGCGACTGCCAGTTTTTCTCCGGCTCCGCGTGGGCTGGCGGGAGGTGTGGGGGCTCCCCGCGGAAACCATCTCTCATCTGGAGATTACATTCCATCCACAAGTCCTGATCCCTACGTCTCTGGGAGGTCGCCATCTCCTCCCTTCGCAACGTTAACGCCACCGAGAGTAATAGCCGCGTCTTGGCCGTGCTTGGGAGACAGCGCTTCTCCACCTGCGCTGCTTTGGGCCCTTCCGTCGCTGACAGGTCGGTTCTCCCCCTTTCTGCAACAGGCGGCCGGCGGATCGCTGCGGCGGCCGTCTCAGGATTCCCCCCCGACGTCGCGGGTGGGAGCGGGGTCTGCTTCACTATTGGCGGTCACCACGACAACGCTGGCCGCTCTGTCAACTCCCTTGCCATCAGCCACGGAGCCTGTGCGGCTGTACCGGCCACGCCCATTGTCCATGCCTGCTGGCGAGTGTCTGTTCCAGCCGACGTCACGCCCCCAGCTGGTTTCCCCCTCGTCTTCCACGGCGCCTGCGTGGACGACAGCAACCATGACCGCCGTATCAGTGCCGTCTCTCCGAATGGTAAATCACACAGCAGAGGCTGTGTCTCCTTTTGTTCCCCCATCTTTGATTGCGAGGCAACTGCCTCCTCCCAGCACAATGGCTGACTTGGTTGACTTAATGTATTTTACACCTATGCCAGTGCAGCCCACGAAGACAGCGGCAGCGCCTCCATCCATGTCTTCAGCCGCGCTGTCCGCGGTTGGGCCCCCGGCTGCGGTTTGACCGGCAGCCAGCCCCTGTGCATCTGAGCCTGCGACCCAGTTGGCTTTGGAGCCTTTGGTTGCCCCACCGGCCTCTGCTGCCGGCAGGCTGTCTTCCCCATCCCTGGATGGGGACAGCAACAGCGATGAATGCCAGCAGCCAGCCCCCTAGCGGGGGCACGCCCTAGTGGCAGAACGCCAGAACCGACGGGCAGAGTCATCATCCATGCGAAATCTCTGGACCTTGTCTCCCTGTCAGGTGACCGTGTGCCCCAAGAACCCTCACAACTTTTGGGATGCCGTTAAGATGCGAGCTTCGGAAGCTGGGGATGAGGATCAGTCAGACAGGGCGGGGAGGCCACGGTGTGCAGCTGGCACCACATTTGCTCTGGGGGGAGGGGCCACAGATGTCGGTCAGACAGCCTATCTGGCATCTGTGGGGGGAACACAGGTGGTTCAGGAGAACCATGTTCTGCCACAAGGCCAGGTGCAAGCTCTTCCCATGTATAAACATGTCCCAAATTCAGGGCACACCGACAAGCATGATGTGATTGCCTGGCGGGTGATCCAGGATTTGCAGGACAAGGTTGCTAAATATGGCCTTGGTTCTGTGCAAATTATGCAGGCTCTCAGGGTGATAAACTAGTACCTGCTTGCTCCATTTCATATTAAACATATTGCTCAGGCACTGTTCCATCCTGTGCAATATGAGGTGTTTTTTTGATAACTGGATGCAGGTTGCTGCAAAAATGTCAGCAAGCAACAGTCTTTTGCCTCAGGAAGACCCTAGGTATGGTGTAGGGGTGGACACTCTCCTCGGAGAGCAGACCTTTTCCAATCCTGATTTTCAGGTTACCTGGGACTCTGCTGTTCTTGAGCAGTGTCAGAGGGTAGGATTTGGCGCATTGTTGAAAACTGTTGAGACAGCCTCCCCCAGGCCACAGTTTATGACAGTAGTTCAGGGTGCAGGTGAGCCTTTTTTGCTATTTGCCGAGAGGCTTGCAGCTGCCCTGGAGAAACAGGTTGAGGATGATGCCTTAAGGCAGATTTTACACCAACAGTTGGCTTGGGTCAACTTGAACAGTGCGTGTCTGTGTCTGGCTCGCCGCGGTCAGGGGATGGAGGTTCGCCGACTAGCTGTCCCGCCTGTGGCTGGAGGGCAAGCACGTGAGTGGCTGCCGCCGAGTCTCTGCCGAGAGTGTTACGGATGGCAGTGATTGCTGCAGCATGGGTAGCGCAGCAGAGGCACAGAGCACGAGGAAACTGAGGCAGAGGAATAAGGGAAGGACACTTGTCTGAATCTCCAAGGATTTAATTCCCAAAGGGGAGAATTCCCGAAGGGGGGCAGAGCAAGTGACAAATCTGAACATGAAAGGACTACTTTTAAAGGGTAGAGGGAACACGGGGAGGACACAACCTTTGACCAATAGGAAGGCATTAGGGGAGGGGTGCAGTGTAAGAGCTCCCCAATAGAAGCCAACATGGGGAGGGAGCAAATCTTACAATCCAATTCTGCTTCGAGGAAGGGATGAAAGACAGGGAACACTCCAGAACCAAAGGAGTGTGCTATCTTAGACAGGGGTATGACAAGGGAACAAGGGAGGTATACAGGGAGACAGACAGGTGGATTGACATACATTTTGGCAGGGAAAACTGTGGTAAACAATTCAGGACTGAACCATTAGGGAAGCCAAATGGGGTGCATAGAACAAACCATTACAAACTTATAACAAGGAATATTAAAACCTACTACCAAAGAACAAACTGTAAAATAACAGACTACCACAAGTGTTGGAAGATCATAGATGCTCTTCCAGGTGACCTGACGCTGGCGGACATGGTTAAGGCATGTGCCAGGATGGGTTCTGCAGACCACAAGGTGTCCGCTCTGGTGGTTGCTTCACAGCCAGGCCAGGTACCCTTAGGGGACGGACAACAGAAGAAGGGCAAAAATCAGGGCAAGAGAAAGCAAAGAACATGCAAACCGACAGGGGCGGGTGCCACCTTTTTGTGCTCTAGATGCCTAAGGGCAGGTCATTGCTCAAATCAATGCAAGGCTAAGTTTCATGCCAATGGCCAGCCTTTGGTAGGTCCCGGAAATGGGACAATGAGTGCACAGGGGAATTGCACCCTGACACAAGTGATTCCTCAGAGCATGGCACTGTCTCTAGTCTGCCTAGTCAGCTCAGAGGCATCACCCACAGCTCCGACGGTGTGGATGCATGTACTGCCGACGCAGTCATCTTAGAATCCTGTCGTGAACATAAGGTTCCTTTGGATGTGTTCGGACCTTTGGGACAAGGACTGAGTGTGCTGCTCGTGGGGAAATCTAGTGTCACCCACCAAGGAATCTTTGTTCACCCAGATGTCATTGACTCTGACTTTTCAGGTCAGATTTGTGCCACGGTTTTCATGCCCTCCCCCCCGTCACTATTCTAGCAGGGATTCGGATTGCTCAACTTGTGCCTTTTCAGTCATGTGTCCCCAGGACTGACCAGCAGGCTCATGGGAGTGGTGGCTTCAGATCCGCGGAACTGCCACAAGCCCTCTGGTCTGCGGACATTTCTGCTCAGCGACCCCAGATGGTGTGTACCCTGACCCTACCGGGTGCCTGCCTGCCGATGATCGAGCTTCAAGGTTTGATTGACACAGGGGCGGATGTGACAGTCATCTTCCTCTCTGCATGTCCTCCTACATGGCCTTTGGATCCCGTGGGGTCGGCCATCGTAGGGGTGGGGGATGCGGCACGTACCTGGGTGAGCCAACAGTTCATGCTGATCAGCAATGCAAATGGGCAAACGGCTGCAGTTTGGCCCTATGTCATTCCATGTTTGATCAATCTATGGGGGCGGGAGGTATTGGCTGCCTGGGGAATGCGAATTGGGACGGAATTTTAATTGAGGCCACTGCGTTGAAGCCCTCTGCTAGTCCCTGGAATACTCCCGTCTTTGTGATAAAGGCTGGGAAATGGAGGGTCTTAGAGGGCCTCCGGAATGTTGATGTGGTGATGGAAAGCATGGAGACGTTGCAGCCTGGTATGCCCTCACCCACCATGATCCCTGTGGGATGGGAGATTTTGATCATTGACTCGATGGATTGTTTTTTCACAATTCCTTTGAGCCCTGATGATGAACCAAGGTTTGCCTTCACGGTGCCTTCAATGTGCAGAAAAAAAAAAAAAAAGGGGGGGATGCCTGGAGAAATCAAATCAACCACCTCACAGTGCCACAGAATTCAAAGAATCTTGTTGTCATTTTAAATCATTTTCTCTCGTTGCATTCTTCAGGTGGGATGCACCTGCCTCAAGCGAAAGTCTGGATATGGGATCTAACCAGTAATAAGTGGGAAGGCCCGTACGACCTTATCACTTGGGGTCGTGGGTATGCATGTGTGTCCACAAATACTGGAGTATGATGGGTACCTGCAAGATGTGTCCGCCCTGACTTGCGACACCAAAACGAGAATGTGGCCAACAGGCAACCTCCGAATGATGAATAAGATGATGACTATCAATCAGATGACCCCTCCACAAGTGGGGAGTGAACATTCCATCCTTTCTTTGCTTCTGAAAAAGGACTGGACTGTTGACAGGCTGAGACTGTCAGTTCTTTGAACAAATTTTTATTATGTTATTAGATTCAGTATTGAGATTGTATTAGAATAAGTGAATGATTTTAGGATTGACAGTGCATTTCTTGTAGGAGGAATCACAAGATCCGATCTCTCTGACCATTTTTAATCGGCATCTGATTGAGGAACCTCTGGAGCCCTGTTTGTTCTCCTTCCTGCAAGGGGCCCAGCAGAGGATTACAAACACCACCTCCTTCTTTAAACAAAAAGGGGGACCTGTGGATGTGACAGCCTGGTCAGAGAGCGAGAAGATTAGATAAGTTTTCTCACTACGGACTTGTGAGACTTTTAGTGAGTTGTAGAAAAATGATGATAGCTTGTTATTGTAGACAGCCTGCAGGTGGTGTTTTTCTACTCTTTGTTTTTCTGTTCTTTTCAAAGATTGTTTCTGAGAAAAGTGTTTTTGTTAATTAGCCAATCAGGTAGAATGTATCGAGTCAGTCTATAAAGAGGAGAGTTTTTCGCATTAAAGTTGTGGTTGTGCAAACCAGCCTTCTTGGGGTCTATGCCACTATTGTATTCAACAGCGACAGGACTTGCCCTTGGTGAAGTGTTGCTGGTTTCTCATCTGCTGCCTTTCTGTCCTAGGGTAACGTTATGGTGCTTGTATCCCCAGTCGTGTGTTCTGTTTATGCCTGATATTATGTTCTGTGCCTTCAGGACTGACTCTGAAAAGTGAAGGTTTGTTTTGTCTTGTTATCAGCCAGCTCACCTGCCCCCCATGGTCTGTGTCTAGGAGAGGCTTGCTTGCTTGCTTGCTAGCTTGCTTGCTTTCACTTTGCCCTTGCTTTTGCTTTTGCTTATTAGTTTAGCTAGGCAGTCCAATTTTTACCCTGGACTGGTTCTTCTTCCCTTTCCCTTTCCTGAATATCATCTGAACCTGCTCCGGACTGGGACCTGGGAAACACCAAGAAACACCGAGAGCCTGCATTTTGTGATCTGCAGCAGCCATCCCCAGCGCCGGAGACCGAGAACTGGGCGACCACTCCCAGGAGAGACTTTCTGAATTTGTCATCTCTTCAGAGCGGTGAAAGAGTTTTGTCATCTGGTGTTGTTGTGTTTGGTTTTTTTTTTTTTTTTTTTTTTTTTTTTTTTTTTTTTTTGTATTGGGGAGTGTTTTGCTTGTTGAATAAACAGGTTTTTTTTCCACTTCTCTCTAAGGAAATTCTTCCCAAACCAGGTGGGGGAGGGGCCGGGGGGGGGGGGGGTACTTTCTGGGGGCTTCTCCTGGAGGTTTTCTCCCAAATTTGCCCTAAACCAGGACAAATATTTTGGAGCCCCACGGTTCGATAGAGTGGAAAAAAACCTGTTCTAATCATATTTTGGTTGCAATTACTCTGGGCTGGTATAGAGCAGTTACTGGCTATGTTGTTTTCATTCATAATGTCTCTTGGGGTGGAGGCCTGCATGTGTTTCTGGTCCCTAGGGTTTTTTGAGGTCTTAATACCTCTATGGTCCCTAGGTTTATTTTCTTTTCCAGAAATAGCTCCAGTATTGTCCCTAATACGTAGTTTTTGCAGTAGAGGGGCACTGACCAGAATATACATCGGGCTAGGCTTGGTTGTAATGGCTTGCAGGAGGTTTATAAAGGTGCTGGAGTCTGTTCCAGGAATGTATGGTTCATGGTTATGGTTGTCCACCCAGATTTTTAGAGAGGAAGATGAGGCTTTTCAGCCTTTGCTTTCCTTCTTCTCTGAATCTGTTACATCCCTATTGGAGAATGTTCAGTTTCCCCTGAATGTTAAAGAGACCATCTTTCTGGTATTTAATTTGGTAAGCTTTCCCTATACAGTCTGCAGTTTCTCTAGAATGAGGACTGAGATTTCTAGAGGGGCTGATGAGACCCCTGACCCAGGAGTAGACCCAGGTGTGAGAAATCCTGAGTGGTGTGGGAAATGGGAGGACATGGGCCAAATCTTATAGGAGTTTTCTGACCCTATAGTCTGGGACTTTCCATGTGAACAAATTCAGAACCCAGCTGAGGTGGCAAAGTACCTGAAAGAGAAGTGCCATGATACCCCTAAGGAGAAAAAGATCATTGCAGTGAGCTGGGCCCTGGCATATGCTTATCGCACTCTGCTAGATACTGTAGGGCAGCAGACAGAGGAAGGGGGGCAGGGAGATAAGTCAGCAGCTATCCCAGTCACTCAGGCTGCAGCCAACAACTCAGGCTCGAAGCCAGCAGCTAAACCAGACTGTAAGCCTCAACCAATGGCTGTTGCTACTAGCACGAGAAGTGGAAAGTGCACAGACAAGACCGATCGACCAGTGGATGACAAGGATGATTATGATGCAGGAGAAGGACCCTCAGCGCCTCCTGACATAAAATCAGGAGTCAAAGCAACCGGTACAAGATCAGAGGCCAATACTGAGTCCTTTTCCCTAAAGGACCTCCGTGGCCTAAGAAAGGATTACACTCAATGACTTGATGAGTCTATAATTAGTTGGTTGGTCCGTCTTTGGGATGCTGCAGGTGAGGCTACAATTCTGGACGGCACTGAAGCGAGGCATTTGGGATCCCTGTCACATGAACCCGTCATCGATCAAGGAATGATGAGGAGGGCTAACCCTCACAGCCTTTGGGCACGGGTCCTGGAAAGTGTAGCACAAAGATACCTGTGTGCAGATGATCTTTATCTGCAGCAGACCCAGTGGAAGACTATAGAACAAGGGATCCAATGCCTGAGAGAAATGATGGTGGCAGAGATTATCTTCTCAGATGACATAACAACTAGGAATCTGGACTTGGTACCATGTACATCTGTGATGTGGCAAAAACTTTTACGGCTTGGGCCACATGAATACGCTTTGGCTTTAGCAATAATGAAGCGGGATGACAGGGATGAGACCGTGCTTGATATGGCGAAGAAGCTCCGAGCATATGCAGATGCTGTACATGGCCCAACACATGCCAGAATTGCAGCAGTGGAAACACGTCTGCAGAAATTAGAAGACAAGATAGAGAAGAATCACAAGAAACTCAGGGAGGAGATTAAAGAGGACATTCTCCAAATCTCAGCAGTACAAATTAGAGGCCCTGGTATCCAACGCAGACATTCCCTAGATGGGGAGAGAAGGTACACCCCACAGGCTGAGCTGTGGTTCTTCCTGCATGATTGCAGAGAAAACATGAGGAGATGGGACAGAAAATGTTGCTCTTCTCTCTCCGACTTCCTTGTTTTTGCCCGGCTCTTTTTTCCCAGGGTGCTGGCCAGGCGCTTCCGGGAGCAGCCGGAGAGAAGCGACAAACACCTTTGTGGTTCGTTTGATACAGGCAGAGCTATTTAGAGAGCGCGATCATGACCAGGATAAAGAGACTCAAGAGACTGGACACTTGTGCAGTCCAAAGTAGGTTGTATTTGCTCGAACGCTGCACGTACAAGTGACGACGGTTTGGGGTTGAGTAACAGGTTTTATAGGGGAAAATAAGAGATAAGGTGAAACCAATAGAACAATGCCCAGTATGAATACATTATAGGTAAAATCCAATGGGAATAGCTTCAGGGGGAAGGATGAATGCACGTAAAAATACAGAATAGAAACTCCAGCTTTAGGTTTAGGAAACAGAAACTCCCATTTCAAATTCACAAAGCCTTTTTACTCCGTTTGTGTAGCTGTACACTACAACAAATTGCCACTTCAACAGTGCATCGCCGACAGTACAGAACAACTCGAGATGCTGTGGTTCCCATCCATAAGATGACTCGAGAGGTGGAGAGCCAAGGGGTGGTCAGCAAAACCCACTGACCCTTCAACAGCCCCATTTGGCCTGTGCGTAAATCTGAAGGAGAATGGAGATTGACTGTGGACTGCCGTGCATTGAATGAAGTGACTCCACCACTGAGCGCTGCTGTGCCAGACATGCTGGAACTCCAGTACAAGCTGGAGTCCAAGGCAGGAAAGTGGTATGCCACTACTGACATTGCTAACGCGTTTTTCTCCATTCCTCTGGCAGCAGAATGCAGGCCGCAGTTTGCGTTTACATGGAGGGGAGTGCCCCAGGGGTGGAAGCACAGTCCCACCATCTGCCATGGACTGATCCAGGCTGCACTAGAAAAGGGTGAGGCTCCAGAACATCTACAGTATATTGATGATATCACTGTGTGGGGGAACACAGCAGCTGAAGTGTTTGGGAAAGGAGAGAAAATCATCCGAATCCTCCTGGAAGCTGGTTTCGCCATCAAGAAGAGTAAAGGGTCCTGCTCGAGAGATCCAGTTCTTGGGAGTGAAGTGGCAAGATGGACAGCGTCAGATTCCTACGGATGTCATCAGCAAGATCACAGCTATGTCCCTGCCAACCAATAAGAAGGAAACGCAAGCTTTCTTAGGCGCCATAGGCTTTTGGAAAATACACATTCCTGAGTATAGTCAGATCGTGAGCCCTCTTTACCTGGTCACCCGCAAGAAGAACGATTTCCATTGGGGCCCTGAGCAGCAACAAGCTTTCGCCCATATTAAGCCGGAAATTGCTCATGCAGTAGCCCTTGGCCCAGTCAGGACAGGACCAGACGTGAAGAACGTGCTATGCTCTGCAGCCGGGAACCATGGTCTGTCCTGGAGCCTTTGGCAGAAGGTGCTTGGTGAGATTTGAGGCCGACCATTAGGATTTTGGAGTCGAAGCTACAGAGTGTCTGAAGCCAACTACACCCCAACAGAGAAGGAAATCATGGCAGCCTACGAAGGAGTCCAAGCCGCCTCAGAGGTGATTGGTACAGAAGCACAACTCCTCCTGGCACCCCGACTACCAGTGCTGGGGTGGATGTTCAGAGGAAAGGTTCCCTCCACCCTCCATGCCACCAGTGCTACATGGAGCAAGTGGATTGCTCTCACCACACAGCGTGCCTGTATTGGTAATCTGAATCGCCCTGGGATTTTGGAAGTAATTACAAATTGGCCTGAAGGTGAAAACTTTGGTGTCACAGTTGAAGAACAAGAACCAGTGACACGGGCTGAAGAAGCTCCACTATACCACCAGCTGCCAGCAGAGGAAACACGCTACACTCTTTTCACTGATGGTTCTTGCCGTATTGTGAGAATGAAACGGAAGTGGAAAGCAGCTGTATGGAGCCCCACACAACGGGTCGCAGAGGACACTGTAGGAGAGGGTGGATCAAGCCAATTTGCTGAACTCAAAGCCGTTCAACTGGCCCTAGATATTGCAGAAAGGGAGAAGTGGCCAAAGCTCTACCTCTATACTGATTCATGGATGGTAGCCAATGCTCTGTGGGGATGACTGGAGAGATGGAAAGAGGCTAACTGGCAGCGTAGAGGAAAACCAATTTGGGCTGCTGAAAAATGGAAAGACATTGCTACCCGGGTAGAGAAACTACCTGTGAAGGTTTGCCATGTAGATGCCCATGTCCCCAAGAGGAGAGCTAATGAAGAGCACCAAAACAATAAGCAGGTAGACCAGGCTGCAAAGATAGGGGTGTCAAAGATAGACTTGGATTAGCAACACAAGGGGAAGTTGTTCCTAGCATGATGGGCCCATGATGCCTCAGGCCATCAGGGTAGAGATGCCACCTATAAGTGGGCACGAGACCGAGGGGTGGATTTAACCATGGACAGTATTTCTCAGGTTATCCATGACTGTGAGACGTCTGCTGCCATCAAAGAGGCCAAGCGAGTGAAGCCCCTATGGTATGGGGGGCGGTGGTCCAAGTACAGGTATGGGGAGGCCTGGCAGACTGACTACATCACACTGCCCCAAACACGCCAAGGCAAGTGTTACGTGCTCACAATGGTGGAAGCCACCATGGGATGGCTGGAAACCTACCCTGTGTCTCATGCTACAGCCCGTAACACCATCCTGGGACTTGAAAAACAGGTCCTTTGGAGGCATAGTACCCCTGAGAGGATTGAGTCAGACAATGGGACTCATTTTAAGAAGAGCCATATCAACACCTGGGCTAGGGAACATGGCATTGAGTGGGTATACCATATTCCCTACCATGCACCAGCTGCAGGCAAGGTGGAGAGGTACAATGGACTGTTAAAAACCACCTTGAAAGCATTGGGTGGGGCATCTTTCAAAAATTGGGAGCAGCATTTAGCAAAGGCCACCTGGTTAGTTAACACCCGAGGTTCCACCAATCGAGCAGGTCCTGCCCAGTCTGAGTCCCTGAATATAGTAGATGGAGATAAAGTCCCAGTGGTACATGTCAGAGGTTTGTTAGGAAAGACAGTGTGTATCAATTCTGCCTCGAGTACAGACAAACTCATTCATGGGATTGTCTTTGCTCAGGGACCAGGTTGTATATGGTGGATAATGCAGAGAGATGGGACAACATGATGTGTACCTCAGGGAGACCTGATTGTGGGGTGAGACTCATATGCAAATATCACTGTTTGCTGGATGTTACTGCCATTGTTTATACATTAAACCACACAGACATGAGACAGAAGGAAATGTGTAAATGTCAAAGTTTTGAGCAAGTGAGATAGAAGGAAATGTGTATGACTAAGTGAAAGATGTAAGTCTTTACTTGATGAAGTTTTTACATGATGTTTGGTAGTTATGTTGACGATTTGGATATAAGGGGTGGAATGTCCTAGGGTGACATTATGGTGCTTGTATCCCCAATCGTGTGTTCTGTTTATGCCTGATATTATGTTCTGTGCCTTCAGGAATGACTCTGAAAAGCGAAGGTTTGTTTTGTCTTTTTATCAGCCGGATCACCTCCCCCCATGGTCTGTGTCTAGGAGAGGCTTGCTTGCTTGCTTGCTTGCTAGCTTGCTTGCTTTCGCTTTGCCCTTGCTTTTGCTTTTGCTTATTAGTTAGTTTAGCTAGGCAATCCAATTTTTACCCTGGACTGGTTCTTCTTCCCTTTCCCTTTCCTGAATATCATCTGAACCTGCTCCGGACTGGGATCTGGGAAACACCAAGAAACACCGAGAGCCTGCAGTTTGTGACCTGCAGCAGCCATCCCAGCACCGGAGACCGAGAACTGGGCGACCACTCCCAGGAGAGACTTTCTGAATTTGTCATCTCTTCAGAGCGGTGAAAGTGTTTTGTCATCTGGTGTTGTTTTTTTTGTATTGGGGAGTGTTTTGCTTGTTGAATAAACAGGGTTTTTTTTCCACTTCTCTCTAAGGAAATTCTTCCCAAACCAGGTGGGGGAGGGGTCGTGGGGGGTTTACTTTCTGGGGGCTCCTCCTGGAGGTTTTCTCCCAAATTTGCCCTAAACCAGGACACTTTCTTTCATTCACTAGGTGATTTACCTTATCATAAAAAAATATCAGATTAGTTAGAGAAGAATTTCCTTTTGTGAACTCCTGTTAATTGTGTCTAACAATTGCAATTTTCTTTAAATGTCTTTCAGTAGGACCCAGTATGAACTTACCCATAATTTTTCCAGGTACTGCGGTTAGATCCAGATCGGCTGTCCTTGGATCCCCGTCTAGAGAAGGAATTGTTGTGTCTACCTATTCTATGGAAGAGAGGTTACTATCCGCGTATATGAAAACTCACACTTTACTATCCCCTTATATGAAACCCAGACCCACACACAAAGCAGCACAAAATCAAAAAAAGAAAAAAATAGAAAGCTAAAACCCAAGGTATCATCTGCCTCCAGTGGTCCTCAAAAACTCTAAATTGCACAGGTTGGAACAACACTTGACCCAGATGTTTAATATCAAATGGGGCAAGCAGATCAGTGTTTAACACCCTGATAACTTGCATAACTTCTGAAGAACCAAGCCCATATTTTGCTACTTTATTTTTTAAATCTTGCATGACTTTCCATGCAATGACATCATGCCTGTTGACTTGTCCCATATTGGGAACAGCCTTAAACACAGGAAAGGCTTGGACACCTCTGGCAGCAGCTCTCTCCACAGAGAACAGCAGTCACAACTTTCCCAGGCATTTTCCTGGGGAAGGCTGTGGGAAGATCAGAGAAAAGAATGAGAAACAATTCTTATCTTCACTTGCTGCACTTGTTGTTGTGCACATGTGGAATGTGTTATGGAGATTTGTTTACCAAAGGGTGATTTCTTGATTGGTGTGAAAAATGCATATTATATGATTGGCTCTTCGCAAATATTAAATGGAATACTATATGTGTTATGTTGGAAAGTTATATTGTATTAATGTCTTTGTAGTGCTGCATTAATCCTTTTTAAGTAGTGTGGTAAATATAGTTTTTAGGCTATAGCATAATATTAAAATAGAAACTATGTGATGTAAGATACTTTTTGTAACTGGCTCAAGGAATGGATAAGATAACCAAGAAATTATTCGCATACAGATAACAGCAACAAGACACCAAAAATACCAAGAGAAGAATTATTTCCTCCTTATCGGGACTGTTCAGACTTCTTCCAGACTTCTAGGAGCCAGGAAATTGATTTACAAGATGAAGGGGGAGGCAGAAATTAAACAGAGAACATCCTTTGTTTGAAAAGAATGTTTGCATCATGTATGAGATATATGAATATGCAACAGACTATTGCTTTTAAGGGGTAATCTTCTGTTAGCAAGGTATGATTTTGTGGATTAGTGCCCAAGAGCATCCAGACGTCCGTAATTATTTGCTTTTTATTGTCCTTTATTGTTCTAACTCTGATTGTCCAAATGCTTATTGCTCTAATTTTTATTACTATTTTTATTACTATTTTATAACTATTTTATTACTATTAAACTTTTAAAATTTTAAAACAAGTGATTGATGTTTTTCACAATTTGGTGCCGTGACTCAGATCTAACACCTTGCTACCGGGCCCTCAGAGGATTCCGAGTGAGGGAGGCACGCCCTGCCAAGTTTGGCGGAGGCGAGCTGGTTTTCCCAGACCTGCCAAGTGAGTGAAGAGTCTCCCGCGCTGCGGTTTCGTCTTTTTGCGAGAAAAATGGCCAGTAAAGAGACAAAGTGAGTTGTAAAAGGATTGAGAGAACACCCCCCAGGGAAACTGGGACTGGGTCTCAGGGAAAGGGTGGGACCCCTTAGAGAGAGGGAGTCCAGTGTTTTCCTGGCACAATCCACTGGGAAAATGGGATTATTAAAAAAAAAAAAAAAAAAAAAAAAAAAAGAAAAAAAAGTGGAGGGGGCCCCTAAAAATTCTGCTGGACTGATGGATAAAAATGCCCAAGAGCATCCAGGATTGAACCTGCTGGGTTGAGGGATAAAAATGCCCAAGAGCATCCAGGGTTAAGCAGAAATCTGCCGGATTGAGGATATGCCCAAGAGCATCTGGAGTTGGACAACACAGCTGGGTTGAGGGAAAAAAAATGCCCAAGAACATCCAGGGTTGGACAACACAGCTGGATTAAGGGATACCCAAGAGCATCCGGGGCTGGCCAACAAAAGGTACCTTATTGTTTTCTTGTTGTGTGTGAGTCACACGTAAAATCAGCTTCAACTTCCCGGGCAGGTGGGAGGCCGTGGCAAAAGGTGTATGTGACCCACAAACAAATCATTGTTCCCCGGGCATGTGGGGGGCCGTGGTGAAAGAGAGTGAGTCACACGCAGACAGCCTCACAGGTGAACTAGCACCAGAGGTGACCAGATGCATGGCCCTTCCGAGAGGCCTGGCAGTACTGAAGCCCAGAGAGGCCAATCCCAAGGAAAGGGGAGCCACACGGACCAGCAATTCTCTGGCAACAGGGGTCCGCTTTGTGTCCTGAGGGTGTGAATAAATGTGTAAGAGTGAGTGAGAAATAAAAGTGAGCAAATGTAGATTAATGAAAGTATATGTAATGCAGGTTGTTTATTTTAAGCTTCACTTTATCTCCTTGGTGCGAGGTATATTGTATTGAATAGTATTGAGAGAAAAAGGGTTTTTTTTTTGTGTGTGTAGTCAGAAAGAAGGTGGTATTCAGGCTACTAGAGAGAGTGAGAAACAGAGACAGGGGACGAATAGAAAAGATCTTGAAAAATAAGACAGAAAACCAGTAAGTTGGGTACAGGAAAGAAAAAAGGGAATAAAAGGGTACCAGCAGAGATACCCCAAGATAGCCCTTTGGGAGTTATGTTAGCGAACTGGGATAAAAATCCTTGTACAAGGAGAAAAGACAAAGATTATTCAATTTTGTCTGCTAGAATGGACAAAGAAGGAAATAAGACCTGACCACGTTTATTGGCCTAGATACGGCTCTTCTGAAAGTTTGATTTGTCAGGCTCTGAATTTATTTGTAAATTCAAAGGAACCGTTCAATCCAGAAGAAAGAGAATATGCCACATGCTGGACGGGAGATTTTAAGAGAATAAAAATCTTTAAAGTATCAGAAACTCCCGAGACAAAGCAAGAAAAGAAAAAGGGGAAAGAAAAGGGCTGGGAACAGGAGGAAGGGAGGAAAGAAAAAGATTGGGATCCTTTGCAAGTGTTGCCTCCTCCGTTCCCACTTGCTCCCCCACCGCCCGCGGCTGCCCCGCCAGTCCTTGCCCACATCCCGGCTCTGGCCCCGCCAGTGACTTCGTCTGCCCCGGTCCCAGCCGCCTGGCCCACGGCCGCTCCGCCGACCGTACCGGGGGTCCCGTCTGTCGGGTGGTCTGTAATCACCGCGCCGACCGCGCCGGGGGTCCCGTCATTCCCGGCCATCCACGCTCCGGTTTGGTTTCCACCGGAAGATCCCCCTCCTTTGGCCGTCCCGGCAGCAGACCCCGCCTACGCCCTCCCTTTGGAGGACCAAGCCTCGGCGCACACCCCCTCCCCTCACCCCCCTTCATCCCGTCCCTGCCCTGGGTCCCGTTGCCTTATAACGACAACTCCTGCTGTCCAGGAAAACTCTTTCCCTGAAGAAGATCCACCTTATCGAAATACAAGAAACTCAGTTAAAAGACAGCCCCCCCCCCCCCCCCGATCTTTCCTCAAAACATGGAAGAAAGGCTATATGTGATAAGTTAGAGAAGACTCTTTGTTCATCAAGACAGAAAGGAGAAGCCTTGTGTAGATAACAGAAAACTGCCAGACAGAAACTAGCTAGTATGTTGATTACTTAAGCTGGTTGTGTAATTAGAACTTAGGTGCATATAACATATAACCTTATATGGAAAAGACCATTACAGGGCTGTGGACTTTCACCAAGGAAGAAGAGAGGAGCCTTCGTCAAACGACCACCAGAGAGTAGAAGACGACCCCTAGCAACAGAGGGCGCAAGCGCAGAGTACACCCAGAGACACCACAGACACGGAAGAAAGAGAGTATAAAAAGACTGCGGGAAGGGGGAAACAGGGTGAGCCGTTTGCGGAGCGGGGACTCCCTGGCTACACCCAGCGCTGTTTGCTTGCCATCGCTTGCTGTAATCAATAAATTTCTGATTGACTCTTGAAAGGCTGAACAAATTATTTGCCTCAATTTCTAACACTATAGAGGATAAAAAACAAAAAGAGTGGGGTGAAGAGATTGGTTTATTTCCGTTAAGAGAAGTTCCAATGGCAGGGGGTGGAATGGGGTTTGTAAACGCCCCTTTGACTTCTTCTGAAGTCAGAAATTTTAAAAAATATATAAAAGGAATTTTGGAAGATTCCATAGGCACCGCTGAGCAATTAGACCAATTCTTAAGTCCAAACATTTATACTTGGGAAGAGATGCAATCTATAATGAAAATAGTTTTTTCTCAGGAAGAAAGGCAATTGATCCGAGCAGCTGGAATAAAAATTTAGGAAAAAGAAAACCAGCAGGCCCCCCCAGGAGATCAGAAAATGCCAACAGCACCTCCTGATTGGGGTCAAAATGATAAGGAGGGGAGGAAACACATAAATTATTATAGTAATTTGATAATCAATTGAATAAAAGAGGCGGCACCCCGAGGGCAAAATACTAAAAAGGCTTTTGAGGGACAGCAGGGGAAAGAAGAAACTCCACCTAAATGGTTAAACAGACTTAGGAGAAATATGAAACAATATTCCAGAATAGACCCTGAGACTGTTGTGGAACAAGCTCTGTTAAGGATTAATTTTGTCACTAATGCCTGACCATATATTAGGGAACAAAAACTAGAAAAAATTGAGGATTGGCATAATAGATCATTAGATTATTTATTAAAGGAGGCTCAAAAAAATTATGTCCGAAGAGATGAAGAAAAAGCTAAAGTGAAAGCAAAAATTATGGTAACCACTATGTGAAAAAATAATTTCTAGAGAAATCTAAAACACCCAGGCATCACTCCTAGACATGAAAGTCGTAGAGACAGGGGAAAGGAAAAGAATAGAACCCCAATACAAACCAAATCTCAGGAGCATTCCAGAAGTGTCTGTTTTTACTGTGGGGTCAAAGGACATTATAGGAGAAATTGCCCTAATCAAATAAAATATATGAAAATCTTCCGAGAAATGAGTACAGAAGAGGAATAGGGAAGTCATAAGCTCTATATTTTGGGGGACAGATACCATCTGGAGCCTGTGATAACTTTAAAAGTGGGTCCCCAAGAAGAAAAATTAGAATTTGTGGTAGACACAGGGGCAAAAAAGAACCTGCCTGTTAAATATTCCAAAAAGTTATAGTGTAAGCAAAGATACTGTAAAAGTAACAGGTGCAAAAGGGGAGAGTTTCACATTTCCTGTCATTAAAGATGTGGTAATTGAGGGAGAAACTAGAATTTGGATGGGGGATGTCTTATTGGTCCCTGGGGCAGGTAGCAACTTATTGGGAAGCGACTTGCAGGTGAAACTAGGAATAGGGGTTATACCAGAAGAAGGGAAAGTGACAGGTAGAGTTTTAAAACTTAGACAAGAAGATGAAGAAAAAATTAACAAGGAAGTTTGAGCTGGGGAAGGAAATAGGGGAGGATTAGATATTGACCCCATAAATGTCACGACTGAGAGAGAAGATTGTCCCATATGTGTACGTCAGTACCCTATATCTTTAGAAGTATGGGAAGGTTTGAAGCCAGTAATAGAAGGACTAATAAAGGATGGGACATTAGAACCTTGTATGTCTCCTCATAATACCCCTATTCTCCCAGTAAAGATACCCGATGGGAACTATAGATTGGTACAAGATTTACAGGAGGTTAACAAAAGAACTCAGACTCGCTACCCGGTGGTACCAAATCCCTACACTCTTCTAAGTGAAGTTCCACCCCAGCATCAGTAGTTTAGTGTAGTATATCTTAAAGATGCTTTTTGGGCTTGTCCACTAGCCAAAGAGAGCTGAAATATCTTTGCATTTGAATGGGAGGATCCAAAAACTAGGAGAAAGTAGAAATTAAGATGGACAACATTACCACAGGGGTTTACTGAATCTCCAAACTTGTTTGGGCAAGCTTTAGTAACAATACTACAAGCTTTCCCCACTGCCCCTGGAATACAAATTATCCAATATGTGGATGATCTTCTGTTATCTGGGGAAGCTGAAGTTAGAGACGCTACTATAAAACTTTTGAATTTTCTCAGGAAAAAAAGATTAAGGGTATCAAAAGGGAAACTGCAATTTGTAGAACCAGAGGTAAAATATCTTGGACACTTAATAAGTAAGGGTAGCCAGAAGCTCAACCCCGAGAGAATTGCAGGAATTTTTTCTCTTTCCCCTCCCTCTTCAAAAAGGGAAATCAGAAAACTATTTGGATTATTAGGATATTGTAGATTATGGATTGACGGGTACACACAGGCCATAAAATTCTTGTACGGAAAATTGACAGAGGGAGATGATATAAAGTAGACCAAAGAAGATGATGTTAAATTAGAAGAACTGAAGTTAAAACTAGCCTCAGTACCAGCTTTAAGCTTACCCTCATTAGAAAAACCCTTTCATCTGTACGTAAATGTAGAAAATTGAGTAGCTCATGGAGTTCTCATTCAGGAGTGGGGAGGAGTAAAGAGACCAGTAGCTTATATATCAAAGATGTTGGACCCAGTGAGCCACGAACGGTCAGTATGTGTTCGGGCTATAGCAGCTACTGCAATCCTAGTAGAAGAAAGTTGTAAGCTTACTTTCAGAAGTAAACTAATTGTGTGTACACCTCATGCAGTTTGAAATGTGTTAAACCAGAAGGCTGAAAAATGGCTGACAGACTCTAGATTGTTAAAATATGAAGCAATCTTGATAGCCAGTGATGACTTCGCACTAGAAGTAAACAGAAGTTTAAATCCAGCTCAATTCTTATATGGAGAACCAGTAGGTAACCTAATACATAACTGTTTAAAAATTATCCGATACCAAACAAAAGTTCGGGAAGATCTTAAAGAACAAGCCCTTTCAGAGGGGGAAACAATCTATGTGGATCGTTCCTCCAGATGTCTACAAAGAAAAAGAATGTCAGGATATACAGTAGTTGATAGAAAAAACATGCAAACTATTGAAAAAATGAAATTACCCTCAAACTGGTTAGCTCAAACTTGTGAATTATATGCTCTAAAAAGAGCACTGGAATATTTAGTACACAAGAAAGGAACTATATATACTGATTCAAGGTATGTCTTTAGAGTAGTACATACCTTTAGAAAAATTTAGGAAGAAAGGGGATTACTTAATTCAAGAGGAAAGGGATTAGTACATGAAGGACTCATTTTAGAAGTTTTAGAGGCATTAAAATTACCTGAAGAGATAGCTATAGTACACATTAAGGGGCACAAAAAGGCAATGACCCCAGAAATAAGAAGAAATAATTTGGCAGATAAAGAAGCTAAAGATGCAACAGAAAATGGGGCCGAAAGAGTTATGTTAATTTTAACTCCAAATAAGGAAAAATTGGAAATTCCAAAGTTTAGTGAAGCAGAAAAAAAAAATTAAGCAAGGTAAGAGGAGAGCAAGATTAATCTGGGAAATGAAAACCTCCTGATAGAAGACAATTACTTGATAAAACACTTACCAGGAAAATATTAGAAGACATGCATCAGAAAACCCATTGGGGTACTCAGGCTTTGTGTGATCATTCTTTAAGGAACTATGAGTGCATTGGGATTTTTGGCATAGCAAAGCAAGTAACCGAAAGATGTATAACTTGCCAAAGGATAAATAAAAAGGTGACGAGAAAAACAACATCAGGAGGTCGTGAGTTAGCTCTTCAACCATTTCAAAGTATCCAAGTAGATTTTACTGAACTTCCTCAAGTACAGAGATGGAAGTATTTATTAGTAATGACAGACCATCTAACTCACTGAGTAGAAGCAGTTCCCCCTGTCAAGACCACAGCCAACGTAGTATGTAAAACCCTTTTAGAACAGATTATTCCCAGATATAGAATAGTTAATAGGATAGACTTGAACAGAGGAACACATTTTATGTCAAAAGTGTTACAACAAATAACTCAAGCCTTGGGGATAAAATGGGAATTGCATACCCCATGGCATCCACACAGTTCGGGCCGGGTAGAGAAGATAAACAAGATTTTAAAAAGAACTTTAACTAAATTAATAGTTGAAACCCGAATGTCATGAGTACAATGCCTACCTTTAGCCTTATTGAAGATCCGAACACAACCCAGGTCAGACCTATGAGTGTCACCTTATGAGATAATGTTTGGGTTACCTTTTCTGATCACCTAACATGAAACTGCTACCTATGAAGATGGGGAAATCAGTGTTAAAAGATATGTGAACACCATTGCAAAAACTCTTGAAAACTTGCAGTTAAAAGAAATAATCCCTCAAACCACACCTATAAACTTTAATACCCATAATATTCATTCAGGGGAGTGGGTGCTAGTAAAAACTTGGAAAGAACAATCTTTAACTCCACAATGGGAAGGTCCTTTTCAAGTATTGCTGACGACCGAGGCTTCGATCCGGACCAGTGAACGAGAGTGGATCCATGCCAGCAGAATCAAAGGACCCATAAAAGAACCCAAGGAGTAGACTATAACATCTAAACCAAGTAATACCAAATTAACTCTTAAACGAAGAATGGGTGGTAATGAACTGAGAAGACTCAAATGATCCAAGAAGCATACCAAGAATCACACCTAATTGAAAAATAAAACCAAGTTTATATCAGTAGTTTCAAGTACTGCCTAGACATGTTCTGAAACGCCTCCGATACCCTCCCTGGGGAGGAATACTTCCACTTCAAACAGGAGGATCAAGACTGTTTTAAACAGAGAGCTCTTGTATTCTGGCCTTAGCCTGTGACTTATACAAAGAAGAAGAGGAGTTACAACTTCCATCAGTGCCATATCGTATAGCCTGTTTGATTCACTCAAATACCAGACATGCTAGCTAAGTTAAATGTAAATGTTTAAATTGTGGAAAAAATTAGTATTGTAGTTCACACAATCGATGCCCTTATTACAAGAAGTGTTGAGTTCCAAATTGATCCCCTATCCAAGTAGAACTCCAAGCAACTGAAATAATAATTTTGTTTTGTAGATGAGAATTATTAGCGCTTATTGAATGAGAGATACCTGAAGAACAGTAGGAAACCACAGTTAAGGAGTGTCAAAAATGATTTGCCTAGAAATTAGCTAAAAGAAAGTGACAAAGAAATAGAGGGCAAGACCAGATTAGCCTCTGTATTCACCACCAAGAAGATCATATACACCGCTGTAGGTTACAACCCCATAGGCATGAGAGGTAGGAGTATAAGCCATGCTAGATGTTATAAATAGAGGCGAATAATTTGTTCAGCCTTTCGAGAGTCAATCAGAAATTTATTGATTACAGCAAGCAATGGCAAGCAAACAGCGCTGGGTGCAGCCGGGGAGTCCCCGCTCCGCCAACGGCTCACACCGTTTCCCCCTTCCCACAGTCTTTTTATACTCTCTTTCTTCCGTGTCCGCTGTATCTCTGGGTTATATTAGTTATAGCTAATTTGGCTTTACTAACAGCTGCAGTATTAGATATTACTAACCTATCAGTCAAAATACTAACAACTGCAGTTGGCAGTGACTAAATGGTCTTACACGTCTCTTTTCATTCTCTTATCTGGCCAGTTTATTATAGGCAAGTGAATAATAATACTTTGCCTTTTACTGCTGCTGTGCTAACCAGAGGAGACCCCCCCTGAAGAAATAGGGGAACTTTGTGTTTTCTTTTTCCAAGAATGCCAGCACATCCCCTCCCACCTCACACACACTCCCTCCCCACAAAAATCGAAGGAATGAGTTTGTAGTGGAGGGGCTGCCAGCAAATTTACATGAGAAAACTCATAGACAGTCAAGAAGATGTGATAATCACTTTTTTCTTACACTCTTTTAACTTTTGGTTACTTTTGTGCTATACACAGGAACTGAATCAACACTCTATGGATTGTTCCTTTTTCTTTTTAATAATGATTGGTCTATCACAGTCTGAATCTTCACTTTCCTTTTTATAGGAATCTGCTAACAGATGAAATTGAGTTGCATGAAACTAATGGAACTTTTAACTGCCCCCATAATTGCTTTTATTATCAGTTTGTTGGTTCTTGTGATTTGTTTGTGTTTTCATCAAGAGCAATTTGTTGGGAGACCAAGTATGTTATCAATCATTAGACATTCCAAAGTAAATCAGACTTGTATACTCACATGAACATATCTAATGTACTGTTGAGTTTCTTACAATGTGTCCTAAGAAAGTATTTTAACATTACCTCACATCTTTTATTTATGCTAATCAATGTGGTAACTAGTACATTCTGCACCATGCATATCTCTTGACTGAAGTTGAAATTTACTGTAAAGCAATTTTAAAGCATTGTGATGAGGGAAATTTGCCCACTGAAACTGAAAAAAAAAAATAAAGAGAACAGCAACCTGGGATAATACAACTAATTTGAAAGGGAAGTAATTTTACTTATAACCCCACCAACAGTAAAGCCACAGTTTTTTTGTGTCAATATTAAATCACAATGGAGCTGTACTCTATCCTCTAGAGAATATAGACACGATGTAAAGATGTGTTTGTATGAAAACCTCTTATATGAGAACCTTTTTGTATTTTGTATGAGAACTTTGTATACTAAAAGTTGCATATTGGGCCCACATCCAAAAGGCACAGTATTGTGAAATACCTCACATTTACTACTCATTAAGACAACTGAATTGCGGTGAAAAACCAAGACCCCACAATTCTTATAAAGATTTGTAGGGACGATATGTTTATTTCAGCGCTGGACGCATGTAAGGGATTTTTTTTCCCTTTCAAAGGACATGCGTGCCCCTGAAAACTCCCGATCCTTTTTTATTACTCTAGCTAATTTACATATTCATAGAATTTCACAATAGGTTCATGCATATTCATTCTTCGGATTTTGCGTTACAGCTAGTTACACTTGTACTCGTTTTTTTGTCAGAAAGTACAGAGAGAACTCCTGGGTCACTCTGCGCTGTCTGTTTCAAGGTCTGAAGAGTCTTTCTTATCTCTA
This sequence comes from Vidua chalybeata, assembly GCF_026979565.1. Classification (NCBI taxonomy): domain Eukaryota; kingdom Metazoa; phylum Chordata; class Aves; order Passeriformes; family Viduidae; genus Vidua; species Vidua chalybeata. The sequence continues at coordinate 548,987 of NW_026530321.1, forward strand.
ATCTCTTTAGCTTGGAAATTTGTATTCTTTCTCCTTAGCTGGGGCAGTTTTGCTAGTGCTGCAGTTACTAGTCTAAACAGCATATTTTACTTATGTTAGCAAGCTCGAAGCAGCACATTTCACTTAAATCCAAATGGATTTCTACCTTGTTAAATTTTTACTCTGTCTCACAACGAAGCACAGTATGTGTGCTAAAAGTTAATTTTTCATGGTGTGTACAATTACCCAGTGGGACAAGAACATTACCTATAAATTCCTCCAAGTATATGCAAATGTGGTCGAGAGACAACCTCATTTTACATGAACAAACATCCTCAACAAATCCATCCACACTTGACCTGGAGATCCCCTTGAGTCTTAGCTGATTGAAAAAATAAGTGTCTTAATGCATGACGTGTATTTGTTGGGGATACCCCTATATGCGATTCAAAAATCAAAACCTGCTGTGCAATTCTATGGCTATTTTTAAGCCCCAAATTTGCTTAATAAACACCTGGACTTGCAAGGCAAGCGGCCATACTGCACCACTTAGATTAGCTTGAGGATGCTCTGATAGAAAGTTTTACTCACGGCTGACCCTAACTCAGCACGCTAGTCTAAGGTGTGGGATAGGGTGCTGATCCATTTGCCTGTGAAAAATGCATATTCTATGATTGGCTATTCACAAATGTTACAATGAATATTATATGTGTAATGTTGGAAAGTTATGCTGTATTAATTCTCTCAAGTAGTGTTTTGAATGTATTTTTAGGTTATAACACAATGTTAAAAGAGAAACTATACTATGTAAGATACTTTTTAACTAGCTCAAGAAAGAGATGAGATAATCAAGGAATTCTTCACACAAAGATAACAATTACAGAAACCCCTAAATTTTCCAGAGGAGAGGAATTTATGGCTTTCCTTATCAATAGAAACGAACTTCTTCAAGCCTGACTTAGACTTGAAGGCACCTGTGGATTAACAGAAACTTTTTGACAAGTACCAGAAGAATTTCTTCTTTTAAATAAAATATATGCATAATCATGAAGTGTTTTGTATATGCAACAGGCTATTGCTTTTAAGGTTATTCCTTTGTTCACAAGGCATGCTCGTCGTGGCTTAAGTGCCCGAGAGCATCCGGACGTCCGTAATTCTTTGCTTTTTATTGTCTTGTAATTGTCCTAACTCTAAATTTTTATTACTCTAATTGTATTACTATTTTTATAACCATTTTATTATTATTAAACTTTAAAAATTTTAAAAACCAAGTGATTGGCATTTTTCACATGCCCAAACCATGTCTTGCATTATTAATTGGCAGGAAGGGCACAACTGGAATGAAGTTCTCCTATCACACAACACCAATGGGCCTTGGAAAATATTACGTGGCAGGAACATGCCCTCAGAAATAGGACTGTGTGTTCAGACAGCTTAACTTGCAGATCCAACAAGTGTCGAAAATGGCTTTACAAATCAGTTAGCCTCAGATATGTTATTATTAAAGGAACAAGGGGTATGTGGAATGTTAAATCTTACTGAAACTGAATATTGTATTACCATTCACAATGCAATGTCATCAATTAAAAAGGCCTGAGATAAAATGAAAAAAATGGTTAATCAAGCATCAGAACTCCAACCCAAAAATTGGCTTCAAGGAGTTAGCCCAACTACCTGGTTGAAGTCTATTGTAAAACACAGGTGAACCCAGTGGGAAGAAATTATGATATCTGACTGTAGTTGAGAAGGCTGAATGATTTCTTTATTATAACTATGCTATTATACATTAATATACTATTTAAAGGAAGATACTAAAACTACAAACCTACTTGTTCTAACTACCATATCTAACTAACTCACAACTTGTGACCCTCTTTGTGAGAGTCCAGACACAGGTGGATCTGATTGGCCATCAGGCTCAAACAATCCTCACCAGAATCCAATCAAGCAATCACCCTAGGTAAACAATTCTCCAAACACATTCCACATGTGAAAAACCAGGAGCAGAAATAGAAATTGTTTTCTCTTTCTTTCCTCTGTGCTGCTCTATGAAAAATCCTGAAAGAAGAATGTCCCTGCAACAGAAGTCTATATTCTAATCCTTGGGACTCACGGGGTGGGGTCAGTAGCTACTGAGTATTGGGTTGTTGATTGCAATTGGATTTGTATTTTTAATGACTGGAATACCTATTGTATGCTGTATGACTACTCATATTATTGCTTCTGTTGTTTCTGTCTTTTCTCCTATTATCCACTATCTCCATCACCCCCATGGACAGCCAGTGAACTGAGGAAAGGTCCCTGGAAGACAGTGTGTGTGATGCCTTGAGAGGCTACCTAGAACAGAGGCTAGACAGTGTTAAAGTAGGTATTTATTAAAAGGCCTTCAAAGGATACACCTTGGGCAGTACAAGAGCCTGGCTGTGGCTCCACCCAAGATGGACAGCGAGTCACGAGTTTTCACACTTTTATAAGTTTTGGTCCATTTACATATTGTGGTTAATTGTCCAATTACAGCTTCAGGTTATGAAGTCACATCCTCCCAGACTGCTCTCTTCAATTCGCTGTTGTTTATACTTTTTGGGCCTGAAGCTGCAATGGTGTCCTTGGTTCTGAGGCTGGAAAAGGATTGTTTTGTCTAACTAAACTGTGAAGAGAATTTGCTAACACTTTATATGAAGTTCAGAGTTATATACTAATGCAGTACAGAATCTGGAAAATATGAAAGCTGTGATAGATGAGTAATGGGATGGTTGACTCTCACAATTAAAGGCAAATATCATGTATATATGTGTCATGGTTTGACACTGGCGCAATGCCAGCGCCCCCATGAAAATGCACCTTCCCTAAATAAATGCTGTGAGATGTTATCAGGAACAGAGCAGAGCAGACCCAAGTTTAATAACAAAGGGAAAAAAACTTTATTAAACTACTACTACTACAGAAAACACATAAACTAAATCCAGGATGAAGACCTTTTAAAACACCCCTCCTCCTCCCAATTCCTAAAACACCCAGCATGAAACATCATCCAGGATTCCTGATCAAATTACCACCCTTCAGATAATCAATACTCAAACTATCAAGGGAGAGAGAAGTCTCTCTTGCACCACAGACCCCCCAGGAAACACAGTTGCCACACCCTGTGTTTCCCTGTCACACATGGCAACCGCCCGGAGAAAATCTGCCAGTGTGACACTCTCCTTTCCACATCACAGTGCTCTCACCACTGTGCATGGACAGACTGCTCATAGGGCTCCTTTAAGGATGCTTTGCCACGGACCCAAAGATACAACAGTTCAGCTTCTCATCTTGGGACTACAGTCCCCCCCATTTTCCCCTGGGGCCAAGGGTCCAAGAACAGAGATCATCTTCTTTCCCGAAGACAGAGGGCATCACCATTCCCTCCTGAGCTTTCTTCTGTTCTTGCCATTCCTGTGCTGTTAGAAGCTGAAGCAGGTCTCCTTGGGTCACCACTGCATCCCCCTAAAATGCAGTCTCTATTGCAGGAGATTTTGGTTCAGTCCATGGCTAACAAGAAAAGTCCAGCCATAAAGCTACTTCATCATCTCCTCCCACCTAAATATTTCTTCTTCTAACATCTCAGGTCCCGGACTGTCTCTTTTCCACTACAAATCAAGGAGGAGTAATATTTTACAAAGCCCTCATTTCCTGGAAAGGGTTAAAAGTTCAGACTCCCCAGACGGCTGATATCTCGGTCCAGCGTTCCGTCTCCCACGCTGGGCACCATCCCCCCCCCCCCCCCCCCTTTCTCCTTCTCCTCTGCCGGCAAATCTCCAGGTGACGTCAGGCTCTCTGTCACTTTCCCTCTGTGGGGGGGGAACAAAGGCATCTCTGCTTCTCTCCACCCTTCCGTCCACAGGAGCTGGCTCGGTTCCAGACCTTCAGCCCCTTGGCCTACCTGGACAAGGCCACGTGGCTTCCCCTCCCCCACCCAGCCCATGGCTGGGCAGGGGAGAGCCTGCACTCTCTGACGACCGGAACCAAAGAGACAGTTCTCCTGGGAGTTCTTGCTTTTAACCCCCTGTGTTCTCAGAGGCGTGTCCATACTTTCAGTGGTCACTCCAGGTGCCAATATCCAAACCTGACCACTGATTGGTTTGACCCAACTTCCTGGAAAAAAATTCACTTCCATGTCAAACCACGACAATATGTTAAGAGAAGTTTTATAGATTTATAGTTATGTTTTACCCCCGCCTTGCGTTGTTATCAGGGGACGGCCTGGGTTTGGGACGTTTGGGAGGGTCAGCTTGCTACTGTGGCAGCATCTGACCTCCAGTCAGGATTTAAGGAAGTAAACTCCACCACTGGACAGTGAAGAAGGAGTCGATGGACAGAACATTGGGGGGAGCTAAAGGGTTAAAAGGTGAAACCTCCATTGTGTGGGTGAGCACATGGTGGGAAAAATCCTTTGTTCTTGGAACCGTAATATTTTCTCTATTCAGTCTTCTGTTGTGTTTTTGATAAGGTTTTAATAAACCTTTTAAATTTTTCGAAAGTATAATTTCTCACAAATGGGCGCTCTCCCCAGGATTTGCACCTCGCTCCAGTGGTGCTAGGAGTTTTCAAAAGAGGCGTGCCCCGCCACACATTTGGCAGAATCTATCGGACTCTCCCAGGACTACCAGCAGTCGCAGGTCGAAAGCCTGAAGACATCAGGAGACTGGATAAAGAAAAGAGGGGAAGGGGGGTGAGTACCATCCCCATAACTATTTTTGGCCAGATCATGGTTCCATAATTCCAATATATTAACATGAGCTTCACATCAGTAATATATATGGACCCATCCTGGTCAGCTGAAGCTTCAGGATAATGGAGGGTTGGAAGCAGGGCAGGATGCGAGGGTGAGAAAAGTGGGAGGCCTGTGATGGGGACCACGTGGCCTGCGAGACGCGTGAGATTGAAGGATTTGTGGGGACTCAGAGCGGGGGTGGTTCCTGGGCACAACCAGCGGTATAATTTCCAGAACCAGCCGAGATTGGACTGGAAACAGGGCGACCGCCGAGGGGTTTGCAGCAGAGGGGTCACCCAGGAGTAGGTGTAACACTCCACATGGCGTGGGTGGGATTCACGCAGCGGAGCCAGTGAGCTCATGAGCCACTCGGAGGGGGGGTGGAGCTGCCGAGCCAAGCCCCAACGGGTCAGGGGCAGAGATGCTGAGCCAAGCCGCTCGGAGTGGGGGCAGAGCTGCTGAACTGAGCTGCTCGGAGAAGGGGTGGAGCTGCCAAGTTGAGTCAGGCAGGGTGGGGAGCAGAGTGCGACCATGGAGTGGAAGCCCTCTGGATCGTAAGTGTTTTTTGGAAGATGCATAAAGCTGGGTTTTTTCCTTTTTTTTCCTTTTCTTTCACTCTTCGCTTTCCTTCTCCTTCCGCCTTTCCTAGTTTCTTTCTTCTTCTCCTTTCCCTCTCCCTTCTTAGGGACGTGGGCCTTGCTGGGAGAGTGTGTAATTAGCTGATATGGGGAGGCGGGGTCTGTCGGGAGGGCCTGTGATCTGCTGGTCAGGATGGGATTATGGGTGATTAGCGAATCCCCAAGGGAAGAAGCAGAAACTGAGGAGGTACCAATGGGCATACCACCAGATAGCCCACTGAGAAGGGAATTAGCCTGGTGGAAATATGACCCAAACACCAGAGATAAGGATGAGAGCAAAATGGTTCAGTACTGCATGGTAGAATGGACCAGAAGGGCAATTAGGGGCGATCATGTACCATGGCCAAGATATGGATCAGACAAAGGATGGATATGTCAGGCATTAAACATCTATGTAAGAGCTAAGAAACCATTCAATCAGGAAGAGAGTGACTATGCTGCCTGCTGAGAAGGGGAGACTTCACCCTTGAAGAGCAGCATGTTTAAGGTAACAGAACATAAAAATGGGACGCGTTAGAGCACTTGCTCCCCCCCCCTCCAGTAGCTCCAACTGCAGCCCCCTTGCCCCCTGATGGACCTAGCCAAAACACCAGAAACAAGGTGGCACGACAAGAGGAAAGCGGATCAGAGGATGGGAGCCAAGCATCGGGACTGTACCCCCTGAGGGAAGTACCACTAGGTGGGGTACAGGGAGGAACTGGATTCGTAACCATACCTCTCAGTTCCTCTGACGGGAGAATGTTCAAAACAGAATTAAAAGGACTATTAGAAGACCCCATTGGATTAACGGAGCAGTTAGACCAGTTTCTAGGTCCCAATATTTATACATGGGAAGAAATGCAATCAATAATGACTATGTTGTTCACACCAGAGGAAAGACAGATGATCCGGGCAGCTGGGATACGGATATGGGAAAGGGAGTGTGTGCAAGGACTTCCTGGGGATCTGAAAATGCCTGTAGTGGGCCCCAATTGGGACCACAACAGCACTGGGGGGAGGCAAGACATGGAGGAATATAGAACATTGATTATAAGAGGTATCAAAGAGGCAGCTCCATGTAATGAAAATGCTCATAAAGCTTTTGATGAGCGGCAAAGGAGGGAAGAAACCCCAACAGAATGGCTAGAAAGACTGAGGAAAAATATGAGGCAATATTCAGGGGTTGACCCTGACACAGTGGCCGGACAGATCTTACTAAAGATAAATTTTGTCACTCACGCCTGGCCAGATATACGAAGAAAGTTAGAAAAATTAGAAGGTTGGCAAGAAAGGAGGTTAGAGGATCTTTAAAGGGAGGCACAGAAGGTGTATGTAAAGAGAGACGAAGATAAGGCCAAGGCGAAAGCCAAGATAATGGTAACTGCCATCAGGAAATGAAATCAGCATGTAAAGAACTACCCAGGTAAGGGAGGGGGACTCCGAATGCGGGAAGATAGACGGATGGGGGATGCAGCTCCCTGGGACTAGACACAAAAAGGAGAATTTGGGAGACGGGGGAACCTTAGACCAGTTTGCTTTTACTGTAAAGAGAATGGGCATTTCAGAAAGAATTGCCCCCAGAGGGAAAAGGACCTGAGGGTCTATGGGAGTGAGCAAAAAGGGGAAGCGGAAGATTAGGGGTGTCAGGGGTTCCACCTCCTGGGGACAGAATACCATCAGGAGCCCTTAATAACTTTAAAAATAGGTCCCCAGGAGGAAGAATTTAAATTACTAGTAGACACGGGGGCTGAAAGAACTTGTGTTTGTAAAATTCCAAAGGGGTGCAGAAAGGGTCAAGATACTGTGCAAGTAGTAGGTGCAAAAGGAGAAGGGTTCAAAGTCTCAGTTATAAAGGAAGTAAAGTTTGAAGGGGCAAATAAAAAAAGGAATTGGGGATGTTCTATTAGTTCCAAAAGCAGGGTGCAATTTATTAGGATGGGATTTACAGGTGCAGTTAGACATTGGAGTACTCCCAGAGGAAGGGAAAATGGCAGTTAAGCTTCTTCAATTAAGGGAAGAGGATGAGGAGAAAATTCATGAGATACTGTGGACAAAACCAAAAAAATCAAGGTAAATTGAACATGAAACCCATAGTAATAAAAATAGTTAATGAGAACCATCCAGTCTGGGTACGACAATACCCACTCTCCCTGGAAGGGAGACGAGGACTGCAGCCGGTGATCCAGGACCTACTTGAAGAAGGGACCTTAGAACCATGTATGTCTCCCCCATAATACACCCACATTACCAGTAAAGAAGTCAGATGGGACTTACAGGCTTGTCCAAAATTTGAGAGAAGTGAACAAAAGAACAGTGAATCGGTACCCAGTAGTACCTAAGCCCTATACACTACTGAGTAATATCCCCCCAGCACACCATTGGTTTGAGTGTGATAGACCTAAAAGATGCTTTTTGGGCATGCCCACTAGCAGGGGGAAGTAGGGATATATTTGCCTTTGAATGGGAAGACCCCGATTCCAGGAGGAAGCAACAGCTTTGGTCGACTAGGTTACCCCAAGGGTTTTCCGAATCCCCAAACCTATTTGGTCAAGCCCTGGGAGAAGTACTGCAACTCTTCTCCATCAAACCTGAGATAAAGCTCATCAAATATGTAGATGATTTGCTTCTCTCAAGACAGGAAGAAAATGAAGTTTGGGAATCCACTATTGCATTGTTCAATTTTCTGGGGGCCAAGGACTTCTGGTATCAAAAGGGAAACTTCAATTTGTAGAGCGTGAAGTAAAATACCTAGGACATGTAATTTGTCAAGGCAGCCCGTGACTGAACCCTGAGAGAATTGCGGGGATAGTCTCACTCCCACGGCCAAAAACTAAGAGGGAAGTTAGAAGGTTTCTAGACTTGTTGGGATATTGCAGGCTATGGATTGAAGGATATACGTAGGCTGTCAGGTTCTTTTATGAAAGGTTAGTAGAAGAAGAGATTAGGTGGGAAGAAGATGATGAACAAAAGTTTGAAGCTTTAAAGCAAAAATTAGTCAGTGCACCAGCTGGGGGTGACCAATCTGCATTCAGGAGGTGGCAGCAACCACCGTATTCGTAGAGAAAAGCAAAAAATTAACCTTTGGGGGAAAATTGAGAGTATATACCCCGCACTCAGTTAGAAGTATCCTAAGCCAAAAGGCTGAGAAATAGCTCACTGATTCCCGAGTACTAAAGTATGAAGCCATCTTAATAGATAATGATTTATAGCTAATCGTGAGTAACCAACTCAACCCTGCCCAGTTTTTATATAGAGAAGCAGGTGAGGAATTGCCTAGAAGTTATCAACTATCAAACCAAAGTAAGAGAGGACCTAACAGATCAACCACTCCAAGGTGGAAAATGATTGTACATCGATGGATCTTCAAGGGTAATCCAGGGGCACCGTGTATCGGGGTATGCTATAGTGGATGAAGGGTTAGTATCCATAGAAAAGGGAAAGTTACCTTACAACTGGTCAGCCCAAGCATGCGAGTGGTATGCCCTAAAGCAAGCTCTGGAAATATTGGCACAGAAAAGGGGAACAATATATACAGACTCAAAATGCATTTTTGGAGTAGTGCATACCTTCGGAAAAAATTGGGACAGGAGGGGGCCATTAAATTCAAAGGGAAAGAGACTCATTCACGAAAAACTTCTAAAAGAAGTGTTAGAAACCGTACAATTACCAGAGAAAGTAGAGGTGGTATATGTTAAAGGACATCAAAAAAGGGCGACTCAAGAGGCGCGAGGGAACAATTTAGCCAATTTAGAAGCTAAAACTAATGATAATATTACCCCCCATGAGAGAAATGCAAGAAGTCCCTGTATTCAGTGAGACAGAAGAGGAAGAACTCCTTAAAATAGGAGCCAAGAAAGATAACGAAGGGAGGTGGACATTAACATGTGGGCGGCAAATGTTAAATAAACCCTTTGCCAAGAAAATGCTAGAAGGCATACATGGGACAGCACATTGGAGTACACAAGTGCCAAATGATCAATTTCTAAGGGACTAGGGTTGCATAGGAATTCTCAGGATAGCAAAGCAGGTGACCAAAAGGTGTGTGATATGTCAACAAGTAAATAAGAAGGTCATGAGGAAAACACCCAGGGGAGGGCGAGAACTGGCCTTACGGCCTTTTACAAAACATGCAAGTAGTATTTACTGAGCTTCCCCAGGTACAGCGGTAGAAGTTTTTCCTAGTGATAGTGGATCACTTGGCTCATTGGGTAGAGGCGGTACCCACTGTGAAAGCAAATGCCAATGTTGTGAGTAAAACACTTCTAGAATCAATCATTCCCCAATATGGGATGGTGAACAGGATTGATTCAGACTAGGGAATTAATTTCTCATCGAAGATATTGCAGCAAGTTGTTCAAGCCCTGGGAGTAAAATGGGAATTACATACTTGTCCTAGGGTGACGTTATGATGCTTGTATCCACAGTCGTCTGTTTTGTTTATGCTGGATATTATGTTCTGTGTATTCAAGACTGGCTCTGAAAAGTAAAGTTCTGTTTTGTTATCAGCCTGCTCACTCCCCCACGGTCTGCTGGATGCAGACGGCAGTACATAGTGCTTCTTTTGCTTTTTCTTTTGCTTTTGCTTTTTCCTTTGCCCTTGCTCTTTGCTCTTGCTCCTGCTTCTGCTTGCTTTTGCTTTTTGCTTGTTAATTAGTTTAGCTGGGCAGTCCAAATTTTTCCCTTGCCTGTCTTTCTTTCCCTTTTCTTGGAACCATTCGAACTTGCTCTGGACTGGGACCTGGAAAACACCGAGAGTTTGCACTTTGTGACCTGCAGCAGCCATTCCCAGTACCGGAGGGGCCAATAACAGAGCGACCACTCCCAGGAGAGACTTTCTGAATTTGTCATCTCTTCAGAGCGGTGAAAGAGTTTTTGTCATCTGATGTTGTTCTTTTTTTTTTTATTTTTCTTTTTTTTTTTTTTTTTTGTGCTGGGGAGTGCTTTGCCTGTTAAATAAACAGGATTTTTTCCGCTTCTCTCCAAGGAAATTCTTCCCGAACCAGGTGGGGGGAGGGGCCATGGGGGTTTGCTTTCTGGGGCCTCCTTCCGGAGGTTTTCTCCAAAATTTGCCCTAAACCAGGACAATACTCCATGGCATCCACAGAGTTTCCGTCAGGTTGAGGGAATGAATCAAACTCTTAAAAGAACTCTAGTGTGGCAAGCACATTTCTCTCTCTCTCAGGATTTTTTATTGAGGTGCACAGAGAGAAATGAAAGAGAAAACAATTTCTATTTCTGCTCTTTGTTTTTGTCTTGTGGAATGTGTTTGGAGAATTGTTTACCCAGAGTGAGCGCTTGGTTGGATCATGGTGGATTGTTTGGGCCTGACAGCCAATCGGATCCACCTGTGTCTGGACTCTGGCAAACAGGGTCACGAGTTGTGAGTAGTGAGATATGATAAAGTAGCATGTAGTATTTAGTATCCTCTTTTATATAGCATATTAATGTATTATAGCATAATTATAATAAAGAAATCATTCAGCCTTCTGAAATGGAGTTAGACATCATCATTCTTCCCATTGGGTTCGCCGACATCTACAACAAGTGGTGACCCTGAACGCTGGATGAAGAACCAGGACCTGGATCGGTCCACAGCCGTGATTTAACACAGGAAAGGAGGTGAACCCTCTTGAAAAGGCATGTCCGATATCCCTGCGAGGGATAGGGGAGGTAAGACGCCGTGGGAACCCTCTCTATAGGACCAGGTGCAGCCCCGAGCCGTTTGCCGTAACGGGACGCCTCTGCCTTCCTTTGAAAGGTACAGATTTTCTGATAATAGTACTACCCTGATCTGGGGTGGACTTTAACCTTGGGAAGAGATGTCTGCAGATTTCAACATTGGTTTTTCTTGTGTACATGGCCCTATACTTGTCATCTGGAGAGATTTGGCTCGGGTCAATGGAATTTCTATCCCTGATGATGTTTTTTTGGAGTTTCTTGAATATGCAGACAGTCGTGTTTTTTTCGGGGATCTGGCTTTTTCCCTGAATACAGAGGCTTGGAGATCCCTGTATTTCCTCATCAGGCAAAGCATCATGCGAGATCTCTGGCCATTTCGATACATGAAAGTTTATTTAGAGCTTCTTCCGACAGTCCAGAATAGACCCCTTTTCCGATAATCCAGTCTTTGCTGCAGGTGCCCCCCCGCGAAAAGGCGGGGGGGGCAGAGCCTTTGTCCGTGGCTCAGAAGTTTTCTTCTGCTTCTGCGCAGAGGGAGCCTCCTCCACCTCCTCCTCCTGCAGCGTGTGAGCCCCGCCTCCACGTCCCTTCGGAGGGTGCGGGGCCACTCCCGGCGGAGGCGGAGACGCCGCTCCGCCCGCCGGTTTCCCCGCCTGCAGCCGTGCCTCCTCCTCCTCCTCCTGCCCATTCGGAGCTGGGAGACACACCCGCCGCTGAGAGCCAGCCTGAAGCCACCTCGGCAGGGGCGGAGACGCCGCCTGCGCCGGCTCCCGCGCCGGCCCCTGCCTCGAAGTTGTCAGCCACGCCTCCGGCACCGCCCGTCATCGCTCCCGCGGCGGCGGCTGCGCCCCCTGCACCAGCGGCCGATCCCTCCACAGCGGTCGGTTCCGCCGCGCCGGTGGCCCCGCCCGCCGGCAGGGAGCCTGTTCCCGATGCGAGCTGTGATGATATAGAAGACCCCCAGCCTGCGGCGCCGGCCGAGGACCTCCCCGCGCCGGCTCCGCCGCCGACATCGGCTGTGATGCGCGCCTCGCCGCCCGCACCGGCCCCCGCGCTGGCCCCGCTGGTCCCGGCTGCCCCGCCGCCTCCCGCGGCTTTCGCCGGGTCGCCAGGCGCTGCCAACAGCAACAGCAGCGAGCAGCAGCAGCCTGGGGCCGCGTTGGAGCGGACTCCGCCGTCTCCAATCAGCCCGGGGTCCCCTCCCAGCCTGTTCTCTGCTGCTGGCGCTCCTCGGCAGCTCCTTGCAGCTGCCGCGAAAGTGAAAGTTATGAAGTTTAGTGCCTTTCTGGGGAACAGTGTTTTTCTTGGTCCAATTCTTGCTTGGGTGGGGGATTCTCGCCGGAGCTCGAGGCCCCTCGCCCCTCCCGCTCACGTTTGGGGGGGCGGGGGGGATGAGTTCTGGGAATGCTGCCGCTGGTCTTGTGCCCGGAGAGCGTGGGGGTGCTGCCTCCAGGGGTCAGAGAGCTGCGTGCCGGCCCAACCATGCCGCGGATCCTGAGAATCAACATTTCTCTGGGAAAAACACCTTCTCTGCTGAGCCCTGGGGCAGTTCTTGTGTCATGCCCTCGTTTGAGGGGCGGAGGCAACCGCGTCCTGAGCGGCTGTGGCTGCGGCCACGGCCAGGCGCGGTGCGGGATGAACACAATGATGGAAGACTTGCCGTGACACTGGCCGCGTGGTGGGGGCGGGCTGTGAAGATGAAGATCCCGCCCCGCCGGTCGGGCTGGGACCGATTGGTCCAGCCCCCTGGCCAGAGGGCCCCGTGTGTGCCCTCCACGGCCGGGTTTGGGATCTTGGCTCTGCCCGCATGGACCGGGGCCGCCAGCTGCGCAGGGTCTTAAAGCCTGCTATTTGCTGGGCATTCTGATTCCGAGATTAAAAAAAACAAAAAAAAAAAAACAAAAACAAAAAAAAATTATATTTAAGATTAATTAAATAGAGGTGGTTGAAAAGACAAAAAACGAGAAAAAAAGTGGTTGATTTAAGAGTTTTGGCCATGGCATTTCAGAGATTTTTTTCAGTTTTTTTTAAATTTGGTGATGGTTTTTTGCACAAGAAAGGTATGTTTGCATGGTTGACCATCAGCCCAGAGTTGGTTTTATCAGTTGTTGCAGTCTCTGGGATGACATTCAGTGTCTTGGTATTAGATAATTATATGATGTCACATCTGGGTTTTGTTTATGGGTTTTTAATTGTTGTTTGGACTTTCTTCAGTTGTTTTGTTTTAGGATTCAGCAGTTCTCTGTTTCAGCATTGAAAAGGACTTTTGAGGATGTCAAGATCAATGTTTCCAATCAAGGGACACCTTCTCCTGAGAATCAGTTGTTTGGACTTTGAAATTTGAGCATTCTTTTAATTGTTGTTTGGGTTTTTATGTTGTAAGTTTTGTTTTAAAGAATTGATAGATGGTTTGCAGGTAAAGGATCTCTTTGAACATTCCACATCAGCATTTGATTTGGCTTTTGATTGATAACTAGCAAACTGATAAGGGGACCTCTTGAGATGTGTTTGCTCTCTTTTGCAGGACCCTGCAGAAGAATTGCAGATGCAGTTTTTTTATTTTTTAATTTATACTAAAATGGTGATATGTGGCAAGCACATTTCTCTCTCTCTCAGGATTTTTTATTGAGGTGCACAGAGAGAAATGAAATAGAAAACAATTTCTATTTCTGCTCTTTGTTTTTGTCTTGTGGAATGTGTTTGGAGAATTGTTTACCTAGAGTGAGCACTTGGTTGGATCATGGTGGATTGTTTGGGCCTGATGGCCAATCGGATCCACCTGTGTCTGGACTCTGGCGAACAGGGTCACGAGTTGTGAATTAGTTAGATATGAGAGTTAGAGAAAGTAGCATGTAGTATTTAGTATCCTCTTTTATATAGCATATTAATGTATTATAGCATAATTATAATAAAGAAATCATTCAGCCTTCTGAAATGGAGTTAGACATCATCATTCTTCCCATTGGGTTCACCGATATCTACAACACTCTAGTTGCGCTAATGATTGAAACCCAGATGTCATGGATAAAATGTCTCCCTTTAGCCTTGTTAAGAATTAGAACCCAACCCCGGTCAGATCTGGGGGTGTCACTTTATAAAATGATGTTTGGGTTACCTTTCCTGACCTCACCCCAGAAGGTTGCCACCTATGAGGAAGGGGAAGCCAATGCCAAGAAATATGTTATATCTATAGCCCAAACCTTAGAAGGGCTAAGACATAAAGCGGCAATTCCTCAAACTTCCACCCTGGATTTCAGAATCCATATTAACCCCAGGGTTGGGTGATGATCAAGCCATGGAGAGATCAGCCTCTAACTCCTCAGCGGGAAGGTCCCTTTCAGGTACTGCTCACCACTGAATTGGCTGTGCAAACTGCAGGGCGGGGAAAGACTCATGCAAACAGCGTCAAAGGCCCAGTAGAAGAACCCAAAGAATAGACTATAACATCCAGGCCAGGTGAAATGAGATTGACTCTCAAGCAGAGACTGAGACAGCCAGAAAAACAACAAAACACCCAAAAAGTAGAGTCAAGTTTCCACCAGCCAGATCAAGAACTGTTTTCCTGTTTTAATGGGTGAGAATTACAAGCATCTGTTGAGGGGAAGTACACAAAGAACCATAAAAGGTAATAAGACAGCTTCTTTAAGAAAAGAGGACAAAGGAAGGAGGACAAGACCGGCTTGGCCTCCTTGTTGGCTACGAAGAAGACTCCATAGCCCTTTTGCGGGTAGCAGCCCTGTAGGCATGGTAAGGTAGGTGCAAAAAGGCCATGGTGGACCTCTATATTTCCTCAACTGTCTTTTAATACAAAAGAGACTGGAGGGAAAGACCGAGTTAGCCTCTGTACTCACCACTTGGAGACGCCTGCTATGGGTAGCAACCCCATAGGCTAGACAGATGGGAGTAAAAGCCATACTGGACCTCTGTCATGTACTTTTGTTCATTCCGGATAAGGGTATCCAAGGAAAACCTGGGATTTTTATCCCTTTGGTTCCCTCTGTCCTTGCCCACATCAACTGATGCTAGTATGACTCATTGAGTTTAATTGTTTGAGCCAAATAACTTGTGGAAAAGGAAAAGGGGGGATTGTGATAGATGAGTAATGTGATGATTGACTCTCAAAATTAAAGGCGAATATCATGTATATATGTTAAGAGAAGTTTTATAGATTTATAGTTATGTTTTACCCTCCCCCTTGCATTGTTATCAGGGGGTGGCCTGGGTTTGGGACATTTAGGAGGGTTGATTTGTTACTATGGCAACATCTGACCTCCAATCAAGATTTAAGGAAGTAAACTCCACCACTGGACAGTGAAGAAAGAGTCAATGGACAGAACTTAGGGCGGGGCTAATGGGATAAAAAGCAAAACCTCCATTGTGTGGGTGAGCACATGGTAAGAAAATTCCTTTGTTCCCGGCGCAGTAATATTTTTTTCTATTCAGTTTTCTGTTGTGTTTTTGATAAGATTTTAAGAAAGATTTTTAAATTTTTTGAAAGTATCATTTCTCACAAAGCTGAAACTTAAGGCATCATGTGAGCCACAGGGTGGTGTGAGAACATAAACAATACAGTTGCATGTCTCAAAACCCTGTCCCCATATGCGGCTGTGCGTTACTTTTCCTGGCCCCGGTCGGTTCCCAAGCGCCCAGCTTGGTCGGCTCCCGAGCGCCCAGCTTGGGCGCCTCGGCTTCTCATCAGGATCGGTGCTGGCCGCTACTTCCGGGTGCTTCTGCAGCTGCGCCCCGGGATGGGCTGGCTGCACGCTGCCGTCGGCGCAATGGAAGAAATGAAGAGGCAGGAATTCGTCCAAATCCGTCCATGTGGCGGCTGGATGCTTTATTGGTCCTGAGAGCCGCGATGGAGAAGATGCAGCCCGCTTCCAGCCTCGCTTGGACGAATCTGGCAATGAGTCTGGGGGGGGAGCGGGATGATATAGGGGAAAGGATAGGGGAGGACAGGAGCCCTCCGCCCAATGAATGCAGATGCCACGGCGGTGACGTGGCCACAGCGACCAATGGGAACATGACGGGGGTGGACACGGAGCTTCGGGGCCAGTGGGACTGCGAGAATGAGGTTACGAGCATGGAACTCCCGGGGCCGGACGGGGGAGTGGGCACAGGAGTGGCAGGGGAGAAAACCCAATGGCAGGCAGCCTGGGGCTGACTTCCGTGGGGGGGGAAAACACGGGGGATGCACAAGGATACATAGAACCGGTAAACTAACAAAGACCAGAACCCCCATTCTGAACCCAAACCCATGATGCAACAATTCCCCGCTTTAAAATATATAAAAAAGACCGTTGCTTTGACTTGGATCTTCATGCGGTGGCCTCTTCTCCCAGCTTCTTCTGCTGCTGCGACTGCAGTGGATGCTTTGCAGGTGGAGAGGGCCTGGAGATGATGCTGGAGCTGTTTTTTCCCTGGGTGTTTGGGGATAGGGGAACTAGGGCAACAACTTTATTATAAACATGTGAACTGGGGACATAACTGGACTGAAGTAGTTGTATGGAGAATGCTATTTAGGGGGATGTTGAGTCCCTTTCCTCTCTGCAGCACCTGCGATTGGATGCAACCCCTTGATTGGTGGGATCACTGGTTGCATCCACTGGCACTGTATCGCTCTGACTTACTGTCCTGGAATGTAAGGTTTTACACGCCTCCTGGGGATCCACCTGATTCCTGAGGGCGTGGATATGCAGGCATATCCCCGTCCCCAGGTCAAAAGTGGGAATGGACCCTGGATTTCTTTAGAGTCCGGATCCCTCACTAACACTGGAGGCCTCTCCTCTGGTTGGAGCTCCTGATGTTGTTTGAAATGTCTCAGGGATGGTGGTTCTGGTCTGTCAAAAGAACGGTTTAGGAAATTGATGGTAAACAATGCCTTGCAGAGCCTCTCATGCGATGACAGCACTCGCACATCTCCCCGCTGTTTCCGGAGGACCTGCTTCAGCGTCTGATGAGTCTTCTCTATTATGGTCTGGCCGGTGGGGGAGTGAGGAATCCCGGCCTTATGTTCAACCCCCCATTCCTGCAGGAAGTTGCTGAACACCCTGGAAGTATAAGCTGGACCACTGTCAGTTTTAATTGTGGCTGGGACCCCCAAAGGGTCATGCAAAGGCATGTATGGGGTGTTTTCTCACGTCTGAGGCCCTTTCCCCTATGTGTGGGCTGAGGCAAAGACCGCTCCCGAGAAGGTGTCCATGGTTACATGGACATTACTGAGTTTCCCAAATTCGGGGACTTTGGTGACATCCATCTGCCATACCTCGCAACTGCGGAGACCTCTGGGATTCACACCTGCTCCCAGCGTTGGTAAAGATGCCTCCTGACAGTTGGGGCATGAGGCCACAATTTCCCTGGCTTGGTCACGCTGCAGATGGAACTGGCATACCAGACCTGAGGCATTTTGATGGAACTGCTGATGGTTCAGCCTGGCCTGCTCGACTATATTCGGCTGGCCTCCCAGCTCTACTGGGGCTGCCAGGGCGTCTGCTCTGCGGTTCCCTTCAGCAATAAAGCCTGGGAGATCCGTGTGTGATCTCACATGCACCATATAAAAGGGATGCTCACGGTTAGAAACCAGGTGTACCAATTTTGTGAGCAACCCGAAGATGACCTGATTTGGGACCTCTTTGATGACTGCATGTTCTGCTCTAGACACTGCTCCTGCTACATACGCAGAATCCGTTGCCAGATTAAAAGGTTGATCGAATTTTTCAAAAGCCCTCATGACAGCATCTAACTCAGCTACCTGTGGGGAACCTTCCACTACCTTAACGTCAGATTCCCACAACTGAGTCTCTGGGCCCTTCCAAGTCACCACTGACTTGTGGGACTTCCCTGACCCGTCCGTGAACACTGTCAGTGCTCTGAGTGGCTTTCTACTTTGTAATTCTTTTGGCAACAATTTGAACTCTGTGTTGAACAGATGATGGCCAGGATGTCCAATTTGAATTTGGCCTGAGAAGCCATCTAGACCAAACTGCAAATTCTCATTTTGCCTTAATAGATGTTCAAAGGTCTCCTTAGTCATTTTCCCCGTGGATATTTTGATGGGGAGGTGGATACATGTGAAGTCACATCCAGCTAGTACTTGCAGACAAGCCCTGGCCCGTATTATGAGCTGCGCCATCAGCTCTTGTGGCCTGGTGATGCTCTTGCACTGTCTGTGGCCAAGGAACACCCACTCTGTTATTAAGAGGGGGTCCCGTTGACCCTTGTTCCACTGGAATATCATTCCATATAAATGGGGTAACTCACCTAGGATGATGAAGCAGAAAGGCAGCCCTGGTTGACAGCGATGGGCTTGCCTGCTCGCTATGGTGGTCTGGACCTTCTCGAGTGCGGCTCTGGCCTCCCAGGTCAGGACTCTCAGGGAACTTAAACCCTCATCTCCCTCCCTTTCTGCTAATAAGTCGAAAAGGGGGGATAGTTCCCTCGTGGTGAGTCCCAGCCAAGGTCTGATCCAATTCAACGATCCATACAAGCGCTGGATGTCATTCAGCGTCTTGGGGTTGTTACTTATCTGAATTTGTTGAGGCCTAATTGTTCGATTATTAATTTCTAGGCCCAGGTACTTCCAGGGTGGTAGCAACTGTACCTTCTCTTTTTGTAACTCAAATCCGGCCACCGACAAGGCCCTAACAGTGTCCTCCAGAGCTGCTTGTAGGACCTCGCTGTCAGGGGCACAAATTAGCACGTCATCCATGTAGTGATAGAAAATGCAGGATGTCCACTTGGCACGCACTGGGGACAGAACCCTGGCTGTTGGGGAAGATGAAATAGCAAAGCCCTATAAATATGATGGCCTGGCAAAAGAATCAGAGAATATAGATATTGAGATGAAAACAAGGTTTGAAATACCAAACCTTAATCACTAAGCATCTCGAAAACAATAATATAGCCAAGCTGAAAGCAATCCCCCTTTCTGATGATCTAAAAGGTCAAATTGGATGTTCTGTATCACCCCCCAATGTATGGTTCATCCCATACCTGTAACCCTCCCCTGAAGTATCAGGTATCTGTAACCCCATTGGCCCAAGTCCTGTCCCAGCCCACCTTGAAGGCCCCTGATAAGGTGTGGCTGAGGGACCGGATTCTCTCTTGGACCTTCCTCTTGGGACGCCCACCTGGCACCCTCTCTCTCTCTCTCTCTCCCCACTCTCCCTGGGCCTGCCACGAGTTGTAGCTGGCAACACCAAGCAAGGCCCTTCACCCTTTACAATAAACCATATGTTCTAAAGACCTGGCTTCAGAGATCCCTCATCACCACCCATCCAAACCGTCCTGGAGCCCAGCAGTCCCCACAGATTGGCGCCCAACGAGGAAGACCGACCCCCACAGACCGGCAACCACACATGTCTGAAGACCTCTTCAGCTTTTCTACCTGTGGGAGACTTCTCCATGGACGGTAACTAAATAACCAGTTGTAGCCTCCTAATCGGTGTCGTGAGCACGGCGTATCGTTGCTGGGCAGCATGAAAGCCGGAGCTCTATAACTTTGCCGAGGCAATCCTCAAGCACGGGGATTCGTTCCCACGTAGCGAGTACCTGGAGCTCTTGGAGGAATTCGCCTGGCAATCCTCGAGCATAGGCGGCCGCTGCTGCGCGGCAGCTACCTAGAGCTCTCTGAGGAACCTCGCCGTGGCACCCCGCCACGTGCACCGAGCACAAGCGAGCACTGCTCTGCACTGCCCGCACTGAAGCTCTGAGTGGAGTCTGGAGGCCCCGAGCACGGAAAGACGTTCCTGAGCAACGCCTGAAACCGGAGCCCTGAGGGGGACCTCAAGCAGAGTCCTGAGCGCCGACTGGAGTGCCTGGCCAGCCCCCCACGTCGGAGTTCTGAGTGAGGACCCTGCCCCTGCGATATCGAGGTGAGCTACACTGGTGTAAAAATGGGACAATCCCACTCTGCCCCTGATCGGGATCTCTATAAGGAACTTAAGCATTCTTTACGCTGCAGTAACAGTACTTTACCTAAGCAAGAGCTAAAAAACCTTTTAGAATGAACTCTAGTTAACTTCCCAAATGCGGACCGTTCAGCCGTCTTTACCAGAGACTTTTGGGACTCAGTTGGAAATAGACTCTTTAATAATATTTCACGCTGGGATTTGACTGGCGTTGACCTTCTCCCGGCGTGCAGAGCCTTGGTTGAGCTGTTTGCTGCACAGCAGAAGCCCGCGGCAGCCGCTCAGCCGGACCACGCTGTCCCTGAAAATCCCCTCCATACTGCCGCGAGTCCGCAGCGGAGCACGCCCCCCGCCTCCCCACCGCGCCACGCGGCTGCGGCGTCCGCGGCCCCTCCCCCCGCCCTCGCGGTCGCGGCACCCATTGCCCAAGCCCCCCCACCGGACCCCGCGGCCCCTCCCGCCGCTCCCTCCATCCCCGCACGTTCCATTCCGTTCACCCCTGCCGTTCCGGTTGCCGTGGTTCGCCCCCCCCCGCTCTGGACCCATCATGTCGGGCCCCTCCTCCGCCTCCGCCCCAGCAAGCCCGCCCAGCAATGTAATCGCGGTAACACCCGCTGCTGGCACCGCACCGGCCCCGCCCCCCCCTTCCCCCGCGACCCTGGCTGTACCCCCCCTCCCCCCGCGAGCCATGTGCTGTGCGTCCATAGCCACCGCCATCGCCGGCCTCCTGCAGAGTCACGCGGCCATGCTTTTGCAAGCAGCGCAGGTTCCCCTCGCTGCCGCGGTGCTGGCGCTGCCTGATATCCCGCATACACCCTCTGTTCCTTCGCCGCCGCTGCCTTTCGTCGATTCCGGATCTACCGTGCTGACCACGACAGCGTCTTTTGTGCCGCGGGACGGAGCGGTCCAGCCCACCAAGCCGCCCCGTGCCTCCTGCGCTGTGGCTTCCCCACCGTTGTCACCACCCCCCTCCGACATCCCCAGTGCAACGGTCCCATGCATCCCCAACCACCCGGCCCCTGCCCCAGCACAGCTTGCGAGCTACCAGCGGCTGAGTTCCGCGGCACAGACGCCGGCTGGCCCTCCGCGCCCTGTCCCCGCTCCGCGGCGATCCCTAGCCAGCCCTCCCGTTCTTGCCACCGCTGCGGCTACGCCGGGGGCCACGGCCACCACCGGGGTCGCGACAGCAGCCCAGCCCTCTGCCCCTGCACCCCCCAGTGCACCCCTGTCTGCAGCGCCGCTGCCGGCTCGGAGCACCGCGGCACCGCCACAGCCCGACCCGCCCCCATCGCGCAGTGACGCTCCGGGACTCCACAGTGCAGCACTGCCATCCCCTGCAACCAACGACACCCTGGTGTTCCCTTCTATGGCTACAGACGCGGTCCCTACTGCGCTCCCCGAGGCGGCCGCCATGATGCCTCCCCACGCGGATCCCGTGACACGCCCCCCACATGCGCAGTCCCTGCGACCCTCGGAAGACCTGCCTCACGCCGCGACACCGCCGCCCCCCCACGCCGCCTCCACCACGCCTTTGATCCAGCCTCCCGGTTCCCACATGCTCCATGCTGCAGTCTACCCCCAGCCGACATCGCTGTGCCCTCCCACGCCAGCACCACCGCTCCCAATTCCAGCCGCAGGACACCAGCCCGCGCCGCCACAACTTCCGGGATCACCGCATCTACAACTGTCTCCGCCCACACCACCAGCCCAGCTGGATCCTGTTACAGCCTCATCACAATTAACACCCACTGCAGCGCGCCTCGCACAGCCTCTGGAAACCCCAACGCTACAGCCACCAGCAGTTCCTGTGCAGCCGCAGCCTCCAGCCGCCCTTCACCTGCCTCCATCGCCACCGAGTACCGTGCCTCCTCCCCCTGCGTCCCTGCCGCTGCCTCCGCATCCTGCACCTGACCCAAGCAGGATTGAACTACAACCAAGCACACAAACCGTGCAACGAGAAGGGGGAGGGTTGAATGTGACAGCCACTTTGACAAATACAGGACACATAGAGAACTGTGTTGCATTTCCAAATGCCAACCCTCTTAATGCTGAAAAGTCACCAGCATCAATCACAAATTCAGAAAATCCCCAGAAAAGTTTTGATAATCTTCAACTGACAGACTGGCATGAAATCACACGTGACATTTGCAAAGAGGAAAGCCTAAACCCTATAGCACTGCCTGTGATATTCAGCCAGCAAGCCGGTGGGCCCAGAACTTGGACAGCTATCCCATCTCATGAGGTGAAAGAATTGCGAAAAGCAATAAAGGACAATGGTATCTCCTCTCCATATTTTAGACAACTGCTGAAAAGTACCCTGGAAAGACATACACTCACACCAAATGACTGTAAAAATCTTGCTGGTATAATTCTTACAGACTCACAGTATATACTATGGGAACTTAAATGGAAGAGACTGCTTACAGGGGTACTAAACACTTATAGACAATGTACTGATCCAGACCTTCGTGCCCTCACCCTGTCTAAGCTAATAGGTGACCCACCTGATGACCAGAATGAAAATCAAGTGAATTTACCCAGAATGGTGTTAGATGACATCAAAAAGATGGCTCGCAAAGCTTTTTTGCAAGTTCAGCCTGCAGGAACTTTTGAAAAAGCCTACAATCTAATTAGTCAAGAGTCATCTGAACCATTCACCTCATTTGTGGACCGGGTGATCCAAGCAGCAGAGAGACAATGTGGCGATGATATAGCCCATCCAATAGTGATACGGGACATCATTGAAAATAATGCAAACGCAGAATGCAAGAGAGTCATCAAAGCCCTGGGAAAAGAAAGACCTACAGTGCCTGAAATGATTGATGCCTGCAACAAAATTGGGAGCCCACAGCATGTAGCAACAGTTCGAGTAAATGAACTTGGAGAAACTCTAGGAGAGAAAATTGAAAGGGTTCTTACAGCACAGGTAGCGCAAGCAAAAGCACAGGCAGCACAAGCAGAAGCACGAGACCAAAAACTTACTGAAATCCTAACTGCCTTGCATCTAAGGTCCCAGAAAAGAACGTGAAGCCCTACCACACATCAAAGCCCGCTGACACCCTCACATCAGCCAGTACTTCCACAAGTACAAACCGAGAAGCAAGCACCCAGACTTGAGCTGCGCAGAATCATCAGGAGAAAGTGATCTGCCAGGAACAGCTCAAGAAAAGAATGAAGTTTTATCGTTTGCGCGCGTGCATGTTGCTTTTGTTCTTTTGTTTTAGTTTTTGTAGTGAAGCTTTACCTGTAAGTCAACCAAAGACGAATGTCTGGATTGCTTTAGCCAAGTCTTCAGGCTCTGATACCATCTGTCTATCCATCCTGGCTAGACAATTTGTTTGATGGTTGGAGCTTTGCACCTTGGCTAAAGGAACTCTGTAAAGTAGGTTTGATTATTCTAATAGTGATAATTGTAGTTATAGTAGCAGTACCCTGTATACTTCAGTGTGTGCAGAACATAATGAGTAAGACAGTATCTAACATCTTAGTTGTTCATCAGAACGGGGGAGATGTTGGGGAAGATGAAATAGCAAAGCCCTATAAATATGATGGCCTGGCAAAAGAATCAGAGAATACAGATATTGAGATGAAAACAAGGTTTGAAATACCAAACCTTAATCACTGATCATCTTGAAAACAATAATATGTTTTCAAGAAACACGAAGGGGGAAACACGAGGGATGCACGAGGATACATAGAACCGGTAAGCTAACAAAGACCGGAACCCCCAATCTGAACCCAAACCCAGGATGCAACACCCATAGGATAAACCACCATCAAAGGAACTTGAGGTAAGTACAGACAGCACAGCAGGAAGTAGCTAATTCCAGGCCTAACACAGGTGAAGGTTTGGTTAGCATCCATACAAAACTCCCCACCATGGCAAACTGTGGGAAAGGAAGCAGCTGCTTACACACATGCCAGTCCAAGTTGTGGGAAGAGCATCTATGTTAGTAACCTTCTTCAGCTGTTCTCTGTTTCAGAATTCAGCAATTCTCTGTTTCACGACCAAGAAGGACATTCAGGGATGTCAAAGATCAACATCTCCAGCTAATGGACCTTATCCTGAGACTCAGCTGTTTGGACTTTGAAACAATGATCATTCTTTGCATTTTTGTTTGGTTTTCTAATTTTGTAAACCTTGTTGTAATGATATGATAGAAGTAGATATTCTACAGGTAAAGAATCTCCCTGACCATTCTAAATCAGCTTCTGAATGAGGTTCTCATTGGCAACTGATAAACCTCTTGAGCTGTGTTTGTTCTCCCTTCTGCAAAGGGCCCTGCAGAAGATTTGCAAACACAGATCTTCTTTTTTACAGTAAACAGGGTGAGACATGGTAATCACATATCCTCTGAACAGAGAGAGAGATAGCTTTCACAGGATATTCCTGAGAAGGTGTGAGAAAGCTCAGAGAAAAGAATGAGAAACAATTCTTATCTTCACTTGCTGCATCTGTTGTTGTGCAGAAGTGGAATGTGTTATGGAGATTTGTTTACCAAAGGGTGATTTCTTGATTGGTCACTGGTGATGGTGTTTGGATTGATTGACCTGTCTGGTCTGACTGTATCGGACTGTTTGCAAGAGCGATGAGTGTTTCTTAATAGTATAGTATGGTATAGTATAGTACAATAAAGCGATTGATCAGCCTTCTGCAGTCATGGAGTCAATGCTAATTATTACCAGTGGTGGGGACCCTGTGCTACAATAATTATTCTTTACTCAACTGGTGTCAGAATTAGAGGTTTAAGGAGCTTGACAGCATTTCCTTGCTTTTGAAGCACAGTTCTTGAGGAAGGATCTAAAACTCCCTGTGTGGTTAAGTTAGTATTATTTCATTATATAGCATTTATGCCTCCCATTTGATCCAGTGTTGATATATTTCCCATAAAATCAAAATACACAAGATTTTAAAGCTGTGTAACTGTGAAAAAATTTAAAATCAATCCCCCTGTCTTAGTTTAGGGCAAATTTGGGAGGAAATGTCCGAATGGGGTCCCTTCTATAAATCTATGTAAGGTATAGCACACTGCAGGGGCCAACATCAACAACAACCTTGATAATAAATAACAAATGCATTTACATTCCCGCTAAACATTTTAAGCAAACAAAGCTTTACTTGAGGAACTTGCAACAAAGGTACACAGTAATAGAATATCAGTTTTGCTGGAGTTAAATGCTAAAGGACATAAGATTAGCTTTTACTAGGATGTTTTTTAGATGAGATTAAGTTATTTGTTCTGCTTTTGGAAAACACTCGGCATAGTAAGATCATGAGTATTCCTACATTCTCTTACAACAGAAATCATTGAATGGGGTGATGTGTAGCACGGAAATTAAAATCGTACCACCATTATTTAATTGTAATTGCATCACAGCTATACATTGCTAAAACAGTTACTAAGAATGTACTTTATTCATCCTTTACACAGTAGTATCTTTATCTTACAGTGCTTCCTCATACTTTTGCTGCCTTCTGCAAACATGTCTTCCTTATATATTTCCTTCCTCCACCAGAAGCTGAAGGATGCCAGTGAGAATGCCTGTAGGGACTTCCACCATGAGGCAGAGCTGCTGATTAACCTGCAACATGAGCACATCATCAAGTTCTATGGTGTCTGTGTTGAGGGTGATCCACTCATGATGGTCTTTGAGTATATGAACAATGGAGATCTTAACGAATTCCTCAGGTAAATCCACCAATATGTGTCATGTTGGAAAGTCAGAAGTGGGCAGAGAAGGTAGGCATGACTGGAACTTAATGTCAAATTAACGGTTCTCACTGAAAAATGCAGAGACCTAAGTGTGAAAATCTGTGCAACACTACTGATTTATCTTATGTACTGTTATGTGGGCCTTACTGTTTCTTTACCTATTTGGAAGTACTCAATTCTTACACTTTCCACCAAAAGAATGTTGATCAAAGGATCATCTCTATTTTATCATATTCTGAAATGGTTGCTTATAAAACTTGCAGTAGCAATGGCTTCCTTGCCTCTTTTCTGCTGGCACTTGAGAAGATCCCACTCGACAATTGTCCTGGATTGTAAGATATGTGTGTATTCTACTTCCCATCTGTTAGAGGTGTGGCAGTTATCTTCTGTTAATTGAGCAGTTTATCTCTTCCACAACCAATCCTCCCTCTGGGGAGCTATCTTCTCTTAATGGGCCATTGTGTCTCACTGCATGACTGATAAAATTACATCATCCCATTGTGAGATCGTACCTGGATATAATCTGAAATTTGGAACACCAGAAGTAGCCTTTTCCCACTGGATTCCCAGAGGAGCAGCTTTCTTTTCCACTGGATTCCCAGAAGAAGACCAGGCCCATCTACACCACCATTGGACCTTCAGAGGAAAACTACACCCTTCTATAGGATCACTGCTTCAACAGGACCACACCTGTCACTCCAGGAGAACTGCAGCCACCATTCAATCAGACTGCTACCAACACCCTGACCAACAGGGTGTCAGGTCATATTCTGACTCTGTCAATGTTTTTTGTTGTTGTTGTTGTTGTTGTTTGTACTATTGCATTTGTATTTTTAATTTTCCTAGTAAAGAACTGTGTCACTGTTGAGGCAGGACGGGAACAGAATTACTCCAATTCAGAAGGCGAGAAGAAAACTCCACTTTATTTCAAATGCATCACTCTATTTATAGAGAACATCGTGCAGACTAATTTCATTAGTCTTAAAGTAAAAACATCTCACACCATTGGTGCACAGTGAATGACGCACAGTGGCAGAACATATCTATAACAATGTGAACAAGAGAGATAGTGAATTATTTACATTCATTTCCAACTGTTTCCCAGGCGCAGCCTGGCAGAAACCTCTTTCTTTCTCTCTGACTGAACTGAGAATACCCATAGAACTGTTATTCCCATTCCCATATCTTTGCCTGAGAGCCTCTTAATTTCAAAATTATAGTAATTCAGAGGGAGGGGGTTTACATTTTCCATTTCAAGGAAGGCTCCTGCCTTCCTTAGCGGACACCTGTCTTTTCAAATCAAGACAGATTTTGGTGCCCAACGTGGGACATGAGGGCATAGAGAGAAAAAGGGTGAAAAAAGGAGAAAAAGTTCTTAAATAACCTAATTTTTTGTGTGCTGGACATAGAAACCTCGCTAAGTGTCACCATGTGGTCTAGCTTACCTTGGTTTGGGTGGCACGTGGTCATGGCTATATTTCTCCTATTTGCAGGCCCTTATCTAAACATGGGTCCTATAACTAATGCTACTGTGGCTGTTATCCAGTTTGCTTTATGGGTTAAAGGTGAGGAATTCATGTGTTGCAGTGTGCAGCTACGCAAACGGAGCAAAAAGCTTTGTGAATTTGGGATGGGAGTCTCTATTTCCTAAACCTAAAGCTGGAGTTTCTATTCCGTATTTTTACGTGTATTCATCCTTCCCCCTGGAGTTATTCCCATTGGATTTTACCTATAATGTATTCACACTGGGCATTGTTCTATTGGTTTCCCCTTATCTCTTATTTTCCCCTATAAAACCTTTGTCTGGACCCGAGATCGGGGTCACTTGTACGTGCGGCGATCGGGCAAATACAACCTACTTTGGACTGCACAACAAGTGTCCACTCTCTTAAGTCTCTTTATCCCGGTCTTGCTCGCGCTCTCTAAACAGCTGTGTCCGTATCAAACGAACCTGCAAAGGTGTTTGTCGCTTCTCTCTCTCTCCGGCGGCTCCCGGAAGCGCCTGGCCAGCGCTCCGGGAAAGAGTGTCCGGGCGAAAACAAGGAAGTCGGAGAGAGGAGAAAAGAACGAAAAGCGACAAGTGGTGCCCGAACGCGTGGCTTTGATGCGGGAACTGTTTTCATAGCGCGGCAGATAGCGCTCCTGTTGCATCCCGGAGATTGGGTTTAGATTAGGGTTTTTAATTTATGTTAAAATAAATTCTGTAATCCCACGTTTCCCCCGTGTTGTTCCCCCCCCCAACGGTTTCTGGCCCCATGCTGCCTGCTGCCGGATTCTTACCCCTGTGCCGCTCCTGTAACCATCCTGCCGTCCGGCCCCGGGAAACCCCGTGCTGGCCGCCCCAAGCCACACGATCCTGCTCAGCCCGCGGCTCGGTGCCCGCCTCTGCGGGGTTCTCTAATTGGTCGCTGTTGCTGGCATCACCGCCACGGCAGCCGCCCCTATTGGGCGGCAGGCCGTGGATCCTCTCACCCCGCCCCTCCATAAAACCCTATCCCGCCGGCAACCAGGCGCCATTTTCTCCCATGCGAGTGCCGGGAGCGGTCGCGTCTTTCCATCGAACCGCGCCATGTGTGACCAATAAACCGTTCCTGCCAAGCACGGAGTAAATGGACAAATTCCTTACCTCCCCTAGCGCACGGTAACAGAGGCTGGCCAGCCCACGCGCCCGAGACACGGAGCCGTGTCCGGGAACCCGCGGCAGCAAACCCCGGCATCACGTGGAAGCTACGCCACAGCCGGGCTCCCAAGAGCCGCGTGCAGCCGGGGAGAGCGAAAACCCACGCCGCACGCTCCGGTTTGGGGCTTTTCCAGGCGCGAGAGACACGGCTGCTAGCGCCGAGCCGCCAGCGCCAGAGTCCGCCCGGCGCGAAAAGCCATTTCAACTACAGTGAGTCCGAGGGGGCTTCCGCTCCCTCCGCTCAGCTCCGCAGACCTATCGCCACTGAGAAACTCCTGCTGAGTTCCAGGTTTCCAGCGGACCGAGGACGCAACTTCTGCACACCCCAGAAGACGTCGTCAGAACGGAAACCGCTGCTGTTTTTTGTTTTCTAAGGGTCGACGGATCGGTAAGATTCTGTACTAATGCGGGAAGGCCCCGGTTAGTGGATCTGGGTGGAGGCAACCCCTGTTCCTGCGGAGGGAGAGGGCACGCATGCGCGCTGCATGCGGGGTAGCCGCCGTCGGGTTTTAGACTTTTTTAGGGTTTTTTTTCTCTGTTTTTTCAGCAGCAGGCGGGTGAGGCTTGCTCATGGGCAATATGGGTGGGAAGTTGTCCAAGCAGCAAAAAGAGATTTATTACCAAGTAAAAGTAACCCTGACAGAGTCAGGAGAAAGGTTTTCTAAAAGTTTTGTGAAAAAGTTTATAAAGTGGTTGACTTTAAAGTTTCCAAATGTCTCAGCTCAGGATGTGAGGCAGAAAGCTTTTTGGAAGGGGGTTGGCACAGTTTTAACAGAAGGCACCAAGAAGGGGGATCCTTCAGTGAAAAAGGGTTTCATGAGGATCTTTTTGTTAGTTTATGACATTGTTAAAGAGGGTGCAGACAGTCGGGAAACGCAGAAACTGAAAAGAGTCCATCTGCTTTCGTTCCCCCGTCTCTCCAACCCCCACAGTCTGAAAATGCTAATCGCTCTGTTGAAACTTCTGTTCCTAAACCTTCTTCTGCTTCTTTCCAGAGTTGTTGCTGTTCCCAAAACTTCTGTACTCCTTCTAACCCCTTCCCTCACCCCCCACGGGACGAACCGCCACAAGATGGCGGCGGCCGCGTGGCGGGGGTCTTTGTCTCATCACCAGATGGACAAAGAAGCGCGGCGGGAACTCCTCCTTCCCAGGTACCCCCCCCCACACCGGTCCCTGACCCTCCTTCCCTTTGTCCTGACCCCTCCTCCTCCTCTCTTGCGGCAGACCAAACCCCTCCAAAGTGCTATTGCAGGCCTCCGCTCACAGCACCGCCCCTCCAGGTGGTTTCTTCAGCTCCACCTCTCGAGGTTGCACCACCTGATCCTGCCCCGCTCCACACGGCACCACCAACCTCAGCCACTCCCACACAAACCTCCACCCCCGAGCCTCCGGACCCTGCCCCCGCTCCTCCTGTTTCCCAGGGCCTGGCCTCTGGTTCCCATGGCGACGGGAAAGGTAGGGAAGCCGAAGCTGGGAAACAGAAAGCAGGCAGAGATTCAAACTCTTTGTTTCTCGCGCCAGTGTTGTACAACGTGAGAGGGCAAAACCCCAGATGGGAACCACTTTCATACGAAAGCATAAAGGAACTCTGCAAAACAAAACGTGAATTTGGGCAAAAAAGTGAGTTTTTTAAGAGCATGTTAAAAGCAACTTTCAATTCTAACACCTTAGTTCCCACTGATTTAAAGCGCTTGTTCAGTTGCTTGCTCCCTCCATCAGAATACAGAATGTGGGAAAGAACTTGGAAAAGGTTTGCAGGAGACCTTCTTCCAGAAATTTTGCAGAGTCCCGATTATGCAACAGATATAGAGGATGATGAGATCACCCTCGAACATCTTGTGGGTGAAAAAGATTGGAATCAAGCCCAAAAGCAGGCAGCAGGGATTCCAAAACCAGTGTTAGATCTCACAAAAGACGCAGCAGAACGGGCATTTCTTAGTATGTCCTCAAAAGAACCTATAATACCTTATATTGCTCTCAAGCAGTCTGTTTCAGAGCCATTCATGGATTTTGTTGATCGAGTGAGAGACACAGTCGAGAAAAAGGTGGAAGGGCAAGAAGCACGAGACGAACTCACGTTTGAAATTGTCTCCACAAATGCAAATGATGCCTGTCGGCGAGTCATCATGGCTCTTCCAGCGTCACCTCCACCTACGCTGGATCAGCTCATCGAGGAGTGCACAAGAAAAGCCACACTGATAGCAGAGGACTTAGTGAAAAGGCCTCGAGAGAAGGTGGTTGCTCCAACATCGGCAACCCCAAAAACTCTACCATCGAGACCTCCTCCACCCAAACGCAGGTGTTTTTACTGTAATCAGGAAGGCCACTTCATCAGCCAATGCCCTTTTCGGCGGAAAGCGCCTCCCCGGGGGGGGGAGGGTGGGAGGGGGAGAAGTCTCCAACCAGAAAAAAAACTAATTGGGGAGCGCGGATCCACCCCGCGCGATGACACAAATGGGGTGGGTCAAAGCGTTTGTGCTAAGGCAGCTGTACACCGCATTGTGCCTAGTGTCAGCAGCCAGGTTTACACCACTGACAAAATTGAACCTTACTGGTTGTGACTCACTGAACCCATTCATTTCTCTAACCAGGAATGGCATTTCATCATAGCAACAGCAGAACTGTTGCCCCGCATTCAGGACTGCGAAACTCGCAGAAGGAATGATCTACTAAACTGCAAGTACCTTGTCATTGGTGACACAAAGTACACCCCACAAGAGATAGAGATCCCTCCTGCCATCCTTTCACTTGATCCTAGGACCTCCTATCTCATGGCACGTTGTGTCCACCCTCCTCTCTTCCTGTCACAGGGACAGATCATTGCCCAGGCAATTCCAGTGCCTCAGCTTTTGTGTGATGATCTAGACCTGTCAGTCTTCTACACCGAGACGCTGGGAGAGGAGAAGCCCCTCGTGTGGTGTGGCCTTAAGAGCGAGGGGCATTCCATCCAACTTCAGGCGATGATGGACACGGGGGCAGATGTTACAGTCATTCCCTCACACAAATGGCCTCAACAATGGGAGCTTGAAAGTGTGGGCAACCCAGTTTTAGGTGTGGGAGGTCCACAATTGGCACAGCAGTCTAAGAACACAGTCCAAATGGAGGGGCCGAATGGGCAGTTAGCATCTCTGCGCCCGTTCGTTTTGGATTCAAAGTTTACTCTCTGAGGAAGGGATGCTCTGACTCAATGGGGGGCAAAATTAGAACTGCCAACCCCCCAGGGTTTTTAGGTGCGGACACTGAAGAGCGCCCTACCCAAAAACTCAAGTGGCTCACAGACTCGCCTGTTTGGGTAGAGCAGTGGCCGTTGCATACAGAAAAGCTAAGAGCGCTCACTCAGATTGTGAAGGATGAATTAGTGAAGGGACATATAGTGGAAACCAACAGCCCTTGGAATTCGCTGGTTTTTGTAATTAAGAAACCGGGGACAGACAAGTGGCGACTCCTCCACGATCTCAGAAAAATTAATAACGTAATTGAAGATTTGGGAGCTCTTCAACCAGGGATGCCTTCTCCATCTATGCTCCCCCAAGATTGGAAATTGGCAGTGATAGACATCAAAGATTGCTTCTTTCAAATTCCCCTGCACCCAGACGATGTACCATGCTTCGTCTTCTCTGTACCTTCTATAAACAGAGAGGCTCCCATGAAACGCTACCACTGGAAAGTCCTACCTCAGGGCCTCAAATGCTCTCCTACCATTTGCCAGTGGTACGTTGACAAAGTTCTATCCCCAGTGTGTGCCAAGTGGGAAGACTGCATTTTTTATCATTACATGGATGATGTCCTTGTCTGTGCTAACAGTGACAATGTACTTGCAGAGGCGTTGGAGGACACTACCACAGCCTTGTCAGAGGTTGTATTTGAGATGCAGAAGGAAAAGGTGCAACACCTGCTGCCTTGGAAATATCTGGGCCTTGACATTAGCAACAGGACCATCACGCCCCAAAGGCCAATGATAAATGACAACCCAAAGACACTACGGGACCTCCACCAGTTGTGTGGGTCTTTGAACTGGGTCAGACCCTGGTTGCGGCTCACCACGGCAGATTTATCCCCCATTTTCAATTTATTGAAAGGGGGAGAAGAGTTAGACTCCCCGAGAGCTCTGACCCAAGAGGCCAGGGCTGCCTTGGAGAGAATTCAGTCCACCCTGGCAGACAGACAGGCCCACAGATGCCACGAGGGCCTGCCCTTTCGATTTATCATCCTTGGTAAGTTGCCACACCTGCATGGGTTGATTTTCCAGTGGGACACAGACCAAAAGGATCCTCACTTAATGATAGAGTGGGTGTTCCTGGGTCATCAATTGTCCAAAAGTATCACCAAGCCACAAGAGTTGATGGCCCAGCTGATCATGAGGGCCAGGGCTCGCCTGCGGGTGTTGGCAGGGTGTGATTTCATGTGCATTCATCTCCCTATTAGAATATCTACGGGGAGGCTCTCAAAGGAAACACTTGAGTATCTGCTCCAGATAAATGAAAACTTACAGTTTTCCTTAGACAGCTATACCGGACAGATTTCCATTAACCATCCCAGTCACAGACTGTTTGAAATACAGTTTGAATTGATTCCAAAAAGTATTCAGAGCAGTGAACCACTGAAGGCATTGACCATTTTTACCAACGCATCAGGAGGGTCCCACAAGTCGGTGATCACATGGAAGGACCCACAGACTCAGCAGTGGGAAGCTGATGTAAAGGTTGTAGAAGGTTCCCCACAAGTTGCTGAGCTGGACGCTGTAGTCAGGGCCTTTGAGAGGTTTTCAGAACCAATTAACATAGTTACAGATTCAGCATATGTAGCAGGTGTTGTGTCCAGAGCAGAACATGCAGTGCTCAAGGAAGTTTCCAATCCAGCAATATTTAGTTTACTCTCGAAATTGATCCATCTAGTTTCCTACCGAGAGCAGCCTTTTTTCATAATGCACGTGCGATCACACACTGACCTCCCAGGTTTTATCTCAGAAGGCAACCGCAGGGCAGATGCTTTGGCTGCTCCTGTACAGCTGGCTGGCCAGCCAAACATTTTAGAACAGGCCAAACTAAGCCATCAATTGTTCCATCAGAATGCACCAGGTCTGGTCCGCTAATTCAACCTGCGGCGTGACCAAACCAAGGCAATTGTGGCTGCTTGCCCCGAGTGTCAGGAGTCCACTTTACCAGCCCTGAGTTCGGGAGTGAACCCAAGGGGACTCCGCAGTTGTGAATTGTGGCAAACTGACATTACTCACATTCCGGAGTTCGGGAGATTTCAACATGTCCATGTTTCAGTAGACACCTTCTCCGGAGCAGTTTTTGCCTCAGCCCACAGAGGACAAAAGGCCGCAGATGCAAAAAAACACCTCATGCAAGCATTCGCGACCTTGGGGGTCCCCACCACTATCAAAACTGATAATGGCTCAGCTTATATTTCAAAGGCGTTCGGTGAGTTTTTACAGGAATGGGGGGTGAATCATCAGACTGGAATTCCACACTCCCCCACAGGCCAGGCTGTGATAGAAAGAACACATCAGACCTTGAAAAAGGTCCTCCTTCGCCAGCGGGGAGATATCCAAGTGGTTTCTCCACAACTCAGGCTCTGTAAAGCTCTTTTTACTATTAACTTTTTAAATTGTTCTTTTGATAGTCCTGAGCCGCCAGTCCTGCGACATTTTAAACAACATCAACAGCTCAAGCCTGACGAGAGACCTCCAGTGATAATTAGGGATCCAGACTCTGGAGAAATCCAGGGTCCACACCAGCTCATCACTTGGCGATGGGGGTAT
The DNA here is from genome assembly GCF_026979565.1 of Vidua chalybeata. Classification (NCBI taxonomy): domain Eukaryota; kingdom Metazoa; phylum Chordata; class Aves; order Passeriformes; family Viduidae; genus Vidua; species Vidua chalybeata. The sequence continues at coordinate 583,085 of NW_026530321.1, forward strand.
GCGTGCGTGTCCACACCCTCCGGTCTCAGGTGGATTCCTAAGAAATGGGTCAAACCCTACACTCCTGGACGGGGAGGGAGTCCAACACAAAGTAACCCCCCCGATGCTTCAGAAGATCCCACAGATGACGCTGTTGCGTCAAACAGGAAACACCGCAAGGGAGGAAGAGAACCCTAATTCCTGTTTTTCCTTTATACTGGCAGAATTTTTATAGTTAGTTTACCTTGTTGTATGGTTTCATTTTTCTTTCAGACTAGCAGGATGTCAATTTCTACGTTCCTGCTCCTCGTTTGGCTCCAGACAATGACCTTCTACCTGTCCACAGGGGATGCATGGATCGTCCCTCAGCCACGAAAAAAAGTGTGGGTCACCCTTGCCCAAGCCTTGAAACAAGAACACCTGTGTTTAGCCACTGCCTCAGCAGAAAATCCAATGTCCACATGCCTGGTAGGGATTCCAAGCAAGGGGCAAGAATTTCCAAAGTCTTTGATCCATTTGCAAACTGAGTTGAATGAAAACAATGCCCTGAATATCTGGGCAGAGTTCTACAAGCACAAGGATGTTGTAGAACGTGTTAAAATACCTGTTCAGAATCCCCTGCTTATGTGGCAAAAGTTTGTTCTAGACTTTCCCGCTGCTGATGGGGAGCCCCAAGAATTAGAACTACTGGGCTCCACAAAAGCTGAATTTTGCGTTCAATTTAATTTTTCACCAGATAAAGAAATAAAACTATATGCACAGGTCAGACAATACAAGATGGAATTCAGAGCAAGCCAATGGTGCACAGCTGTTGCTGTTTTAGAGGTCCCTAGCACCACGGATTTCTATCCCCGCAAGCTGGAAAAGGGAATGTTTTTCATCTGTGGGGATAGAGCATATCCAGGAATCCCTTCTCGTCTGGTTGGAGGTCCATGCACTATGGGGCGTCTTTCCCTTGCTTCCCCCAACATGACTCAAATTCCAATCGGGCAAACAAAAGGTGAAACAAAAATTACTAAACGGAGTGCAAGTCAATTTGATGAACATTGTGATGCCGAAATTTACCATTGGGCAAAATCGAAAAGGGTTGATGTCTCTGTGTTCCTACCATGGGTAGCGGCAGCCAAAGCATTGAGTGAATTAGGCAATTTGGAATGCTGGGTGACGAAGCAGGCAAGTTTAACATCAGCAGCCTTGAGTGACCTGCTTGCAGACGAGGAAATTACCAGGAAAGCCACCCTGCAAAACAGGGCAGCTATCGATTTCCTGCTGTTGGCGCATGGGCATGGATGCAAAGAATTTGAGGGATTGTGTTGCTTCAGCTTGTCATCAAAAGGCCAAAGTGTTCAATCGTCCATCCAGGAGATGAGAAACCTCATTGGCAGCGTGAAGCAGGAGAATGAGGACTGGTTCAAGGGCATGTTTAAAGGCTGAGATCTTTCTGGGTGGGTGTTGTCCCTTCTAAAGGACATTTGTTATTTTGTAGTTGCAATTTTTTTAGTTTTGCTATCATTTGGGATTTTCAAGCGAATCACTTTTAGCATTGCTTCCTCCAAGTTTGCAGCCTCCGCACCTGTTGTGGTTGCTGCTGCCACCACGGGAGGAGAATGGTGGGAAGATGGAAAACAAAATAACACTGCAGTTTGATAGCCGCAGTTTCTGCTTCCCCCAAAGCTCTGTTCATTTTATTAAATAAAAAAGAGGGAGATGTTGCAGTGTGCAGCTACGCAAACGGAGCAAAAAGCTTTGTGAATTTGGGATGGGAGTTTCTGTATCCTAAACCTAAAGCTGGAGTTTCTATTCCGTATTTTTACGTGTATTCATCCTTCCCCCTGGAGTTATTCCCATTGGATTTTACCTATAATGTATTCACACTGGGCATTGTTCTATTGGTTTCCCCTTATCTCTTATTTTTCCCTATAAAACCTTTGTCTGGACTCGAGATCGGGGTCACTTGTACGTGCGGCGATCGGGCAAATACAACCTACTTTGGACTGCACAACAAGTGTCCACTTTCTTAAGTCTCTTTATCCCGGTCTTGCTCGCGCTCTCTAAACAGCTGTGTCCGTATCAAACGAACCTGCAAAGGTGTTTGTCGCTTCTCTCTCTCTCCGGCGGCTCCCGGAAGCGCCTGGCCAGCGCTCCGGGAAAGAGTGTCCGGGCGAAAACAAGGAAGTCGGAGAGAGGAGAAAAGAACGAAAAGCGACATTCATGTATCTTTAACTCCCTCTGGAAGTCAGGCACATGGATTCAGAGCTATCACACACTAACAGTATGTTTTTGGGGTTACTTTAATAATGGTACTTACTGTGAGGAAATGACACCGGGGGAAATTTTCTCCTAACCCTTCAACCAGCTCTTTGGGTCTGCCCCACCAGTTTTCGAAGGGTTCAAACCTTCTCTAAATATTAATGATATCATACAGTTGCTGGTGTTGCTGATATGCCTGTTCTATTTAGCATTCAGAGATAAGGGAAGATTGACTTGGATAACCACCCTGATATCTACCCCAGAGAACAAGGATGCTGCCCCAGAACTTGACACATCCCCAGAAATTAGGGATGCTGCTATAGTGCCTGACACTGCCCCACAGCCCACATCAGAAATGAACCATCCAGATTGGGTGGGGGTTCTGGTGAAGGAGATGGGCAAAATGAGCCAGATGCTGAAGGAGTACATTTCCCCAGCTGGTGAGAAGCCCTCCCCCTGCCTCGAAGAGGGAGAGTCTAATAGTGCAGCAGTAGAACCTACAGATCTTACAACCATCCAGGTTCCAGCTGAGCCACAAAGGCAGTCACAGCCAGCAGCAGTCGCCCTTGTGGAAACAAGGAGGTCTAAGATGAAATCAGAGCACCCAGATAAGGAAAAGAAAGGAGGGCCCTCACAACCCACAGGGGAGCCAATGGTTGAGATCATCACTGAGTCCCTGACACATGAAAGTCTCCATAATCTGCATAAAGACATTGTATGATGGGGACGTGAGGCTTATACAACCTGGTTACTCCGGGTCTGGGACCTTATGGGTACAGGCGTGCAACTGGATGGTGGTGAGGCAAGGAATTTGGGACCCTTGACCCAGGACTCAGGTATGAATCAGATTTTTGTAAGGGAGCCAGGGTCCCTTTCCCTCTGGGACTGGCTTTTAATGAGTGTCAGAGAGAGGTTTGTCCACAGGGAGAGAATGCAGGAGCACCACCATAGAATGTGCTGGAAGACCCTTGAGGAAGGGATCCAACAGCTGAGAGAAGTGGTGGTATTGGAGGTACTCTTTGGGAGGGATGGACAGCATGATAATGACCCCAACAAGGTCAGGTGCACAGGGCAAATGTTATGAAGTCTGCCAAATCTAGGGCCATCTCAATACAGTACCTTCATTGGAACGATTGATGCTGATAACAACCGAGAGACAGTGGGTTCTGTTGCCAACAAGCTTAGAAATTACGAGAGTATGATCACTGGCCTAATGCAGGCTCATATCTCTGCCATGGTAAAGGAACTCAAAGAGAAGTTCAAAGAGGAAATGGAGGAGATGAGGGAGGAGGTGAGGAAGATCAGTGCAGCACCTGTGCGAGTCACAGGCATCAAAGTCAGAGCCCAACGTCCCCCAGCTAGAGAGAGAGGGTGCACTCCACAGGCTGACCTACGGTTCTTCCTGCATGACCATGGAGAAGACATGGGAAGGTGGGATGGGAAACCTACTTCTGTCTCTGCAGCACAGGTACGTCAATTCAAGGAGGGAAACACTAACTGAGGGAGTTCCACTAAAGTGAAGATAGCCTCAACCTCCCATGACCAAGCTGCTGGGTATAATCTGTCAGATCCCCTTGAAAGAACCTCTAGTATGTATGCCCAGGAAAGAAATAATAACCAGGGCTAGAGAGGCCCTGCCTATAGCCAGGAAGTGGCACAGGAAAACCGGATCTTCTAAACAGTGTGGATCCAATGGCCTGGCACATCAGAGCCACAAAAATAGGACACCCTAGTTGATACTGGTGCACAGTGCACCCCAATACCATCGAGACATGTGGGGGCAGAACCTGTTTCCATTGCCAGGGTGACAGGGGGATCGCAGCAATTGACCCTGTTGGAGGCCGAGGTGAGCCTGACTGGGAAGGAGTGGCAGAAACATCCTATTGTGACTGGCCCAGAGGCCCCGAGTATTCTAGGCATAGACTTCCTCTGGAACGGCTATTGCAAACACACAAAGGGGCTCAGGTGGGCTTTTGGAATAGCTACTGTAGAGGCAGTGAACATTAAACAGTTGAACACCTTTCCTGGACTATCAGAAAACCCATCTGCAGTAGGACTCCTGAAGGTAGAAGAGCAACAAGTACCAATTGCCACCTCAACAGTGCACTGCCGGCAGTATCAGACTGATGGGTTTTCTCCTCGAACCAGCTCTCAGAGGACTTATCACACCTGAGATAGCCCAGCGACCTCAAATGGCATAAAATTAGCAGGATGGCTTCTGAGGTAGTGTTGGAAACAAAAAAGTTTTAATAAAAGGCAAAATAACAAAGCTCTTGCAGAGAAAAACCCAAGCCAGGGGCAAAAGTTCTTGCTCCTGCTAAAAACACTCCACAAAAGCGATTATTTCCTTTGTTCTCTTCTTTTTCTAGTGAATTACTTAGGCGGGACCTTTTGGCTTCTGTCCAGTTGGCAGCCCTAGGTTTGAGGTGAAGTCCCAAAGATCCTATGAGGTGTCTTTTTACCAAATTCTGGGCTTTTTGCCCTTATAAGGAGACAAAGGATAATTTGGTCACTCCGTCAACAGGGGGCACATTCCTACATCTCACCCTTTATATATATATATAAAGGAAGGAGGAGAAAGGAACATGATCTGAAAAAGTTTCACCCTTGCTGACAATTTGTAGTTATGCTAATAATTTTTAAATTTGGTTATAATTTTTATTGCTTGTAAACTATTCTTCTATCTTAAGTTTGGTGAAGTGTTTTCCCAGGCAAGCCTCAAGTTTCTGGCTATATATGATTTGAACTTAGAGAATTTCAAAGCATTTTTAACATATGATTCAGAGGTAGGTTAATAACTTTTTAACACAACAGCAATAACTTACAGAACCTTTTCAGTGCAAAACTGTTTTTTAAACAATTTTAACTAGTGCAAACTTAAAAAACACAGTCTGCTTCTAGCTGTTGCTCAGTTGTTTGCGTGTTCTTCTGGCGTCTTCTGCTGCTCTTGGATTGGCTGTACCTGTGGTTTGACATTTTTCTGCAGGGACCTATCAAAGACCTCCATTTGTAGAAATGTATGCAAAACCCTTCCCCCATGTCACAAGAGGATGGGGTCCTGAAATTTGTCCTGTCTCTGGATCCTTGATGAAGACTGGGGGCCTTTCCTTGAGTTTCGCTTGGCTGGTATTACTGAAATGTCTGAAAATCAGTGGTACCTGCTCCATAAAAGAATTATTTAAGAAATTAAAAATATATATAGGTTTATACAGACTCTCTATGGAAGACGGCACTTCTGTCCCTCCATTTTGCCTTTCAAGGATCACTTTCAGTGACTCCGTGCGCTTTCTACAATAGATTGGCCTGTGGAGGAATGTGGAATACCTGTAGTGTGTTTGATACCCCAGATTTTGAAAAACTCTTGCAGTTTGTTAGAAACATAGGCTAGTCCATTGTCCATTTTAACTTCTTGAGGGATACCTAGGGTTGCAAATGCTTGTAAGAAATGTTTAATTACATCCCTATTCTTTTCTCCTTGATGTGCAGAAGCAAAAATTGCTCCTGAGAACGTATCTATTGATAAGTGTATATGTTTGAACCATGTGAATGACTGATATTGAGTTATATCGGTTTGCCATATCTGCAGGCTATTTAAGCCTCGAGGGTTAACCCCTGTTGCTATTGCTGGTATGGCTAATTTTTGGCAATCTGGACATGACTGAACAATTGCTTTTGCCTGATTCTGAGAGATGTTAAACACTCTTACTAAGGCAGGTGCATTTTGATGATAGAAAGCATGGCTCATTCTGGCTTGTTCGATAACATTGGGAACTGTATTCTGTATTGACATGGCTAAAAAATCTGCCATGGCATTGCCTTCTGCTAGGAAACCTGGGAGACCAGAATGTGAACGAATATGTATTACAAAGTAAGGTTCCTGTCGAATAGAAAGAAGGAAGATTAATTTCTTGAGCAAACCGTATAGCTGGTCATTGGAAACCTCTTTTAGCAGAGACCGTTCTGTTCTCTCCACTACACCTGCAACATAGAATGAATCCGTTACTAAATTAAAAGGAAACGTGAATTTTGAAAAGACTTGCACAACTGCTTTTATCTCTATTATTTGTGAAGAACCTTCTACTTCTTCAATGTCTGATTCCCATTTTTTTGTCTCTGGATTTTGCCAAGCAATCACAGATTTTTTAGACTTCCCTGAACCGTCTGTAAAAAATGTGATTTCATCAAGGGGTGGATGAGTTCTTAGGGGCTTTTGAATTAATTTTAGAGATTAATTTAGTAGCTGATGTTTGGACAATTGACTGAAATTTTCCCTGCAAAATTTTCTAGGGCAAATTGCATAACCTCTGAATTTTGAATTAACCATTCCAAATAGATCGATTTGACAATCAGAAAGATTTCTGCAAAATCCTTTCCTGAAAGGGAAAGCATTTGTGATCTAGCCTTTATAATCAATTGTGATATAATTTCAGGGCAAGTTGTTATAGCTTTACCCAGCTGACGAGATAGGAAAACCCATTCTAAGATTATCAGATGGTCCTTCTTCTCTAGATCCCACTGGAATATTAGACCGTGAAGCTGTGGATTCTCCCCTAACACTGCAAACAAAAAAAGGCAAATTAGGATTATATCAATGTGCCTGGTGTGATTGGATGGCTTGCATCACTTTATCTAAAGCATTTTGGGCTTCTTTGTTGAATTCTCGTGGTGAGTTTAAAGCTGTGTCTCCCTTCCATAAATCAGATAGAGGAGCTAAGTCCTGGTTTGAGATGCCTAGCAATGGACAAAGCCAGTTCAGAGTCCCTACTAGCTGCTGCACTTCATTCAGTGTTTTTGGATTTTTCTTTAGCTGGAGTGGTTGCGGAGTTACAGTTTGTTCTGTGATCCTGTATCCTAAATATTTCCAGGGAAGAAGTGTCTGTATTTTTTCCTTTGGTATTGTGAGTCCTGCTTTCTCCACTGCTGAGATGACCTGATCTGTTGTCTCCTGCATTGATGCTTGGTCCTTTGCTGCTACTAAAATATCATCCATATAATGCAGGATGAGGGAATTTGGGTATTGTACATGAACTGAGGAAAGTACTTTTGCTACATACCACTGGCATATACTCGGAGAATTTTGCATTCCTTGGGGAAGCACGAGCCAATGATATCTTTTTAAAGGAGCTTGCTGATTTATTGATGGGATGGAAAAGGCAAATCGTGGTGCTTCATCTGGATGCAAATGAATATTGAAGAAACAGTCTTTTAAATCAATAACAGCTAACTTCCAATCCTTTGGAATCATAACAGGAGAAGGTAAACCTGGTTGTAAAGAAACCATTTCTTGAATCACTTCGTTAACCTTTCTGAGATCCTGCAATAACTTCCATTTCCCACTGTTTGGCTTTTTGATTACAAAACTCAGAGTGTTCCCGGGGCTGGTGGTTGGAGTTAGGTGACCATTGTTTAACTGCTCCTGTACTAATTGCTCTAATGCAACAAGTTTCTCTTCTGGTAAGGGCCATTGGCTGACCCAGACAGGTGTATTGGATGTCCACATGAGTTTTTGAGTATTGTGTACATCAACAGCCCTTGTTAGAAATCTGTTTCTAGTCTCAGACCCCATTGAGAGAGAATGTCTCTTCCCCAAACAGTTATATCAGCTCCTACTATGAATGGTTTTGTGGTGGCAACACGACCTTCAGGTCCCTCAAATGTGACAGAGTGCAAGCTACGAAAGCTTTCACAGTGACCACCAATACCTGCCACTTGGTCTAGCGTGGGTACGATGGTCCAGTCCTGTGGCCATTTTGATTTCGATATCAGAGTGATGTCAGCTCCGGTATCTATCAGGCCAACGAGGGTGATGGTTTTCCCGAGATGCTTCAGGACACAGGAGAGTTGTGGCCACCCGCGGCTGATGTGCCTGGTCCAAGCGATGAGGGATGTGTTGCTCTGTGACTCTGGTAGGAGAAAAACTTGTGCTATGGTTAGTACTTTAGGGATAAAACATGGAGGGTCTGGACATAAAACTAATATGGCGATTTCTTGTGAACAAGTGACAGATAACACAGTTAGAATGATATAGGAACCTTTTGCATGGGATCTGTTCACTCCCACTATTAAGAACTGACATGGTTGTGGTTCAGGTCCCAGCTCTCCTGTGGATATTGTGTGAGCAACAGCATTTGTTAGCATTACTGGTTGGGCTGCAGACAGCTCCAATCTGGTACCTGGGGACATTGTGCTCGGTAGTCCTGCAAAGATCTGCTGCAGTTCTGTGCTTGGTGGCCTGTGGTGGTCTCTGGCCTGTGAAACAGTGGTTCTTCTGTCCTTGCACGCCACTGAGTTGTGCTCGGCTGCAAGTTTCCTGGAAGATTGCATGGACAACCCTGTACTGGGCGAAAACTGTTAATATTTTGACAAGGACCTCTGTCTGTATCCACTGTTTTTTGGAGGTGGCCTCCTTCGTACTTTAGGACACTCTTGCTTAAAATGCCCTCTCTGGCCACATAAATAGCATGTATCCTGTGGAGTCTGTTGGTTTTCAATTGCCCCTTTAAATGCTGTTAGAGCCTCTGCTAGGGTTTGTGCTTGAATTTCTACAGCTTTTTCCTGCTGCTTTAGGGTGTTTTCCTGTGCAGTTGTGATGGCATTAGCTAGCACCTCTGCCTGCATGGCTGCTGCATGTTCAGGGGTACCCAGGAGATTGAAAGCATCCACTAGCTGTGTTAGTGTGGGCTCAGGGTCTTGTGGCAATGCAAGTAATATTTTTTTTCAGTTTGGATTTGCATTAGAAATTGCAAGCCTTTTTAATAACTCTTCTCTGGCACGATCTATGGGAATTTGCTTATCCAATGCCAATTTTAAATGGTCCAAAAATTTAATGTATGGCTCATCCATCCCTTGTTTTATTTCTGTGAAGTCTAATTCTGGTTTATTCCCGTCAGGCACATGGAGCAGGGCAGTCCTTGCTGCTTCCTTAATATCCTGCAGGATCTGTCTGTTAAGGACCCTTGCCTGACTTTGTGGATTTATGTAGGCTCCTTCCCCAGCAAGCTGATCTAGAGTTATATTTGCAGTGGCTGGAATTCTTGCATAACCTCTTAAAAGGTCATTTAATAAATGCTTCCATGCCAGTTCCCACAGAGAATACTCTGTTGGAGACAGTAAAGACGTACAAAGCTGCTTTAGGTCATGATGGGTAAATACATTTGCTGAAAAGGTGGCTTGTAATAATCCTCTGAAATATGCTGATTCTCTTCCATAAGATCTAGCTGCTTTGCAAATCTCTTTTATTTCTGCAAAGCTTATTTTTTCCCACTGTGGTCCCCCTGCGCCGGCAACATTATATCTGACTGGAAAAACAGCTTAGAAGCAATCTCCCATTCTCCGTGCTGCACTGCATCCCTTCTGATCCTCTGCCAGGTATCTGTGCCTCCTGATGTACAAAACTCGTCCTCAGATTCTGGGGGGCTACCTTGGGGGGTGTGTGAATATCTCTTTTGAATCGGGGCTCAACCCGAATTGGGCGCCGCCATTTTGGATGGGGTGACTTCTGGGAGCTCACCTCCGGTTCCCACGGTTGGCAGGGTGAGGGCGTGCCGTCCCGGGGTGCGGGTGGGGATTTCGGGCAGAGAGGCCGAGCTCAACCCACAAAAGGGGAGTGTCTCGCGTCTGATGGGCAGGAGCTTAGTGACAAATCGGAAAGGGAATCCTGGAACTCCAAGGATGGAACATGCCCACAAAGTGCCGAGCTCTACAGCTCTGAAATATGGCGGCGACCACGTGTACTATGGTTCTCACAAAGCATGTATTCAGCTCAGCTTTTTTCCATGGCACTACCAAAGTTCTCTGATTTTGTGCCTCTGAGGTTACTTTTGAGAGGAAACCGAGGGGAATTCTTCAGGTTAGGCGGGTTATGAGAGACGGGTTGCAGACTTGTCTGGCCAGGACTTGTCTGTTCCCTTCTCAGGGGCAGAGGAGGGACAGGACGGGACGGGAGCGACTGGTTTTGCCGGCTCCCACCTGCCTTCTCGAGGTCTGTGTGCTTCAGCATGAGTTGGGGACAGGGTTTGGGTCTCGGAATCTCTGCCTCCCCTCCTTTCTTTCTGCCACAGCCTGCGGTTGGCTCTCTCTCTGCTCTGAGGTGTTTTTTGGCTGTCTATAGCTTGTTTTTCACTTTCCAATGTTACAAATTGCAACACTGTCCTGAATATTGGGTGTAACTTTAAGCTAGACTTCTTTTTCTTTTCCAAACTGTATAATCTTAGTTCCACAATATCCCAGAACGTTAGTGTAAGTGTCTCAGATATATTTAGAGTCGGGAATTCTGTGAAAACCCATCTAATGAGTTCTTTAAGCTGTTTCTTCTCAAATTTTACATCTTGAATTTCTAATTTGTAGATAAAAAAAAAAAAAAAAAGATCCTGCTCAGCTACTGTGAAAAATGCATATTTTATGATTGGCTTTTCACAAATGTTACAATGAATATTATATGTGCAATGTTGGAAAGTTAAGCTGTATTAATTCTCTCAAGTAGTGTTTTGAATGTATTTTTAGGTTATAACACAATGTTAAAATAGAAACTATACTATGTAAGGTACTTTATAACTAGCTCAAGAAAGAGATGGGATAATCAAGGAATTCTTTGCACAAAGATAACAGTTACAGAAACCTCTACATTTTTCAGAGGAGAGGAATTTATGGCTTTCCTTATCAACAGAAACAAACTTCTTCAAGCCTGACTTAGACTCGAAGGCGCCTGGGAATTAACAGAAACTTTTTGACAAGTACCAGAAGAATTTCTTCTTTTAAATAAAATATATGCATAATCATGAAGTGTTTTGTATATGCAACAGGCTATTGCTTTTAAGGTTATTCCTTTGTTCACAAGGCATGCTTGTCATGGCTTAAGTGCCCGAGAGCATCCGGACGTCCATAATTTTTTGCTTTTTGTTGTCTTGTAATTGTCCTAACTCTAAATTTTTATTACTCTAATTGTATTACTATTTTTATAACCATTTTATTATTATTAAACTTTAAAAATTTTAAAAACCAAGTGATTGGCGTTTTTCACAGCTACAGACAGCTTGTTTCCCATTCTTTCTTACTCACCAAATGATGCTTTTCAGAGAAGCTGTCGTCCCTGGTCTCCTCCCCGGGTCTGGAAACGCAGCGGTGTCTCAGCATTGGCTCAGCCAATCGCAGCTCTCTCTCTGAAGACGTCCTTAGGACTTCCGCAGCGCGTTCTCCACCCTGTCCTCGTTTCAGCCCCTTCTCACCGGCTTGAGGCTTTTGATCTGAGACCCCCTCTGATGGCCTCAGATGCTCCGTAATCTGGGTGGTTTTTTTCTTTGGCGCCACAAAAACCCCAGTCGCAGGCTTGCTCCCCAAAATGCCAGACCAAGGAAAAAATGTCCTATTTTAATCGAGGGACAATCAAAAATATCCTGGCTAAATTCCTCAGTATGAGAAACCCAGTTCCAGGTGCCAAGTAATACTTGGTCTCTTCGAGCCAGGTCTTATAAGCTCTCAGAGATAAGTATTATACCCTAGATAGCTCAGCTACCTCAGGTGGCATAAAAGTAGCAGGATGGCTCCTGTGACAGTGTTGGAAACAAAAAAGTTTTAATAAAAGGCAACATTACAAAGCTCTTTACAGAGAAAAACCGAGCCAGGGCAAGAGGTTCTTGCTCCTGCTAAAGCACTTCACAAAAGCGATTTACTTCTTTTGTTCTCCTTTTTCTAGTGAATTGCTTAGGCGGGACTTTTTGGCTTCTGTCCAATTGGCTATCCTTAAGTTTGAGGTGAAGTCTCCAAGGTCCTATGAGGTGTCTTTTAACCAAATTGAGGAGAGAAACTGCTGGGCTTTTTTCCTTTTTAAGGAGACAAAGGGTAACTTGTTTACTCCGTCAGCAAGGGGCACATTCCTACAGGACAGTGATCCCAGTTGCCTGGCCTCACTTCCATCCAGAATGGTGTCATTGGCTGCAGCATCCCAGATGCGGAGCAACCAGGTCAGGATGGACTCGTTTGTCTGGCGGGTGAATTCCTTCTGCAGGTCACGCAGCTCACCCAGGGATAGAGAGAGAGTGATGATTTCTGGCTCTGTCTCTTCCGCTGGGTGTAAAGGTCCTGCCGCATCCTCATCAGTCACTATGCAGACTGATTTGCTCTTTGATTTCTTCTTCTGAACGGGGGCAACTGCTACTGGTCCAGGCTGTTCTGCTTCGTTGACTGTCGCACTGCGGCACGAAATAACTCACACATTCATGCTAGATGGAAAAGAGGGGAAGTTTATTCCTGACCTCGCAATACAGAGAATTCCAAAAGTGACAGTGGATTGGAGGATCAAATTGCCACCTCTCCAACCACACTGGTCAAACCAACAGTTCATCAATTCTCTCCTCCCACAAAGAAGAATGCAAAACAATCATTATTTACATGAACAGTGTGAGAAACTCCAGTAGAAATATGTAAACATCAGAAGGCATAGAAAACTTTTAAAAGAACAGGGCGACAGGTGACAGTTTGTGTGGAGATGCTGATGGTGCTTTTGGTTTCTTTCTCCTCTGTGACAGTCTGCATAGACAAGGACACTGTTGCTTTGCTTTTGGTTCTTTTCTTCTCTGTGGCATTCTGCACGGACATGGACGCTGTTGCTTTGTTTCTCTTGTCCTCTTCCTCAAGAAGACGCTGCACCACACCATGTAGTGTTTTGTTTCTAAGCATATTGCAGGCTGTGCCGAGAAGACAAAGCAGAACTAACAACAACACTATGGTGTCCTTGGCATCCAGAGAGAACTCAATATTTTCAAAAACTGCTGTGTCCAGCCTGAAAGACTGGAAAAAATAATTCTTTACCCCTGCCCCCAGGGGCTGGGTGTGATTGTTGAGGCCCCAGACGTAGCAGCCTAGATTAGGACAAGCAAACACAACTGAGTACATATTGTGAATCATGTTCATTGCCTCGGAGGTTATCATGCAATAGACATAATAGACCAATAAAGCAATTTTAATACCATACCCTGGTCTACACAGGAGCATTACAATTGGCAGATAATTCCCCATGTGCGGAAAAATATAGAGAGCTTGGTATAAGACCCATATAATCATGTTGAGCATCATAGAGAATAGGTGGCTTCTACAATACAAAATTGTAATTCTGACTTTTCTCAGTACCTTGCAGCCTCACATTGGGCACCAAAATTATGTTCTGGTTTGAAAGCAAAACCAGTGAGAGACGCCAAGTCAGAAATACAATTTATTAGGAAAAGGAAGAAAAAAAAACAAAGTACATGCAATAATACAAAAGAAAAAAAAACCCTAACCACTGACAGAGTCAGAATACAACCTGACACCCTGCTAGTTAGGGTGGTGGTAGCAGTCCAGATGAAATGGCCCTGTTGAAGTGGTGAGGGAGGTTGTTCAGAGATCTGCACTGAGGGTGGATAGTCATGAGTGGTATGGAATGTGGGAGAGAATGAGCCAGCTTTTGAAGGACTATTCTGCTGCAAAGGTTTGGAAGTTCACCCCTGAACAACTACAGGACCTTGATAAAGTGCCAGAAGATTTAAATGAAAAATGCTGTGGCAGTTCCAGAAGGGCACAAAGTTATGCAACAACAAGCTATTGAACAAATCAAACAGGAGATTGTTCATGCAATAGCCCTTGGCACAGTGAGGATAGACCAGGATGCAAAAAAAGGTGCTCTATGCTGCAGCCGGGGAGAGTGGTCCATCCCGGAGCCTCTAGCAAAAAGTATCCAGGGAGACTCGAGGATGACCCCTGGGGTTATGGGGTCGGTGATACAAAGGACATGAGGCTTTTTACACCCTGTGTTGGTTTTGAATGGCCTGGTTTTTGATAGCGGGGGTCCACAGAGATGGCTTCTGTGAGAAGCTGCTAGAAGCTTCCATCATGTCTGGCAGAGCCAATCCCTGATGGCTCTGTAGATGGACATGCCACTGACCAAGCCTGGGCCAATTAGACATGATGGTAACGCCTCTGTGATAACATATTTAAGAAGAAGTCAAAACAAAGGTGGACACACAATTTTAGTTCCAGCTAGAGAAGAGGAGAAGATGAGAACGTGAGGGAAACAATATGGTGACACCAAATCAGTGAAGAAGGAGGGGGAGAAGGTGCTCTAGGCACCAGAGCCGAGGTTCCTCTGCAGGCCGCGGTGAGGACCATGGTGAAGCAGGTTGTCCCCCTGCAGCCCATGGGGATCCACAGGGGATGCAGAGATCCACTGGCAATCTGTGGGGGAGGTGCCCACGCGGGAGCAGGTGGATGCCTGGAGGAGGCTGTGAGCCAGTGGGAGACCCGGTGGAGAGAGGAACCCCTGCTTACAGGCTGGAGCAGCCTGTCCTTGGAGGACTGCACCCTGTGGAAGAGTGATCTACACTGCAGGAGTTTTGGGAGGACTGTTTGTGGGAAGAAATCATGCTGCAGCAGTTTTGGGAGGACTGCTGCTCATGAGATTGGAACCACACTGGAGAAATTCATGGAGAACTGTCTCTGGTAGGAAAGCACCCCACGGTGTAGCAGGGGAGGTACTCCTCTCCCTGAGCAGTGGAAGAAAACCTCAGGTGACAAACTGACCAAAACACCCACACCCTGTCTCCTGCGCTGTTGGTGGGAAGGAGGGAGGGGTTGGGGGCAGAAAAGGTGTTTTAAGGGCTTATTTTACTTCCCAATATCCTCCTCTGATTTTGTTAGTAATAAATTTACTTTGTACTTCTAAGTTGAGCCTGTTTTGCCCTTGGAGTGTTTTCTCCCGGTCCTTATCTCAACTCATGAACCCTTTGTTAATTTTTTCCCTCCTCTGTCCAGCTGTAGAAGGGAAGGGTGAGTGAGTGGCTTTCGTGGGTGCCTGGCATTTGGCCAATGTCAAACCATGACACACCCCAACTGAAAAGGAGATACTGGGGTTCAAGCTGCTTCAGAAGTTGTTGACATCAAAGCACAGCTCCTCTTTGTCAGGATCCAATCACTAAGGTTCTTAGAAATGCCCCTGCCCCAATTAAGGTGCAAATGAGACCATATGCCAGTGACAATTGTATGGGTTTCATTTGATAGCAAATATGGGGGAGAGAGAGAAAGAAAGAAAGAAATAGGAAATAGGTGGGGGGACAGAAAGAGAGTAACACAGACAGAATACTGAAAATATCACCACTCAGTGGATCCCAACGATGTTCTGTTGATTGTCTACAGCTGGTCTTCTTGGTGGTAAAGGTCCCCCCAAAAAGCATAGAATCTGATGGGTTAATATATGCTCAGGCCAGGTAGGAAAATCCAGGCACCTCCCTGGGTGGGGGGGGGAAGTTTGCCATTGTCTCTTACAACAGAGTCTGGGTTTGTTGCATCATGTGCAGTCCTGTGGTACAAGGCTTCAGGAATGACTGAGGGGCAGTTCAAGGGGCCTTTGATGGATTAAGGCATGCCTTCAGCTGCCTCTCACATGACTGTCCCATGGATGTGGCCTTCCCAGGGTTGAGAGCTCCATAGCTAGTTTGTGTAAGGGAGGATGGGTTCACTGCCCCTGAGCAGAGGTTATGTATGACACACCAAAACTTCCTCCCCCAACCTTGGCTGGGGGGGAAATTGTGCAAACCTGCTCCCAGGAAACGGGTCTGTGAACTACGGCCTACCCCACCCCAAAGCAAGCCAAAGATGATTCTTAGCACGGCTGCTGGGTTTGGCTCACATTCTTTTCCTTGTTTACTTGTTTGTTTCAGGTGATTGAAGAATGGGTTTCCCTTTATCTAATCCCAACAGTTTGACTTTTAGTCCAAAGTCCCAGTCAGGCATTCTTCAGGAAAGCTTCTTTGGTTGTAGCTTCTTCATACAGTTTTTGTTATAATGAGCAAAACTTTATATCAATGCTTGAGGCATGAACTATTTCAGTCTCTGACACTCCTGACACCCCAACTGCCAGTGCTAGGCTGGGTGTGCAAAGGGAAAATCCCTGCCACATATGCCAATGATGCTACTTGGAGTAAGTAGGTCATACTGATCCCACAGCGAGCTCACAGAGGAAACCACAATTGCCCAGGAATCTTGGAAGTCTCCATGAATTGGCACAAATTATCACCAGAAGAAGAGGAGAAAAGGGTGATGTGCTGAGGAGGTTCCATCCTTTAATCAACTACCTGAAAATGAAAAGTGATATGCTCTCTTCACTTATTGTTCCTGCTGTATCATAAGGATACATCAAACACGGAAAGCTGCTGTATGAAGTCCTACATGACGAGCCGCAGAAGTTGTTGAGGGACAAGGTGGATCAAGTCAGGTTGCAGAGCTGAAAGCCATCCAGCTGGCTTTCAATATTACTAAATGAGAGAAATGGCCAATGCTCAACCTCTGCAATGACTTGTGTATGGTTACAAATGCCCTGTGGGGGTGTGTCTTGGTTTGAAAGACAGGTGTCTACCAAGGGAGGCAGGAACCTCCCTTGGAATGGAAAATATGACCCCCTTCCCTCTAAACTATAACTTTGAAATTAAGGGGCTTTCAGGCAAAGATATGGGAAAAGGAGTAACAGTTCTTTACTTGTATGCATATGTATAACAAGATAAACAAACAGCAACAACAGCAGCAACAACAAACAAAACCAGAAACCCAACTACAGCCTTCTCTTGGCTGTCGAGCACCTTTGCCTTGGTGTAGTGT
Organism: Vidua chalybeata; assembly: GCF_026979565.1. Taxonomy (NCBI): domain Eukaryota; kingdom Metazoa; phylum Chordata; class Aves; order Passeriformes; family Viduidae; genus Vidua; species Vidua chalybeata. The sequence continues at coordinate 599,933 of NW_026530321.1, forward strand.
CAAGTTATGAGTGGGTCTTGGGTCTTAAAAGAGACAGAAGCAGTTGTTGGTTGTTGTAAAGTTGTTCA